>NW_026294606.1:44808620-46008620 GCF_007827085.1 Peromyscus californicus insignis | reverse complement strand
ACACACACACACACACACACACACACACACACACACACACAGCAATCGACAAACAAAAATAAAAGTAGCCAGTCAGGGACCAAGTCTTCCATACTAGGGGTTGCTTACTCTACAAGAGTATTCTGCATAGCCTATCAGCCCTACCAACACTTTGGAGTAGGTAATTTCTTGCTGTGAGGGCTGTACTGTACCTTCTAGAATGCTTGTCAGTCTTCCTGGCTTCTACTGAATAGCTACCAGTAGCAAACCCACTTCCTTTCTAACCAGTATACCATGCTGCTGAAGTTAGGTAAATAAAAAATGACTGCAGATGTTATCAACTATCCCAGAGGGAAAAAAATTGTTCCCTTAGCTCCACAGAACCACTAGTCAAGAATATAAAATAAATGTGGAGGTTATTCTGAGAGAGCCTTCCAAGAACTTCTCAAAAACAATTTTGCTGCATACCCTCTACCTCCAAGCCCTGCTATTACTACTGTAATTTTTGCCCTGAGCTCCACCAAAGGGGACAACATACAGCCTCTTTTTCATAATGTCTTCACAAACGGCAGAGAGTGGAGATCAACGAAGTATGAGTGGAAGTTCACAGCAAAGCACCATTAAGGCCTAACAGAACATGTTCATTAAAGTGAGCTTTTTTCTAAGCTAAAATCTTCCCCAAGTAAGAAACTACCTAGTTCTGATCAGTTTTGTCTCTTCCACTTGTGATGGATAACTACCTATACAATAAGCACTCAGTGTTCCCAATTGATATAAGTAATTGAATAATGAACAAATGGAATAAAATGGACAATACTTAGTCACAACAAAATTTTCATAAGCAAGTCTAGGGGCAGGAAAATATTAAAACAATACTACATAGGTGTTCTAATCAAGGATCATGGACTGATATGAAGCTTGGACAAAGTATAATGGAAAACACAATATTTAGAAGTTTCTGTAGTATGCTGGAAAACATGTTCTAATCCCTGGGACACATACATGCTATCTTATACAGTCTATAGATATATTTCGGTTGAGGCTGTTGAGATGAAGAGAGTCTTCTAAATGACATAAGTGGGCCTGAAATGGTACCACAAACTCTTTATGAGAGGCAGAGGGAAATTTGACAGCTCACAAAAGATCCTTAAATAGAAGTATAATCATGGAAAGATGTTGTACTAGAGAAACAGCCATGAGTGAAAGGATGGGAAAATGCAATTGAAGAGGCCAAAAAGTGTGTGTCAGGACTTCACCTCAGAGCCTCCACAGGGAACACAGCATTGTTGACACTTCACTTGATTGATAAAGATTGAGGCTTCTGGTCTCAAGAACAAAAGGGAATGATACTCTACATTTTAAGTTTTTTTTCTTTTTTACCTTTTGTTGTTATTGGTTGTTTTGGCTCTTTGGCTCTTTTGGGGGGCCTGCCACCCAGCTCCCAAATAAATCATATATGGAAGCTTGCTCTTAATTATAAATGCCTGGCCTTAGCTTGGCTTATTTCTAGCCAGCTTTTCATAAGTTTAATTTATCCTGTCTACCTTTAGCCTCTGGGCTTTTTCCTTTTCTTACTTCTGTATATCTTACTTTCACCCTTACTCCATTCCTGGCTGTGTAGCTGGGTGGCTGGCCCCTGAAGTCCTCCTCTCCTTTTATTGCTCTATGATCTCTCTTCTTTTTTTTCTCTTCCTCTTCTCCCTTATTTCCCCTTCTATTTATTCTCTCTGCCTGCCAGCCCCATCTATCCTTTCTCCTGTCTCACTATTGGCTATTCAGCTCTTTATTAGATCATCATGTATTTTAGACAGGCAAAGTAACACAACGTCACAGAGCTAAACAAATGCAACATAAGAATGCAACACATTTTTGCATCATTAAACAAATATGCCAGAGCATAAACAAATGTAACACACCTTAAAATAATATTCCACAACATTTCCCCCTTTTTGTCTAAATAAAAAGAAAGGTTTTAACTTTAACATAGTAAAAATATACAGAACAAAAACAGTTATCAAGTAAGAATTACATTTACAATATTCTATCCATGTGTAGTTAGCATATTCAGAGAAAATAATGTATTATCTATCCTATCTTAGTGAATCCAAAGTTTTACATCTAACTTACTTTCTATCATAACTAAGGAAAACTGCAACTATAACTATCTAGTATTCAACTCCATCAAAGACCCAGAAGGATGTAATATTACCTAACAACAGAGACATTTGGCTGCCTGGAGAGTAACCCAAAGTTCTTCTGCAATGTTGAGGCATTCATGTTCAGCCTACAGGCCTGGATTATCTGGCAGACTTTTTAGTGAACGGTGAACAAATTGTGCCTTGTTCTGGCAAAGTTCAACATTTATTTTCCTGTGTATCCTATATGTCCATTCTGCACAGCACAGTGTCAGCAGTCAGAGGCAAGAGCAGTTTCTTTGCCAAGGGGCTAGCCTTGTCACAATAAAACAGTGATGTGATTTTCTCTTCATAGAGACTACCTTTCAGGTGTTCCCAGACATCTCTGATACATTGCTGAATCTTATTTATTACAAAAACTGACATGTAACTATATGATATATAGTATTTTTAAATCTTTATGTGAACAAGTCTTATAAATCTACTTCCATTTTTGTGCAAGCAATTAAAGGTATAGCTCTGACTACTGTCAGAATCTTCTACCTCCCCTACCATAGCTTATTCTAGATCTGTGAACTTTTTTTGTGAAGTTAATAAACCTTCCCCCAGAATGCACCCACGCAGAGACCCACCAAAGTCCTCATTTCACCTTGTATCACCCAAGTGGTATGAGAGTAGTTGCATAAAGCACACTGATTGATCACTGTGACCTTGTGATCCTTTGTCAAGCAACTCACATAACTGGTTTACCTCATGAGTCCCAAGTAACTCATCATTGGGCCCATTTTCTTGCACTGGGATTTTCCAGAAAATAAAGCTGGAGAATCACTTGAAACATTTGGGATTCAAAAGGTAGGAAACATGGGCTCAGGATTGGAATCTCAAGTTACTAGATATTTCCCATCCTGGTGTGCTTTTAAGAACAGTACATTTTAGTTTGCTGTTGACTCAGGTTTTCCCATTCAGCAAAGCAGGATGACAAGGCTCTCAGGGCAGCAAGCGCTGTTTCCAGAGTTGGGCTTGTGGATTAGAGAACTGGTGAGCAGTGCCAGCATCACTGTAAGCATGTTCAGCTTATGTAGGGCAATCCTACTCAGACAAGGAGCAGAGCTCTCTCTTTTTTATTTCCATAATAAGTAGTTAACAATTTCCCACAAAGAGAAAATATCAGTTCTCTTGACCTTCTCTGTGGAAGAAACACAATGTCCATTCACAGTCACAAAGCATCTATCAAGTACAATCAGGAATTCCTTCTAAATCACAAATCCAAGACTATTAGGGTGAATATATTACATAGATTGCCACATCGCTCATACCGAGATACTTAGGAAATGTGATTTTTTTTCTTTAGGGTTCACAGGAGGTAAAGAAGTAGAAATAACAGTTTTTTCTGAGGCAGCTTTACCTTTTTTCTTTTCTCCCAACCTCTCTGCTTCATGTTTTGAAGCTGAACATATGACTATTGAGTAAGCCCTATGCTGCTGGGGGGAGGGGAGGAAGTGGTATTGGTAACAGGTTGGGAAGCAGGAAAAGCATTCTTCCAATCTCTGTGGTAAGGAGCCAAAGAAACCAACAGACAGTAATGGTTTGATTTGCAAAGAAAAACAAAGTAGGGAAGTGAATGTGTGGAAGTGTTTTGTATCTTGTTGAAAGACTATGAGGATCCCTTTATCCTATGACAGAGAGCAAGGCCAGGTATAGGGCAAGGCACCATCCATCCTCTTGGAAGCCATTGGACTAAAGTGACTACTCATGATCTAGAGCTTTCCCTTTTTCAGAAAGATCAGGAAAAACTGAGACCAAGCCCATAACTAGTATTAAACAGAGCAGTCAGAGTCCCACCACTCATGATTGCTCACTTTAGCAGCAGAAAGTCTTTCATTCATGAGTCAATGACAGGAGATTATCTTGGGGAATAATTACAAAATTGAGTAATCAAAAATAGGGTTATGGAGGGTAAAGAATATATTCTTCCCCAATTGCCTCTTTTGTCATTGAGAATCTAGGGTCAGTAGCTCCAAGATACCAGTTATGAACAGTCTCATGTGTCCTGTCACTGCCATTCTTTCTCAGATTCTTCAGGGCAATTACTTAAAGAATTGGGCCTCCTGATGAAGGCAGCTCTAGGCCCTTGTAAGAGGATAGTCAGGAAGACTCACATCTACATAGCTTTTGGTGACCTGTTTTTGCAGGACTGAGGAGTAAGCCTGCATATGCTAGTCTAGTGCTCTACCACAAACTATACTTTCTGCCTACACAGATTTGAAAATAGGCAACTTGCCAGAAGTATAACATCAAATTGAACTGATGTACAAATGGGTCAACATTTCTGTAAGAAGATTTAAAAGTAGAAGTTGTGAGATCTTCACATAGAGGCCCTCTCATAGTGATAGCTGAGAATGGTGGGCTAAGGTTGCAATATCAAACAGCCAGTAGAAGACCTTCTTGGTTTTCTTCAGTCATGACTGGATCTCTAATGTCATTGGGTGTCTCAAACACAAGATCAGATGGAGGATAACTATAGCATTCATACAAAAGTCATCAATGTTCATTTTATTTCTGCTAAAAGAACATTCAGCATATCAGGCTATTTACCAGAAAAAAAATGTGTTGATTAACAAGAAAATTATGGTAGAAAAATTTTCAGGAAAAACAAGCTCATTTGCTTGTGGACATACCTCCAATTCTGTAACAATTAACTCACTGATTTTCAAGGAGTTTTTGAAGCCAATCACAGACATAACCTTCCAGAAGGCAGGCCTTGACACAAATTGAACTTGAGCATATGGTATCTTAGTAGTGTGTTATTTGGGGACTCTGTAAGATAACCAGCTCTGATAATTAAAACAGCACATTTGTTTATAAGCATAATTTGATTTGGGGCATATTGCTAGAAATTTTAAATTTTTAGTAAGCACAGTGTTTCTTTCAGGACTGATAATCAATGCGAACTTGAAGCATAGCCTGAACTTTTTTTTTTTTAATCAGTGGAGTAAATACTTGGGTGAGTGACCAGAAATCCAAAGTTCTCCTGGATCATTCTAAGCTGTGGAGGTCAGAATCTGGAGACACAGTCATGCTTCAGTGGTGGTCCTACCATATTTGAACACTTCAGTTTTTATCGACCCTGAAAGTTTAAGAGGTACATTCTGGCCCTATGCATGACAGAATCCTCCTACACATGGGTAGTCACATATTTAGAATTATTGCTCAATAAGGAGTATTTGCATTTTGAGATTTTTTTATGTTTCACTGGAAAAAGATGATGCATTTGGCTTTCAAGATATGTGGTTTTATCAATTCTGTCACCCAGCTTTTTCCTGATTTCCATATGAGTCATATGACTATAAAGGCATTCTCTTTAAATGTCTGGCTTGGGGGCTGAAACAATGGTTTGAAGGTTAAGAGCACTCACTGCTCTTGCAGAGGACCTAAATTCAGCTCTTAAACCATGTAGTAGCTCACAACCATCTAAACTCTAGTTTCCAGGAGATTCAATGTTATCTTCTGAACTCTGCAGGTGTTGGGCATACAAATGATATGCATACATACATGCAGGAAATACACTCTTACACATAAAATAATTAAATCTTTAAATGCATAGCTTAATGTGAAACATCTTATATCTGTCCCTACAAATTAGGAACTGAGGCAAAGAACTGCAGAAGGCACCAAACTATTACATTATGACAAAATTCTGTCTAATGGAGTAATAGCAGGGATTCTTCAGAGTACGACACATTGAACAGCAAAGCTGGGATTGGGGGAGTACCAAAGTTAGGATGCTTTTCTCTGAAAAGTCTGTAGAGATACTTTTTTTATTTGATATCCTTGATTCTAGAGACACATCACACTTTAAAACACCAGTAAGTGACTCAAACCATCACAAATGAAAAGAAAACTAGCTTTGAATCAGTTTGAAAGATGAACATCTGTAATTTAGCCTTCAATTACTACCACCATATAATGCAATGCTTTATAGTATGTGTGCCTATGGCCATGAATGGAAGTCATACCAGGACACTGACCAAATGGCACCTGATGCCCTGGTCTGAAGTTTTCTATGACAATTCATTCTAATATATGTATATCCTGATCACTTTTTATCTTCAAGACAGATTTTTCTATAGCTGTAATTGGCTGACAAATCAAAATACAAAGACATGATGCTGTCTTCTATGGAGATCTTGAAATTACAAAGAAATGTTTCCTATCATATTCCCATTTGGTATTCTTTATACTTTAACATGTGAGGAATCACCTCACATTTATTTAAAGTGTGTTGCATTTGGCTATGTCTCAAAATAAGGTAGCAAGAGAGGGACCACTATGCTCTCTTATATACACAAACACTCACACCCTAAATGAATAGGTTGGAATTGATATTCCATTGCACATCACAATATCACCAGGGATACAACATAAAGCAAATATTTACTCCTCATGGGCAGAGTGGAGTTTAGCCTTACAACAGCCATCAGCAAAGTCCGTGATTTAAATTACAGACTAACAAAGGGTTTGTGGGCTTGAAATTCAGTTATACTGTTTAAAATCAATCACGGAGACTGTCATTCTGCTTATTGCTTTGACTTCCTAACTAAGATTTAAATGAGGACTTTATGTACAAGTAGAAAATGTCAAGAGTTCTGCTTTTTTTCAGGCTTGTGTGGGTGAGACAGGTAGACATTTTAGGGCATTAAGGTAAATAGAATAAAGAGGACTTTTCCAGAAAAAAAATTATATTTTGTTTTATTTTCAATTGACAAATCGAAACCACAGTTCATAACGTGATGTTTCCATACATATGTACATTGTGGAGTAATCAAATCAGAACAACATTCTTTCACCAAATGGTCATCAGTTCTTACGGATGAAAACAATAGAATTAATCAAAGTCCACAAACCAACAAATTATTTTCTAGGGGAAAAGTCAAAATAGTAAGTTTTTAAATGGGCACAAGACTTTAAGGTCATCCAAGGAGCTTCCAGGCAGGATACTGCATTTCTCACTCTGCCTTTCAGTGGGCTCAAGACTAGGGAGAGGCATGCACAGAGCATAGTCTGGGCCAGCCAGGGGCAGTTTTCTGATGCATTCTCCTCTCTCACTTGGTTTCATGTTGTTGTATCACACCAGAGCTGAGTAGCTCCCCTATAGACCTGTCATCATATCTGAGGACCTCTTTCAGGATGTGCTTCGTGTGCTGTCCCAGCAGGGGAGGTGCCTTTGCCTCTGACATGTTGAACTTGCTATATCTCACAGCTGGACCTGTCAAAGGAAGGGAAAGGAAAGGTCTGTTAATGACTTCCCCTGGGAAGTTAATTACTCAAGTAATGCAGTATTTCCAGTGGACTCCAAGATTTTCTGTATTACTTGTGCCCTTGCACATGCACCATGGTTTGTTTGTTAGTTTTGTTTTGTTTTTCTGTTTTTGTTTTCTTTTTTTGTGGGGATGTGGGGGAGGGGAGGGTGAGTTCTTGATTTTTTGATTGTGAGCCTAGCCTTTAATGTCTGAGCCATCTCTCCAGACCATATGCAGCTTTTCTTAACCCAAGTTCATCCAAATGTGCAGTGACTTTCCAACCTGTACATCAGCATGTAGTGGGCTGCATGTCTGTACCCGGTGTGTTCATAAGCTGCCCTCCCTATCACAAACACCTTCAGGGGTAGAACTTTGATTTGGGAGGACTGTAGGTTCAAGAGTATAATGACCACAGATTCAAAGTGTGTCTGTGAAGCTAGCTATCTGGCCCCAAATGAAAGCAATCCAGAGTTTTGCAATTCATTGTCTACTGTATAGTTCTAAAATTTAGTTCAATATATATCAAATCCTGACTCTGACTCTTTTCCTTGGCTTTTAGTGGTACTAGAAGCTATGTGGCCAAGCTTCCCTGTCAAGAAGACTTGTGTTGGAACTTTGGTGGGATTTATACTTTTTAATAGAACCGTCTTGGGCAAATTACTTACCCTTTCAGAGCTTCATATTCCACAACTGTAACATAATAATGTTTACCACACAGACTTGAGGTAAGGATTTAATTGAGAACAACAGACAAAAAACACTAAGTAAGAATTCTGTAACCCATAATAACACACAAAACTTGCTAGCTATTATGTTTAGGAAAGCCATTACATCTTTCTTGAATTTTGCAGTTTAAGGGGATGAATATATTTATTGAAAGATATTTGACAGAACTGAGTCATTGTAAACAGAGGAATTCTAGCAATATTTTCAAAAATGACAATTGGTTTTATTGTTCCCATTCTTCACATAACTACAATAAAGCCAGAAAAGGTTTGGCACAAGCCACATGACTGATGGCATGAAGATGCCACAAAATGCCCTCACATTAAAAGCTGTGTGTTCATTTTTCCTAACATGATGCTTCCCACTCCTCCACAGTCAAGCTGGGCATTTGGGAATGTGTTTCTTCATTCTATATTGATGGTCTTTTATATCTCTTGTGATGAGGCTTCAAGGTTGTAAACTAGGTAGTAGTCCCTGAAAGAGTTTGTAAGTAGCACATTTCTGTCTCCTGAGAACTTATTTGAAGGTTCTAGCTAGAAAGCACAGCTGACTGTTCACATATTCTTGACTGAAAACTAGTCCTCATTCTTCAGGGAAGGTCATCTTCTTGGAAGCTTTGGGAGGGACACACATGGAGTGATGAGGGAAGAACGGGGCATCCACTTGCCAGTTATATCAGCCACATCAACCATGGTGGTGAATAGGATAACAGAACAAAGCCAGTTCTGCTTGACATTCTACATTTTAACACCTCTCTCTCTCTCTCTCTCTCTCTCTCTCTCTCTCTCTCTCTCTCTCTCTGAATTATAACTGGTTACATGCTTTGGGCATGCTAGGCAAGCACTCTATCACTGAACTACATCCTTGTTCCTCTGCAGCCCACTCCTGATTTGAGAACATCACAAGAACAAATCAACCAAAGTATGCATAGTTAACAGAATGTCCATCAGTAAAACAGAAATGTCCTTTGGGGAATTATATTAATAAGAATACTTATTTGCATGCCATCTGACAGTGACAGCATCCAGACATGGCCTGACACTGCTACATTCAGTATTTTCCTACCACATGCCCTCCTCTATAGACCAAAGATAACTTACAACTGATGCTTAAAGTTTTCCTTTCTCAGAAGTGGAGCAGAGTTCCTTTCCTTTTCATATCTTCCTGGAGTATATTGTATAGGAGGGTTTTGTCAGGGCTAGTTCTTGTCCAGTAAGGGAGGACACAGACACATTACACATTGGGAGGCTGAGAAGAGATGAATGACAGTTATCCTGCTTTACTACGTCAGAGTCTTTGATCTTAAAATCAGTGGTCATTACAAAGACAGACTGGGACTAGAAACAGGACTGAAATCATAGGGTTGCATGTCTCAGTGTCAAATAGCTGATCTCATTTAGTTCTGCTTGTGCAAGCTTTGTAAAAGTAGAGGTCACCAGTATTTAACTACAAACAAAATATCAGTCAGTTTTTTTTAAAAAAAGGAAGTTCAAAAAGGATTCTCAGGAAACACTAGAAGCCATAATGTGATGCTAGTCCCCTAGTAAAAATCCTCCTCACTTCTAGAGTTGAGGATCCCCATAATCTAAGCATTGTCTCAATCACCCTTAAATTTAAGTGTTTGCAGATAAACTGCCTTGACTTGGGAATTATTGCTCATGCTGGATTCAATAAGAGTGAAAAATACTTCATCAAGAAAAAACAAGCCAATGCTAGACATTTAACCTTCATTCTTTACTAAACAATCAGTCAAAGATCATCAGGAGTATGAATATCACATAGAACAGGAAAAGAAAACACTGGGACAATCAGAGATGGCTTAAAACAAAAAAAAAATAGAGAATGTCACAGAGACAAAATTGACAATATTTAATGCTTATGATTTTTAGTATTATATTCCAAATTATAAATTTAGAAAATAAAGTAAAAGATATTCCAAGCATTTAAGAGGAAAGTATAAATAGACTGAAACAAATGTGAGAAAGAAGCCAAGAGCTCTTAGAAAACGGACCAGAATCCCAGAAAGAAGTAAAGGAATAAGGATGGTGAGAAGTTTCTGCACCGAATGCTATGATGAATGGGAAGAAGGCAAGTTATTCGATTTAGTCCACAGAGACCCAATGTCATAAATGAAGGAAAGATTTACATCTTGATGTTCATATAAAATATTCTGTGGCAGCATTAAGAATGGCAGAAGGTCTTTCTGGGTTTAGAGAAGGCAAACAGGCTCAGGGTAACAATAGAGCTGGGAATGGGTTGTCTCAAAAAGAGCAACATCAAAGTACTCAACTGTTTCACTAGTTTCTACTGAAAACTAGAAGAAAATAGTGCACATTCAACTTTCTAAAGGCAATTCTGTTAAATCTGCAATTGTATATCTATTCTAATGATTAGCCAAACATGAAGACAGGTGATTATTCAAATATGAAGACATTTTCAGTTGCAAGTCTAAATCTACCAAGTTGCTTCAACATGGATCCAGTATAATATAGGAATGAATGGAGCAGAGAGCAAGAGGAAGAAGAGCAGGGGAAGGAAAAAGACCTATTTAATGGTATAGAGGAGGGCAGTCTCAGTTTGATAATTTGCATGTGAGCCAGCAAGGCAGGGACAGAGAACAAAGGACTTCAAAAGGAAAATCTCTGAAGACTTTAAAAATATACCTGGTATAGCCAAAAGGCAGAAAAAAACACAATAATGATAAGTTTCCATCATACAAGAAAGAATTAATAATTAGAAACTATAGAAAAATGGAAAAGTCGAGATCCAAAAACAAAGCAGATCGAAAGTTTTGACAAGATTTTTTTCATGTTTGAAACATAAGCAAAGAAAAACACAGGTGAACTTGATGTCATCCACTTGAGTGGCCCCCATTACCTTTTTTTTTTTTTTTTTTGGTTGCAAACTGTATGGCTGTGGCAGGCTTCTTGCTAACTGTTCTTACAGCTTAAATTAATCCATTTCCATTAATCTATACCTTGCCACATGGCTCGTGGCTTACCGGCATCTTCACATGCTGTTTCTCATCATGGCGGCTGGCAGTGTCTCTCTGACTCAGCCTTCCACTTGCCAGCTTTATTCTCCTCCTTGTCCCGCCTACACTTCCTGCCTAGCCAATGGCCAATCAGTGTTTTATTTATTGACTAATCAGCAACACATTTGCCATACAGAACATCCCACAGCACTTCCCCCATTTTTTTTTCAAAAAGGAAGGTTTTAACCTTAACAAAGCAAAATTACATATAATTTGGGAATTTGGGCGTAGCTTCTCTTACTACTTCCTGCTGGAGGGGGGCGCTGTATCTTATGGGGATACAAAGAAAATTTTAGGATTATGGAATAGTCCATGAGGGTGTATTGTCTGAGCCAGTTGCCTTCAAACCATCCTGGATGTTGGATCATCTGGGCCTTGGTGTCATCGGAGACCTTTCAGGGGGTCTTGGCTGGTCAAACCTGATGTATCTTAATCTGGAACAAATCCATAGCCTTTGGCTTTCTGTGGGAACAAAAGCAGAGTCTCTTTTCCAAAGCAACATATCCTTATATCTAAATTTTGAAGTCAAGGTACCTTTGAAATATACATTTTGGTTTAACTCAACATCTTTTACATCTAGAGAGGCAGACACAGGCGGATCTCTGTGAGTTAAAGGCCAGCCTAGGCTACAGAGTGTGTTCCAGGAATGGCACAAAGCTACACAGAGAAACCCTTTCTCAAAAAAAATATTAACCAAATCCAAGAATATATGACAACGCCTTATGGAAACTTATTAGTTTGTAAGCTCATTAAAAAGTGTAAGTCAAGCTACAGTACTGCTCCCAGAAGTCATAGGTTATTAAATAAAAACTCCATTGCTAGTAGTGGGATACCTCCCTAGGATTTGTTGCCTAAAAAGGCCCAACGACCCAAATAATATAGGCAATTGGCACTGTTGCCAGTGTCCCCTAAAACTAGTTGTTAAGACCCTATTTCTAAACATATCCTCATATTCTTATCAAAATACATAAAGAAAGCAAGCTGGGAATTGGCTGAAATATGCCTTCCTGCACAATAGCTCTCATAGTGCCAGAAAGTGTTGTGCAGTCTGATAGTAGGAGACTCTCATCAATAGTCATGGTATTCAGCTGTGGACACTGTGATCGATATTTCAACCAGCCTTACATGGCATGTCCAGTAGTGCAATAATGGAAATTGTGGTATCAGGGTAACCAATCATTTTCTGATTGAGAAGAGTTCAAATGTGGTGCACTCAATGTGGTTGAATATACATGCTGTGGAGGTAATAGGTCCTAGGGTTGAAGCTATCATTGTTATTCTGCTGAATGGACTTGATGTACACATCAAATTCTCTTCTAAATAGCTATGTTTCCCCATTACCTTTTGCACCTTATTTCACAGCTTTTAGAATACCACATTCAATTGTTTGGGTCGTTGCTTGTATCTCAGATGGAAGTGGGAACGATACCAGATGTGTTTGCTAGTGGGTCTTCATTGCCTTCCATGGTTCCTATGACATGAAAGAAGTGGTAGCAAGTCGCCTTTCTTTGATCCTTACGAATTTGGACTGTGCTTCTGATTTCCTATGGCACAGGATCTCCCTACTTACATGGCAGAGACTATTGTAGCCTATATTTTACAGGTGAGAAAACTCAGGTTTTTTTAGAGTAAATTGATTTTCTGGGGTTACCAAGTATTGTAACCAGTGACAGATCTAGGATAAGAACTCTAGTCTTAACAGACAAAATCCTAGCCCAGAGAAGAATTAGGCACAAAGTCCTGTCCCTAATCAAGAAGCTATTTATAATTTATACCTGATTGCAAAGGGGAAATCTCTTTTCTCCAGTGGAGAGGCACTGAGTATATCCACTACACCCCAGGGCAAGCTCCATGCCAGAGAGTAATTGGCCAATACAAAATAGAGTCCATGCTTCTTGTTTGCTTTTACTTTTATTGTTTTGTTTGTTCAATTGATAGATTTTGGGGTTGTTTTTAGTTTTCATTTTGAGAGAGAACAAGAGAACATGAGTTTGGGTTGGGACAGAGATGGGGAAGTTCTGGGAGGAGCTGGGAGCTGGGAAATAATATGATCAAAATATACTGTACAAAAAATTAATAATAATAATAAAATCTCCAGTCTTTAGACTTCATAGTCTATGCTCTCTCATTTAAAAAAATATTAAACTAATTATTGCTAGCAATTAAATATGTGTGAATAAACATTATTCATATACTAGTGCATTTATCCATTAATTTATTCTACTTACAATTTTTGAGTATTTATCAAGATTTGGTCTAGATTATTTCATTATGTATTAATCTAAAATGTTTTCTTGGCCCTGCTATCATGGAAGGATTATAACTTACAACAACAAAAAAGAATAAGCAAATTGCTATAGTCTGATAAAAATGATAAAATCATTATAAACCAAGACTACAAGAGAATAATGCTATGAGCATAGTGGGCAAGGAAGTGAAAAAATAATAAATGGAACAGTCATAAAAGGCCAAACTGATGTCACAGGTGCAGGCTTTGAGAGTGTAAATACCGTCATTCTAGTTCAGTCTCTCCAGGGTGCTTGTGGGTTGAGATGTGCGCCCTCAGCTTTTCGATTCTGCTGCCAAGTCTTTGTTCCAACATCATGGACTCTAACCCTCTGGAACAGTAAGCCCAAAACAACTTGTCCTTCTTATGGTGTCTTAGTCATGGTGTTTTATTACAACAATAGAAAAGCCCCTAACACAGAAGTTGGTACCAGAGAGAGGGCTATTGCTGTGACAGACCTGATAATACTAGTTTTTGGAGTAATGTGGAAGACTTCATAACTTTGGACTAGAGACGTGATTGAAGGATGTAAGTGGAGCTTAATGGGTTATCCTAGTATGCAGTAGGAAGACAATAGTACTGAGAGCTCTGTGTACTGTGGAGGCCCAGCTCAAGGTTTTCAGAGAGGAACAGTTTTACCAGCTGGGCTAGAGACCATTGCTATGATAGCTGCTGTGATATTTTGGGGGAAAAAACAAAAACTGTCTGCTTTCAGCCCATGTCCTAAGAACTGCCTGAGACTAAATTTAAAAATACCTTTGGGAGAGGGAATTTAAAGAGAGCCTAATACTGATTTGGTTGTTGATCTACATAAGAATAAAGGGAAGGGTACCTTTAGGGCATGTCCCCATTTAGCTGTCTTCCAACTTGTGAAAGAAAGCATAAGGCATTTTCTGCTCCTGGAAAGCAACTACAATCCTAAATTGGTAGTGATGTGGTTCAATGTCCATCACAGAAGTCTCTGCAAAAAAGCCTTGAGGGCAAGAGGCCCTGAAAGGCCATTGCATGACACTGTATGAGTGAAGTCTGGCTTGCATTGGAGACCAAAATATGTTGGAGATTCCAGAGCTGTGAGATATATGTTAGAGAGAGCTGTATTCAGGGAGAGGAGCCAGCCCAAGAGGGTGGTACATGTTGCAGGCAGGGAGGCCAGAGCAATCTAAGCCCTTGGACACCAGACAAGAAGCTATGGAACTTAATGTTTATCCTGCTGGGTTTCAGTCTTATTTTTGTCAAGTAGTTTTTCACTATGCCCCGATTCCTCCATTTTTGAGTGGTAATATATATTTTGTGCCATTATGTATTTGAAGTATATAATTTGTTTTTAGACCTTGCCAGGAGTCACAGAAGAGATATTAATCTTGAGACTTTCAAGAAGTATTGTGGTTGTGAAAGACTATGGGAACTTTTGAAGTTGGACTAAATGCATTTTGCATTAGTATATGGCCACAGATCTTTATAGGCCAGGGAGTGGAATGTGGTAGTTTGAATGAGATATCCTTCACAGTCTCAAACATTTGAATACTTGGATCTCAGTTGATGGTATTGTTTGGGTAGGTTTAGGAGGTGTGACCTTGCTGGAGGCAGTGTGCCAGTGGGCCAGATTTTTGGAGTTTAAAGACCTGTGCCAATTTTAGTTTGCTGTCCTTGTTGGATGCTTGCAGGTGAAGATGTGAGCCTTCAGCTTCCTGCTTCTACTGATATGTCTTTGCCCCCCCCCATCACAGACTCTAACTCTCTGAAACCATAAGCCCAAATAAACTCTTCTTTCTATAGCTAGCCTTGGTCATGGTGTTTTATCACAGCAATAAAAAAGTAATGAATACACATAGTAAAGAGGAAAGAATGGAAGGGAATCCTGTGCATTTGAAAAGAACAACTGGTACATACAGCCACTTGCCAGAGTGAGACACTAAATGATAGATAAGTTTTATGAGAGAGAGAGAGAGAGAGAGAGAGAGAGAGAGAGAGAGAGAGAGAGAGAGAAAATATGAAGGATTGGGTCTTAACACCTTTAGCTTTCTAAATCTCAAATTCAGAGATGAGCTGGCCAGTACATATACATATATATATATATATATATATATATATATATATATATATATATATATGTATATGTATATAAAACTTATCATTAAAAGGTCTTCATTCCAAAACAATCTAAGCAATTGTATTTGTTCAACATCTCTGATGCTGAGGTTTCCACAACTGGTCAGAATGCAAAGAACAACTGATTGTGCCTAGTCCCAACTGATATATCTACATCACAATTCCTATTTAAGGTTCGTGGAACATAATAGGAGAAGGGAAGAAAGATTGTAAGAGCCTAAGGAATATGAAGTCTGCTGTCAGATTGAATCTCCTAAAAATATAGCGAGGCTACACCCATGAAACCTCAAAAGTATGCCTGAACGATGACAGTATCAGTAGACATTCTGATGTGGAAAAGGGAAATCTCATGGTCCCCACCCATAGACAAAGAGCTACAAGCAATCAATGACTGCTGAGAGAAGGAGAACTAGTCTTCCCCAGGGATGAGCCCCTCACTTGTTTTCCAATATCAGTGAAAACACATATATCCAAGAAACACTAAGTGAATTCAGTAGATTGTACATGCACATACATGATTAAAGGAAAAGATTTGAAAGGGAACAAGGGGGTGCATGGGAGGAGACAGAGGGGATACATTTAAACTATAAATATAATTATATTTAATTTTTAAAATTGTAAAAAAAAAACCCAAACCTAAGTTGCATATGTAGACTTTTCTCTACTGTCAAAACTTTTTGATTTTTTTCTGAAACTGGCATATAAAGTAAGTTTTTCTTATGGCATTTTCATGCATATAATGCTTTGGTTAATCCTCTTCTCCACTCCCCTTATCTCCCTGCCCTGTCCCCAGTAAACTATCCTAGTACCAATATTCCCCTTTCCAGTCTTATATAGCACATGCACTCATCTCCCTCCCTTAAAGCCTATTTTTCACCTCTCTTGGGCCCCAGTACAGTTTTCTGACTTATATCCACATGACCACACACACAAATATATATATATATATATATATATATATATATATATATATATATATATACACACACACACACATATATATATGAAACTTGAATCTACATATGAGAGAGAACATGACATATTTGTCTTTCTGAGGCTAGATTACTTATTTCACTTAAAATACTATTTTTTAGTTCTAGCCATGTCTAACAAATTTCATGATTTCCTATTTCTCAATAGCAAAACAAAATTCCATTGTATATATGTACCATGGTTTTATTATCCATTCATCTGTTGATAGACATCTAGTTCCCAGCCAATATCTATTGAATCAAAAATGTTTTGTGTCAATTAGAAGCAAATTAAATGACTAAAAAGTCGTCTCTCTGATGTTCAATGTTAGTTCAATTATTTGTAAAAATGCCTATGTTGTTTGTCATTAATTTAGGTGTTTTGCCTGCATGTACGCCTGTGTGCCATGTGCATGCAGTGCCTGGGGAGCCCCTAAGAAGGCAGTGGATCCTCTGGAACTGCATTTGCAGATGGTTGTTAGTAGCCATGTGAATGCTGGGAACCTGAACCAGTTCCTCAGCAAAGTAACAAGTGCTCTTAATTGCTGACCTGGCCTTAGTCTTTAGCAGATCAATCTCTATTGACTTCATGGTAGAACTTAACGTAGGTAGAACTTTCTCCGGTCCTGCCCAGCCACAAGGTCAGGACAAATCTCTCTGATTGGTGGTCCCACAGCCGCTCAGACCCAAGTAAACACACAGAGGCTTATATTACTTACAAACTGTATGGTCTACGGCAGGCCTCTTGCTAGCTAGCTCTTGTATCTTAAATTAACCACTTCTATTAATCTATGTTTTGCCACATGTTTCATGTCTTACCAGTCTGCTGGCATGTTGTTCCTCGGGTGGCAGGCTGGCATCTCTTCCACCTCTGCCTTTCTTCTTACTGTCTCTCTCTTCAATTTCCCACCTGGCTATAACCTGACTTGCCATAGGCCAAATGGTTTTATTTATCAACCAATAGTAGCAACATATATTCACAGCATACAGAAAGACATCCCACAGCAACTTAAGGCAGTTTCACTTTTGAAGGGTGGTTGACTTTTTCCCCTACAGCAAAAATACAAACAAAGCAACTCACAGTTCTCTTTCATTTAGAGGCAAACTAAATAGGATGTTTTCCCTCTATGCTAACAAAGGCAATCACAAAGACGCACACAGTAGAAATTCATGCCATATTTTCTTCCTTTTAAAGTTGAAGGTGCTTTGGAAACATGCCACTTCTTTTACTTCTTTAACAAACATTAGTCATGTGCCAAACACCACTGTATGTGCTTTATATATTTGTTCACTTGGTCCTTAGAACAAAGTCAGAACTCACTCTCATCACCTCCAGTTAGCAAATGAGGAAAAATGAGAGATGCAGGGGAAATCACCTGCTCAGGGTTGCAGACCTAGTAGATCAGAAATCCAGGTAGTCTTGTGCTCCTGAATCCCAGTCCTTCGTAATTTTTCCACATGATCTCTTTGTAGAAGTGCAGCACAAAAGAGGGAAAATTATTTCAGCTTGACAATGAACTGAATTCAGGGTTCCTAAATCAGAATCCAGCAAGGACAGCTTTGGGCTCCATCATTCCCTCAGTCTATCTTCTTCCTTTTCCTAAATCAGAGTCCTTTTAGATTTCTTATAGTATCTGTACTCAGTAATATCTCATCTTTTCAAATTAATTTGTTAAATGCCAATGCTCCAGATGTGGAAAGTCATATAATCACACAACCACCAATTCCTAACAGTGTCTCCTATTTCTGCAAGGCAATGCTTTCCAATGCCCTTCTTTCTGCTCACCCTGAAAGAAATGAAGTTTTTGCTGTGTTCTCTGGAAATCTGTCTGGTTCAAGGCACACGGAAGGCCAGTGCCTGGCACACTAGAGAATTCCTCAGACTAGCCATGTGGAGTTTTCCATCTGTGGTTTGAGGCCCTTCAGTAACAAAACCCTGACTGTTTTGTCTCACCTCCCTTTAGAAAATATCCATAATTCTTAGGCTGAAAGGAGATCTACCCAATCTACGTGAGCATCCCAAGCTACCATTTATCCAAGTTCAAGCCACTTATCTGTAAGCCAGATCAACTTAATAATACAAACAGTTGCAGGAAACAGAGGTAGCCAAAAACATGTGGGAAACCATAATGAATATTCAAGTAACGGGAACATAATACCACATCATCCTGAGGGAAGGGACTTGAACAGTCCCTTTTTCCAGAACTGCATGCACCTCCTGTCTTAATGATGTATTTCCAAAGCAGTGAAACAGCCTCTTGCTCTGCCTCACACTAAATGGCAGCTGATCAGCACAAAGGGTTAAGTAATTAACACAGCAGGCTACTGTGATCAGTAGTGGTAAGAATAACTAGAATTAAAACCAAATATGTCTGCTTTATTTACTATTATTTTTTCTTTTTAATTTCTTATATCATATTAACTTTTCAAGGATACTTAAAAGCAAACATCTGTCATATAATGTATGAAACATTATCTCAAAATGTTTTTATTTTGACTTCTTTGGCCCCTTGCTAAGATCCATGCTGTGGAGAGCAAGCATTTAATCTTCAGGGCTTACTAGTGTAGTAAGAAGCCAAACTTCATTTTGCTAAAAATAATGATAGCTTAGTATCAAAAGATTTCACAACTTCCCCTTTAGTGCTTGAATTCATCATTATAACAATAACAATATTTTTTTATATGGCGCCTCCCAGCCATAGCATCTAACTTGCCAAATGGGACCATACAGTTAGAACACATTAAACCCATTAGATGTGAGATAAAAACAGATAAGACCATTTAAACAGCATGTAATCATGGAAGAATAAATATGGCTTAGGACATCTTTAACCAAAGCACTCAAACTATGGCACTGCTTATGGGGTCAGACATTCCAGAAACTCAAGGCAACATGTGCTATGTGCCATCAACTGGGCTAGGTCATCTGTGCCTCACTTCGTGTTCAGAGGCACTTTATGTAAGCTCTATTCTAATGAATTCTTACACAATATTTTTAAAAGATTTTAATTTTTAATTATGTGTACTTGTGGGTGTCTATGTGGAGGAATGTGCATATGAATGCAAGTGCCTGCAGAAATCATAAGCAACAGATCTTCCTGAAGCTGGAGTTACAGGTGGTTGTGAGCCACCCCATGTAGGTACTGGGAACTGAACTCAGGTCCTCTGGAAGAGCAGTGTTTTTAACCACTGAGCCACTCTCCAGCACTTGACTCATTTAACTCAATGCCACTATTAGAGTCTTAATTTTAGCTATTTCAGTGGCTCTATGATGATCATTAGTGTTGTTCAACAATTTTCTAGCTGCAACTTTCAGAAATAAACTGTACTACATGTTTCAACCTTTGTTCAGTTGGGCCGGGCCATACAAGTTCTAATGCAGTGGGAATGGATGATATGATAATACTCCCTCCACGTCAGAACATCTACTTGCTTAGTGCAAGTGTAGGGCTCTCCTTTCTTGACTAGCAAAATAAGAAAGAGTAGCTGCTTCAGCAATCTGAGACTCTGTGAACTCACAGTGGACTCACACACAGAAGGAGCAAGAACTACATCATATTTAAAAATATTGTATGCTCCAACCTGATTGTGATCTGTGCCTCAGTTTAGTACAGAGACCTATTTACTGCAATCAGACAAGACCTTCACTGATCAACCTTTTAAAAAATAATTCAGTCCAGACATCCGAAATACTTTGAAGCTACATGATAATAGTTATTATTTATCGAATACTTACACATGTTAGGCATTTGGCAGAATGCTTTCCATATATTACTGTGTCAGATGAACTAAATGACTTTAAAAGGTATGATTATAATGAAACCATTTCATCAAAGGGGAAAGTAATGTTAAGTAACGTTATCAAAATTGCACAGCTTATCAGCTAAAGAATTTCATTAGAACTGAGGCTGGCGAAATACAAAGTGTATGCTTATTAGCACAAGGATGTACTTCCCCTCTGCATAATGTAGAAGAAAATCTGTTCTCATATCAGTGGCTGAATAAATACCGCTCTTCAGCAGATGGTGTTAAAAAGCAGTACTGTTTTATAAATACTTACATATTTTGTGATTGCTAATATATTAAGGCATTTATCTTTCATTTGAAAAGGGAATAAGGAAACTTGTATTTTGATTTATCTACCTTATTCCAATCCACTGAAATGTCATAGTAGATTCTCCATTTCCTATTGGAAAAATATATGGCCCATAAGGAAATGCTATTCATATTCATTAGAGAACAAGCTGTGTCACCTCCAAGTACACAACCCAAACTTTCTACTGAGGCTTCTGAAAAATGTCCTGCTAGAAGGAATTCTGTCCTGAAAGCCTCCTCCCAACACTCATATTTGTTTTAAATCATTTCTTACACTTCTAAAAATGTTAAAGAGGGTGAAGAAACACCTTGCTGACAACACGCTCCTTGCCAAAACAATCAGTTCTTTTCTTTCTTTGCCTTCTAAAATTCAAATGCTCAACACACACTCTTTGGGTGTATTCCCAAGGGTTTGTTTGGTTAGACTTCACCATGGAAAACAAAATTGGTTCAGCTGAAGTCTGTAGCCAGAACATTTTAAGCTTCATAGACCTTCAAAGTAGTGACCTTCTCCTCACCTCCTCTGCCTCTGTGCTCCATTAAGGAAAATACCGGAAGATGTTTCCAGTCATAGAAGCCAGATTGCATTTCGATTCCGTTTGAGAAGAGGAACCGAGTGGAGTTGGAGCAGGTGGCTGTTTGTGGCTCTTACCTCAAATGAGCTTTGGAAAGTTCTTCTGTAAATCTTTGAAAGTCTTTTGCAAGTTAATAAATTTCTGGACTTCTTGGTTCCTTATTAAAGGAGTCAGCTTTATTTCTACATCCTCTTTCTCTTCTTTCCCAAGAATCTCTACAATCATACAAATCACAATTTTATTCAGAGAAGATTGAAGACAATTAGGTCCCTAACCTTGCTGTTGAGAAAATGAGGATGTGTTCACTATGTGCCAGAAGAGCTGATCTTTGCATTTCCGCCCTCTTTGCCTGTACAGTGCAGGTGGGAAGGTCTGAAGAGTCCTTGCTCTCCAGACTCCCATCTCAGCTGCGGCAAAACCATCCTCTCAGTAACAGCACGGGTGTATCTTTGAAATATGGCAGCTCCCAGCAGTCCCATCCATGAAACAGCTCCCCCACATGTCTGACCTTTCCTGCCACCTCCTTTGTCCAAAGCATCCCACCATATGAAAACAACTTGTTCACTCTTTCCCCTCAATCATCCCATCTGCTAACCAGCACTAACTATCCCCTGGATCTGGTCCACAGGCTAGCCTGGGATGCTTTTTACCTGGACAATTCCCAAGTCTATACTGTCTTCAAAGATACAGTAAGATGACTTCTTGTATAGCTTTCTTTTTCCCACAGCCCAAAGGAACATGTCTTCTTTGACTCCCCATAATCTTTGATCTACTTTGTTACCATGCATTACTCTTTCCAATTCTATCATCTCTTGTCATTTTCTAGAGACCAAAATTGATCTCTATTTTGATATTCCCCAAAGTGCTTACCATATAGTGCCATTTCAAAGTATAAATGCCAGAGGAACATGAACAAAACAAACAAACAAAAATATCTCATGTTCACAGATTCAGAAACAAGGCCACTCAAAATGGTTTAAAAAATTGTTAGAGAGAAATCAAAGCTTGCAGAGAGCTCTATTTTGTGCACATTCCTAAATCAAGTCATCTTGATTCCTCTTTTTTTTTAAGTATGTCATGTGTCATGTCCAATCCATCAGTTAATCCTATTGATTAGCTTCAAAATACATACAGAATCCAACCAGCTTTTAAAACCAACCTGCTGTAGTCACTACTACCTCTTGCTTGGATTTGTATGTAAGGGCTTCATGCCAAGTGCATTCTCAACAAGGAAGGTGGAAGAATCATCCTTTAAATAATTAACTCCAATATTCTTATTCTTCTACTCAAGGTCTTGTGCAGTCTTTTTTATTTTAGTCTTTAACAATGGGCTATAGGTTCTACCTCATCCACACAGCTTCCTTTGATGTCTCTCTTCCATGCCCTCCCTGCTTTGTGTACCTACATAGACAACTGGCTCTTTACAGTACACTTCTAAGTGTCTTTGTCCACTGTTTACTCTGCACGGAACACTGTCCTTCCTGAAATAGCCTTGAACCTTTCACTCCTTCAGATCCTTCAGATCTTCTCAGCAAATCCATCATAACCACAGCATGTCTGTCCCTGTTTCCTTTCAGTTGCTCTAACAAACGCTGTTAGAACAGAAACTTAGGGGAGTTGGGGTTTGCTGTAGCTCACAAACTACAGCACAGTAGGGAAGTCACAGTGGCACAGGCTTCAAGCAGTTGGTCACATGGCACTCACAGTCCACAGCAGAGAGAAATGAATTCATCCATGCTCTCTTGCGGCTCATTCCCAGCTGTTTCTTGCTATTGCACAGTTCAGAATCCTCTGATGGTGTCACAACAGTAGGCTGGGTCTTGTCACATCAATCAAAGAGACCAAGTCACTGCTCCAGTGACATCCCCACAGGGCAACTGCCACTCTGACCCACCACATCTTAGCCCTCTTTAGGTCGTGGTTCTTATACTTTTAACAAATCTACTATTTTTATCTTCTTCCTTTGGCAGGATTGTAAATGTCATAATGGTGAGGAATCTTGGCCAGCTTTCCTTAAAAGAAATATTTTCTGAAAGACAAAGAATGACTGATTTAACTTAAGCTTTGAATATATTCCTGTGGTGTCTAAAACAATGAAGCTCAGTATATTGATAGTTTCAGACCTTGGGATTTTAGAAAAATAGTCCCACTAAGTAGAATCAAAGCAAGATTAAGTATTTTATTAATATGAACCCAAATAGGACCAAGTAAACAATGTGTTTTTTTTCTCATTTCATTTGATTTATACAACTGTACAACTTGTGTTTCTGCTACCCTTCAGTGGAGATACATTTCAATGTTCTAAAGATCAAGTATCATAACAGATTTATGGAATTTTTAATGCAGACATTCATTGTATAGAGTCCATAAGGGAAAGACCCTATTTTCTTTAGACTCTTTGTCCAGAAATTGGCACATTAGGATGCTCAGTGTTTGCTGAGTGGATGAACAAAAAGACAGAACTCCTTATTTTCTGAAGGAAATAAGGCAGTAAAATGTGATATTTCTATTCACACAAAGAAAATTTTTGGATCTGGATACTGATTAATAACAAATTTTTATGTGGATTTAGTGTTTTGGCATTAACTTTTATTATAAAAATAATATGTAGGGTTCTTAACCTTTGAAAGTATCTCAAGAAAACACTGTGAAATCTCTTCTGTAAGAGGGGCTACTCTTTTTTTTTCACAGTACTGGGGATTAAAGTATTGACCTTATATGTTCTAGGCATGTTACTACTCAGCTATATCCCTAGCCACCACAAGCTTGCCTTTCTAAATGTTCATTATTTCTTCTTAGAAGGACATAAGTTATTTATAATTAAATTGAAGGAACTTATTTTGTTGGGTGTGCACATATGTGTATGTAAGCAGAGCTGAATGTATGTCAGGGTGTACATGTGTGTGTGAAAGTTAGAGGACAACTTGTGAGAGTTCTCTGATTCTACCATATGTCCTATGGATCTAACAGGGCTGGTGGCACGCGCCTTTAGCCACTGAACCATCTACCCAACCCACTTCAGATTGTTTTTTATTGACTATTCTTTTTTATATTTGGAAAAGAATAATCTTGTTTTTTATTTTATGAGAAATAATTTTTATAATTACACATTATTTTTCAAGGTTTCTTTTTGCCAATGACTATTGTGAATCTCATATAATAATGATAATAATACATATCTGTTGTGTATAAAAGCATTGATGTTTTATTGTTTCTTTTTTACAGTCCCTTTATTAACTACTTTGATGCTTTCAAAGAACCCTGCTAACTGCCTTTCATATTAACTCTATTTTTATTCTTTCCTGTTATCCTTCAAATTATTTAAGCTATTTAATACAGGTGAAAAAGGCCTAATTAACATTGAAAATCTGAAATGTTAATTTTGTTTTCATATTTTCATCATAAATATGAACATGGGCATTTTTAATACACTAATTAGATGTCCACCTAGTCGGCTTCCCCCCCAGTGGGACTCTTGTCACACTTTCTAGGACTACAATCTCAGGTTCTTCTTCTACCCAATTCAGAGCTGGCTGTCCTTAACTCAGGCTAGCTGGGAAGGTGTCCATTACACACTGAACTTCACTAATTTTGCCTAACTGAGCAAGTCAATGAAAAACAGGAAAGGAAATGAAAGTAGGCCAAAGGTATGTCGTTAGATCAAAAGAAATTTACTTTGCTAGTATACAAAAATGGATTTATAAACAGTAAGTCAATTTGCCTCCACAGGATCCTTGATCTAGGTTTGAACTCGCTTATTAGGAGTAATCAAAACATTTTCTGTGTAATCATAATTTAAACAATAGGTTTTTTTTTCAGGATTCTTTAAAAAGATAGCACAAAGGTAAACCTCAGTTAATCAGATCCCATCAATAAGATCACATATTCTAAATGACGAGTCCCAAATATAAAATGCTACAATTCTTGGATCTTGAAGCTCAGGTATTCATCGAATCAAAAGACAAAGCATTTCCTACAGACTGGAGAGAGAGCTTCATCTGTAAAATGCTAAAGTGTTTATTATACAACCAGAGAACCTTAATTCAGTCAGAAGCACCTATGTGAAAAAGCCTGTCATACTGTTGTGCCTGGGTAATCTCACTGGAGGGATGGTGGGAAAAAGTAGGTCACTAAGATTCCCAGACCAGCCAGCATGGCCTGATCAATGGGCCCCAGTCCTAAAAACATTATCTCCACAAACAAGAATGGCTCCTGAGGATAACTTCTGAGGTTGATCTCTGGACTCCACATGCATGCACATATACACACAGTAAATAAAGCAAACAGAAAAATAAATAAATAAGACTTGGTCCACATAACAATATATAGTTTTTCAACAGTCAGGCAGTTCTTGAAAAGTAAAAGCCAGAGATAATTTGTCAAATAAATCAACAG
Source organism: Peromyscus californicus insignis (assembly GCF_007827085.1). NCBI lineage: Eukaryota > Metazoa > Chordata > Mammalia > Rodentia > Cricetidae > Peromyscus > Peromyscus californicus. Next base: position 45,983,014 of record NW_026294606.1, on the reverse strand, counting down.
AAAACTATTATCTACAAACATAACTTACTTTTTCATTAACAAAGTAATAATGAAATAAGAAATATTCTAATTATGTTCCCACATGAGACTTCACTTCTCACAAAAGAAAAATGTCTACCCATTATAAAAAAAGTGAGTTATAAATTGAAGCATCTTCCTTGGATTATACTTCTTCTGAATGCTTTTGTTCTGTATTATGAAAGGGCATGATATAAACTATTTTCCATAATCAATCTATAAAAAGAGTTGTTGTTATAACTAAAAATTCCAAATGAATGGCATATGTATATATTTATTTACAAATAACCACAATTTGATTTCCTACAAGGCAAACACTCAAGTACACATGAGGACACTCTGAAGTGAATGTCCAGCTCAACAATGTGACAGTGATGGTATTGTCAACCCCACAGAGGGTTGACAGAAAGTCCTGGGCATCTTCTTGGGCAAATCTTGAAAGACAAAAATCTTTAATTTTTTTTAGAAGTTTTGACAGTTGTCTTAGTTTGCTTACTACTGTTGTAACAGTCTTAGCTAGGTTTACTATTGCTGTGATGAAACACCATGACCAAAGCAACTTGGTGAAGAAAGGGTTTACTTGGCTTATACTTCCACATCATAGTCCATCACTGAAGGAAATCAGGACAGAAACTCAAACAAGGCAGGAACCTGGAGGCTGGAGCTCATGCAGAGGCCATGGAGGGGTGCTGCTTACTGGGTTGCTCCTCATGGCTTCCTTTGCCTGCTTTCTTATAGAACCCAGGACCACCAGCCCAGAGCTGATACCATAATAGGCTGGGTACCTCCCCTATCAATCACTAATTTTAAAAATGCCTATAGGCCTGCCTACAACCCAGTCTTTGGAGGCATTTTCTTAATTGAGAGTCCCTCCTCTCAGATGACTTTAGCTTGTGTCAAGTTGATATAAAACTATGCAGCACACATCATGATCAAAAGCATCTTGGGGAGGAATGGGCTTATTTGGCTTAGTGCTTATAGTCCATCTTGAAGAAAAGTCAAGTTGGTAACTCAATGCAGAAACTTGAGGGCAGGAAATGAAACAGAAACCATGGTAACATGCTGCTTACTAGCTTGTTCCATGTGGTTTTCAGTCTGCTTTCTTATAGCCAAGACCACCTGCCTAAGGAGGCACCACCCACAATGGGCTATGCTTTTCCACATCAATCATTGGCTTGTCCACGGGCCAATCTGAAGGACACATTTTCTCTACTAAAGTTCCTTCTTCCCTGATGATTCTAGAGTATGTCAGCACCACAATGGTTTTCTCCACTCTTTATTGTTGAAAACAGCTTACTAAAAGGAAGGTAGATGCCTTGTTGTCTTCAGTATTTATTAATATATAAAGAAAAGGCTTCCCATCCCAAATTTCCAGCTTGCTTATACCAAAAAAACAAGCAAAAATGTATATTCCAGAGCTTTCCAAATAGCAAATAAATCAAAATCTTTGGCAATTGGACTTATGTGATTTTGTGCAAGAATGTAAAAAAAATATTACTGAGATAGAAATTAAATATAAACCAACTATTAAATAAAACACAATATCTTAGACTTGCAGTTTTGGCAAAAATAGAACAACTCCATTCTGCCCAGAGCCTCCCTCTTACAGTCGAATTCACTGGACAGGCAATAGAGCTTATGGAAGTCCTTAGAGGTGGAAAGGAGGTGTTGCACTGCCAAGGGACACTGGGACTAGAGAAAGAGAATTGTTTGGGGTTCTTGGGCTTTTGTTGTTTCCAAGAGAACATAAAAGCCTCTTGGCTAGAAGCATCTGAAGGCAAATGCCAAGAAAGGCCTGTTCCTCATATCCAGGACACCAGGAAACAGGATACCAAAAAGATGCACAAATCTTTTTGACAACACCTGCCCTACTTGAGCCAAACACCAGTGGGAAAAAATTCTACTTGCATGGCCAAGTAATTCCACTTGGGTCAAAAAGTCTGAATAATGTCTAAAGTTTCATGATATCCAAATATCTCATAATATCCTAAATACAATTAAATCCAGGAAATCACAACTTGAGTGAGAAAAGACAGCTAATGGATATCAATGCCAAAACTAATAAAGTATTGGAGCTATGTGACAAAGATTTTCAATCAACCATCATAAAAATGCTTTGCAAGCAATTATGAATTCTCTTGAAACAAATGGAAAATTAGGAAATCTTAACAAAAAAATAATTAAAATATCTAAGTGGGAATTATGAAACCATAAATTCAACCAGCATCCCTACCCCTCTACAAACACACTGATAGGTTTCACAAATGAGTGAAAATGATATAGCTTGAAATCCAGAAGAGTAATCCTTCAAGAAGCTTTGTTTTGCTCAGGATTGTTTTGGCTATCTGGGCTCTTTCATGGTTTGGTATGAATGGTAGGATTTATTTTCCCTATTTCTCTGAAGATTGTCACAGAGATTTTGATTAGAATTGCATTGAATCTGTAAATTGTGTTTGGTATCATGGTCATTTTAAAAAATATTAGTTCTACTTATCTATGAGAATGGAATGTCTTTCCATCTTCTAGTTTATTTCTTAGTCTCTTCAGAAATGTCAAGTCTTCAATGTTAAAGAGGTAATATTAATGTTTAGAAAAAGAGGGAGGAATAAGAACAATAAGGATTATTAAAAAGCCATAAGAATATGTTATTTTATGTTTACTTAATTTATGTTATTTGGTGGTGAAAATGTACTTCCAAATAGTCATAGACTACCTAGCAAAAATCCCATGACAGAGTTCTTTTCAAGTTGTCAGCCAAGGGACTCCAGGAGACTTCCAAAAAGTTATAGGCTATTGCCATTGCCCTTGGTTGCCTCACAGAAATTGAACATAAGACTTTATTGTTGAAGACACCACACATTTTTGTACACATGGCTTTGAAGACTTGAGCTGGATCTGACCCATAAGCCAACTACCTGAGGAACTCTCAGAGGATCTGCAAGAATTATGCAAGCTGTCAATGGAGAAAAATAATTAAAAGTCCTATCCAACTGTGAAATCTATGAACCACAACAGTGACAGCCAGGTAAGATACCCCCAAGGGTGCAATAGTGCTTACTGCACATATCTTGGCAGTAAGCAACAGCCATGTACTTACTGCCCACCCAAAAGGAAGGAATTCACACCTGATACTGTAAACGTAGCCAACTACCTGTGGCTGGTGTGGCTATGAACCCTAGAGGAGAAAATATATACTCCTGCTACTTCTCTAGACCAGTATAATTCCCAAGTGCATTCTAAACACCTACCTTTACACTCTCAGTAAACGTGACCTTCCCCTCATGCTCAGCAGGTGGAAACCATCACAAAAATCCATAACTGCTCAAAATGTAGAGAACAATTGACAGTGGGGTGACCATTCTCAACTGATACATCTACAAAATTATCCCTACATATAAACCTCAGAGAACATCGTGGAAGAGGGGGTGGAAAGTTTGTAATAGCCTCGTATCTGATCGTGTCTTCTATGTATGACAGAGTTTTGCACCCATAAGATTTTTTTTAAATATTTGTTTTTTATTTTGCAATACAATTCAGTTCTACATATCAGCCACGGATTCCCTTGTTCTCCCCCCTCCCATCCCCCTCACGTTCCCCCAAGCCCCCCCTCCCCATTCCCATCTCCTCCAGGGCAAAGCCTTCCCCACAGACTGAGATCAACCTGGTAGACTCAGTCCAGGTAGGTCCAGTCCCCTCCTCCCAGGCCGAGTCAAGCAATCCTGCATAGGCCCCAGGTTTCAAACAGCCAACTCATGCAATGAGGACAGGACCCGGTCCCACTGCCTGGATGCCTCCCAAACAGATCAAGCCAATCAACTGTCTCACCCATTCAGAGGGCCTGATCCAGTGGAGACCCCTCAGCCATTGGTTCATAGTTCATGTGTTTCCATTCATTTGGCTATTTGTCCCTGTGCTTTATCCAACCTTGGTCTCAACAATTCTTGCTCATATAAACCCTCCTCATTCTCGCTAACTGGACTCCCAGAGATCCACCCAGGGCCTAGTCATGGATCTCTGCATCCAGATCCCTCAGTAGTTGGATGAGGTTTCTAGCACGACAATTAGGGTGTTTGGCCATCCCATCACCAGAGTAGGTCAGTTCGGGCTGTCTCTCGACCATTGCCAGCAGTCTTTGTGTGGGTATCTTTGTGGATTTCTGTGGGCCTCCATAAGATCTTAACAAAATTGTCACCGAAACAAAAGCTGCACAATAGCAAAACCAAATGACACCCCACATGGATTTGGGCTGGGGGATCTCCCAGAGCCCCACACATAAATGAGGAGCTATAGGCAATTAATGGCTGCTAAGAAAGGAAGAATTAGTTTTCTCCAGGAATAAGACCCCAACAGGAAATCTAATCCCAAGCAGTCAACCCTAAACACATACACATACAACAACACTAAGTACACTCAGCAAGTTGTATTTACATATGTGTATGAATTTTTTTTTAAAAGGGGGTCCTCAATTTGAAAGGGAGTAATCAGGGGACACAGGAGAAGTTGGAGAGGGGAGAAGGGAGGGTGAAATGGGGCAAATATAGTACTCTGATACAAATTTCTCAAACAAATCACCACATAAATATAAAACAATAAACGGGCCAAAAAAGTCAAGATTAAAGTAGATAGAAAATCTGAGGACAAATCAATCAAAATTATAAATATAACAGAGAGAAAACAGCTGACAAAAAGCTAAAGGAGACTCAGAAGTATCTCGGATAACAACAATAAAGCTGTTAATTTTAGTTTTTATCAATTAAATTAATCTCACCCCACCTTTCTTCTTTTCCTTTCTACCCTGTCTGCTCTGCGTCCTCCCTAAAAGGATCTTTCTACATTCATGCTGTTTTGTTTTGTGACCTACTAAGTTTAACCAGGGTCAACTGTGTGCTCATGGGCTTGGAACTGTCCATTGGAACCCAATAGGTTCACCAATGTGTACACACTAAAGACACTGAATCTCCTCCCAGAATCTATCAATATCCACTAATTCAGCATGACCCTTTGCCTGGTCCATGGCTGATAGTTTACAGGGTCAGTCTTGTGTAGGTCCTTTACAGCTGCTATGAGATCATGACTACAATGACTGCATCCTGCCCAGAAGGATGCATCTGCAGCCTCTCTTCCTGTCTTTGAGTTCATTCATTCTTTTCACCTCTTTTTCCATGCTGTTCCTTGAGGTTTAGGACATGGTATAATTGTCTTAGGGCTAAGCATTCAACTGTCACTTGTTCTCAGCATTTAGAACAACCATGAATTTCTGCATTCACCACTGTTCACTACAAAGAGAACCTTCGCCAATTACAGCTAAAGAATCATTTGTCTGTTGATAGAGATATAGATATTTCAAAGGCAGTTTGACAACATTCCACCTTAGCTAAACAAGGGTAATAGATTCCCCATTTATATGATTTCCCCAGCTATGTGTCTTTTGTGGTTGTTTTTAATCAGGTTTACAGTGTTAAACATGTGTTTCTTCCTGTGGAGTTGGGAAGAAAACTAGGAAATCATATCATTGGAGTATCAGAAGATGAAGAGAGGGAAAGTGGGACTGAAAATTTTACAGTTGAAAAGTTCCCCAAATTTAGTGGAAAAAAAATGAATGCAACATTGCAGCAAGTACACAAATTTCAAATGGGATCAATCTTAAGAAATCAATGCTGACAGGAGTCATAATTAACATTTGAAAACAAATCAAGTCTGTAAAGGCAAGAGTAAAAAGCAGCAGTCTATCCACTGGGGAGTGAACAATTTGAATGGTGTCAGTTCTTATCAGAAACCATAGAGAGCAGAAGCAGCATGCTTTAAAAGTACTAAAACAGGGCCAGTGTGATGGCCCAGGAGATAAAGGCGCTTGTCTTCAAGCCTGACAAACCGATCTGGATGCCAGGAACCCACAGAGTTGAAGAAGGGAACTTATTCTTGTAGGTTGTCTTCTGATCTCTAAAACAGAGCTTATCACAAAGGATAAAAATATGCTGCCCAGAAAAAAAAATCTTGAATTTAACAAGTAACATAAAAATAAAAGGCTGAAAAATATTATATCATATAACACTGATAGATACAAATCAAGTGATTATAGAGCAGACTTCTAAGGCTGATTGATCTGATGATAATAGCACAACTCCTAAATGTGCACACACCCTACAATAGAACAACAGTTTCAAGTTTAAAAAAGTAAAAGCTGATAGCACCATGAGAATAAAGGAAAGATTACAAAACTCTTCAACATACCACCTTGCAAATGATAGAATTACTAGTCAGAAACCAGCATGGTATAGAAGAAATGAACAGCACAATCAGTCAGAAAGAGCAGAAGAGACTTTTGAAGGTCTCCATATAAAATTCACTAAGAGTGACCAACCATATCCTGGATCACAAAACAAATCTCCATAAACTTAAATGAATGGAAATCTGCACAAGAGTTTGATTCCATTGTTGTTGCTTAACTACTGCTGCAGTATATTCACATCTACACCTTGTCCTTGTCGACACAGAAACAACCTCATAAGAAAGATTATATTTGACTTGTTTGGGTCCCAGTAAAAAGTTCAGGACACACGGATACCAGCCCTTATGTGCACAGAAGGCTACACCCCAGCCCGTATTCCCTAACAACCATTAAAACCTTTATCAGTTTCTGAGGTAAGCCCCTACAATATGGGTGCCTTAAATAAGAGAGATTTTCTAATGGTTCTATGGTCTTAAATTAAAAAGAATTGATAAAGTTAGACTCTTTGAGATCTCTCTTTGATTTATATGTGGCTATCTCCTCAGTGTTACTTCCCTTGTCTTTCCCCTATGTCTGTTTGTCAAAGTATGTTCTTCTTACCATTGCTGTTGTCATTCCATATTAGGTGTCACCATAATTACCTCACTTAATTTAATTACATATTTAAAGACCCTATATTTAAATATAGTTACATTAAACAGTGGGGAAGTAATGTCAACAAATGAATTTTAAGGTATACAAGCCAGTAAAACAAAAACCCAGGCTAGACCCCTCTCCTTGATCGTGTAATTTTGTATTCTACTTTGTAGTCACTATGCTCATCTTGGAAATTTCAATATGTGAACAATACATATGTAAAAAGAAGTATATTCCATAATTAAATGGAATTCATCCTAGTTATGTGAATCTGATTGAGCATACCAAAATCAACCACTACAATCTACCATATCAATAGGCTAAGGAGAAAAGTTTCATGCTCATTTCAATATATTAAAAATATTTCAGCATCTAGTGTAAAAAAATAGGAATAGAGGGCACTTCCTCAAGGTGATAAAAAGGAAAAAAGTTAAGAAAACAAACAGAGTAGTAAAACCTACCAGGTACCATCCTACTCATCATAAAAGAAAATACTCTGTCTAGGATTAAGAGCAAGGTAGAGATACTCTCCTTTACCATTCTTACTCAACAAGGAATTTACTTTTCTAGCATCCCATTCTTCTTTGTTGTCCCATTGAAAGGAAATCCAATAAATACTCTTTCAGAAGTTTTCTTAATAATAGGGCTGGTGATCTGACTAAGTGTGGAGAAGATCTTGCTGCACAGGCCTGGAGACCTGAGCTTGATACCCAGAACCCGTATGAAGATGACATTGACTCTACATTGTTGTCCACTGACCTCCACACACATACTATGACATGTGTATATTATACACAAACCCACAATAACAATAACAATAATTGTAATAAAAGTTTATAAAAGAAACTGTCCTGATAATCAAATAAATTTCATTTTAGTTGCAAATTCTGAGAAAGAGAAAATATTTTTTTCTGGATTCCAAATGAAACATTACTGTGTTGACATTCTTTTTTTTTTTTTTTATAAGATTCAGAACATCAGAAGAAGCATTGACAACCCAAAGACTGTTCTTTTGTGATGTAAAGTTCCTTACATGAAAAGTAAATGCTGGCTTAACTTACTTCTATTACAGGACTCTTCTTTGGAGAAGACAGCCTTCTTAGTGCTTTGTCATTTTAACTTGTATTGGTACATGTACTACCTAATTTCTCCAGATCTCCTGTTTTATACTCCTAAATTCCATTGTATTTTTAAAAGTGAAATCATCTTTACAAAACACTTTCCCGTTGAGAGAAACATTAAGAATAATTATGAATACTTCTCTAGAACATTTCCTTTCCCAGATGTTGCTCATGCTCCTCATTAATGAATAGTCACTGATCCGAGGTCAGGTGCTGCAAACTTTTCTTTGTTCCTGGGCTGAAAGAGTCCATATGAGATCTGAGTCTGAAGCATCCCAGCTGGACTGTAGTGGAGGCAGCATCTGGAGTGCTGAGTTCCCCTCTCCTCCAGATATTGCAAAGGGGTTTCCATTAGGTGAAGGGCTGTGTCAAGCTGCACTCAGAATTCAGTTAGGCAAGACTCCACCCTTTATTATTGTTTGGCAATCAATAGAACCACTGTAGATTTTTCTCAGTGTTGTTTCACTATGAGACACTAAAACTGCCCTTTATGGGTGCTAAAACTTTATTGCCTAGAGTCTTCTCCTGTGTAGATGAATTCTCTTTTGTGGTATGAAAGTCTTCTTGTCATTTTAAATTTAAAAAAAAAAAATTCAGGAAAGGCACAAAGCTACACAGAAAAACTCTGTCTCGAAAAAAAAAATTTTTTTTCATTGTCTGCTTTTTAACTTTCTGGAAAAGATGAAGTATAATTTAGTAAGTTCAATAAAATTGAGATTCATAGGTATGTCTCTATGGTTAAAACAGAGAAGTGAGGAATCCACCCTAGTAAAGATGGACTGATGTATGAATGGTTGGATCCATACTGTGCTGGTTTTAAACTGGGGTTGGGGGTGCATAAGAGATTTTAAAGGACATACAATTGGCTGTCTTTGCCAGCATTTTGTCAGTTACATAGGAGGCTACAATTTTGCATCCAATACAGAATCAACAGGGTTGATGGTTTTATCATCAGAGGTGTTCAAAAGTATGTTGGTGGGCCATTTCATAGAGACCTTATTATAAGTAGTATATGAAATGCTTCAATTACATGGAACACTGGTTCATACTAGCCAGATTGGAGGATTTTGGTTTAAAAGACCACTCCAAATAAACTGGTATGTTTACTAAAGACATCTTAGGAATTTTTTCTATAAAAGTAGAGATACAATATCTAGCTCAAGGAAGAATATAAATCATATGTGTTATGAACATCCATTACTTAGTTCTTAATTTTGGTACATGGGTTAGCTTTCTTTTGGTTATCAATGCTTCTTCTGATGTTCTGAATCTTAAAAAAAAAAAAAAAAGAAAAGAAAGTCAACACAGTAATGTTTCATTTGGAGTCCAGATAAAAATATTTTCTCTTTCTCAGAATTTGCAACTAAAATAAAATTTATTTGATTATCAGGACAGTTCTTTTATAAACTTTTATTACAATTATTGTTATTGTTATTGTGGGTTTGTATATAATATGTGTAGGTACGCATGCTATAGTATGTGTGTGGAGGTCAGTGGACAACACTGTAGAGTCAATGTCATCTTCATGTGGGTTCTGGGTATCAAGCTCAGGTCTCCAGGCCTGTGCAGCAAGATCTTCTCCACACTTAGTCAGATCACCAGCCCTATTATTAAGAAAATTTCTGAAAGAGTATTTATTGGATTTCCTTCCAAATGGGACAACAAAGAAGAATGGATTGCTAGAAAAGTAAATTCTTCTAAAAGGAGACTCTAAATCAAGGTCAGGGATGATGGACTAATGAGGGGCTGAGGGTGTGAGAAGTAAGCAGATGGAAAAACAGAGATGGAAATGGCCAGAAATATGAAATCCTGGACCAGTGAAATGTCTGGGCTGAACTCTATTTTAGATAGTCCTTTGTTAGCAGAAGTAGTTTTCGGTTTTTGAGTAAAGACATTGAATTTGTAATTATCGCTATCTTAGCTGTTGGTGTTAGTATTAGTTTTTAGAGAGTATGTGGTCCATTATGTAATTCTGACTTAACTAACAAGTGTTCAATGAGAGACATAATGTTTTGGCCATCATATCACATTTGATAAGCACACTGGCCCTATAGAATGGAGAGTAATTTTTAATTAATATAAAGGGTTACAAAACTTATTGAACCTGGACTCTCTCAAATAAGAAAAGAGATCAAGGCCCAAGGTTGCCAGATTATATTTCTGGATACTTCTCTTCAGTTTGCATTGCCACAGATAACAGTATATACTTAGGTACACCTACACTTCTGTACAACAAGGCCCTTTTAAGGTATGGTAAATAATTTCTTATTGCTTATATTCTTTAATTTTTCTGACTCATTATACAGTGTCCCATCCAACTCTCACTGTTGACCTAAACCAGAGTGACTTTTATATGTACCTAGACTACAGTCCTGCCATACTACCCATAGACTACACGTCCCAGAAACTCCCATTAGCCCTGCTTACCAACATGAGAGTCATGCACAATTCTTTCCTTCACTGGCTCCATTACCCTAGGAATATACAACCAGCTGTGTTGACATTGGGCTAAATTGAGAGTGAAGAGTAGGGAGACTCTCACATACAAATAGAAAGAGAAATAGAATCTGGAAGTAAAGAATATGTCTTAATTTCCTCAGCTGGAACAAAAACTACTTTTCCCCAGAATCCATGTGAATTCTAGGAATTCTAAGATTATCTAGTAGTATCTTGTTTGGACATGTGCATTATACAAGGCTTCTCATTGCCCCCAAGACCCTATCTATCATTGATAATATTGTTTCTATGGGGACATGTATTTAAGATTTCACATGACACTCTTCCAAAAAATTCTAGGAAACAAACCTATCCGTGAGTGGGGCATCCACGGTCTTCCAGCACGAACTGTTCCCAGGCTTGGTCTCTCTGACCTAACCTGCTCTCTTAACGTCCAACTTCTGGGTGGCCCAAGAAGGCTATTGTCCCTCTGAGACTACAGCAATCATAAGCAGTGAAGAAAAGGGAAAGTTCCTAGATCAGAAAGAGGGAATAAGGAGAGGGGAGAAGACAGAGTTACTCACCAGACGTTGAAAACTGTAAGTCAAGTCACTGCTGTTGAAAGGTTACAGGTCATTGGGAGAAATTGAATGTGCAAATTTTAGAGAGGAGAGATAAATATTATTAAGAAAGTAAAGACTGCTGTGAAGGAAGCCTAAGTATACTCTATGTCTCACTAGAAATTGTGATTTGAAAACAATTTAACCTTGTGAAAGGTCCCATCTTCTCAACTCTAAAATTCAGACAATGTTGACATCTCTGAGTATTTGTGAAGATCAAATTATTATTCAAATGTGACTAGGAGGGTCTCTAGTAAAGGAAAGCAGAAAAGAATTCTGCATCTCTGGGATTCTTCCTGAGAAATTAATTAATGTGTTTGTGAATGCCTGTGAGTAGCTGATCAATAACTAGTATAATATGCTATTTAAACCAATATATACATAAGAAACATCGAATATTAGATTTTTCTGTCAAACACTGTAGAACTTTTGTTTAAGACAGGGAATTCAAATATCTTTATCTCCCCAACTTTGTAAAATCTTTATGCAAATGTTTTAAACCACACTTGTACCACACTTGGTAAAACTTTTGCTTACACATGCAGGCTCTGCTGCATTCTGGGATCTTAAGCATCCAACCCCTTCACTCTTTCCTTCATTACCTTTGTACCAATTCTTTTCAAACTAGCCAATTGAGAAAGATTGTGTTGTCAAAGCCCAGTGGATACTGAAAAGACAATCACAACATGTGTTAGAACAAAATCGAAGTGCACTCCCTGTCCAAGTGCACTTGAGAGCCTTCTTTGGGCATTGGCACACACTTTTTGTTTGTGTACTACTTTGTATGACACTGAGATTATTCTGTTTGTTTTTAACATATATGAAACATCCAATATGATATAGATATGATAGGATGAAAGGGTAGATTAATGAACCTACTTTTAAAGAGCAACAACTTGTTTAACATGTTTTACATTGCTATGGATTTTAGTTTATTGATACAAGTTTAAACTTAATTTTATTATACTGTATATATATATATATATATATATATATATATATATATATATATATATATATATATTCTCATTTGAGGTATTATGTTTATGTAACTCATTTAGATTGTAATGGATAATTAAGAAATACAGATTAATAATTAGTCTTCTATGATAGTCAAACTTATAGTCATGTTGTTTTCTAGGTATACAGAGATATATTTCAGATAGATAGGTAATCTTCAAAAACTTCAAAGACCTACAGAATATGGCATTTAAAATGTTTTAAAAATTTAGACTTTCTGGACAATGAGACATGTCTGCTCCTGGCAGCACCAATTTACTGCTGTGGATATCGCTCGATATAAATAAAGCACTGATTGGCCAGTGACCAGGCAGGAAGTATAGGCGGGACAAGGAGAGAGGAGAATTGAGGAAGGAGGAAGGAAGGAGAGACCGGCTAGAGCCACTGCTAAGACAAGGAAGATGTAAAGTACCAGTAAGCCACGAGCCACATGGCAAAGTAAAGATTAATAGAAATGGGCTGAATATAAGAGTGAGAGCTAGACAATGATAGGCCTGAGCTAATGGCCAAGCAGTTTAAATAATTTAAGAGTCTGTGTGTTTGTTTTATAAGTGGGCTCCGGGACTGGCGGGACTTGGTGGTGGGAGCTGGAGAAAAATTCTCCAGCTACAGTTTACTTCAGAGAGGAGGATGGGCATCGAAGACAGTCCATATGGAGTTTATCTTCACCTTGGCAAAAATAGCCATTTGGGCAAGAAAATGTTCTTGCCTGGACTGCTTGATCAACCAGACATGCAGGACCCATAGGAAACTGACCACTGAGCTTTGCTTGGCAAATGGTCCTTCAGGTTCCTGCTTCGCAGAGGAAACTGCCAGACATTCTACGGGACACAGAGAGAAATGACTGAAAGACTCTAGGCCTGTGGGCTGAAGACAGATGCCCCAGCTTTACAAAGGAACATTAGGTGACTGTCCAGGCTTCCAGCTGTCTCTGTCTACCCTGCAATACTCCTGAAAGTTGCTTGCATCCATCTCTTGTATCTCAGGTAATAGTATATCCTTCTGAGGTCTTTGATGTAGTTGAAGAGTAGATAGTTATAATTTCCTTAGTTATGATAAAAGATAAGTTAGATATGAAATCTTAGACTCACAAATGTAGGGCAGATAGGATATCTTCTTTAATTTTGCCAAATACAAATAGACTAGATATTATAAATAGACTAGATATTGTAACTGTAATTTTTGCTTGATAATTGTTCCGTTATATGTAATTTTACTATGTGAAAGCTAAAACCTTCCTTTTTGAAAAAAAAGAAAAGGGGAAGTGCTGTGGGAAGTTCTCTATGCTGTGAATGGGTTGCTCTGATTGGTTAATAAATAAAATGCTGATTGGCCAGTAGCCAGGCAAGAAGTATAAGCGGGACAAGCAGAGAAGAGAATTCTGGGAACAGGAAGGCTGAGTCAGGAGACACTGCCAGTCGCCGCCATGAGTACCAACATGTAAGATACTGGTAAGCCACGAGTCACGTGGCAAAGTATAGATTAATAGAAATGGGTTAATTTAAGATAGAAGAACTAGAAAACAGGAAGCCTGCCACGGCCATATGGTTTGTAAGCAATATAAGTCTCTGTGTATTTACTTGGTTGGGTCTGAGAGGCTGTGGGACTGGCGGGTGAGAGAGATTTGTCCTAACCATGGGCCAGGCAGGACTGGAGAAAACTTCAGCTACAGTCAATCATTGTCCTAGAGAGACGAGTCTAGGCAAAGCAAAAGGAAACAACAGGCTATTGTAGTAGATGGGATGGTCAGAGAAGCTAAAATTTGAGCAGTAAAGGAAGGAAGGAAAATATCTAAGTAGAAAGGCTCCACTCTAAGCAGAGGCAAGAGCAACAGTATATACAAGATCAGTCACCTTGGACATGACCAAGGGACAGTTAAGTTGATGCACAAAAAGACCTTGGGACTAGTGCACAGAAAATACAGGCATAGGAGTGGAAGATGACCTGTTGATGAGCATTCCACAGACTGCTGAACGGACTTTCTCTGGGTTGAAAGTACACAGAAGTCTGTGGAAGCTCCTCAGTGGTAAAGTTGTTGTTTTAAAGTAATTCTTTTCAAAAGAGATGGTGGTGGCCTGTGAGAAAGAAGGAAGGTTACTGTTGGGAGTGACTGTTGTTAATGGAGGGGCTTTGAGATAGAGCCTGGGACCAGGGTATGAAGACAGACTTCCCAAGCCTCCCCTTGGACTCTGAAATTGGAAGCAGTTGTGCATGATAAAAGAATGCTTGATTATGGGAAAAGAGGGTAAGGAGGGAGCTGAGGAAAACTGAAGCTGGTGCTGTGGTAGGTATTATGGGATGGTAATGCTAGTGACTGTGATGCGGGAAAACATTGTGCAGGAAGTCAGAGCTCTATTTTCAGCAGTTGAGTTCAATACATGTTCTATGTGTCTATAGAGAGACCTGAGATGGGAAAGAAGAGTGAAGGCCTGGATACAGTGATGGTATGAAGTAAAAAACCAGATGTGGTCACCCACGACTCTGAGTCAAGAGCTGGAGGAGAGCTGATTACAACACCACAACATTTAAAGGTCCCAAGACTGGTGGGTTCCAGAAACGAAAAGTTTAGTTTTGATTTAGAAGAAGTATCATTTGGTAGAAGAAGTTCTTATTATCACAATTCTATATCTTCTTTTCTTATTGATTTTAATTTTTGAATTAAAATGTTTTGAAATGTTGAAAATATTGTAAATACTGAAAATAAAGTGACTGACACTCTACCCAAAATTTGAACTTGAGAACATTCTGGTATCTTGTGGAGTTCATTTCAAATACAAGTAAATTTACGTCTGCTCCACCCCAAACCCTTCTTCCCCTTCCTCATTCATAGGCCCTAAACAGTATCAGCTAATGAACAATAAATAGAAAAACCTTCAAATCCATGCTCATCATAGTACTGTTCACAATAGTTACATCAGCAATAGCTAGATAAATGGGTAAGAAAACACTGCACATATAGAAGGGAGGAACATGAGGTGGTAGCAGCAGTGGAGAATGTGGAGTCAGGAGTGGGAGCATCTAGACTCAGAGGGGTGGTGCAGGTGGCATTGAGAGGGCCTGAATGTAGGACTGGAGATCAAAGACGAGGTGACTGCAAACAGGACTGCACTGGTGGCCACTGAAGCAGACAGAGATCATCTCATAAGAATTGATACTCGGCCGGGCGGTGGTGGCGCATGCCTTTAATCCCAGCACTCGGGAGGCAGAGCCAGGCACATCTCTGTGAGTTTGAGGCCAGCCTGGTCTCCAAAGTGAGTTCCAGGAAAGGCGCAAAGCTACACAGAGAAACCCTGTCTCGAAAAACCAAAAAAAAAAAAAAAAAAAAAAAAAAAGAATTGATACTCAGTTGGGACTTTGTGAATTGTACTCAGGAAACCTCAAAGCAGGTGATACTAGACAGTAGGACTCTGCATGTCAAGATGGAATCTCTCAAACTGATAAACAGGACTCTAGCATGTCTGTATACAGATCTCAGGGGGCACTGTGTTTGTGGCTGGAGAGATGTCTCCATGGAACAGCCCTTGTTGCTCATACAGAGGACCTGGGTTCTGTTCCCCACACTCACAGCATGGCTCACAACCATCCATAGCTCCAGTTTCAGGGGATCTGATGCCTCTTCTAAACTCTGCAGGCAGCAGGCACACATGTGGTGCACATACACATATGCAGGCAAAACACGCAGACACATAAAATAAAAATTAATAAATCTTTTTATAAGTTCACAAGGAACACAAGTCAAGAAGACAGTTGTTGAGATCAGGCTGTGCCCTGCACTAAGTTACTCCATATTGTGTAAATTTATGCTTTCCGGGTGCTTTTTCCTGAGAGACTCTACTTTACAAGTAGTTTTTACTCCATTTTGGGACGGGGGAGGGAGGGATGACTGTGGACTTGAGTGGATCCACAAATAATACCATCTATCCAGCAACACCCATGCAGCACAGACTGATAAACAACTTATTCCAAGGAGTAGAAAAGGTGCTGCCACATAAATTTATCAGGGTGAATTAAGACTGTAGGCATATTAAAATCATATCAGAGATAGCAAGCCCAAGAATTTATCAGACACACTAGATTGAGGAATGAGTATAACCCCTTCATTTGTACCCTGAAATAGGTAGACATCCACTACTACAATGTCCATAGCCTCCATCAAACTGTCATCTGACACCTAGTGTGTGCATCAAGGAACACAGGCTCAGTCCTTGTCCTCCCTTGTTGACATGGCCTATTTGACTGCCATTTGCCTGTCATACTGTTCATCTCTTAGGATCTGCTGTCTATCTGCCCACCCAGTCCTGCTCTGGACCTGCTCCTTCCCTTTCATCTGGCCAATAGTCACATCTCTGCAGGGTTACTCTCTACCCTGACTCTGCAGCAGTCTCTTCCTGCAGCTAACTTTGATTCCTTATCTTGTCAATGGAGACTCTATGTACATTGCTATCATCCTAAAGAGGAGTCATTCTGAAACCTCTTAAAATGCTGGTGCAGCCTCTTTAACCTTTGCTATTCCCCCCCCCCCCACACATACACAAGAGAGAGAGAGAGAGAGAGAGAGAGAGAGAGAGAGAGAGAGAGAGAGAGAGAGAAAGAGAGAGACTCATTGTATGAGGTGTGATATGAGACTTGTTATTAGTAAGAAAGACTAGGATAAAATAACCCATGCTCCCCTTGGCCACACTGCCAAGAAAAGTAAGATTATCAGACAAATTGCTGCCTTTGAAACCATCCTACTTAGTGAATTTATTGTTATTTGAATACATTTTGACACTGTGAAAAGACACAAGTGTGTTCTGATTTTCGGGCATAGCATGCTTATAGACAGACACTTCCTCTGCTGTTAACATTGAGTGTGTCATACCATCATGACTATTATTGCAGTCAACTTTCCTCCTAAACATAAAGAAAAGGAAAGAAGGCCAACTAGTAGGTCTCACATAAAACAAAACAAACAAAAATAGTTGGAAAGGGTGGAGGAGCTACAAACCAGAAGCAGGATAGACTCCATTAGAGTCAGAAAGCACAACACAACACACATACACACAAACATGTGACACACCTCCATTATTACAATGTCACAAGCTGACAGCCTTTCAACACTAGAAAACAAAGGACCTTTGTAAAGGTTCAAAGACAAATTAGCAGAATCAAATACATGAGAATTTGATCCAAGACATGGAAAAGTTATAAAATTAATTCAATACATAGACTGGGATGTTAACAAAATATGTGTAAGAATCAGGACCTTTGAGGACAAATAAAAAGTACAGAAGAAACTTGCATCTACAGATAAGTCTAATTCTTACCCTTCATCAAAGAAGCTTTTTTTTTTTTTTTTTAACAGAAGAGGTTCTAACATAGCCCTATAACTGATCAAATGCAGAGCATACGTGACTGTGGGTTTCTTGCTCCCAGCTGATACATATCTGATACAGCTCCTACATCTAAGGCTCAAGGAACATCAAGGAAGAGGAGGTGACAATAGTAAGAGCCAGAAGGTCATAAGATCTGATACAAGATTTTATATTCTGGATTTTATTGAAGGACAAGGAAGCTGCCTAAATAAGACCTGCATAATGCCAAACTAATGTCAGTGTTGGCAGGGGAAATTTCACAAAGTCCCATCCCTAGATTAAAGAGCTATAGGCAATCAATGGCTGCTGAGACAGGGTGAATCAGTTTTTTCAGGGATGAGGCCCCTGATAATTTACCCTATCCTAAGTGGCCAGCCCTAAACACACACACACACACACACACACACACACACACACACACACACACACACACACACAAACACGAGCAACTCTAAATGCTCTCTCTGCCTCTCTCTCTCCCATGCATGCATCTATACATACATACATACATACATACATACATACATACATACGTGTTGCAGAATATTATTTTAAGATATGTTCCATTTGTTTATGCTGAGGAACATTTGTTTAATGATGCAAATACATCTTGCATTCTTTTATGTTACATTTGTTTAACTCTGTGAAGCTGTGTTACTTTGCCTGACTAACACACTTCATTGGGTCTAATAAAGAGCTGAAAGTCCAATAGTGAGGCAGAAGAAAGGATAGGCAGGGATGGCAGGCAGAGAGAATAAATAGGAGGAGAAATCTCAGTAGAGAAGAGCAAGGAATGAGAAAAGGAGGAAGAGAGGGGATGCCACGGGCTAGCCACGCAGCTACACAGCAAGCCACAGAGAAAGAAGGAAAGAAAAGTACAAAGAATAGAGAAAGATAAAAGCCCAGAGAGGCAAAAGATAGATGGCATAATTTAAGTTAAGAAAAGCTGGCTAAGAAAAAAACAGCTAAGGCTAGGGTATTCATATGTAATAATAAGCCTCCCTGTGATTTATTTGGGAGTAGGTGGAGGGCCCCCTAAGAGACAAAGAGGAAAGAGCCAAAAGAGTAAAACACAATCAACTACAAATACATACCTACATATATACATGCCTAAATATATTCACACATACACATATAAAGAAGAGGTCATGAATTTGAGAGAGAAGGAATACAAAAAGAGCTAGAAGGTGATAGAGTTGTGGAAATGGGTAAAAACAGAACTTGTGTAACAAATTTCAAAAATAAATTAAAATTAGAAATATGGAAGAAAAATGCTGCAAGGAAATATAGAAACAGAAAAATAACCAGACAGAATTCTGTAAATGAAAGAATCAATAAAATAAATAGTAGAGAAGAGAATATCATCAACAAATAGGATCAAACTACAGATTGAATGTCAGGGATGGCGGAGAAGGTCAAAACAATAACATTCACAGAAATATGTAAAGAAAACAGAGTCTAAGAAGGACAGAATCCCCTCAAGAGAGCAAATCTAAAAATACATGGAAGAGAAGAACTAGCTAAGATAAAAGCTAAGGACATAGACAAGCTTTCAACCAAATTACTGCCCCAAATTTTCCAAACCTAGAGAAATAAATAGACATCTAATGACAGGAAGCATTTAGAACTCCAAATAGACCTGATCAGAGAGCAAACTCTCCTTGACATTTCATGGTCAAGATGTCAAAAATAAGAAACAAAGAAATAATACTATAAGGAGAAGAAAGGAGGGAGACAAGGAAGAGGAAGAGACAGTGGCAGTGGGGGGGTAGCAGCAATATAGGAAAATTTCCCTGAACACATTCAAAACTCTTTAAAAAGAAAGCTGAATTCAAGATCATCTTAAGAATATTATACATTAGCTAGGTGTTGGTGGTCCATGCCTTCAATTCCAGAACTAGGGAGGCAGAGGCAGGCAATGTCTGTGAGTTCAGGGAATCTGCTCTACAGAGCTAGTTCCAGAACAGCGAAGGATATACAAAGACACCTAGTTTTGGAAAGAAAAAGAAAGAAAGAAAGAAAGAAAGAAAGGAAGGAAGGAAGGAAGGAAGGAAGGAAGGAAGGAAGGAAGGAAGGAAGGAAGGAAGAGAAAGAGAGAGAGGGAGAGAGAGAGGGAGGGAGGGAGAAGAGGGAGGGAGAAGGAAAGAGGGGAAGAGGGGAAGAGAAGGAAGGAAAAGAAAAAAAGAAGAGGAATATCATACTATTGTAGAATATTATTTTAAGATGTGTTACTTTTGTTTATGCTCTGGAACATTTGTTTAATGATGAAAGGATGTGTTTGATTAAATAAAATTCACCTGTGGTCAGGAGGCTGCGTCAGCAATTAGCTGACAGGAAGTGGTAGGGAGGAGTCAGGTGAGAAAGGGTTTATAAGGAGGGGTGAGGAGAAGCATGAGGACTTTTAGGAGGACAAGAGCAAGGAGAGGAGGTGAGGTTAAGGTGGAATTCAGGCCCTCTGAAGAGCAGAATTCCACCTTAACCTTTGAATCTTGAGTTCTTTAGAGGGACAGAGGTTTACTTAAATTCCCTTCTTAGCTTTGCAAGAGTCAGAGCCTGAGGGAATGGAATTCTCTCCAGCTATGGCCCTTGTGACCTAACTGCTGCTGGTACCAGTGGAGTTGCAGTTGCTGATTTGGACAGCCATGGCTTAAAAGACTGCAACAATTAAATAAAAGGACAACAAAATATATCACGACCAAACTGTTCTATCCCAAGGATCCAAGGTTGGTTCCACATATGCAAATCAATAAATGCAATGCACCATATTAATAGACTTAAAGGCAAAAAAAATCACATGCTTGATCATGTTGATAACTGCAGAAAGCTGAACGTACATACCTTCCCTATAAAAGTATTGAGGAAACTGGAAATAGGTGGAACATGACTCAAGAAAATAAAAGATATATATGATAAACATATAACGAACATTATTCTAACCAAGGAAAAAGTGGGACCATTTTCTCTAACGTATGGCATGAGACAAGGGTGTCCTCCCTCCCCGCTCTTCTTCAATATAGTGCTCCAGCAATAAAAGACAAGAGGAAATACAAAAGGTTTAAAACTACAAGGAAGAATTTAGTTGCAGACAGCATGACTCTAATAATTAAAAGAACCCGGTGGCTCTACCCTAAAGCTTTCATAGTTGATAAATACTTTCAGTAAAGAAGCATACAAAAATGCATAAATCAATAGCTTTAGTGAACACACACACACACACACACACACACACACACACACACACACACACACACACTATCAGTGAGCTTGCTAAGAAAATATCCTATTCCGAACAGTTTAAAACATATCTAGGAATAAACTTAACCAAAGAGATGAAAAACTTTGTGACAGTGAAAATTTGAAGAAAACATTGGACACTGAAAGATCTTCCATGTATCTGGATTGGCAGAATTAGTATTAAGAAAATGGCTAATGGCTACAGACTAAAAGGCAATACATATATTCAATGCAATGTATGGAGGTCACATGACAGCTTGCAGACTTCCCTTCTCTCATTCCACCATGCGGATGCTGGAAATCACTCAGTTTGTCAGGTTTGACCACCGTCATCTTTACTTGCGGAGTATCTCACAGGCCCCAGGAGCTGAATGGGAAGACAGACTGAGCAGAGGCTAGCACGCTCTTCATGGTGGTCAGTGAGATACACCATTGTGTGTGTGTGTGTGTGTGTGTAGCGGGTGGTGGTGAGCACACTGCTGCAGACCTTCAGCCCATGTTTCCAGTGCACCTCACAGAAGTGCGACTTCAGAAATGTGGGCAGTAGAGCACAGCACATTATTAAGATGGGAAGTGTCTGAACTATTTCTTTTCTGCTTGTTTTTTAATTAATTTTTTAGTCATTTTAATACCAGCCATAGATCCTCCTCTCATCCCTCTTCTGCCCCCCTGTTTTCTTCCCCCATCCCCTCCTCCAACAGAGTAAGTTCTCCCATGGGGGCACACCTAAGCCTGATACATTCAGTTGAGGCAGGACCAAGCCTCTCCCCGCTTTATCAGGGGTGAGTGAGGTAATGGGATCCAGAAAGCTGGCTCATGAACCTGGGATAGATCCTGACCACACTGCCAGGGACCCCTCAAACAGACCCAGCTACACAACTGTCTCCCATATGCCTTGCTCATATAATCCCTCTTCCCTCTCTTCAACTGGACTCCTGAAGCTCAGCCTGGTGCTTGGCCGTGGATCTCTGCATCTGCTTCCATCAGTTACTGGGTGAAGGCTCTATGATGACAGAGTATTCAGCAATCTGATTACCAGGGTAGGCCAGGTCAGGCATCCTCACCACTGTTGCTAGTAATCTAATCTTGGGTCATCCTTGTGGATTCCTGGGAAGTTCCCTAGCACCAGGTTTCTCCCTTACCCCATGATGTCTCCCTCTATCAAGGTATCTCTTTCATTGCTCTCCCACTCCATCCCTCCCCGAGCTTGACCATCCTGTTCTCTCATGTTTTTGGTTTTTGTTTTCAGTCAACCTTGTGTTCTTAAGATGCTCTTGTCTGTTTTGTTTTGTTAAGGGAGTCAGGCACAGTTTAGAAAGTACAAATAATAGGAGGAGGAAACTCAATCATTACAGAGCAACTAGAGAGTGCTTTGAAATCCCAGCCCCCTCTCTGTCAGCACACTTTCTCTCTGGCATCTTCCTTCTCAGCTTTGAGGAGCTACTGAAAGGAAAGTCAACAGAAGGTTTGGGTGACATGAAGAGCTGGTTTCAACAGACTAAGAAAGAACCCTAAAGACTCTCTGGTTTTGCCGTCCCCAACAATTCCACAGCACTTGGTCACTCTCCCTGACAAGGAGACAGGAAATAGTGACCCTGGGCCGGACCGTGTTATTCATAGGTGATAAGCATGATATCTTCTATGGGCAAAACGCTAGCACATGAGCTGCCTTGCTGCTCACTGTTACTGTTCTACTCTCACATGTCCAGTTACCTGTTTTGTTTTTGTTTTGGAGTCCTCCCAGAAGAGCCGTGTTTGAATTAAAGCTCCAGAGGTGAGCGTAGACACAGTGCACATTCCACATCAGAAACCAGGTGAACATTTCAAAATGGCCTTTAGATAAATGTCACCAGGGTGCTTAGGCTAGAAGACAAGATTGGTTTCAAGCCCCTAGTGCTGGTCTGTGACAGAGTGGGCCACTTCTGTGCTGGTAATATCAGTCGAACACCTGACTAGTGCCTGCCACTCTGTGGTGAGATGGTTTCCACAGCTGGGGGAAGTCTGGTGAAGTTGAAGTCCTTGTGATTTTTATTTCTCTTTCTCAGCCTTACTCGGAACCAGAGGGAATTTGACAGAAAAAAAAAAAAAAAAAAACCTAGTAAGAAGGCAGACAGAATTGTTGCCAATCAAGTCTCCAGACCACAGACAAGAGGAAGACAAGACCTGAGCTCAGGAAACCCAGGCAAGATCAGAAACTGAGTCAAGCCTGTGCTTTCTAACTTCTCAGGGAATTAAGAGATTTTTCACTCTCAGTTGATTACAACCAGGATGGGAGCCCCAAATCCAAGTCAGACTGAAGGTGATGATCAGATAAAGACACATGGGTATCTAAAGGTCACAATCACTTTCCTTTGGCTCTCCACAGCCTCTTCACTCCCTCCCTCCCCCTGCAAAACTTAGGCCTTCTCTCCCTTTCCGGAGGTTCTGATCCTTCAAGAACAGGTGCTTGGCCTCAGTGGTATTCCTCCCCCAGGCTGTCTCCAGCCGGGCCTGCACCTTCTGCCTATTCACCTTTCATCCTTTCCCATTTGCACTGGTGCGTTTTGCTTTGGCCCAGGCTTAGCGTCTGCTCCAACCTGTGCCTGTGTTTCTCTTTCCAGGTCTCTTTCACTGCTTATCCATTCATTCCTATTGTGGCCTCAGCTTACTGAGCCTTTGTATGACAAGCAATTCCTTTTAGGTCATCTTTAAAAAAAAAAATCCAAGCAAGCAATGTACAGCACACACACACACACACACACACACACACACACACACACACACACACACCTCAAATGGAAAATGTAGTCAATTTGAGTGAAGTCAAGCAAACTTGCATCTCAGCTTTACAGTCCAGAATCATGTTTATTTTTGTGGCCAAGTTGCTATCCACTCCTGTAGCAGTCCCAGTGTGTTTTCATGGGGAGGAGAAGAAGGTGCTTCCCTGCTAAGGGGTTAATATTCGAAGGTAATCACCTCTTATAGCCCTACTGATACCCCACTTCCTGCAAAGAAATGGCTCATCCGAGGAGCCAATACTGCAGAAGCCTGAGACTGACACATAGTAGGTGATTTAGAAATAACAGTCACCAAGCACTGTTTAAATGGCAGCTCTGTCTAAACTACATGGTTTCATCCTTTTACCCCCAAGCCAGCCTAGGCTTTGTTACAGGACCCAGAGTTCTAACTTTTTCACCCAAGGCTTGCAAACTGTTGTAGTGAATTCAGATACCTTCCGCAGATTGCTCTCATTCTGTCTGATTTTTCCACCAGCTGCTCTCTGCCTGACTCATTGTCCAGATTTCTTTCTAGTGGCCTGTTTATTCCCTCGGCACCTACTAGAATGCTAGGTTTACAGGTGTACTGCCTGCACACACTGCCTGGTCTGCTGCTCCCAGGGAAAAAAATCATAAAATACTATCTTATGTGTAGTTTTTCTGAATGTTAAATACTTTGCCCTAAACTGGAAGATAGGGTATCAGTTGAAGGGTGCCAGGAATTACTTCACCTCTTGCACATGGACCTGGTATAGATTAAATTCATTTTCAAATTAATTGAAAAGCCAGCTGTTATTTTTGGTATAAGTAATCTGTGGTGGTGTGGTTTAGTAATGACATTTAAAACTTAGAGACAACTAGCCATGCAACTGGAGGATTTACAAATACAGTACTCTGTGTTTATCATGATTTCACATTTTGAGCTTCAGTCTCCCTTGTAATTACATTGTCTGTAAGCACTTAATAAAACAGACAATATGGGAAAATAATCTGCATGATCTATATACTACAAAATAAATTTATATATGCACATATATGAAACTTTGGTGATTTAGTTTTCCTGTTTAAAACAGTACTGTATTCATATAGCTCTCTCTCTAAAAACACTAAAATTGGAAGGAAAGTTACTATGCTTGTCTAGAATTTGTTGGAAGTTCTAGCCAGGAATACAAGTGCTTGTGTGAATCACAGCCCTGGAAGGCTCTGTGTGTGGACCAGCACCTGGTTGACCTGTATAAAGTACGTAAGGGGCTAAATCAACTCTGCAGTCACAGCTGGAAGGACTATGTCCTGTATCACACACAGATTCCGTTCTCAGTTTCCTAACTCATGTAAAGTGTTATGATTTTAAAGAAGTCAAGTTCTTTAAAGATAGGGACTCAACTAATAACCTATCTTCCAGTTTAGGACAAAGAAGTCAATATTTCCCTTTCCTTTTTTCTTTCTTCTTCTTACATATATATTTTTTTGTGTCTTGTCACAGTACTGATATAGTAAATATTTGGGCAGGGAGTGGCATTTCTAGACTCTACCATGCACTTCGAGTTAAGTTTCAAGTTTCTACAGAAAGTCTGAAACCCTAAAAATTTTCTTCATTCAAGCCACAGACAAAGACAAATAATAAGTGTGCAAATTAAAAGTCTTCCAAAGAATGCTGAGCACAGGCCGCAAGGGTGCCAACAGGGAAGGAGCAGACCTCATTGATTTAAGGACTCACTGTTGATTGCTGCTTGACCAGAGTGCTATGATGATGAGTCATGCTTGTTAATGTATGTCCACCAAAACCAGTTTACGTCCCTTTGAGCGCAAAGTAAAACAATTCCCAGGTTCTTTTGCAGTCAGATTTGGGTCATGATTCTCAATTCTATCCAATCAAATGCAAGGAGAAGTTTCACGTGCTACTCTTGCAGGCTCGCTCCCTTGCAGGCTTAGGCCCAACCATCAGGCCCTATATGCAACTTTTAACATCTCCTTGTTTTACAGTAACTTTGAGACCAAATGTTAGAGATTTGCATATCACGAGAGAGAAGGAGCCTGGATTCCTGTGAGACTATATGAAGTGATGCCATCTCCCCATGACTATCCTAGACTGTGACAGGGACAATGGTGTGAGCCACACAAAGTTCATAGTGAAGCTTAACTGCATTTGTGGCAGAACTGAGAAGTGAGGTTTGTGAGAAGGGCCAGTGTGCCTCTGCCTTCCTTGTTCTCCCTTTTGCCTTCTTGGCCCTTGACTTCCCACCCAGTGACCATTTTGTAGCTAGAGTTTTCCTGCCTGGCCCACAGTCAGGACAAATCTCTTTCACCCGCCAGTCCCAAAGCCGCTCAGACCCAACCAAGTAAACACAGACACTTATATTGGTTACAAACTGTATGGCCATGGCAGGCTTCTTGCTAACTGTTCTTACAGCTTAAATTAATCCATTTCCATTAATCTATACCTTGCCACATGGCTCGTGGCTTACTGGCATCTTTACATGCTGTTTCTCATCATGGCGGCTGGCAGTGTCTCTCCCACTCAGCCTTCCACTTCCCAGCTTTATTCTCCTCCTTGTCCCGCCTATACTTCCTGCCTGGCCATGGGCCAATCAGTGATTTATTTATTGACCAATCAGCAACACATTTGACATACAGACCATCCCACAGCACCACTTCATAAATAAGGCCTTACTAGCACCTTGGCATTGAATTTCCAAATCCTCAGGATTGTGAGACAAATGCTCATTTTAGATTACAGTTGGTGGTATCCTCTTATGTAGCACAAAATGAACCAAGACATGGGGTTAAGCAAGAAATTGGACATCTACTCCAACTAATCCATGCCATGTGTCATCCAGTAGGATATCTGTGTGGCCTGCTTCCTACATTGCTGAACATTAAAAATTAAGAAATTTACCTCTTCCATTTCACCTCATCTTATGAAGCTGCTTTTTCTCCACAGCTGATGTTTCTCCTTTCCTCTTTTCCTTTGTCTTTGCCACACAAAACACACACACACACACACACACACACACACACACACACACACACACACACATTCAAACATACATATGCACACCCACAGGCACATACATTTTTGCACACACCCACACATGCACATACACACATACACATTCCCATACACACATATGAACCCAGACATAAACTCAGACATGTGCACACACACACACACACACACACACACACACACACACACACACATACACAGAGAGAGAGAGAGAGAGAGAGAGAGAGAGAGAGATGCCTGTGCATCTGTGTGCACACACACTGTCACTTTGATAGACTTTCTTTTCATCTCTGAAAGTCAAGCAATAAAGGCTATTTAGATTCTAAGGACATCTATTAGCTTTATTACTATGGACAAATTTTTTCTTAGGTAACTTTTTTAAAATATGGAACATGGCCAGGTGGTGGTGGTGCATGCTTTTAATCTCAGCACTCAGGAGGCAGAGGCAGGTGGATCTCTGTGAGTTTGAGGCCAGCCTGGTCTGCAGAGTGAGTTCCAGGGAGGCCAGAGCTACATAGAGAAATCCTGTCTAGAAAAAACAAGGAAAAAAATATATGGAATATGTTTTTCTATCTGGTTACATAATGAATTTCAGCATATCTACTTGTAATACACCTGAGAAATTTTTGCCTACTACTTACAGATTTGGTGTTTTTCTTATCTCTGTTTCCCATAAATATTTCCATTAATCTCGTCATCGCCCAATGAGTAATATGATAGCAGGGATAGATAGGAAAGGGGCCAATGAATATTCATTGTTTATGTTCAAATATGGAACCAGCTAGGTAACCAGTGAATGTCAGCTATTATCTAGAAATAAGACTGTAAACCAGAAAAAACTTTTGTTTTAACACCTCCGAATGTACCAGGGTCATATTGAGGGACACGTACATCTGGCCTTCCTCCTCTCAGTCCGTAGTTATTTGTTGTACACACCTAAAATTGGAATAAAAATGAGACTGCAAAATAAAATACCACTTTGTAGCTGCTCTTCAAAGGTGAGAAGAGGAGGAAGAAAGAAAGGAAAATTTGTAAGAATCCCATTTCTTCCTAAAGAAAATAAAGGCCTCAATTCTATCCCTTCAGCCTGATATGTATCAGCATTTGTAACGGGCAGTTGGAGGAAACTGAAAGCTGGAGAAGATGAAGTTGCACTCACTGAACATAAATGTGAAACTGTAGTTGCTGCTTTCATTCTCCAGTGTGGGTTTTGGAAATCCCCATAGTAGGAAAGCCACTTGAAATGTTTGCCTTTTGATCTATTTTTAAATGAAGAAAAAAACCCACAGTGCTTCTGGCATATGTATGTGCTAGAGAGAGACTTAACCTAAGATGTTAGGAGAGACAATTTATCAGTGACAGAGCGAAATGCCAGAAGAACAATTAGAATGGCTTTTTAACTAAAGTTCTAGTTAAGATCTAATTGATTTAGTCACCGAGATTATTTCTGTTATTAAACCTTTTAAGGGGTTCCCAAAGATTTAGACAGGATGCATGGTAAAAGTCATGATGATGATGATGATGATGATGACGACGACGACGACGACGACGACGACGACGACGACCATACAATAGCAGCAAATACTGCTGACAAATAAGAAGCTCTAGAAAATCTGAGGTGTCTTGCTTCAGTGGTGTGTTATGCAAAATATTACAACCAAGGTCTGATTTTAGGCATTTTACTTGCAATGGAAGAAAGAAACACAAGCCAGAAAATACAAAACAATTCTATTGTCTCAAGAACATCTGGCTAAGCTCTCACCTACTGACATCTCTGCGTTTCCCTTCTCCTTTCCTGTTCCTGCAAGTCTTTCTTGTGGCCAGGTTCATGGTACACCATTGCTTTAACAACCTCTTTCATTTTCATCCTCCTTCATGTCTCACTTAGAAGTTCTCCTTTTCTAAAACGATCAGATTTTCTCAAATGAGTATGTTCAGTTCCAAGTGATAGAATTCTACCATGTGCTCAAGCTCTTTAGAGACTCCCCCAGGGTACTATCTTCCCTACATAAATGCACCATTTCTTTCTCTCTATCTTGGTAGCACATGTGCTGTTAGCTATGATACTGTATATTGAGTCTCTCTTTTCCCACAGACTTACCTGAATGCTCTGTCTCTACTTGCTTTCTCCAAACTTTGCAAGTGATTCAAGCATAAAATCCAGTCTTTATTTGTGCCATTGAAACTATTGTCTCAGACACAGCACTTCCATATTACCAATGTCCATGATACTAAAGGTGAGAAAAGAGAGAGATACAACATACAATATAATAGCTAACAGGACACATACTACCAAGATAGAGGAAAAATAAATGGTGTGTTTGTGTAGGGAAGACGGTGATGGTCAGAGTCCCTAAGGGTTGTATCCCCAAGGACCACTGCCCTTCTCAGGAAAGCAGTCTGTGGTGGTAGCTCTTTGTGGAGAGGTAATAATTTTCAGGGTGCCATATTACTTTATCTTTTTAGCTTTAGTTACATAGGCTCCAAGATACAGTGATTCAAGTACTGCCTGTCTGCATACTATGAAACCTCTGCTTAATAAATGATAGTGTCAGGGAGAAGGCTCAGTGTGTATAAGCCTCATGACCCACCCACACCAATCATTAATCAAGCACTACAGACATCCCTTCAGGCAAATCCTATAAAGGTGTTTTATCAGTTAATATTTATTTTTCCCAAACCATTCTATCTTGTGTCAAGCTGACATAAAAACAGGACAATAGCAAAAAGCCATTCAAAGTAAGGAGCCTGGTAGCAATTATTATCTTACGTCTATAGTACTTTCCTCTGCTCATCACTAACTCCTGGATGGCCTCACTCCTGGTTCATGGGATATGATTCTGAGGAGTCCTCTGATTTATATGGACATTTCTTCTTTCTCTCCTGCCACTTCTCTTTTCTTTTTCAACCTTTGGAACTGGGATCTTGGCAGGTGTCCCATATCTATTTTTATTTTCATTCTCTTATCCTCATTCTTTCTTCCTTTCTTTACTTAAAAAAAAATCTTGTAGTAATGGGCATTGAACCCAAGGCCTCACACATGGTTGTAGGCATGTCTCCAATCGTTGAGCAAAATCACTATCTTCTTCCTACATTTTAGTTTGAAACAGGGTCTTATTAATTTGCCCAGGCTGGACTTGATCTCATACTGTAGCCTAGGCTGGACTTGATCTCATACAGTAGCCTAGGCAGGTCTTGAACTTCTGTTTCAGCCTCCTAAATATGTGATATTACCAGCCCATACTACCAGAGCCAGCTTTCTACTTTTCTTCAATATATGTTCATTGTCTGCAGAAGGACATACTTATATCCACAACCTTTATTTAAATTCTAGGAACAATAGTTTACCAAACAATTGATCCATGATTTTATCTTGT
The DNA here is from genome assembly GCF_007827085.1 of Peromyscus californicus insignis. Taxonomy (NCBI): domain Eukaryota; kingdom Metazoa; phylum Chordata; class Mammalia; order Rodentia; family Cricetidae; genus Peromyscus; species Peromyscus californicus. The sequence continues at coordinate 45,953,206 of NW_026294606.1, read as the reverse complement.
GCATGAACACAAGCGTCTCAAAGTCCAAGTGTGAAAAATTAATTCATCATTATTTTGCATGGAACAGAATTTTGAAATGTATTGTTTTAAATGATTCATATAGTGGTCAGCTTGTGCTCAGTCCCTTTATTCTCACCTAGTCAATGTTTAACTTTCTGTCCTCAGGACTCCTCTCCATCATGGTCACCCAGTTTAGGTGCCCTGCATAGTACCTCCTTGCCATTATTCCCCTTCAAACCAACCCATTATGTTGAGAACATTGATTTCCGCATCTTTCTCTATAAAGACCTCAAATTTGCTGTATTAAGAAAGCCAGTTTAGTCACATGTGCTTTTTTCATTTAATATAAAACTGACAGAACATAAGTATATATCAATAGGCTTTGGGGGGAATATAATAAGTGACTGAATAAAGGAAAAGTCAGTTGCCTGAACTATCAACAAAATAAAAGAAGTTCCAACCACCTCATTCCACCAAAGTATACAAGTTAAGAACAGGAAATGAAACACTGGGTCACAGTTTATAATCGCCACACCTACCCTCTAAAGACAACGGAGGTGAACTCTCCTTCACTCCACTCCTACCTTCTTTTAGACTTCCACAACACCTTCATGCAATTCTTATTTCACGTTTCCTTTTGTAGTCTCATGACCTTAGTTCCAGGATTTGGAGTTAATATGTATAGCTAATACTGCATAGTGATGACCTCACCTACGAAGATTCTGTTATTCCATATCTGAAAAGGACCTTCACATCTAGATGCAGCAAGGTGGAGATAGCACTGTGACCTAAGAAGAAGAATTTATGAACAACCTAATGATCCAAATTCTACTGTGTTTTATTTCTCTAAATCATTATTAGATTTTTTGAATGTTAGAAATGTAATCATCTATGGTATATAGTGTTTGTGTGTGTGTATGTGTGTGTGTGTGTGTGTGTGTGTGTGTGAGAGAGAGAGAGAGAGAGAGAGAGAGAGAGAATGTAGCATATACAAATACATAACTAAATATCACAGTTGCCCACTTTGATCTTCCCACACTAATGTGAAAGTCTAGCATATATGGTAAACATATATATATATATATATATATATATATATATATATGTGTGTGTGTGTGTGTGTGTGTGTGTGTGTGTGTGTGTGTGTGTGTGTGTTTATTCCTGAAAGAAAACAATCAGATACAGGCTTTGTTACAGTTGATTGGTCTGTAAATACAACGAAACTAGAATTAAAATTAGGTATGTTCTTCTAAAAATCTCTGTTTTCAAGAATCTCTGTTTTCAAGAACTCATTACCAAACTGACTCTAAAGTTCAACTTGCTAAGATTTTAGTTGATTCAGATCAGAGTCAGGAATGGGCATGAATTACCCAAGGGCACTTCACCAAGCCACTGAGACAAGCATCTATCTATAAGGATAAACAGAACGAGAGGTGAGCAAGATATCCTTGCATGGTTTCTTCCTTTGCCTGGCTTAGGAATGGCCTACACTCTGTTTCTTATAAAACCTCCAAGAGACAACTATTATATTCATGAAAAGGAAAACAATCTGTTGGAATGACACACACAAGGGAAATTTCTGCATGGAAGAAGGGAACTGAGCCACTTATAGCCTCTTAAAGATCAAAAGGCCCTTGAAGGAATGTTCTTCCTCACCCCTAGCTCCCTATCCATACCCACAGCTGACTGGCATCCTTACCAGGCTTGAGCAATTGAAGAACAAAGAATTTAAACCAACTGGGATTTGGGAAACTGCAGAAGAGTAAGACTTAGGGAATGGAAGCAATGTCCCCTGGGAGCATGGCTGGCTGTAGACCAGTTGGGCAGCAAGGAGCAAGCAGTGCCCAAGCATATGGCTACTTCTCTTTAGATAATCCGGAGTTGGCTGAAGACAGTTACCACAAATCTAAAGCATCCCAGCTTTTCAGAAAGGCTGTTCCCACTTATTTGTACTGACCAGACTTCTGTTTCTGGGTGCCTAAGGCCCTCTATTCAAGTAAGGCCAGAGGCCAGTCTCATAGGCAAAGTCCTGAAGAGTTGCCTTGGAATTCAACAGCTGTCAGGTTTGGAATCAGCCACGAAGTCTCTTGTGTTTTCCTTGTTGCCAAATAGAGTAAAACAAGAGTTGGATTAGTATTTCTCATGGCTGAATAATGCTTACATGGTAACTCAAACTACCTTGAATTAACCTTGTATGATTCCGAGCTTCTGCCTGGTTATCCAGCTACTATCTTTGAGCCTTGTCAATGGTCACAGTTCTCAGCATCTCAGCTGGCTGACCAAGTTCTATTGTTCAGCTCTAGCCCATGGGCAATTTACTTGTATTTGCCATGGAGCCCTCCTTCCCACTAATCTCCCCTCCTTACCTACCCTGATTTATTGAAGATGTGTTTAACATGATGCCCACATCAGACATTCTTATTCTACAACATTAGGCATCAAACTATGTCATTGAGCTTTGAACAATGTAAACAGAATTAGTCTATGAGTTATGAATAATTCTCTGCAAATTCTGGATTCCAAGAAAATAATCTACTGCAACTGCTTTCTGTTTCAACAACCACCACAACTACCTTCCTAGTTGGTTTATCTTAAGTAAAGGATATTGTGCTGAATGCTTTACATATGTGGACCAATTTAAACCTCACATGTTAAATGGTAGATAATGGATATATTCCTTAATTCCATTTTGTAGTATCATGAAATTGATACTTAAAGAATTGAAGCAAGAGGCCACCAACTGTGGTGTTACGGCAGTGATTGGAAAATGGGTTAGAAGTCTTTGGGGCACATATCCCTCCCAGCTCAGGGCAGCCAGCCAGACCTCCTGGTCTCTGCTTCAACCAGCCTCATTTGTTCACGCCAAGCTTCAAGTTCCAGCATATATACAACTACTCTCTTTCAGAATATATTCTATAATAGCTAAAAAGAACTTATGTGGTATTTAAATGGTTATATGCATATTATCAAGCTATTGTAGAAGCATTTAAATAGATCTTTTTCTCTGGCCTGGTCTAAATCATGGTTGGTTGGTTGGGTATTGTCCATGTAAATTATCATCTAAGAAGCCTTAGAAATATAAAGCATACAGAAGAAAATGCTCCTTGGAATAGGATTTGCATCATGAAAGCCTCTTTGGTAGTCTTCCAAAAAGCATGGCTAGATATACTTCCAAATCCTCAAACATCAAACACCCAAGTGAAAACCATTGTGTTCAGTGGATCTTGTTTGTATGAAATAAACCCAGTAGTATTGACAGAAGCTTGTTCTCACAGATTTCCAGATTTCCATGTGTTCCTGAACAGCTATTTAGGTTTTTTGTTTTTGTTTTTGTTTTTATCAAACTCATGGTGAGGAGTTGCAGATGGTCAGTCTTCATTTCCCACTTCTTTTAGAGGATGTTTCATAGAACCCATGCTTCTCTAAGTATCAAAAGTAATTTCTTCCTTAGGAATTCTTTAAAAACTGAACTTCTACTCCAGGCAGCCTTAGCCATCCCTCCTCAGCTACCATCATCATGTACGTCAAAAGGAAGCACTAGAATTTTTATATTAAAAAATCCCCAAAGGAATATGCTCTTTTCACAAGGACATGAAACAAATGACTGCCATTAAGTCAACTACAGAAGAACTATTCATCCCTGACAGTAGAGGCGTTAACAGTTCACTAGGCTGGATTTCTGTCTACATGATCCCTAAGTGTTCCTCCCACCATGGCTCAGAGCAACATGAGCTTTGAAAGAAACCTTTAAGGAGGCTCACAATTGCTGTGTGCAGGCTTCTCTGCTTGGAAGCAGTTGTCTTATTTCCAGCTGTTGTCTGCTGGGTGGATGTCAGCTTGGGTTGATGAGCAGACCTCCAACATATTTTGCTTTCCAGACAGTGAAGCAGCAAACGACGCTTTCTCACCAAACCCAAGGAACAAAATCTTCATGTCTGTTTTGATGAATGAGCTATTCAGAAGCAGTGAGTTCATGTTTTTTGGCATTCAGAAATTGGTAAAGACTCATATAAATAGTAAACAATGCTTTTTGGCTTCATGCCCCAGCCCAAATAGTATGTTACATGCAGCCAGCCCCATTCTATCCTTGGACACACCCATAATAAGTCCCACTTAAGTAAATAAAAGTTACATGAAGATTTCTGGGGGACTGAATTAGGCTAGGAGTATGCTGTACATGAGGAACTAAAGGCATGGCTTAAGCCTTCTTCTGTTTGGGCTTGTGAGTCTTTAAAAAACAATACATTTTGTCTTTGCTGTATATTTATTAGCATGCCTCAGTCAAGCACACAAACAAACAAACAAACAAACAAAAACCTGACCCAGTAGCCAGTGGTTCCTAAAACTAGCCAAGTGTCTGAAGTCATAGTGTAAAAACACAGAGTCCTTTTCACTTCTGATGTGTGCTTTCGTGTAGACACAGTGAAGCTGACCACAAATAAAAGTGAAAACAGATCCAGAATAAGTACAGCAAGCAATGGAAAACAAATGGATTCTGGAGTTCAGATGGAACAACATGGGTTTCTGTATGCCCCATATTCTGCTCCTTGCCCCAAATGCTTTTTTAGCATTTCTAGCTTTATTAATGGAATTAAATTATTCCACATGGGTGAAGAATTGGTCCCATGATGCCAACATTTCGTTTCTGTACTCAAGCTGGGAGAAAAACAGGCCAATTCTATGACAATGTCACTACTCTTTTATTTTAACAGTTTGGAACTTGGTGTTTAGCTCTGGGTACCTAGACATCATTTAGAACATATAAATGACAATCACTTTGAACTTGAGTACCTGATCATGTTTTCTAACACGTTTTCACTTAAGATAGTAAATCTTTGAACCACCTACAACACAACATCAATTATGCTGAAAGACATTCCTCTCTCTGTATGTCTCTGTGCCTCTCTGTCTCTGTCTCTCTGTCTTTGTCTCTCTGTCTCTGTCTCTCTGTCTCTGTCTCTCTGTCTCTCTGTCTCTCTCTGTCTCTCTGTCTCTCTGTCTCTCTGTCTCTCTCTCTCTCTCTCTCTCTCTCTCTCTCTCTCTCTCTCTCTCTCTCTCTCTCTCTCTCTCTCTCAGTCTGAGCAGAGCCTAGACAGTTATCGTATTAAGAAAACAAAATGGATAATCCCACAATTTCAAAGTTTATGTACAAAAATTGATGCAAGAGGTATGGCATCCATGGATTCTTCCTCTCAAAGCTCATATTATCTAAGAAATATTAACTAATCATTTTTTGTGTGACAGGTACCCTTCTATGAGCTAGAAAAACAGCAAGTAGCTAAGAAATTTCAAGTATCCATTCTCATGGAACTTTTACCCTACTTGCAGAAGAGAAAGCAAAGAACTCAGTACCTTGCTTTAAGGTTTTGTATTCAGTGAAGCTTTTAGTTAACATTTGTTCTCTTAGTTTATACCCTATGTCATATTTATGCACAATATATATAATGCTGATATGATTTCATTTTGGAGCGTTTGGAAAAGTAAAAGGTCCATGTTCTTTTCTAGGGAGGTTAAGTCCTGGCTAAGGATGAGCAGCATTGTTACAATGAAAAACAAACCGCCTTTGTTTCAAAGCCCCATGTACCATTGAGTCACCATATTCACTGGGACAAACGACATTTACAAGTGGAAAATGAAGTTATTTCTCAAAACGACTAAGTAGAAAAGTAATATAAGCTGGTTATTTCCTCCTGCTGAAAAATCAAATTTAATCAGTTTAATTTAAATAAAATTTATCTCTTTGCAATAGACAGAGATGGAGTGCCTTATCCTCATGATTGAAGTCAGCATTGGAAGTAGCAACAGCTGAGCAGGGCAACTGTCTAACTGTGGCTTCAGCCTGCCATGTAGTTCTCTTTAGAGCCACAGTTAGACTTCTTTGGGTTACCTGAGGAATTCAGCAATAATTGAAAGAACAAATTACTTTAATAATCATTTTGATCACTTGGGAGATTAATAATTGTGTTTATTATTTTTTAATGATTCAAACTATTATTTGGTAAAGTGTTCTCTTGTTCTTTCATGGGAGGTAGAAAAAGAAGTGGCAAAATGAAGAAAGGAAAACTTTCAGGTTTTAGTGAATGTTCACCTTCTGATATATGACACAAATCGTTAAGGGACAAGCTTTCCAGGGGAGTGTGAAAATTCAGACTTAAATCCAGGTTTTGCTGTACACATTTCCCTGATTTTAGGCATACTTGAATCAAGCTAGAACCAAGATGCTCATCAGTGAAATGGGTGCATTTACCTTAAAGAGCCTTTATGAACACAAAATGAGACTATGCCTATAAAGGACCTACTGCAAAATCTGTAGTGTCTGTTAGCCATATAATGATGGGTGCAGTTGTTTTATTTTATTGTTCTATAGCATAAGGCATGAATGAATATATTAGCTGTTCTTCAAGCAACAAGGAAAAAAAGAAAAGTTATGACATATAGAAGAACACTTTCATGTTAATGTTATAGTTAAAACAAAAGTCTACATTCTTATTCAATCTTGCTGTTACTAACTACCTGGAATAGGAAAATATTTCTTAAAGAAACATAGACCTCAATTCCAATTTCTGACAATCAAGGAATCAAAAGTATTGGGCTTAAATGGGTAGCTGTAATATTTTTTAAGTATACTGAAGTATAACTACTATAAGAAACACAACTAAAATGTAAATAAAATCTAAAGTTTTTATTTTCTGGTGGAAAAGAAAAGAAAAGAAAGAGCAAGAATGATAATAAAATCCTTTCTTCTAGTACCATATAAATTAGACAGCAGCTTTTTGGTACCAAGACCCCCATCTATCTATGAAAAGAATCATTGCCCCCAGGGAAAGAGGAGGGCTGGGTGATTCCCAGATATGGGAAGAGTCCATAGAGGTGTGCAGCATCTGTAAATGGCCATGGTGTTGAAGTTAGTTGGCCCTTTTCATCTTCATGGTTTCTAAGAAGCTCCTGCTTACTACATGCAGGCAGGAGGACTCACTGGGAGAGGTGTTTACAAGGCTTTAAAGATGACGTCGTGGAAACTGTAAAGGTTTTATAGTCCTAACAGAAAACATTGTCCATCATGAAAGCCAACAGGGATCCAAAATAGTAATAAATGTAAACCCAGAAATAGAAAGAGGCTTTGGGGATTTTTAAAATGACATTTTGGTGATGATTAAGTTGTAAAGTCAGAAAGGAAATCAGTTGAAAGGACTGTATTATGCCTGTGTGCGCCTAACACTGTGTGTGTGTGTGTGTGTGTGTGTGTGTGTGTGTGTGTGTGTGTGTGTGTGTACACATGTTATTGTAGTGCGCTGACAACACTTGGGAAATTTCCATTTTGGAATAGAGAAAGTATCTCTTCACCCATTCCCTGTAACTTTGCTACTTGCAGCACATCTCCAAGTAATTTGTCTGGTCTAGTTTGAAGTGACTAAGTGATGGAACTTCCCAAATGTTCCCACTGAGACTATTCCACAGTCTACGAAAGTTCACTGTTTCCTCTAATTTAGCTTAATTTTTCCCTGTTTCAAATTACTGTTTCTTTTTATTAAAAAATGTCTTTTAATTCTAGTTGTGGGGGAAATTTACTTTCATTTTGTTTGTAGAGACTGTTTTTCTCTGTGACCAGCCTAGTGTTGGATAGGGACTAGGGTATATAACTACATGAATATTCTGTCTCATTCAAAAGAGGTATATAGGCAGGTCTTAGTGGTAAAGTTACATCATCTGATACAACTGTGGGGTCCATTTTGGTTCTATACGCCATGGCTTATAACAGCCTTTGCATAAAATATAAACCATACCTTCAGGGTTATTAAATTTTAATTTAATACGTGAGAGTTTAAAGTTCAGCCCAATTTAAAATGTTCTATAAGTTTTCATTTTCCAGATTTACCTTTTAAAACAAGAATTATTTTATTTTGTTTTTTTTGTATATGGGTATTTTGCTTGTATGTATATCTACATCACATGAATGCCTGGTACTCATGGAGGCCAGAAGAGGGTGTTGGATCCTCTGAATCTGAAGTTATAGGCAATTGCTACATGGATACTGGGCTTCCAACCCAGGCCTACTGGAAAAGCAGCCAGTACTCTTGACCTCTGAGTCATCTCTCCAGCCACACCCTCCCCAAGCTTACTTCAAAAGCATGCATTGTTATTTTCTCCAATTTCCAGAAGTTTGACCTGTGAGACAGTCAATTTTCTTTGCCCGTGAAGATGAGTCTAAGTGACAGGCTTCTGTACCAAATCACATACACAAGATCACAGACAAAGACAATGTTTAGGATAAAACTTTAGTTTCTATCTTCCAATGAGTCTGTGGGTATAAGTCCTAAGTCTTCATGATGCTCTGAATTGTTGAAGATTGCTTATATAAATGTAGATTCTAAACCTCACCTATGGTTGGTGAACTTCCCTCGGGTAGAAGAAGATTAACCAAGTCTCCCAGAACCTTCAGTGTATGTTAAGGTAGAAGTACTGTTTTGTTCCCATGCATTAGAATAGCATGAACTGAATATCTCTCCTCTTCTTGGTTGAGCCTTCCCTTCTCCCTATCTGTGTTCACAAATAAATCCTTAACCTGTATGATCAAACTGATCTGGGTTGCTATACACATTATTGTCTGAGACCATTCCTAGGGAAGCTAAAACAAATGTCCACTAACTCCAGGTAGGGAATGGATGACACACATTAAAGTACAAGCACCACGGAAAGTCCAACTTAGTAAACTGATGAGTTGTTGATGGGAGCAAAAATGACCAAAGGCAGCTGCATCACTGAAGACCCCCCAGCATGGGTAACAACTCATGATAACTGAAAACCTGGGACTTGCTGCACAGTCTGCAGCAAGGTCAATAAGTTGGTGTCCTTTCTAGGTAGTTTGGTTGACCTCAGCCTCCTCCAAGCTGCTCAGCTGGTTTCTGTTTCTTCTAGGCTGCTTGACTGGTTTGAACCTCTTCTTGTCTAAGAGTAACTTAGGAAGTCTTTACAGCTTATATATTCTTGAGGAGGGTGGGACTTAGTGAATCTAGTCATTTTCAGAGACTTCCTGAATCTATTTTGAGTTGTCTACTTCCTGAGCTTAACAAGCCTCACTACAGGATGGACTGGCTCATCTCCCTTTAGATTCTAAAGTTTAGAACATCCTTTTTTTTTTTGATCATCCTGTAAATATCATGTCTTAACGAGCTTCCCTCCAAGATGACCAATTTCAATCTCATAGGAAACTGCCATGCAGTAATTATCTGCCATTACTGATAATACTTAAGAAGTGTCAGATCTTTAAGAATATAAATGCTGGGCCCACTTGTGAATTTCTGACTGTGTAATTCTTTTTTCTATTAATCAAAATTTTTCATTTATTTTACATCCTGAACACAGCTTCCCCTCTCTGCCTCCTCCAATTCCCTCCTCCCCACCTCTCTTTTGGCCCCCACCACTTCTGTTCAGAAAGTGGCAGTTCTTCCGTGTGTGCCAACAAAGCATGGCATATCAAATTGAGGTAGTACTAAGCTCCTCTCCTTGTATTAAGGCTGGGCAAGGCAATGCAGCATTAGAAACAGGTTTCCATAGGCCAGCTAAAGCATGACAAACAGGCATTGCTCCCACTGCCAGGAGTCCCACAAACAGAACAAGCTACACACCATCACACATATGCAGAGGGCCTTGGCTGGTCCCATTCAGGCTCTGTAGCCATCAGTTCAGTCTGTGAACTCCCATGAGCAGGCCAGATGCTTAGGTGGGTTCCCTTGTGATGACTCTGACCCCCCTGGCTCAAACAATCCTTCCTCCCTCTCCTTAACAGGTTTCCCAAGGCTTGGTCCAGTGCTTGGCTATGGATCTCTGCATCTGTTTCCATCAGTTACTGGATGGAGGTTCTTCAGTGACAATTGGGGAAGTCATCAATCTAATCACAGGAGATGGCCAGTTCAGGCTACCTATCCACTATTGCTAGGAGTCTTAGCTGGCTCATCCTTGTAGATTCATAGGAGTTCCCTTGTATCAGACTTCTACCTGATCCTAAAATGCTGCCACACCATCAAGGCATCTCTTTCATCACTCTTCCCCTCCATCCATCTCTCAACCCATATCCCTCTTGTTTCCATCCCTATCTGCCTCCAGTCTACCCAGGACATCTCCTCTATTTCCCCTTCCCAGAAAAATTTATGTATCCCCCTTCAGGTCCTTTGTGTAACTAGTCTCTCTGGGGCTGTGGATTGTAGCATGGTTATCCTTTACAGCTAATATCCACTTATGAGTGAGTACATACCATGTTTGTCTTCCTGGGTCTGGCTTACCTCACTCAGGATGATTTTTCCCTAGTTCCATCCATTTCCCTGAAAATTTCATGATGTCATTGTTTTTAACATCTGAGTAATACTTCATTGTGTAAATGTAGCACGTTTTCTTTATCCATTCTTTGGTTGAGGGGCATCTACGTTGTTTCCAGGTTCTGGCTATTATGAATAACACTGCTATGAACATAGTTGAGCAAGTGTCCTTGTGGTATGATTGAGCTTTCTTTGGGTATATGCCCAAGAGTAGTATAGCTGGGTCTTGAGGTAGATTGATTTTCAATTTTCTGAGAAACCACCATATTGATTTCCATAGTGGCTGTACAAGTTTGCACTCCCACCAGCAGTGGAGGAGTGTTCCTTTGCTCTACATCCTCTCCAGAATAAACTGTAATTAGTGATTTTGATCTTAGCCGGACTGCTGTAAGATGGAATCTCAGAGTTGTTTTGATTTGCATTTCCCCAATGGCTAAGGATGTTGAACAATTCTTTAAGTCTGACCTTGTAATCTTAACTGAGATGCTTACCTGTCTACATCTGGGTGACTTTATCATTAAAGTGATTAAAATAGCAATAACTTTATATAGCTAGGGCAATGATTATATTAATATGTGTAAAATGTTTAACATAATGTCTGAAATAACATATTTTATAATTGTTATTAAATAAAAACTAAAACACACCTTCTGAAGATTATACACATCCTCCAGATGCCCTGCATATCTTCCTTTGAAGAAAACAAAGAAATAGAACAATAAGACTCTCCCATGAGCTATAACAAGAAATGACAGGAACCTCAATTTTTACTGTATATAGATTCAACAGCAAAACCTTTAAGGGAAACATCTCCAGTCCTTCTCAAGACCTTGCTACCCTCCGAAAAGCCACACCCACAGTCCAGGACAGGGAAGAGCAGCAAGACCACAGCTAGGGAAAAAAATCATGATGTAGAGAAAGAAGAAAGTTCCATTATTTAGGCTAGGAGGCAGGAATGTATGTGTGGACATTCAAGACAAGAAGCAGTTAGAAACGATGCAAATGTTTGTCTGGAGCACAGCGCCCTCTTCAGGCTACAAGGATCTCAGCTGTAGCACTGTGCTTAAAAAAAAAAAAAAAAAAAAAAAAAATGGATCTTGCTCTGGGCTTCCCTTTTGGAAAACTGGTGAGTACCCTTCCTTGCCCCAGACCCCATCCCTGGGCACCAGCCACTCCAGGGAAGACCTACCCAACTTGGCCCCAGGTTCTGGCCACCGGGCAGGTTCCCTGCTAGCCCCACCGGGAAGGATCCCCTTCTCCAAGACCCCTGGCAGGCCCTGCAGTCTCCACGCCCTGCCCCCACGCCCATCTGCCTGAGCCCCAAGCCTCTTCCTGAGACTTAGAGGCCGGCCCCCAGCTCCCATCTTGCTCCGGACTTCCCTTTTGGAACACTGGTCTGTCTGAACCAAATGTGCGGATAAGGCCAGTAACGAACCACAAGGAGATGGGCAGACGTCAAGGCAGAAACATATACAACAAATGAATAGCAATACAGCATCACCAGGCCCTAGCCCTCCTCCAACACCTAGACCTGAACATCAGAAATTGGAAGAAGCAGAAGAAAACAGCCTTATGAATGACATCATGAAGAAGCTAGAGGCTTGTGTAGAGGAAAAGACAAAAAAATGTGAAGAACGCTGTAAACAACTAGAGGAAAGGGCAAACAAATTAGAAGAAATCAATAAAGTCCTGGAAGAAAACAATAAAATACTGAGAGAAAATCAAGAAAAATCAATGAAACAAATGAAGGAAACAGTCCAAGACCTGAAAAGGGAAATAGAAAAAATGAAGAAGACACAAACAGAGGGAATGCTGGAAATAGAAAATCTGAGAAAACGATTGGGAACTTCAGATACAAGTATAATCAACAGAATGCAAGAGATGGAAGAGAGGATCTCTAGCGTTGAAGATACAGTAGAAGAAATACATTCATCAGTCAAAGAAAACACTAAAGCCAACAAAGTCATGAACCAAAATGTCCAAGAAATTTGGGACACCATGAAAAGACCAAACCTAAGAATAATAGGGGTCGAAGAAGGAGAAGAATACCAACTCAAGGGCACAGAAAATATATTCAACAAGATCATAGAAGAAAACTTTCCCAACTTAAAGAAGGAAATGCCTATGAAGATACAAGAAGCTTATAGAACACCAAACAGACTAGACCCCCAAAAAAAGTCCCCTCGTCACATAATAGTTAAACAACTAAACGTACAGAATAAAGAAAGAATATTAAGAGCAGCAAAGGAAAAAGGCCAAGTGACATATAAAGGCAAACCCATCAGAATAACACCCGATTTCTCAATGGAGACTTTGAAAGCCAGAAGAACCTGGACAGATGTAATGCAGACACTAAGAGACCATGGATGTCAGCCTAGACTAATATACCCAGCAAAACTTTCAATCACCATAGATGGAGTGAACAAGACATTCCATGACAAAGCCAGATTTAAACAATACTTATCCACAAATCCAGCCCTACAGAAAGCACTAGAAGGAAAATTCCAACCTAAGGAAGTCAGATACACCCTCGAAAACACAGGCAACAGATAAAGCCACAGCAGTAAACCCCAACGTATAGAAGTACCCACACATCACCACCAAAAAATAACAGGAATGAACAATCACTGGTCATTAATTTCCCTCAATATCAGTGGACTTAATTCACCTATAAAAAGACATAGGCTTACAGAATGGATACGAAAGCAGGACCCATCTTTCTGCTGCATACAAGAAACACATCTTAAATTCGAAGATAGACACTACCTAAAAATAAAAGGCTGGGAAAAGACTTTCCAATCAAACGGTCTTAAGAAACAAGCGGGTGTAGCCATCCTGATATCCAGCAAAATAGACTTCAAACTAAAATCAATCAAAAGAGATCAAGAAGGGCATTACATACTCATCACAGGAAAGATCCACCAAGATGAAGTCTCAATTCTGAATATTTATGCCCCAAACACAAGGGCACCCACATATGTAAAAGAAACATTACTAAAGCTTAAATCACATATAAAACCCCACACTTTAATAGTGGGAGACCTCAACACCCCACTTTCACCACTGGACAGATCTCCCAAATTGAAACTTAACAGAGAAATAAAGGACTTAACTGATGTCATGACTCAAATGGACTTAATCGATATCTACAGAACATTCCATCCTAACAAAAAAGAATATACCTTCTTCTCAGCACCCCATGGAACCTTCTCTAAAATTGACCACATACTTGGCCACAAAACAAATCTAAACAGATACAAAAGAATTGGAATAACCTCCTGTGTTCTATCAGACCACCATGGTCTAAAGTTGGATTTCAACAACAACAAAAACTACAGAAAACCTGCAATCTCATGGAAACTGAATAATACCCAACTGAATCACCAATGGGTTAAGGAAGAAATAAAGAAAGAAATTAAAGACTTCCTACAGATCAATGAAAATGAAGACACCACATATCCAAATTTATGGGACACTATGAAAGCAGTACTAAGAGGGAAATTCATAGCACTAAATGCCCACATAAATAAGTTGGAGAAATCTCACACTAGAGACTTAACAGCATACCTGAAAGCTCTAGAACAAGAAGAAGCACAGTCTCCCAGGAAAAATAGACGCCAGGAAATTATCAAAGTGAGAGCTGAAATCAATAAAATAGAAACAAAGAGAACAATACAAAAAATTAATGAAACAAAGAGTTGGTTCTTTGAGAAAATCAACAAGATAGACAAGCCCTTATCCAAACTAACCAAAAGACAGAGAGAGAGCATCCAAATCAACAAAATCAGAAATGAAAAGGGGGACATAACAACAGACATTGAGGAAATCCAGAGAATCATCAGGTCATACTTCAAAAACCTCTATTCGACAAAACTGGAAAACCTAAAAGAAATGGATAACTTTCTGGATAGGTACCACATACCTAAGTTAAATCAAGACCAGATAAACTATTTAAATAGTCCAATAACCCCTAACGAAATAGAAACAGTCACTAAAAGTCTCCCAACCAAAAAAAAGCCCAGGACCAGATGGTTTCAGCGCAGAATTCTACCAGATCTTCAAAGAAGAGTTAATACCAATACTCTCTAAATTGTTCCACACAATAGAAACAGAAGGAACATTACCAAACTCCTTCTACGAGGCTACAATTACCCTAATTCCTAAACCAAACAAGGATACAACAAAGAAAGAGAACTACAGACCGATCTCCCTCATGAACATTGATGCAAAAATACTCAATAAAATACTGGCAAACAGACTCCAAGAACACATCAAAACAATTATCCACCATGATCAAGTAGGATTCATTCCAGGGATGCAAGGGTGGTTCAACATACGAAAGTCCATCAATATAATACACCATATAAACAAACTCAAAGAAAAAAACCATATGATCATCTCACTGGATGCAGAAAAGGCATTTGACAAAATCCAACACCCCTTCATGATAAAGGTATTGGAGCGATCAGGAATACAGGGAACATACCTAAACATAATAAAGGCAATTTACAGCAAGCCAACAGCCAACATCAAATTAAATGGAGAGAAACTCAAAGCAATTCCACTAAAATCAGGAACGAGGCAAGGCTGTCCACTCTCCCCATACTTATTCAATATAGTACTTGAAGTTCTAGCCAGAGCAATAAGACAACATAAGGAGATTAAGGGGATACAAATTGGAAAGGAAGAAGTCAAGCTTTCCCTATTTGCAGATGACATGATAGTATACTTGAGCGACCCCAAAGATTCCACCAAGGAACTGATACAGCTTATAAACACCTTCAGCAACATAGCAGGATACAAGATCAACTCAAAAAAATCAGTAGCCCTCCTATATACAATGGACAAAGAAGCGGAGAAGGAAATCAGAGATACATCACCCTTTACTATAGCCACAAATGACATAAAATACCTTGGGGTAACACTAACCAAGCAAGTGAAGGACCTATATGACAAGAACTTTAAGTCCCTGAAAAAAGAAATTGAAGAAGATGTCAGAAAATTGAAAGATCTCCCATGCTCATGGATAGGCAGGACTAACATAGTAAAAATGGCAATCTTACCAAAAGCAATCTACAGATTCAATGCAATCCCCATCAAAATACCAACACAATTCTTCACAGACCTGGAAAGAATAATACTCAAATTCATATGGAAAAACAAAAAACCCAGGATAGCCAAAGGAATCCTGTGCAATAACACAACTTCTGGAGGCATCACGATCCCTGACTTCAAGCTCTACTATAGAGCTACAGTAATAAAAACAGCTTGGTACTGGCATAGAAACCGACATGTGGACCAATGGAATCGAATTGAAGACCCTGACATTAATCCGCACACCTATGAACATATAATTTTTGACAAAGAAGCCAAAAGTGCACAATGGAAAAAAGAAAGCATCTTCAACAAATGGTGCTGGCAAAACTGGATATCAACATGTAGAAGGCTGCAAATAGATCCATATCTATCACCGTGCACAAAACTTAAGTCCAAGTGGATCAAGGACCTCAACATAAATCCAGCTACTCTGAACCTGCTAGAAGAGAAAGTAGGAAGTAGTCTTGAACGCATTGGCATTGGAGACTACTTCCTAAATAGAACACCAGTAGCACAGACTCTGAGACAAACAATCAATCAATGGGACCTCTTGAAACTGAGAAGCTTTTGTAGAGCAAAGGATACGGTCAACAAGGCAAAGCGACAGCCTACAGAATGGGAAAAGATCTTCACCAACCCCACATCTGACAGAGGACTGATATCCAGAATATATAAGGAACTCAAGAAATTAGACATCAAAATGCCCAACAGTCCAATTAAGAAATGGGCTATAGAACTAAACAGAGAATTCTCAACAGAAGAAACTCAAATGGCCGAAAGACATTTAAGGAATTGCTCATCATCCCTAATCATCAGGGAAATGCAAATCAAAACAACTCTGAGATACCACCTTATGCCTGTCAGAATGGCTAAGATCAAAAACACTGAAGACACCTTATGCTGGAGAGGATGTGGAGCTAGGGGAACTCTCCTCCACTGCTGGTGGGAATGCAAGCTTGTACAACCACTTTGGAAATCAATATGGCGCTTTCTTAGAAAATTGGGAATCAATCTCCCCCAAGATCCAGCTATACCACTCTTGGGCATATACCCAAGAAATGCTCAACCACACCATAAGAGCACTTGTTCAGCTATGTTCATATCAGCATTGTTTGTAATAGCCAGAACATGGAAACAACCCAGATGCCCTTCAACTGAAGAATGGATAAACAAAATGTGGTACATATACACAATGGAATACTACTCAGCAGAAAAAAACAATGGCATCATGAGGTTTGCAGACAAATGGATGGATCTAGAAAAAATCATCCTGAGTGAGGTAACCCAGACTCAGAAAGACAAACATGGTATGTACTCACTCATAGCAGGATACTAGACATGAAACAAGGATGAATTGTCTGCTACTCACATCACCAGGGAGGCTACCCGGAAAACAGGACCCCAAGAAAGACACAGGGATCGCCCAATGACAGAGAAATGGAATGAGATCTACATGAACAGCCTGGACATGAGTGGGGGTAATGAAAGGCGAGGGTCGAGGGAAAGAGAGCTTGGGGGAGCAGGAGATCCCAGCTGGATCAACAACAGAGAGGGAGAACAAGGAATAGGAGACCATGGTAAATGAAGACCACATGAGAACAGGAAGAAGCAAAGTGCTAGAGAGGCCCACAGAAATCCACAAAGATACCCACACAACAGACTGCCGGCAATGGTCGAGAGACAGCCCGAACTGACCTACTCTGGTGATGGGATGGCCAAACACCCTAATTGTTGTGCTAGAAACCTCATCCAACTACTGAGGGATCTGGATGCAGAGATCCATGACTAGGCCCTGGGTGGATCTCTGGGAGTCCAATTAACGAGAATGAGGAGGGTTTATATGAGTGAGAATTGTTGAGACCAAGGTTGGATAAAGCACAGGGACAAATAGCCAAATGAATGGAAACACATGAACTATGAACCAATGGCTGAGGGGTCCCCACTGGATCAGGCCCTCTGAATGGGTAAGACAGTTGATTGGCTTGATCTGTTTGGGAGGCATCCAGGCAGTGGGACCAGATCTTGTGCTCATTGCATGAGTTGGCTGTTTGAAACCTGGGGCCTATGCAGGATTGTTTGGCTCGGCCTGGGAGGAGGGGACTAGACCTACCTGGACTGAGTCTACCAGGTTGACCTCAGTCTGTGGGGAAGGCTTTGCCCTGGAGGAGATGGGAATGGGGGGGGGGGGGGGCGTTGGGGGGAAGGTGAGGGGGACGGGAGGGGGGAGAACAAGGGAATCCGTGACCGATATGTAGAACTGAATTGTATTGCAAAATAAAAAAAAAAAAAAAAAATGAACTTTTCTTCATACCCTACAGAAAGATTCTGAATAGAAGCCTGCTGATTTTCAGGATTCTGGTCCTTTCAAAATCAGTCATCTGTCTTTACTTGGGACAGGTTTGCCACAGTAATGACTTTTCACTGCAAGTTCTTATCATTTGCTTATTTCACAAACTTTTTCTCTGTGTTTTCCAGACTAGTGTCAAGAGTAAGGCTTCTCCATGCCAGGTTTGCTGCAAAGATAGTATGTCTACTACTGTAATCCCAGCAGCCTTGACTGATAATTTAATAAATGGCAGAATCCAAAGCCTGAGTTTCCTAATGGGAATGCCCCCAACCCTTTCCCCTTTTTTGTCTTCTTTCTTTGACAAGTTTTACAGATTAGCACTTCTGAGATGTGGACACATGCCGTAAACTTAATCCTTGACAATTTCCTCCTTAACTCAAGTAACCTAAGTATTTTATGAATGGAAAAGGCTTCACATGTCAGTTATCAAACACGGTTGTCTCTCCCTTATTCTGCCTCACTGTTTTTCTAGTTGTTTGGGTAAATTTCATTCAAGAAAATATACTTCTGTCAATTGTCACATGTAATGCATATTTTTAATATGTTTACTTTAAAAGCTTTCAAAAGAAATATGTTATTCCCAAGCAAAATCTGTTAACAGAAATCATTCAGATAGCCTTGACATTAGTCTTCTTTGTTTGTTTTTGGGTTTTTTGTTCTGTTTGTTTTGTTTCTTTTAAGGTCTGTTTGGAGTGTTTAGATAAGTAAAGTATTCCCAATTCTAGGGAAGTAAATGGCTTCATGGTACACAAAATGGCATGGAATGGTTACCCCAATACTCTCTTCATGGGCAACACAGCTCAACCCTGACAGCATTCTAGGTAGTCTATATCTTACTGGATTTTGTTGGAGCCTATCATTTGTCCTTCCTGGTAGAAATTCCTTTCCTCAAGGTGACTATAAGACTTTTTTAAGTCTGTTAGCTACATAAAACATATTTAATACTTTTGTGTCTAAAGCAACACTCTTGATCAACAGGTATTCCTGATGTCACTTGGGGAGTTTAACTTGTAACTAAGAATCACAAATTATTATGTTTGTGAAGCTAACACCTGGAGACACAGTTTGTCTCAAAATGTTTTTTGTTTGTTTGTTTGTTTATTTTTTGTTTTTGAGACAGGGTTTTTCTGTAGCCTTGGCTGTCCTAGAACTAGCTCTGTATGTAGACCAAGCTGGTAACAACTCACAAAGATCTACCTGCTTCTACCTCCCAAGTGCAATTACAAAATGATTTACAAAATATAATTATTTAAAATTAATTGATGTGTCAGCTACTGAAATAGTATATTAACAATCAAATTCTGATTTGTCTTTATTACTATGAGCAAAGAATTCCTATATCTTCTCATATATCTGTCTACCCAAGAAACAAAAATTTTTTATTTATTATTTATTTATTTATCTCTACAGTTTTCAAAGAAACAAAAAAAATCTACAATGGTAGAATAGAATTTATATCAAAGGGATCAGGGTCCTTTGTTGCTATAATTAAGCTATTTTATCCTTTACTCGGGTGTTTTTTGACCTAGGTTTTATACAAGGGCTGAGAATAAATGATAGATAAAATATGAATCCACAATCAAGAAACTCATGAAGGACAGTGACAAGATAATAACAAATTATATGCATTGATAAATGATAGAAGATAGTTATAAAAAAGGAGTAGGGCAGCTTAGAGAATTAGTGTATATCTGTGATCCCATCAGAGGGACAAATGCCTGAATTCTATGGGAGGGAGAAGGGCTCTCCTGGTGCATATTGGGAGGTTATGTACTTTAAGCAGAGGAAATAGCACAAAGGCACAACACTACGAAAAGCTGAAGCTATATCTGAGGAGTGAGGATGTGCAGTGTGAGACTAGGAGTCAGAAAAGACAGGCAGGGAAGAGCCAGGAAAGACAGGCAGGGAGGAAGTCCAGCTCCTTGCATTCCAGGCTGTGAATATATAAATTTTGACTTATAAGCAAAGATCTTATGGGGACCAATCAGACATCAAAAGGCCAAAAATTCTAGAGGCACTTCCCACTTGCATAACTAATTTCAAGCAATGGAGCCCCCGCCATTCCTTTGGGATCCAAGGTTTTGGTTGGCATGATCTTGTAAGTTTGGCTCCAGTGAAGTTAGAGGAGAAAGTCCTTGGGGAGATGGCCAGTTGAAGGGAGGTAGGGAGGGGAGGGAGGGAAGGAGGGAGAGAGAGAGAGTAATCAAGGACTCAGCTGAAGCAGATAAAGCAGCTGCAGAAATGTCTACAATGACTGTGAAGACCGTTAGTCCAGAGAGTGAAATGTGGAAGGAGGGAAGGGTTTCAGAGCAGAGGTGACTGGGGCAGGTGAGAGACCTTGAGAGAAGATATAAATATCTGAACTATCTGCAATGGAGAGAGTGGCTATTTTCCTACATGAAAGGAAAGGATTAAATTTGGACTTCCTAATATGCAGATTTTTGTGTACAAACAAAGCAAGTATTTCAAGTTAGGATTATCGGTGTAACTATGAAATGTACTTTGCACTATAACTTAAGTCCTGTTTTCAAAGGCCAGTTTTAGGGTTGAAAAATCCAGTTCCACAATATGTTATTTAATATATACTAATACAGAATGAATAGAATTGAACTTTGTATACTCAAGTCTCCTCTCTACTGTACTAAACAGGAAAATTTATCACAATTAAATCCCTTCATTACTCTGCAGGTTATTAGTTGGGGAAACTAGTTATGAATCTCATAAAGTGTTTTTTCAGAATTCTGTGGCTCATCTTTAATGAATTGTTCATGTCCCCGTCAACACCAGTCCTTTCTGCATTGAGATTTAGACATCAGCTTCTGGCTCCCCTGGCTCACCTGCAGGGACCTGATCCGCTCAGCTGATTCGGTCATCCATTCACACCATCTTCTTTTGTCAGCACCTGCTTCATGCCAAGACTCTTGGAACTTTTGAGTCCCAGTGTTTTACTACTTTAAAACTGTAGCATAAAGCCAGACTTGCCAAAATCCCTCCAAGATACAAAAAATACGCAATCTATAGCCACATGTTCTCTTCAAGCAATGTAGTTTAGGAATTAAAACCAGGGGTGTGGTGTCAAAAAAGTTGGATTTGAATTAAGTATCTATTATCTATGATGTAAATTTTTCTAAAAGTTGCTTTTTATCTTTATGCTTCACTTGTAAAACAGGGTTGATTAATGGAACTGCCTCCTAGCCACTGGGGTACAAATGTCAGAATAAGGTAATATATGTACAGTACTTAACCTGGTATCTAACAGAGAGGAAATGTTCTAAGTTTCTTCTTCACTTTTTTCCTAATTATCTTCAATTCTTCATAATATACTTATTAGTGCAAAGACTACCAAGTTACCCTCTGTGGTGGTTGATGGATAGTGTTATCAACTTTACATGATCTACAACAAACTAAGAAGCCTCCAGGCACATCTGTGGCAGAGTGTCTAGGTTAGCCTCTGGACATGCCTATGGGTCACATGCCCATGTCTTGAGCTGATTAACTGATATGGGAAGACCTGTCTACTTGGTGGCACCATTCCCTGATTTGGGATCTTGGATTGTATACAAAGGAGGAAGTGAGCTAGGCATCCATTAATCCATCTCAGCTTCCAGATTCTAGATACACATGGCAAGCTGTTTCAGGCACTTTCTGCTTTGACTCCCAAGCTGTGATGGACTGTACCCTGGAATTGTGAGCCAAATGAACTCTTTCTTTTTTAAACTGCCTTTGCCTGGTATATTATCACAGCAACAGGAAAAGAAACTAATACATCTTCCCATAAAGCACTTTCCCAGAAATTCTTGAATCCGTCCTTAGCCTCCAGTTGGAACCTCGTCTTAGTTCTCGACCCCTTTGAATGTCTTTACACATACCCCTTCACTTTCACTGACTGATGACCAAATGAAACACCAACACTAGAATTCCAAACTCAATATTCACCCTGAGGTCCTATCTCAAAAGCTATTAGACATCCTTTACTAACTAACTTAATGGGCTCAAGACACTGTACTTTTTTCCTTGAAAGGTATTTGTTGTACACAGACAAATAGAAAGAATGAAATTCTAAAGGGAAAGAATTTTTAGACCTAAGATCCAAAGGGGTTATTATAAACAACAGAGAGTGTTAAGAAAAGAAGAAGAAACATTTAAAAGAGGTCAAGAAAGCCCTTCAACAGAACCCTTTTCATTTATATTGTTTCAAGTAAAAGATCACATATTCAAAATGTTCCTATTAATTTTCATATGCTGCACTGGCTCAGCATGTTTGACTATTTCACTTCATAATGTTTTGGCACAAAAATGTAAATAACATTGCACTTCATCTTCCCATGCTTCCACAGTCCATTTTCTGTAATAGAAAGAAGAATACACCAACAGTCAGAAACTGTGCACATTCTGCTGGTGGGAATCCAAAAATGGTTTTTAAAAAAGGTTTCTATCACAGCTTGTTCTTGGAAGTTTGCTCCCTGTCAACCACATCTAGGATTACAGCAGCATACACACCCTCTTAAAAATCAGAAACGGGTACTATAGGTAGATGCTGTTTTAAGTTGAAGCCTCATCACTGGGGCATGTGTGAAGTTATTTTCAAGACAGAAGCTTACTTTCAATTAATGGAAGGACATGACATAAAATGCATTTTGGTTTAGGGGATGGGATTCTACTAGAAATAGATTCACAAGTTGCTGTTTACAAAATGTACCAGTATGATTATAAAGGGGACTGGATTTTAGCTTTGACTCTGTTACTGACTCCCACTATAGCCTTAAGAAAGTTACCCTAATTTCTATGCTTGCTTTCCTTGATGTGCATTCTAGGAACATCAGGCTTCTGACTGGTGCTCAACAATGTTCAATGATGCTCAAGCTCTCTGGCATATCACACACTATGCCATCTCTTCTATGAAGAAATCTGATACTCTGTTTAAGCCAACATTTCTCAGTTTATGTTACTACATAACTCTAAATGTGTGACTTACAGAACATTCATTTAGAAAAACTTCTCTAGGTATAAGTTTCCAAATTAGGAATAAAAAGTGAAGATATTGGAAGAGATTTATTTTAAGATTTTTACCTATTCTTATTTTGTTTGATTGCTCGAAATGTCTGTGACATGTAATAAGAATAGAAAAGTAAAATCTTTTTTATTGTAAAATGAACATGGAATCACTGTTTATGGAAATACGATGAGTTATCTAGCTGAACCTTCTTCATTAAAGACATTTAAAATTCATAGTCTATATTTATTTCAAAAGTATTTTAAATGTATGGATGAATTAACTAAAG
This sequence comes from Peromyscus californicus insignis, assembly GCF_007827085.1. NCBI lineage: Eukaryota > Metazoa > Chordata > Mammalia > Rodentia > Cricetidae > Peromyscus > Peromyscus californicus. Next base: position 45,930,167 of record NW_026294606.1, on the reverse strand, counting down.
TGCTTGCAGAAACATTCTTGGAGAGCAGTGATTTGGGTGGGGAGCAGTGATTTGGGTGGGGAGCAGTGATTTAGGTGGGGAGCAATGATTTGGGCGAAAGACTCAATAGACAGAAGAAATCAAAAGCTGTTAATTAAATGAGTTCTGCAGCCAGCAGCCTTCCCAGGAGCATTTTGGTCAATGCTTGTTGATTTACAGCAGTAGAATAAGTGCTCACATAGAGAACAGAAGATGTATCTCAAGAATTGTGCTAGGTGAGAGGTCATGTTTGAGCTATTTCCATAAAACTACATACCATAAAACAACAACAACAACAAAAGAAACAGAATCCATTTCTTGAATAATAACATGAAAAGTTCTGCTGCTTTCTGAGTCTATGTGGAGAATGATAAAATAATTTCCTTTAGACCCACAGGTCAGTCTTTATATGAGTTTGGATCATGCATTAATATCAATTTGATAGCCACAAAAACTATAAAATAAAATAGTCTAAAGGATTGTCAATCTCAAAGTGTAATAAGTGTCCAAAGACATACAATGCACACACAAACACACACACACACACACACACACACGGAGGGAGAGAGAGAGAGAGAGAGAGAGAAAGATTCACCCATCTAAACACACACAAGCATGCACATACAAAGACATATACACATAAATACACAGTTAAACACAAATATACATAACCACACACAAACATGTATTATGACATACACACACACACACACACACACACACACACATATATATATATATATATATATATATAAATATTTGGAAATATGTCACTATAAATTAGAGACAGCAAATTCAGCAAACCAAAAAAAATCAAATCCTGAAATGTAAGATTAGATACTTCATATAAACCTCCTATGAAATAAGAGACTCAAAACTACAAAATTTTATAATAATAAAATAAGTATTTGAAGTTATTATAATTCATAATCTATAGAAGTGACATAGCCTTTACATTAATTACTCAATGGAAATGTTGAATATCAGATAAAATGTGACTGAAAAAATGTTGGTTTGCAAGACAACTAATGATCCCACAAATAAGGACTTAAAAGATGAAAGAGAAACAAGAAGACATATAGCTGAGGTGATACAGCTTAGTGCATGTCTTAGTTAGGGTTTCTATTGCTGTGAAGAGACACCATGACTACAGCAACTTATGTAAAGGAAAACATTTAATTAGGGCTAGCTTACAGCTTCAGAGGTTTAGTGCATTATCTTTGTGGTGGGTGGCATGCAGGCAGACATGGTGCTGGAAAAGGAGCTGAGAGTTCTACATTTTGATCCACAGGTAACAACAAATGAACTGAGTGCCACACTGGGCATAGCTTGAGCACAGGAGACCTGAAAGCCCATACTCACAGTGGTACTCTTCTTCTAACAAGGCCACACCTTTTCCAACAAAGCCACACCTTCTAATAGTGCTATTCCTTATGGGGGCTACTTTCTTTCAAACCACCACAGCACACATACAGTGTAGGTTCTGAGAAGAAAATAGAGGGTCAGCATTTCAAAACATTTCTAGAATTGGTCAAAGGCAGGATACCTCAGGCTCACTGAGTCAAATATAATATGAGTAAAATAGTAAAAACAATAATTTATACACAGATCAGCAAAAACTAATAAAACCTCAAACCAATGTCCAAATAAAAAGGTTAAATTCAACAATGTAGAACACAGAAAATATTATCTATGAAATAACAAAGAGAGAATTTTTTTTTTTTTTTTTTTTGGTTTTTCGAGACAGGGTTTCTCTGTGTAGCTTTGCGCCTTTCCTGGAACTCACTTGGTAGTCCAGGCTGGCCTCGAACTCACAGAGATCCGCCTGGCTCTGCCTCCCGAGTGCTGGGATTAAAGGTGTGCGCCACCACCGCCCGGCGAGAATTGGTTTTTAACAGTGCAAATGAATCCAAAACATGTGTGTCACTCAGTCTTTAGTATTCTATGATTCTGAGAACAAAGCTAAATTGGAAAGCCTAACCAACAAAGGGGCTTAGTAGAGAAAAAAATTATGGTAAGTTGAGTATGCAGCCATCACTCATCACTCTTGAGGGGTCTAGGAAATCTGCCTGCCTCTTTACTACATCAAAGATGTACTACATTCTTCCATTTTTGTCCCCACCTCTATACAAACACAGAAAGGTACATATTGTATATCAAAACTGAAAATTCAGCAAGGGCCAGTGTACATGTACTGCAGGATAAAAGACCTAGACACCTATTCAAACCTTTAATAATTTTAAATCAGAATAAGAAGCATTTATGAATGTTATGTGGAGTTAGAGTTGTAGATACTGGCTATCAAACATGGATATGTGATAGAACCCTCTGGGTGGTGTTCTTAACACTACAAATAGCCAGATCACATCAGATCTACTGAGTTAGAATTCCCAGCAGAGGAACCTTTAATTTAAAAGCTTCCCTAAATGACTCAAATTCCAATTTACTCATGCTCTTCAAAACACTGGTTATTACCTTCAGTCCTATGAAAGCTGACATATTCAAAACCAAACTGCCTTTAAAACTCATGGAGACTAGAATACTTTCTGAAAAACAAAAACCTCACAAAAATTAGAAATAGATCTGTCATATAACCCAGCTACATTACTCCTGGGTATTTACCTGCAAGACTCCAACAACATATCAGGGAGTCACTTATACATAGATACTTAGAGAACTTTTCACAATAGCTGAATTATCAATGTAACCTAAGTGTCCATCAACAGAGGAAAAGGTAAGGAAAATGTGGTTCATATACACAATGAAATGTTTGATTCTGCCATGAAGAAGATTCAAGTCATGTCATTTGGGAGAGACAAATACAACTTTTGACAAACCATATTAAAGGAATTAAAGAGGTCTTAGAAAGGGGTGTGTGTGTGTGTGTGTGTGTGTGTGTGTGTGTGTGTGTGTGTGTGTGTGTGTGCGCGCGCGCGCGCACACGTGCACGCATGCATGTGTGTTTTCTATCATTTGTGCTTCCTAGATTTTTATATAACATCCAGATATGTATTATATGATAACATGATAAAAGAAGTGAAATAGTCCAGAGGAACAAAGATGTAAGGAGAAGGGGAGACTCAGGAGAAAGGAGAGTAGTGAGGAAAGACAATGGGGGGAATATGTTCAACATATAATATATATCAAATGAGAGTTGGCTAATATAATTAATAATAATAAAAGAGCATAACAATTAAAAAATAACTGTAAGAGATACCAGAATGTCATTCTTTAATGTATATAGCTACCATGTGAATCATAAATATGCTTGTTTTCATGACTGGGTGATTCTCCTGCTTCAGTTAACTACAGGGCAACATAATTGTAAGGAGAAATGTTATTAATTTGTGTCAGAATCTATTCACATGGATAAGGTAGCCACATAATTCATCAGTGTATTTTCTTCATTGAAATTGACAGACCATTAGTGATTGTGGAACAGAACAAGAGAAGTAAAGTAATTTGAAAATCACTTGAAATTTCCTTTTTGTGAAAGGAATGATATTCAATACAAGGCATTCTCTGCAGGTCTTGTGACATTCTCCTATAACAGAACCCTGAGTATCTGGATGAAATTGGGACATATGTAGACAATACTAGTTCCATAAAATACCTTAGCTAACTCCCACACCCTGTTAACTCACATATACTCCATTCTTTTGTATTCTAAGCCATAGGTACCACTTGTTCCTGTGCATAGGCCAAGACTTGTATTAAGATGGAAACATAAAAGTCAATTTTACTATTATAATTGCACATTTTATGTGGCACTATTTATCCATTTTGTGTCAGCTCTGAGACAATCAGAAGCATAGGTCCCAAACTATTGCTCATAATCTCTTTGGGAAAAGTTACCGCAGGAAAAAAAGGAGGAAATTAGAGAGATATATGTGATATATATGGTTTGCTAAGTCAGGCCTCTCTGCCGACTTAGCAAACCAAATCAGACCAAATTAGAAAGCCTAGGTTTAATGGGTAAAGTGCTCCTGGGCAATTCCCTGGCCAGCAGAGAGCCCAGGTTTAATGGGTAAGTGCTCCTGGGCAATTCCCTTAGCAAACTAAATCAGACCAAATTGGAAAGCCCAGGTTTAATGGGTAAAGTGCTCCCGGGCAATTCCCTGGCCAGCAGAGAGGAGACAGGGACATGAGACCAGAAGAACCACATGTCTGTTTTGGGGGATGCTGCTTATATACTCTGTGGAGTGGTCTTGAGCCTCTCTCAAGGAGGATCTGTGTTTGGTGGGCTTTGAATGGGAGGGATTGGGGAGGAGCTGTGTTTGGCGGGCTTTGAAAGGGCTGGTTTAGGGAAAGAGATGGGGAGGAAAGTTGGGTCTTCCACCAGACTTCTTCCAAACATTCCTGACTCTTTAGGTACAGGGATGCCAGGGTGTCAGGGGTTGAGGTGGAGCTCCCACCCAAACAATATGTAAGGCCAATTAGTTACTATATTCCCAGTATTCTTGATTAATTGCAAAGGGAACTTCTGTCAGAAACAACTGATTCATTTCAGTAAAATGTTTATAACAGCTGAGTGGCAGGACAGGTAAGAGCTTAAGTATATTTTTGGATTGCTTTAGCAATAAGAATTTAGACTGAGGTAAGACAAAATGTAAATTCAGAAAAAATATTTTCATTTTTTATCCCCTCTTGTCTCTATTAAACATTGGCTGTGACAGTAAAAACATGACAAAATTCTACTGTTTGCTTGCACAGGACCTATGGAGACAACATTAAGAAAATTTATTCTTGAAACTGTGCCCTTCTCTCAAAATCCAAATGTACACCATTATGGACTCTTTCAAGCACACTAGGTCAGCCTCATTAGCACTGTAGATCTCAAGTCACTCAGCTACATCCACACCCTCAGAGCTGGTTAAAATCCCCAGCATTCGGTGGGGTTTCTAGAAACAGATCTACTGGGAAACCGGGTAAGACTAGCAAGCAAGTGAAAACATGTTGCACGACTCCTAAATCGTCTTATATCAGGGTGAAAGCTGAAAGATCAGAGAAGTACAGCAAGCCACAGCTACCACCTCTTACCTCACCAACTCCTCAGCCTGACAGAGCCTCTGCAAGAGAGCAAACAACTAACTGTCTCTTCCCTTATATTCATTTCTCTGCCCAGCTATATCACTTCCTGTCTCAACCTTCCTAGTGCTGGGATTGAAAGTGTGTGATCCTAAGTGCTGGAATTAAAGGTGTGTGTCACCACTGCTTGACTGTTTCTCTTTTAGACTGGATTAATTTCATGTAGCACAGTGTGGCCTTGAATCCCCAGAAATCCAGACTGATCTCTGCCTCTGCCTCTGGAGTGCTAGGATTAAAGTTGTATGCCACTACTGCCTAACTTCTGTGGCTAACTCTGTGGCTGGCTCTGTCCTCTGATCTTTAAGCAAGCTTTATTTCTTAGATTACAAATATATCACGACAAAAGTATTCTTTAATTTTGAATTATTTTGCTTCTCTATATAACATAGACACAGAACCATGCTCTTTGTGATAGTTACTTGACAAAGACAGAGGAGTTGCACTCTTTTTATTCCAGTGGTCTTACCTTTATCATAACAACTTCTGTGGTTTTCATTGAAAAGGAAAATGATGCATTTTGTGCAAACAGCAAATTCACTTTATGCAAAATATGATCAATGTTTGATAATTAAACTTTCTAAATTTAATAAATGAATTTTTGTTTAGTTTTTTTGAATGAACTTTGCAAAATAAATTTTGTGTTTTCTTTGACATCTATAAGGGCCTCTGTATTCTGGAAACATAATGTGTAGTATGCTTTCATCTGCAAGCAAATTAGAAGAAATTTCTACGCCTTAAATTCTCAAATAAGTCCTCTTAATCATTTCTAATATTCTCAGACTGGCAAATTAAATGACCACATCAAACACTATTTTTAACTAATTGATTACAGATAAAAACAACACACAGCAGTTGTTGTCCAAAGAAAGGGAGCAGGACTCTACCACAAATGGTTGCTCAGTATTTAGTCAACGTAAGAAGTCAAACTGTCTTCTGGGTATGTGTGACTATGATCAGAATTCAAACCCGTTTGCAGACATAGGTGAACATGGGATAATAACATCCATGCGTTATATTACTATGCCACTAAAATAAATATATTTAGCTGAAAATAATTTATTACCTACCCCACTATTATTCTATCATGTGTTAGTTCTGCTCTTCAAATCTCTGTTAAGTCATTATATAAAGGGTATTTTAGGAAAACTGTCCTCTTTATGTATTTGCTCACTGATAAGAATTTGCATTTTCAAGTTACTATACAACTTAAAAAATGTGCTTCAGCAGTGAAAATTTATTGATGAAAAATTATACTTTGTGACAAATTATGTTATTCTCTCCCTCCCTCCCTCTCTCTCTCTCTCTCTCTCTCTCTTTCCCTCTCCCCCTCTACCCCACACACATACACACATGCAATCTCATTTTGAAGGCAGCACTTCAGAGAAGCCACCCCCTCCTTGCACTTTTTCCTGTGGCATTTAGTAATCAAGAGAACCTGCACACATTTCCTGCCATTTCTGAGCTTCCTTATTTATATACTTATCAAAAGTGGAAATCATAGTCATAGCATTTTATATAGCATACATTTTATGAGCAGTGAATGAGGTGATTAGTATAAATGCAATTCAGTGCTGTAAAAATAATAGATTTTGTTATGCTTTGGATGTATGACAGCCCTCGGGGGCTCATGTGTCTGATGGTTGTTTCCTGGCTGGTGCTGCTGTCTTAGAGTATGTAGACCTTTGGGGTGAGAGGATGGCTGGTGGAAGTAGGTCACTGAGGTGAGTTTTTCATGATTATAGCCCAGTCCTCTTCTAACACAAGCTTTCTGCTTCCTGACACACTGATATGTGAACAATTTTCACTGCCAAAGCTCCTAGTTCCCCAGGCACTGGTCTCCCCAGAAACAAGAGACTATACTTTCATGAGCCAAAGAAAAGACCTTCCTTCCGTAGGTGCATAAAAAGCTAGGCCCTTTCAAGATTTAATTAATAAAATTGTAATATAAACTAGTCATTTTCTGAATTACATGGCCTAATTTAAAAATCTACATCAAAATCTACCTTATGATGTAGCAAACATACTTGAGTATATGAAGGAATTGAAATCAAGATCTTTAAGAGATTTTGGCCACATGGTGTTCATTACAGTACTATATACAACAGCTAAGATGCAAAAACCAAGGTCCACTGATGGACTGATGGATAGAGAAATGTGATTTATATATACAGTTGAAAATTACTGTAGAAAATCATGTAATGTTATTTGAACAGATTTGGAAATCCATGCCATATGGATGAACTTTGAAGAGATTATGTTTGGCAAAATAAGCCAATCACAGATGGCTGTCCCGCATGACCACTCACCTGACCTATCAGATGATAGAACGATGATTACTAAGTGCTAAGGGGGAAGAAGGACTTGTTAACTAGCAGATGTAATGTTTCTGTTGAGCTATGAGAAGTTGCAATGATGTTCCTACAGTTAGCAAGCGTGAATCATCTGCACAGAAGATTGTTAAGAGAGAACCCCCAGTCTGAAGAGACTCTCAGTGGTTAAGAACACTGATTGCTCCTCTGGAAAACCCCAGTTTGATTCTCCACACCCACATGGCAGCTCACAAGCACACCAGTTACAGGAAATTCAATGCTTTCTTCTGCCCTTTGAGAGTACTACCACATGTGGTGCATAGACATACATGCAGACAAAACACCCATACACACAAATTAAAATAAATCTTTAAAAGAGAGAGACTCTTATTAACTGATTTTACCACAATAAGACCAATTCTATGTCTCTTGTCCCTTAGGATGTCTTCATTGTTGTATTTATCCTGGGATTATAAATGAATTAATTGGTGAAGGTACATCTGGACAGGTGGAATAACTTCTAATGTTCATAGCACAGCAGAACATGGCTAACAATATCCAGTGTGCATTTAAAAATTACTGTGGAGAAGATTTAAATTTTCTCAACCCAAAGTGAAAACTATTTGAAGTGATAGATTTGCCAAAGATTCTGATCAAATTATTATGCATCAGAGCCATACATTGAAATACTATACTATATGCCAAAAATATGTATGATATGTATTAAGTAAACTTTAAAACTAGTAAATAGGTAAAATTGAATAAAATTAAAAAGTAAATCTAACTAAAAGTTAGGATCAATCCAGATGATGAAATCTTAATCATTTTTTGAATTGATTTGATCATAATCATTTGATGAATCAAATCTTTTTTCCTGTTTCTAGACTCGCCTCAAGCAAACTGCTGCCATGCTGCAACTTATGTTTTAATAACTGAGAAAATCAAGCTGAACATAGATACTTGTTTTTCAGTATTTCCAGAAAGAACTCAGGAGTTTTCTCTGATTTTGCCTAGTAGTTTCTTCTAAGATTGAAGAATTTCGCCCTGCAAGGAAGTTCCTTAAAACAGAAAGTAAACAACTCAAAATAGCTTTAGGAAGTCCATGAAACTAACAAGATTCACTAGGTCCCTCCCTCCCCAGGAGTAAACAGAAAAGGCAGCTGAGGACCCGTCTGAACTGAGCAAAGCAACAAAGAAGGCAGAGACCAGCCAAGCTGCTTGAACAAAGCAGAGGCCAGCAGAACTGCCTGGAAGATGTTCAGACAAACTGAGCTACCTGGAAAGGACACTCTCCAACCTCTTGCGCTGCCTGTTCAGAATACTCCAGGTTCCCAGACTTTTTGGAGCTTTCACTCCTGTTGGGGCGGGCTTTGGTGATACAACTATCTTTGAGTCATTTCTGCTCCATTAAGCAACCTTTCACCCACATTTTTGTTAATTAACCCCAATGAAACTCATTGGTTAATTTAGTTGAATTTTGGAGGTATCTGTAATTTGGGCTGTCTTGAGATATCTTCTGCATCTGGGGTGAGTAGATGAGTGCATTGTGTTTCCCCAGGAAAAGTCTGTCACACAACAGCATGTCACACCATTGGCTGGAAGAATGAAGGAAATTCCTGTGTCTCCCTTGGGCCAGAAAGGTGATAACAATGGTTCACAATGAAGATGAGCAGATATGAGATAAGACTAGAATATGCAAAGGCTCTCAGATGTAGAAAACATCTAAACTTTGGATAGACTTTTTGACACATGCGGAGATCTGTAGCAGGAATCTTAAAAGTTCTTATTAATAAAATCAAACCCGGTGCCAGTTATGGGGGTGAATGTTGGAAGATCAGAGAAGCAGAACAAGCCACAGCTACCTCACCTTGCCAGTTCCTCAGCTGATCCTGTTTCCTCAGACTGGATGCCTCTGAGTCCTCATCCAGAATGAATCTCAGCTGAACTGCTGCTCCAAAGCCTGAAAGCTTAACCAGCCAAATGCTTAGAAGTTCCTGGTCTTCACACCTTATATACCTTTCTTCTATCTGTTATCACTCCCTGGGATTAAAGGCTCACTTCTTGGGATTAAAGGCCTGTGTCACCATGCCTGGCTGTTTCCAATGTGGCCTTGAACTCACAGAGATCCAAAGGGATTTCTGCCTCTGGAATGCTAGGATTAAAGGTGTGAGTGCCACCATTTTCTAGCCTCTGTATCTAGTGGCTGTTCTGTTCTCTCACCCCAGATAAGTTTATTAGGGTGCACAATATTTTGGGGAACACAATACCACCACAGAGATCCACCTGAAGGGAACAGAAACAGGTCCATGTTTTACTGCCTTACAGAGTTTTTCTTTATGTCTTCTATTTCTTTACAAGGCTTCCTTCTTCTTTGAGGGTTTGTAACTTCTTGCTGGTTCTTTCTGTTGTTCTGTTCTGTTGGTTTTTTTTCACCCTTTTGCTAAAAGGACAACTGTTTAAACACCTTTACTATAGTATCTGTGCATTTGTTATGTATCTGTGCATTTCCTTTAGTGGTATTCATCAGCTGTCTCCTGACATTCAACCTTGAGATTCTCCTGGCTCCACTATGTATGAAGAGTAATTTTCAATTATACCCCAGACACCTTGGGTGTTAAGAAACTCTAGGCTATATTTATTTTTTTCTGTTTTAGCAGGACTCCTTTGGGTACTTGTTGACAGAGGAAGAGGGTACTGCTTACTGCAGGGTGATAGGGGAAGCCCACATTCCCTCTCTTATTTCCACAAACATCCTGGGAGGAATAAGTCTTCCTCCTTACTGCCAGAAAGATGTGTAAGTTGAGGTTCTCCACTTAGCCTCTGCCAAACACCCCCTGACTCCTACTGGGGAGGAGTGCCTATCAGGATCTAGTGCCAGGGCAGGTGGAGTGGGTAGCTTGTAATGGTTGGGAGACTATAGAAATCCAAGCTTTCTTCTTGGCCTCCTCTGACACCATCCCCACAGGAATGCCTAGGAATATGCTGTTACCAGTGGGTGGGGAAGGCTATTGTTCCCATTGGTCTCCATTTTTTTTTTTTCCATAAAAGTGGACTTCATTGTTTCCAGGAAAGGATGACAGTTCATGTTACCCTCTTGTCTTTTAGTAAAATGACTACAATGTGGGCTTGTGTTGCATAATAGGTTTCATTGTAGTATCTTAAAAATCTAGACTCTGCATTTCTTGTGCAGACAAAGATGGGGTAGGAAAACAATGATGTTTTCCTATGCCTAAAAGAAGGTAGGTTACTGTCTATATATTTCTATACATTTTCTGTTTTGCCTGTTTTAGAGAGATCCAGCATTTTAAAAATTATTTTCTTTATTGCAGTCTTGGAATTTTTTTTTTACTACCTTCCCCAAGCTAACCCTTGTCTTTGGATAAATGAGACAAAAAGAAACATTAGAGGACACACTGCAACACTGCCTCTTGGATCTGACAATCTGACCTAATTTCTCTCCATCTTCTGTTTCCTTATGTTAACTTCTAATACTCACTTTTACATGAGCTCTTGACCCCTATAATCTGGCTATTTTTAGAGACTTTCAACTCAAAATCGGTTAAAAAAAAAAAGTCTGTAATAATAAGCCACTATTTTCCAGGAGGGACCAAGGGACTAATGGTCAAGTTTGGTTAAACATAGGATGGAACGCATAGGGCCTATTTTGTGTTGTTGTCCTCTTTGGGGGATAATGCCACTGGCTTCACAGCTCAGATTTATTGCTAGTGCTTTATTAGTTTGAAACTTCAAAAAAAATTCTATGCATTTTCCTTGTTGTTCTTTGTGGGAGGTTGGTGCTCCCAAGCTGCTCTCCTATAACCAGAATTGGAAGTCTTTCCAGCCATCTGACTTTGATGTTATGTGATACTCGGCATTCTCTTCTTTGTACCTGTGCTGAGATTACAAATCAATTCCGAACATGATTATTCTGGATTTCAAATAGATCACATTTGCATAATTTAACAGGAAATGAATCAAATGCTTACTAACCCGCCATTTGCGACCCACCAGGGCTGGTATTCGGCTTATATGCACTGGTACATTCATGCTGGACATAGAAATTCTAATTTATATTGACTTCATGATAGTAAATGATTGCTATTGTGCACCCCCAGTATCTTCCTTGGGATCCCATTGACATTCATAATGATCCAAAACATAAAGAGCTAACTCCCATTTCAAGAGGCATCTTCAGAGACTACTCCAAAGCTATTATCAACAGCCTGTATTTTTGATAAAGACTCATCATTAGCGGTTTAAACCTATTCATGTACTGTTTTGTGTCCCTGGCCATATGCACTCTATTTTGAGTTTCATTTATTATAGGACTATTTTTCTTGGTTACTGTCACCTCAAATGGACTTGAACCAGCAAGCAAATACCTCTCAGTGTACAGGAAGGCATTTCTAGAAAGGTTTAACTAAGGAAAGAAGATCCACCCTGAATGTGGTCAGCACATCTCATTAAAATGAGAAAGTGAAGTGAGCACCACCATCCATCTTTCTCTATTTCCTGACTGAGGATGCAGTGTGACTAGCCCCTCACATTCCTACTAGCACCCTTCTCCACTGTCACAGACTGCATCCTCAATCTGTGAGCCAAAATAAACTCTTCCTTAAGCTTCTTTAGTCAGGTATTGATCACAATAATGAGAAAATTAACAAATACAATTTCCACACAGGATTGCTTCTTGAGGCTGTTTCATTTATTTGTATAGTAAACAGCAGTACAATTAGCAAAATAATTCACGATTGTTTCTGCTAATGCATACCATTTGAATTTCTAGTCCATGAATATCTCTACCTATCATTATTATAATTAAAGTCAGGAATGATTGCCAGGTAAATGATTGCTGAATAACTTACAATAAGGCCGACCTAATAGCTTAGATAATCATTTCTTTTTGTTAATCAAATGTGATGTTGAACACATGCCAGTAAGAACACTCTATAACACATATTGCACAGAAAGCAGCCATTCACATCTTCATTAACAGTGGTCTCTCTATTCTGTCACTCACGGAGTCATTCTCTTGGAGTGCAGTCTCTGCATATTGTCATTATGCTTGTTTGAGATAACATGTTCCAGTTTCCTCAGCCCTTAATCAATACTTCATTTATTGACTTTCTATGAGAAAATTCAAGGTACTATGTAAACTCAGATTTTTAAAAACTAAATTGCAAACAGATGCCTAGTGATTTTGCTAAATTGTAACAGAATTATAATTTTTTCACTCATGAAGCCCACTGACTTAGAGATTGTTCCATGTGTTTTTTTTTTCTTAGTCCTCTAACCATTTTTCTCTGTGTTACTATGTTATTTTGGAAATACTAATAATGTATGGTACAAATAAAGGGAAAAGTGCTTATAGGTGTGTGAATATTTCCAGTCATCACAAGCAAGCCTTGGAAGGCCTTTTCTGGATTGACCTTAAATTATCATTACTATTTAGTCTAATGAAATTACAATAAGAAATTTATATTCTCCAGCTAGAACTAAGATTTGTCTGAGGCTGTGAAATAAGAGAAGACAGCCCAACTATCATAATTGTTTATGATAATTCAGTAATGGTTGCTTCACCAGAAATAAATTAGTGAAAAAAGTAGGTAGCCATTCCAAGCCCATCTAGACCATAGCCTTGTTTTGAAAGAGAACCCTACCCAACAGTGTATGTTCCTCCCTAGGGATAAATGGATAGCATTTCTCTAGGGGAGAATTGGTATTAACAGAAATTATAACAGGTTTGATTTACTAAAACTATGTGGCTGCTGACCATACTCAGAATGGGAATGTCTCCTAATTGATGTTTACAAGAATATTTTGTTACCCAGATACTGCACATAGTATTATCTCTGTTGGTAATGAACATAGACATTAGTATTGTTCATTTTTTACAATACACAAACCATTATTCCTATGACAGTGAAGAAACAAAGTCTCTGATTAAATGACTGGTTCCAGGTAACAAAAGGCACAAGTTCAAAGGCAGGTGCTAGTACTTCATTCAGTGTTGGTTGTTCTAGCTACTCCAGTTTGCATATTGCTTGTGTGTACACTGATCACGTCTAATGATGCAGTGCAAGCTAATATCAAGGATACTTTAAGTCCTTTTAATATTAGAATTATTTTAAATGATTTTTCTTCCCCAGTTCTTCCTACAGAAAAGAAGAGCTATACAGGGGTCAAAGAAAGGGCACTCACTAGCTCAAGAGATGAAGAATTTTGAGTGTATTAATAGGGGATTAGTCTACAAGAGACCCTTCCAGGAGTAAGTGACTCTCATCCTCTGAATGTAATCCCAAGTCATGTAGGATTTTAATGATGTAAAAGTGTTCAAAATAACTACCAGAAGAGGGTGACCTCAGCAGTTCTGAATGGTCCACTTGAAGCACTAAAAATGAGAATGAAAAGAATGCAATTAGCCCTGTCCAAGGGGAACTCCATGAGAAGAACTTAAGCCTTTCATGACTACAAAGGCATGCTGCTGAGTGGAGCAGAACTAAGTTTTGACAAAGTTTTGAAACCACCCTTCCCCGACACCTGTTCCAAACTACCTAGGTGTGTTTGCTCTAAAGCCGGTTCCAACTGTCCTATGGAAACCAACCAACCAGCATGCCAAACTAGGCCTTTGAAGAAGGCACAAAGGCAAGGACAGAGATACTCAGACACTTCAAAAAGCTTTCCCTACATCCGAATTCAGTGCATACTTATTAAATAAGCATTTAATGAATCATGCATCCAGGCTCAACACGAAAAGATCAAATATGATGGATTGTCCATTGCTGCCTTTTATTAGCTCAGAATCCAGTTGATTTGGAGTGAAGAATAGCTTTATGTGAATTTATTGAGGGTGTGGGTCATACTCAAAACATGAAACCTTATCAGGTATTTTAACTTTCTAGGGAAGTAAATCATAGTAAGCTGAATAACTAAAAGATCTCTTAATTTCAGTGGTAAATGGAAGCTGGAGGTGTAGGTTAGTTGTAGAATGCTAGACTTGTGTATGTGAAGTCCTGAGTTCATTCCTCAGTACCACAAAAGCCAAATGAAAATGACAAAAATAATTACCTCTTTATTAAAAAAAAAGTCACATTCTAGCCTAAATACACTGCACTCAGCCGTACACTGAGCTTGGTGTATTTTCTTAGTAATTCACCAAGAAGGCTATTTTCTTTAAGAAGACATACTTAAGAATTTTTAAAGTTCATCACTAGAATAAGAATCTGTGGCCAGAAAGAGGGTATGAACAAATCTTCTGGCCCTGGGCCTCCCTATTATCATCCTCCAATGATTCTTATGCCCTCTTCTGGGAGCTCCTCCTGCCCCCTTGTTAGTGCTTCAATGCTGTGGGATGGTCTGTATGTCAAATGTGTTGCTGATTGGTCAATAAATAAATCACTGATTGGCCCGTGGCCAGGCAGGAAGTATAGGCAAGACAAGGAGAAAAGAGCTGGGAAGTGGAAGGCTGAGGCAGAGAGACACTGCCAGCCGCCATGATGACAAACAGCATGTGAAGATGCTGGTAAGCCACGAGCCATGTGGCAAGGTATAGATTAATAGAAATGGGTTAATTTAAGCTGTAAGAACAGTTAGCAAGAAGCCTGCCATGGCCATACAGTTTGTAACCAATATAAGTCTCTGAGTTTACTTGGTTGGGTCTGAGTGGCTGTGGGACTGGCAGGTGAGAGAGATTTGTCCTGACTGTGGGCCAGGCAGGAAAACTTTAGCTACACTTCAACACAGGCATACAAAAGTCTTTTATTTTGTTCTCTCTCTCTCTCTCTCTCTCTCTCTCTCTCTCTCTCTCTCTCTCTGCGTATGTGTGTGTGTGTGTGTGGTGGTGGTGGTAGGAGAAGGAGGAAAAGGAAGAGGAGGAGGAGGAGGAGGAGGAGGAGGAGGAGGAGGAGGAGGAGGAGGAGGAGAACTTTCAGAAGTCACTTCTCTCCTTCCACCATGAGCCCAAGCTAAGGTGGTCAGGCTTGCACAGAAAGTGCTATTACTTGTTGAACCATCTTCCTGGCCCCCATTATGTGTTTTCTTCATCAGTTTAGCAGAAATGGGCTTAAGTGTTGAGAAGTCTCTTTGCTAAGCATAAAGCAGAACTAAAGGGAAATATGGAGAATGCTACACACAGTCCAGTTGACTGAGAGAAGCCTTCTGGACCTCTGAAAGATAGCTTGACTAGGGCTTGGCAAGTTCTGTCACTTCATTTGAGATGAAAAGAAGTCACTATCTTCCACTAGCAAGGTAGCCCAGTGCCTTCTCACTCACCCCAGTTACCAGTTTCAAGGCTCAGAAAGTGAATGCAGCTCCCACATCATTTTTAGCATAAGATCCAGAGTCCATCCCAGTTTCTGACTGCATCTCTATATTATTGATGCCAGGAAAAAAACTCAAGTTTAAGATATACTTTCTTTCTGTAGAATAAGCTGAGTCTCACTTTCTCCTCAAACCCACAGGACTCAAGTAGGAAGTTATCCATAAGTTGTCTTCACATTTGTTTCTACTGACTTAGTATCCTCTTTTCAGGAAGAGTTAGAAAGGAAAGAAAAGGGAACACGGATGTAGAAAGGCTAACACATTATTTGTTGGACATTCTAAAATATTGTTATAAAAAGACTTTACCAGAGTCATAATGTGTTCTTCCATTTCCTCATTACTTTTGCTAAACACAACCATGCCACTTTCATGAGAGTAAGTCGTAAAGAGTAAAGAAGTGACATCCAGTGAACTACTTTACTTTCTTGTCTGTGACAAGAAGAATTTCTGTCCCGGTTAGTTTTTATTGTTAACTGATACAACCTAGTTACTTGGGGAAAAGGGAACTCCAAGTGAAGAACTATCTCTATCAGAATGGCCTGAGTTCATGTCTGAGAGAGGCAATCTCGATTGATGACTGATACCCAGTGTGGGCAGAACCTGTCCTATGCAGGTGGGCGTGGGCTATATAAAAAAGCTAGCAGAGAGCAAGCCACAGAGTGACTTAGTAAGCAGCATTCCTCCATAGTTTCTGCTTCAATTCCTCCCTGAGTTCCTACTCTGACTTTTCTCAATGAAGGATTATGACACAGAAATGCAAGTTGAAATAAAGTCTTTCCAAGTTGCTTTTGGTCAGTGTTTTATGATACCAACAGGAAGCCGACTAGGACAATGTTCTTTTTATTCATGTTTTTGTTACTTTTCTAGATTGGACTCTCTTATCTATCTTACATTCAGTGAACCCACTTGCCAGTTCACATACACACTGCCCTCAGATTTTTCTAGGGATCATCATTCATTTAGGACTTAAGGGCAATGACCTCAGTTTGGAGCTGCAGGGAAAGTTCTGTAAAAGGTTTTGTAGAAACCCTTGGTTAGAATGAGGAGAGAATTTAGGAAGAATATATATTTACTGCAAACTTCCTTACCACAGACCAATGAAAACAATCTGAACAAAGACAGTTATCACCGGCTTTCTGCAAACATGTATCTTAATAGAGAGCCTCCAAGAAAAAAGGAAAGTGGCAAAAATGCCAGCTTCACCAGTAACAAGACAACCCACAAAGAATTAAAGATGCTGGCATGCTGTTCCTCATGAACAATTAAATATGAATGCAGAATTAGAGAAAGGATATACAGAATACAACCTGATTATAAATTTCTTATTTCCTGTATATATGAAGAAACAAAAATGGAAAAACAATATTTATTAATACTTCAAAAAATAAGGGATGTACCTTTTCCCTCCTGGGGATTTAAAAATCATTTTTAAAATACTAAGGTAATGTTATAAATTTTAGGGAAATATTAAAGAAATTAAAGGCCAAAATTACCTGTACTCTTATCACCCCCAAATAAGTATTATTCTTAATACAATAGTAGTACTATTAACTAACATGTTGATATAATTATTCCTCCTGAAATTTTGAGGGAAATCATTAACCTCAAAATATGAATCAGAAAAATTGACTACTATGGATGAGTTTTCCACACATAACAAGTAGCAAGGTACTTATAGAGAAGACATAAAGAGAATAACTGCCATTTATTATCCAAGAGCACCTAAACAAATTGTCTGAGAAGTAGTTCAGCCAATAATTCAAGGGTAGGAAAGCAGTGCCATTCCTTCACTGTGTGTTCCACCTAGCACATGACACCCCTTTAGTGCCATCTATCAGCAGACCTCTGCAATTGTAAAGAACTTCATTTACCCCCAAAGAGTTGTGTGCATCATTTCTATGTGATCTGAAGTCATGCAACGTACTGATGTCTGGGTCTCAACACACACTGTGATCCATACACCTCTATTACTCAAATGCATATCTGTATATGGTGTGTTACAAAGGTGTATATGTGCATACACATCTGAATCAATAAGCATTTGCATGCACACATGCAAAGATGCACTTGAACATTTGTCAAGATTCTAGCACTCTAGCCTTTATTTTGAGAGCTGACAAACTTTTCCTGAGCCAAAAGATTCAATTGCTATTTATGTATTATTGTGAGGTCCACAGCTATCATTTTATTTGGGAGAAAAGGTTATCAATTCTAGTAATGTCCCTTTAATTCCAAGGGAATGTGAGATGGAAATTTAGTATCAGACGCCCAAGGCTAAGAGAACAGAACTAAGAAAGCCTTGAGAATTATCTTGGCTATATAGAAACAGCACATCATGTGCGTAACTAAGAGAAGCAGCTAGCTGATACAGCCTTCAAGGAGAAGGCGAATAAACACCACATGGAGAAGTGAGCTAGCTTACTTCAAAGGCTCATGTGATGCCAAAACAGGAAACAAACTTATCAACAGGAGGAGCCCCATGCCTGAAGAACGCAAAATGACAAAGTCAGTGACAGTGTATTCACTTTGTCCTTTGGTGAGCATCACTGAAAATATTTCCTTTTTACCATTTTTAAGATTTATAATGCTATTCTTTCTGCTTTAATGAACTCCACGCTGGTCTCTGAAAATTGTTTCCTCAAAACGTTTAAAACTCCTCAATGTTGGTGTTTGAAATTTTTTTAAGGCAACACAATTTTAGAAAGGGAGGGCACACTAGGAACTCCAAGTCCTGCCAATTTTTTCTTGCTGCCAAGTCCTATTAGTATAAATGAACGGTTTATTTTAAGAAATGCCTGATAAATGACTCTACACAATCAGTAATGAGGGTACTGTCAGCAAAGGAGAATCATTTCCAAAATTCCCTTGGCATTGAGGAGTTAGCGCCTTGTAAGCTCACACTGGGTTATGCGGCCCTAGCCCCTGTGGATGCCATAAATCTTCCCTGCTCAGAGGACAGAGGAGTCGCTGATAAGTAGAGCTGCTAAGCTTCTCTATGTCTACTTACAGCTTTTGAAAACTGAAACCAAACAAAACATGGTCATCTGCAAATTTACCTTGTCAGTAGTTTCTACTGTTATCCAAAGAGTTTCTTTCATGTTTTTTTTTTTTTCAACTTTTCCTAAGAAAAACTATTAAAGACTTTGGGAAATCATGGTAAAATTTTTCAAAAATTAAAAAACAAACAAAACAGACTGAGCCAAAACAGAACACAGTTTGATATGACAAAGGAAGGTTTTTAGAGCTTCAAATCCTATAGGACCTACACACTCACTCAGGGCCTCTCCATATCCTGTCAGACCTACACACTTACCCAGCTCCTGTTCATATCCCATCAGACCAACACACTCACCCAGCTTCTTTCCATATCCCATGGAACTTATATACTCATCTAGCTCCTGTGCACATCCCTTAGGAACTATGTATTCATCCAGCTCCTGTCCACATAGGATTTATGTGTCCACTCAGTTCCTGTCCACATCTTGTAGGACCTACATACCATAACAGTCCTGTCCACAGCTTGTAAGACCTATGAACACACCCAGCTCCCATCTACATCCCCATGAGGCTTTTTGCTTATGCTGAAAGTCACTTGTCATCCACAATGTAAAGATGCGGAATAAAGAAAACCAATAGCACTACAGCTGAACACCGGGAGGTGATGATCCCTGAGAGCAGCTCCACAGAGTTCCTCCGCGGCACTGTGTGACTTCAGTGTCCCCATCAGGTGGAACCCATATTTTTATAATGAAAAACACTATGTAAACCAAGATCCCGGAAGTCAAAGATTGATGTCCTCCCTCTCCAAAATGTGAATGGAAAACTGGCCTGTCTCAGAACTGTGTCTGATAGGAGAGAAAGCCATGCTCTTTTATGGCAGCAAACATCGGCAAAGCTATTGTGGGAATGAAAAGTTTCAACCTTGGAGTTTCTTATCTGTGAAGCCTTTTTGTGTTCTGTAGAGGAACAGCATTATAAAAGTTAATGTGCAAATAAAATAAACAACTCCTTTTAGTCCTTGCCCACCCTCAACTTTCCTTGGCCCCCTAATAAATCCTCCATGATGGGCTTCTACTGCTTCTGCTGGAGCACCATTTGCCAATCACTGTCTGAAAGACTTCCACTTACTTTTAGCAGAGTCTGTGTAATGTTGGTGGTGACCCTGCATTGCTGAGCCTCTGAGCAGGAGACGAAAGTGTTTCATACAATTTACACTACTCATATTTTCTATTTAATATGTTTAAACACGAGGATCAGAGTTCAGCGTTTAATGCAATGCAGTATGTACACAAGCTGACTAAATTACAGATGAGCAGAAGAGATGCTGCATACTTCCTCCAATCTTATAGCAAGAGGAAAGACACCAGCTCTTCTTAAGAAATATTTACAAGTTCCAAGCATTCTTCACATTATTAATAAGCAAATTTTCCAATGGTCCTTAGAGGCTATGAAAAGAAATTGATTCCTATTTTCCAGATGAGGAAATTGAATCCTAGAAAGAAACTGGGTGAATTTCTCAAGGGCAAGTTTATCAACAGATAGGAACAAGCTCCACTCAGGGCAGGATCTCAGGCCCCTCAGTCATTCTGCCTGATTTTTTTCTTTAAAGTCTCTCACAATGGTATTGCCCACTCTTTACTGGGGTGTTTGGTCAGTGTCCATACCAACAGTCCTAAGACACTTGCATGGGAACTGAAATGGCTAGATAAATAGACTGGATATGGTCTTAATTTGTGCTCAGTAAAAGCCTTATAGAAGCCTGGTAACATGTCTCCAAGCATGATTGCCTGACTTCAGATCCTCAGCATATATGTAAAGTATCAGACTTGGTGTCACATGTCTGGAACACCAGCACCAGTGTATGCAGAAACAAGTGAATCCCAGAGACTTGTTAGCCAGTAAAAAATAACAGTCCACACCGAACAGTGGTGGCACATGCCTGTAATCCTAGCACTTGGGAGGCAGAGTCAGGCAGATCTCTGAGTTCCAGGCCAGCCTGGTCTACAGTATGAGATCCAGGACAGGCACCAAAACTACACAGAGAATCCCTGTCTCAAAAAAAAAGGAACTATCCACATTTCAGAGAAAGATAGAGGGTCCTGACCTCTGGACCCCACACATAACACATGCCACATAGTCAGACAAAAAATGGCATTGGATTTCCAAAGTGTTCCCATACCCTAAGGATTCTAACCTTTATCATCCCCACCTCAGAAAAATGTTTCCATATAAATTTATAATTTAATCCATGTATAGGTCCGATCCCAAACTACTGTTAACAATATATTTCATGAGTTGGAAAGGTGGAGAAACACAAGGTACAGATTCTCTGTCAAGCTCATCTTATCAGCCTCAGAACCTGTGATTCGCTGTGATATTATCTGATCATTTTTAGAATGCAGAGTAGAATGGGGAGGGTCCTCTCATTTTAGTTTCATGTCACTTTGGGGTGACAGAGAACTTTTCAGATCATTCAATCATGAAAAAACAAATAGTAATAATTATATGAAAATTTAGTGCTGCTGAAATGATTCTATTACTGCCAAAAGATAGATGTAAATCTTAAATGTCATGAATAAAATTTCTAAACATTAATGTTGTTATTAGCCTTCTGGGGTCAGCTTTGGAAATAGCCACTGTAATGCTTCAACACCCTAAGTAAATTAACAAGATTCTTGTGGTTCTAATTCCAGGCTTACTGACCATATTCTCACACCTCCATGGGTAATGGAGGCACCAGTATACAGAGACCATGGAAAACAACTTTGCGAAGTTGGATTCATCAACTACTGGCCACAGCTGATTAAACTGGCAGGGCCTCGACTCCCACACAGATAAACTCTGGACTTATGTATGTCTGATATGGTCAGTCTTGGGACAATAAGTTATCCCCAGGTCCTCTCTACAGAACTGAGGACTGGAGTAACCAGCCACTGAACTATTTAGCTGGGATCATTTCATCAGGTAGGTGGTAGTTAACAGAGCTGGGTGGCCATCATGGACTAAGAGTGTGCTAGATTTATGAGGAGGCAATGTCTCCACATGCACAGAAGAAGCCAGCTAGGAAAGGAAGGGAACAGGAAGGCTGGAGCACCAGATTCAGAAACAGATATGCCAGGGCCATGCTGGAGTTCAGCTCTGCTCTTAGTGAAGCTGGTCATTCAGCTTCTCCCACACAAAAACTTTGAATAAATCTTCCTTCACGTGAGGCAATTTAAGTGCATGTCTGTTTCTTGTAACCAAGAGAGCCTCCAGAAGAACAAAGGCCCCCAAGGAAATGATTAAAGACCTTCTGGCATAGTCCAACCCTTGTGTTTTCCAGTCCTAGGCAGTCCCAGCTTTCTTAAAATCACCAGCGATTGTCAGGCCTCCAAGAAGAGACTGTCTGCTAGTAAGGGTTCGGGCACATTACTATTTGGTCATTCCACCTTAAAAAATAACATGAAGAATCACTACAAGGATAAGAATCATGTTAAGTTAGTGCCACTCACACTTGGAGTAAGGCTAGCAAAACTGAACTGATAAAAAGCACAATCCTAGTAAGGTAACAGAAACACAAATTTGCTTGAACACAATAGGAATGTTCTAACACACACCTGATGCTCCCATCATGTACCTTCTAGTTTAAGCTAACAAGGAAACAAGAGTAAAGGGCCATCCCCAAAGAGTCAAATCTGAACCCAGCTGATGACATACTTCTCCATGTGAAGTACAATGAGTGCCTGTCTATAGCAAGTAGTACATTATCTCTTATGCTTGAGGCTGGTAGTGTTTATTTGTTTTTTTAATTCAAAATCCCATTTCTTCACAAAATATTTTTATAAATAAAATTATATTGTTCTTTAATAGAGCTTGGGAGAATGTCAGAGCCTTTCATTGTAAAGTATCTTTTCATTAAAGCTTCAAAATGAAGAAAAAGGATCTGAAGAGAAAAAAGATCAATATATTGTGTGTTTATTACATGATCCATTTGTCCATGGGTTGCAAATTGACTTGATCCTGTCCACCATTTCCAGATGATTGATCGAGCCTTATGCCAACAAGAGCACTCTAAAGTCAAGTAGTATACAGGCTTGATGAGAAAGAGCTTGGATTGATTAGCACTGTCTGCTATAGTCAGGGCAAGAAAATAAGCCAGAATTTTTTAGTTACTACCTTTAAATCTATATACAAGTGCTTGTTTTAGAGTATTGCATGTGTTAGTTGAGTACAAAGTGAATCAACTTCATATATTCCTTTCAGATAGAGGTATTTACATTTAAAATAAAATAATGTAGAGAAAATAAGTCTGAAATGAAAATTGTGACCTCTAAGTTCCAAAAGTCAGAGTAATTCATACCAGAAAAAAAAACTTTGAAAGAATTTTACAAAACAAATCCAGGAGACCAGGTTTTTCTCATGTGGGAAAGGACCATATTTGGGTCACAGAGAAACAGCCAGTAAGATATATTTAATATGTGATGTAATCTATATAGCTTAGCTCCTTAAAGGAAAAGCTTCAAATTTATTTCAGTGTAAATAAGCAGACTTTTCCCTGCTGAGCAAATATGCTCATTGCTTTAATTTTTCATATCTTGACAGATTATAAAGGATACACTGATTCAAAGACCCAGCTTGTCAAATAAGAGTTGATTGATATAGTAATTGCCCTGGTTTGATCATTATGCAACACAAGCATTCAAACATTGTATCATACCTCTGAATTTCATAACAATGTACTGCACTATGTGTCCATTAAAATAAAGTAACACTAAAAACTGAAAGGCTTTGGAGGGCTGTCTTGTTACCGTCCCCCCTCAACACACACGCCTTCCCTATGGATTTCACAGTGGCAGAATAGGACAAGCATCAGACACCTCACTGTAAATTGAAAATGACTTACCAGATGTGAGCAAAGATTGTGATAGGGACAGCCTCCAGTAAGAGGCTCAGAGATTGATTATCTGGCAAGGGAAGACAATGTGCCTATGTCTCAATAAAATAGATAAAGGAGGAGACAAACTTTAGAAATATGTATGGAAATAAGGTAACAGTTACAGGAGCTGAACCATCTTTGAAAGGTTTACCTATATTCCAGATGTGCATGGAGCTCCTCCCTCTGATGCATGCTAACTTGGTTTTATGTTACAGCTTCTTTAAATGAATTTAGAAGACTACACCTATCCTGACTTATTTGTACTTCCACGGAAAGAAATAAAGTACAGAGATAATCCATTCAATTATACTTAAGCCAGAGATTGTATAATGTGTTTGACTTGCCTTCTAAAAGGTATAAGGTATGGTCACTTAACCCAGACCAGATATTTTCTCCTAGAGAAACAAGCCACAGCATGGTTAGGTGAAATGATTTCAAACTCAGACTCTCATCAGTTACATCAGTTATTCTGGCATACTAGCTGTGTGACCTTAGCCATACCCTTAATCAATTTAAAACATAAACTCTTAAATCTGTACTCCACAGGACAAACACTTGCCCAGCAAGGTAGAAGAATTAAGCACCTTATATAGTGTGACCCAGGGCATCGGAATGTGTTAACTGGTGATTACAGATAAACCTCCTCGTGTTGTCAACTGAATATGCTTGTAGACGTGTGTCTTCCCAGTCAAAAAACAAACTGAGTTCACCTCCTACCAAAAAATCCTGTATAAGCCTGTGACCAAGGAAAAATAAAGGACACTTTTTTTTAAATAATTTATGTAATTAGGCTAGATCAAGTTCACTCTACTCATTTTGAACACAGCTTACTGGCACGTGGTGACTCTTAGGGCAGCCTCTTCTGAGAGCAACCACATTGCTGGTACTATCAAAAGTTTTCATTTCAGGGTGTTCAGACAGGTCTTTCATGGATATTGTTTAATACCCCTGCAAAGTGCCCTTGAAGTACCAGAGTGGATAAGCAGTGTCCAAAAGTATCAGATGTTACTGTAAGCCACATATTGATGGAACATGCCTCTAATTGTAGCTCTTCCAGATACTGTGAAGTTGTGAATAATTTGATTGCTCACTTTGTATTAAACATTACTTATGAAATAGTCCAATGGCAACAAAAACTTAAGACTTGTTAATTCTTGATATTCAGGGCAAATCTCTCTATGTTCAGCTTTTTTTTCTTCTTTATTTTTCCTTTTAGAAAAAAATTGTCTCATTGTATTGCACAGTTGTGGTATTTTGGGTAGATTGAAAATGTGGGGAAAGCCTATATATTATAAAATCTCCTAACTCCTTTCAAAGCCTAGTAATTTGTACATAAATGTCATCAGCACCAGAAATAACTGCAAGAAAATGTAATTACATCCCAATAAGATACAATGCCTTTGGCCTGCAGGTTCCCATTAGGCACCTAAAGTTCAAAATACAGCAGAACTCTACACAAGCAGTGATTGTCCCAGCCCTCAATGAAGACTGAGAAAATAAATTAGTTTACTTGTATACAAGCATCTGGGAACTTTATAGGGCTGATCAATAACTATAAAGGTAAAACAGCAGACAAGAATACATTGTTCTACTGACTGCCCTCTTCTACGTAAATTAGAGCATTATGCTAGTTTCTGTGTTTCCTGCCATTTCCAAAGGCATTCTTCAGACAATAAATTTAGGAGTACCAGTAGATATTGCTACTTTCTAGAATTGTTTATTGTCCTTTTGATTCTTAGAGAGATAGTCATTTAACTCTTTTTAAAATGGAAAATAAAAGACTGACTTTTAAAACTCTGACATAACCACAAGCTTACATAACTTTGGTGAATCTTAAGCTAGGGAAAGAAGTAAATGTAGCAATGGAAAGATTTAGGTTTCCAGAGAATTGAGCAGGATTGTCAAGTCTAAAATCTGATGTAGTGCCTTTTGCCCTCCTGCCGGTTGTTTAAGACATTTCTGTATAAAACAGATTTATACCATCCATTTTCACTAATTTCCTGTTTCTCTGTCCATTCACCAAACAAGCATTTGGAGGTCTGAGCCATCTATGGGGAGTGTTAAGAATTGACCTAGGAAGTGAGGACCCCTCCGGGAGCAATTTGATTGGTTAATACTTGTTCTGAGCCCCCTGTGTGAGTCCTTATGACTGTTCACATTCAGGAATGAATTACTTGACCTTAACTTTCTCCACAGGGGTGCACACCTTAATTTTTCACACAAATTTTCAAATGAAATTTAAAAAACACTTCATTTATTTAGAGGTCAACTATTTACAAACCCTTGGCACATGGACAAAAAGTATCTCTACAGGCAAAGTGATGTCATAAAATACCATGAGTTTTCCCTATCAGAGAGCTGCTAACCATCTAGAGCAATTGCCCCATGCTTTATTAACAGCTTTTATTTTTTTTGGTTTTTCGAGACAGGGTTTCTCTGCGTAGCTTTGCGCCTTTCCTGGAACTCACTCTGTAGCCCAGGCTGGCCTGGAACTCACAGAGATCCACCTGTCTCTGCCTCCCGAGTGCTGGGATTAAAGGTGTGCACCACCACCACCCAGCTATTAACAGTTCTTATCACTATCCCAGTACTGTTTGAGCTAATAGGACATTGAGAGAAACCTATCATAAATTAGAAAGAGGCATTAAAAGATACAATTCACTGAAAGACGTGTGAAAGATACTAATTAAAAAGCTACATATGCAGAAAAAATTATCCTTATGCCTCTGGTCCATAAGGACATCACATACAAGTGTGAAAAAAAGTTAATGAGTTCAGAAATGGAAGAAAATAATTTTATTAAATTTTTATCAGTTAATAAGCCAAGAAAATATTTTTAAAGTAGATTTGTAAAAATTCATTAGAATAAAAATATTTCAAAAAGATTAGCATTTGGTTAAGCTGTAGTGATCTAGTCATCACCTACCATGGCGATGGCCTCAGTCATTCATTGAAGTGCTTATTAACTCAAACTTGTAAATCTTCATTGAAGGAACACAAAAGATCAAAAGAAGGAGTGAGAGAGGAGAAGGAGAAGGAAGAGAAGGAAGGAAGAGAAGAGCACCAGAAAGATGTGGTCCTCCACAGAAGACAAACTTAGATTGTATACCACGGGAACTTAGAACAAAGTTGTAAGGCTTAACTACCGGCTGAATTCCATGTGGTAGCCAGCAGAATATGGAAACTAAACTGCAGAAAAAACATTACTCTCTTCCCTCCACATTTGGTTTGGAAAGTCAGGAAGGGAGATAAGCAGGAAAATATATATTATTGTTAGAGTTGCTTGCTGAAGTTGACAGAGTCTTTGATGGCTAAAGGGTAACTATTAAGACTTGTGCGTGGACAGACAGATCAAGACAATCATGGGCGATCTGGACAGTCACCCTTGTTTTCAGAAGCAAGTGGAAAATTACTTTGTAAATTGTTCATCCTCTAATGATTTTTGAAGTGGAAAATGACTATAAACATGAAAAGGTGACTTGTGGAAGTTTCCCATAAAATAACAGAAGGGATGGCTTTTCAGATTCATGTGTTCATTAAGTCATACTTACTGTAATACGTAACTATTTTAACTCAATTGCTCTTTTCTGATAGATTATACAATTTAAGAATATCATCTCCTTTTTAGTTTATTCCCTTTCATGTCTTATTCATTCAATAGATATGGTAAATACTTGTTAGTTATTAAGAGTTATACACCTCTAGAAAAATGACAAAAATCTGAATATTTAAATAAAATGAATAATGATCACACATATATTTCCCTGTCTAATATCAGATTAATTTCATTAAGGTAAAATTTTTTTGAACTTAAAGAATTTTCTGAGATTTTGGATTTCTCTGAACTACAGAACATTTTAGCACTAACAAACTCATAGAACAGTGAACATGTATTACATAAAAGGAAAATATATGACCATATTAGCACTTACAAACTCATAAAACAGTGAACATGTATTACATAAAAGGAAAATATATGACCATATCCAACCTCTCCACCAGCCATATACTACATATCCTTTCCAGAATGCATCTAGTTAAGTCAATCTGATACTGCCCTCCATGAACCACCCAACCCCCAGATCTAGTCCAGGCCCCATATTCATTTCTCTGGCACAGTCTGGCCACTACTCCCTGTACCACCTCCAATTTCTAAGCTAACGCTAGAACACTTTACATTGCCCCTCACCCATACCACATCTGATCTCTCGATCCAGTCACATCTTGTACATCTTTTGCCAGGGTCTAGATGAGTGAGTCTATCTGAGCCTTCCTTCCAATCCCCAAATCTACCCCTAAACTCCAGGCTTGGACCAGGACACATACCCTGCACATCAATCCAGCCCCATGTGTCCATCTAACTTAATCCCACTTAAGCCATATTCAACATTTAGGCCCAACTCAGCTCAAATATCATGTGTTCTGCCACAAATCTGGTCTGTTCATACTGACAATAGAAATAACAAAAACTATAGGCCAATATCTCTGATGAACATAAACTGAAAAATCCTCAATAAAGTACATGCAAACTGAAAACAGAACTTAGAAAATTCAGAAAAAAATGAAATAATTTTGTGTATCATACTGAACATAATGCAATAAAATTCAAAATTAACAGCAAAAATTCTCTGGTAGGCACACATGAAGATTAAACAACTCATTACTGAATGATGAATGCAGCAAAGAAGAAATCAAGAAAGATATTTAAAAACTCCTAGAAGTAAATGAAAACATAACAAAACAAAACCTCTGTGACACATTAAAAGCAGTCTGATGAGGGAAATTTATAGCTCTAAGTGCCTACAGTAAAAATTAAGAAACAGCATAAATAAATGACTTAATGATGAAAATCAAAAATTCAGAAAAACAAAAACAAACCTAAACCCAAATCTAATAGACTACAAGCAATAAAAAAAATCAGAGCTGAAATTATTGAAATAGAAACAAAGAAAACAACACAAAGAATCAATAAGTCTAAGATGTGATTCTATAAGAAGATAAACAAGATCAACAGACCCAACTAATAAGAGGGAAAAAAATGAGAGATAGAATTCAAATCTACTGCTTCAGAAATGAACAGAAAAAGGTTACAAGAGACACCAAAGAAATTCAGAATATTTTAAGGAAATACTTTCAAAACCTGTATTTCATTAAGTTGGACAACCACAACAAATGGACAAATTTCTAGACTCAGTCAAACCACCAAGGTAAGATCAACAACCTAAATGGACCCATAACAAATGAGGAGATTAAAGCAATAATGAAAAATCCCCCAACTAAAAAAAGTCCAGGCCCAGATGGATTCACAGCATACTTCTACTAGGCTTTCAACAAAAATCTACAGCCAATCCTTTTAAACTATTCAACTGAAGGAGCACTCGCAAACTTCTTCTATGAAGCCAGTATCATACTAATATGAAAACTTGTTAAGGACACAATAACAATAACAAAAACTATAGGCCAATATCTCTGATGAACATAAACTGAAAAATCCTCAATAAAGTACATGCAAACTGAATACAGACATACATCAAGAAGATTACCTTATCCACCATGACCAAGTGGTCTTTATCCCAGAGGTAAGGAGATGGTTCTATATACACAAATAAATAAACATATGTTCGCATCTATGGACTTAATGACACAAATCACATCACCCTCTCAACAGATGCAGAAAAAAGCTTTGACAAAAATTCAACATACTTTCATGATAAAAGTCTTAGAGAAAGTAGGAATACAAAGAACATACCTCAACATAATAAAAGTCATATATGAGAAACCCACAACCAACATCACCATAAATGGAGAAAAACTTGAAGCAAATCCAGTGATGTCATGAAAGAGACAAGGCTGTCTACATCCTAATTCTTTTTTAATATTGAAGTACAAGAAAGGAAGAAAGAAAATTCAAGGGCTACAAGTAGGAGAAGTCAAAGTATCCCTATTTGTAGATAACATGATATCATATTAAAAGGATTCTAAAATTTCCATCAGAGAAGATCAAGAAACTATTAAAATATTCAGCAACATGCCAAAATGCAGAATCAACTTGCAAAAGCCAATAGCTTTTCTGTACAGCCACAACAGACATACAGAGAAAGAGATCACGGATACACTTCCATTCACAATAGCCTCAAAGAAAATAACATATCTAGGAATAACCCTGGCCAAGGAGATGAAAGACCTTTATAATAAAAAATTTAAACCTCTGAAGAAAGTAATTAAAGACACCAGATAATAGAAAGATCTCCCATACTATGATTTTTAGAATTAATATTGTGAAATGACCATTCTACTAAAAGGTATTTAAAGAGCCAATGTAATGCTAATCAAAGACCACATGTCACCCAGTAAAAGGAGAAAACGTATCTTAAAAATTTATATGGAATCACAAAAGTCCCCAGATAGTCACAACAATCCTTAGCAAAAAGAACAATGTAAGGAAGACTGCCATTCCAGACCACAGCCATATTACACAGCCATACTGATGAAAACATGTAGCCCAATGAAACAAAATTGGAAATACAAACATGCATACACATAACTACAGTCATCTAGTATTCAACAAAGATGCCAAAACCTACACTTGAGAGAAGGTGACACCTTCAACAAATAGTGCTGGGAAAAATGGATGAGCACATGTGGAAGAATGAAATTATACCCATATCTGTCACCATGCACAAAACTAAGAATGTAAGAGCCAGAGCAGATGGAGGACACCAGGAGAACAGGGACCTCTAAATCAACTGAACAAAACTCATATGAACTCACAGAGACTGACACAGTAAACACGGGCCTGCACAGGTCTGCACCAGGTCCTCTGAATATATATTATGGCTTCCAGTTTAGTGTCTTTATGGGACTCCTGAGTGTGTGAAAGAGTAGGTTTCTGATTCTTTCACCTTCTCTTGGGCTCTTTTCCTTCTGTTGGTTTACCTTGTCCAACTTTGATATGGTGGTTTTTGCTTTATCTTATTATATTTTATTTTGTTATATTCTGTTGTTATCTCTTACAAACCTGTTCTTTTCTAATAAGTGACAAAAAGTGAGTGACTCTGGATAGGAAAGGAGGTAGGGAGGAACTGGGAGGAGTAGAGGGAGGGGAAACTGTAAACCAGCCCCAAATGGATCAAAGACCTAAATGTGAAACCTTCATCAGTGGAACTGCTAGAAGAAAACATAGATAGTATGCTACAGAATATAGTTATAAGAGAAGACTTTCTTATTAGCACCTCATTTGCCCAGGCATTAAGGCCAACAACTAGAAAGTGGGACCTCATAAAACTGAAAAGCTTTTATACAACTAAAGAAACAACTTGGTGAAGAGGAAGCCCACATAATGGTAAAGAGTCTTTGCCAGCAGAGGATTAATATTCAAACTACATAAAGAATTAAAAAAACAAAGGTTCAAAAGACCCACAAGTGAACCTTTAAAAATGGGGATCTCGCCGGGCGGTGGTGGCGCACGCCTTTAATCCCAGCACTCGGGAGGCAGAGCCAGGCGGATCTCTGTGAGTTCAAGGCCAGCCTGGTCTACAGCGCAAGATCCAGGAAAGGCGCAAAGCTACACAGAGAAACCCTGTCTCGAAAAACCAAAAAAAAAAAAAAAAAAAAAAAAAAAAAAAAATGGGGATCTCTTGAGAGGATGGCATATTTCTCTAGCCACTATGGAAATCAGTATGGAGGACCCTCCAAAAGCTAAAAATAAATCTACCATATGACCCATTTATATCATTTCTATTCATTGCCCACATGCGTGGCATCCTTCTACACAGATACTCACTCAGCCGTCTTCATTGCTGTTGTATTCACAGCAGCTGAGAAATGGAAACAACTGAAATATCCTCCACCATAGAATACTATTCAGCAGAAAAGAAAAAAGAAAAAAACAAACAAACAAAAAACCAGAATTGTAAAATTCGCATGTATGTGATTAAGAACTAGAAAAAGTTGTATTGAGTGAGGTGACCCAGATCATCCCAAAAGACAAACATTTTCTCTTTTATGGCAATTTCTAGCTCCAAGTCTTCAGAAGTGAGTAAATAACTACAGAACCCAGAAAGTGAAAAGAGATCATTGCAGTAGAGGGATCAAAGCAATAGAGAATGAAAGAACAAAAGACAAGTTATTCAAATGGGAAAATGGGAAAAAAAACATGGTGGGGGCTCTAACGATGGAGGGGAGGGAAATGGGTACAGAATGAGGGGGGAGAAGGTTAAATAACAGAGAGGGTGTCTGAAAAAGCAATAGGGATCATATTATTACCTCACTATTTACCTAAAATTGCATAGAATACATATAACACTGTATAACATTTATAGTTTAAATAAAATTTCTCATCTGCAATAACAATATTCCCTTTAAGAAATAAAGGCTATTTAACAAAAATGCCAACACTAGGCCCCTATAAGTCTCCTTTGAGTTGTTGTTGTCCAAAAGACTCCCAAAAGTATTATAGGCTACCACTGTTGCTCTAGGTTACCTTCCAGAGGTGGGAATTAAGTTCCTATTTCCAAAGACAACATGCACTTTGGACACAGAAACCAAAAGACCCAAGCTGGATCTGACCTGAAAATCTCTCTAAGGACTGGCTTTCCTGATAGCAGAAGGTTAAAAAAAAATATCTTAAAAGCTTCCCAGGGAGGAGAGCAACCATTAGTCCTACCCAGAGATGATGCCTGTGAACTACAGCAATGACTAGCATGGCAGGATAACCCAAGTGTGCAGTAGTGGAACACATACCTTGGTGATAGCCATAGCTCTCTAATTGGACTAAATATTCATTCACTCAACAAGAGGGAAATCATGTCTGCTACTAGAAACCTAGACAACTACCCAGGGGTAGTGAAAAGTCGTGCATCCTGGAGGAGAACCTACAACTACCAATTTACCAAACCAGCATAATCCCTAACTACATTCTAAACACTTATTATTATACCCTCAAATAAGTGCAGTTCTCACTTCATTTAAAAAAATAAAACAAACAAACAAACAAAACTCTTCTATCTCTACAAATGGAGACCGTTGAAGAAAACCATACTTATCAAAAGGCAGAGAACAAGAGATCATGTGGTAGCCAGTTTCAACCGATACATTGACAGGTTCAAGGACCCTGTTGTCAGAGCATTTGTGATGTGGGAGAGGCACATGGACTCACTGGGGTGCAAGATTCAGCCTGCTTCAGAAATCATTCAGATATGAGCAACCACACTATTTTTTAATCACTGATTCCAGTTTTTTTCCTTCTATATGCATCTTTTTTTAAAAATACATGATCTTCTATTCTCCTACACAGTTTAAATAACCACAAAGAAAACAAAGGGTAAAGAAACACAAAATTTGCTTTCTACATTGGCTTGGAAACCTCTGTTTCTAAAGTTTTTCCTTTTTATTTTTGTTTAATTTTGTTTTCAAAGGCAAATTCTCCTTGTGCAGCCCAGGCCATCCTTGAACTGCCTAGTCTTGCCACAGGCCCCCTACTGCTGGGATTACAGGCCTGTATTATTATCTCCTATGAGTAGTTAATTTCCTGTAAGGCTTAATAATTACTCAAATTCTTAAAGTGAGGAGAAGACTTTGAAGCATAAAAGCTGGCTTAGTTTGCTTATTTCAGGAGAAGCACACAGTTTTGGGTTCACTTTTAAAGTTTTAAATGGAAGTATTTGTATCAAACTAAGACTCAAGGCAGGGCAACTGAGAGCACAAAAACCAAGAGGCATCTCCAAGAATATGTCTTGTCTGTTTCGTTTTTTCATTAAAATAACCCAGTTACATGGAGAGTATCTTGGAATTTCAACTGGAATGGCATCCACTGACTTGTAGATTCTATATTTCTAATCTGACTTAACAACAAATATATAATAACCATTCTCTGAATTCAATTTATTACAAAATTTCATAACTAAAGATTTTGGGAAAAAAATAGATCAGAAAAAAAACATTGTCCATCTGTAATTCACTACAAATGGAGGGAAGTTAGTTAATGAAAGCTGATACTGAGTCATGTTAGCTACAAAACATGAAGTATGGAATAAACTGCCATTCATGCTTTCTGACAAATCGAGAATTATTGTTGTGCTCTGATAGAGATGGGAGATCATCAGCACACCACAGTTAGTGTAGTTGGAAGGGTGAAGAACCTCCAACACTGGGATAATAAACCAAATAAGCTTGTGAGGCTCTCAGTCTGACATGTAGTACCGCATCGGATGCTGTATCCATTGGCGACAGAATGAAATTAGATTACAATTAATCTTATTGGGAGTCAGCAAAGATGCCTAGCTTGTCCCATACACTGAAACACTTCCAGTTAGCTTTATTTTAAAAAGCATACCCTACTCTCTTGATTTAGTCTAGAAGGATTATTTAACTTAGTATTTTCAACTTTTCTATTAGATCTAGCTTTTCCATCACTACTAATATGCTACTTATATAGTTTAAGGAAAGATGAGAGCATAAAAGAGTTAGCCAAACTAAAAATATATCATGTTTGCTAAGGGCCCATTATAGAACTGAATGGGTCCGATTTTAAATGTGTTCATAAATGTAAGAGACTTAAGCAGTCAGTTGTGAAGGCTAAGGCTAAAAATGGTGACAATGATGGGCAGTTTGCCTCAAATGTCATGTAAATAGGTAATGGAAATAAATTTTAAAATAGTATTTTCTTTTTCAAGGCAAATACTCCTCAGTGTTAAGTTGAGGGAAGGCAGGAATGTGAGTGGTCATTTCCATGCTTAGAACTGGGACTTTCTTATTGAAACAAAAAATGCACTAAAATATTGATCTTTTGCATATCCTGTACAACTTGTGAACAGGGTGACACTTTGGGCAGCGGGGACTGGTTTTTTTCTTCTCACAAGAACTTCTAGAATGATCACCCCTTGTTATCTTAACTGCTACATAATTGGGGAGATGCTTACTATTGGGACAGCTAGTGGCTTTGGCTTGTATGTATAAATATGCAGGCCTATGTGGAATTTCTCCTTTAAGACTGGCCCCACTCCCTCTCTTCCTAGGACATTCCACAATGCCACCAACAATACAGTGATCATAAAGAATGGATCATTTCTGCTTATGTGAAAATAGATCTGAAGTCCACGAGGCAAGAGAAGAACTAACACAATCTTCAAAGACCACAAAGAGAAATTATAATCAAATCTGAATTCTATTTTTGAGATCTGTCTGTCCTCTTCCAAATATCAGCTCTGAATGCTCAGGGGCTCAAAGTCAATGGGCCACAGCCTTGCCCAGCTCACTCATGTGCAACTAGCTACAAGCTGCCAGATAATACAAGCAAGCCAGGTCCTTGTATTATCTGAAGTAACTATGAGTAACCCACTTAGTGATCACCCATGCTCAAACACAAAGTAACCACTGCACTCTCAGGAGTGTTCTATATATACTAAGTCTTTGGCTTCAAGCCTACATAAGGAATATGCAAAATGTCTTCAGGAGGCAGCAGAGCATTACACTCAGTGGGCATGGATCCCTTTATGAACTCAGAATTGGCTGTAGAGTCTAGCTATATGACTGACCTTAGCCATGTTATTGAGTTTCTTTGCAGTTTAGTTTACTCATTTATAAATTGAGACTGTGAGTGCCTCTCTTAGAGTGTCATCTTCTGACAGCTTGATGTAGGCATATTTGTAAAGAATCTACAGTGTGGCCATGCTCACTAATCATTAGCTAGTTTTATTAAGCATCTTTTATGGTACCTGTATTATGATTTGTTTTATAAGACATATCTTCGCATTCATAATTCTACATCACAACAAAGTATGTATGTATATTCCCCAGACTATCACTAAAGCTTATGCTGTAGTTTAATTTATGGGAAAACATGCCTTGATTCCTAAGCAGGACTCTGCACTGGGACCAGTTCACAATACTTTGCAGCATATTAAACACTTTTCTCTAGTCTTTTGCTTCAAACCAACCTTAAAAATTGTGCATTCTTTTATAGGAAAAATACTTTGTTGACATCAGAATATAGGAAAAGTATAATCCTGAGTCCTATTCAAATAACACACCTGGTTTTCCCACACAATGACAGTCAAATCACCCTTACTATTAAATGTCATTTGCCTAATATACTTCAGGTTTCCTTCTTGGAGGTTAAAGTCTGTTTCTTCTCATTTGCCACATTAGGGAATTAACTGGGGATTTATAGGCAGCCATCATATACCACACTGTCACTGCTACTCAGTCATGCATCTTAATTTCTCCACATATTGCCACTTAAATCCTACCCTATAATCACCTCATCATCTCTGTCACATTTTAAAAGTTGCTTTCCACTTAATCAACTCCATTTTCAGAGCTGGAGCATGAATAACTGTGCAGAATTCTCTTAGTGTGGCATTACTGAGGCTCAATGAAAAGGACATGTTTTCTCTTCAAGCAATTTCTTTAGATTCCAGGAGAGTTTTTGCTTCTAGTGCAAGAGCATCACCGTGTGAGCTGTTTCTGCTCTGCACTCCAGCACTGCCCTACTTCACTTTTAAAGCCTTTCCTTGTTAAATTTGGCTCTCAATGGTGGGAGCTGTGCCCATCCCTTATCACCATGCTCTCTAGGATACATAGACCCCCTAGGTGAGCTACTCATTGACCAGTGTGTATGACAGCCTCATGAAAGAAAACATCCCCTTTGAACAGTCCTCAGAATCCTTGGTCCCTTGAGCTACAAAGTAAAAGAAAACTTAAGCAACCAGTTTGATGTGCTTTTTCCTCTTTTTGTTAGTACACACTAACCAATTGCTCTAATAAATTCCATTACATTTTGTCTCATGTGGCTCCAAAGGACTCATGTTCCCAGTGGCATGACCTACAAATCACTTTTTCTCAGGCTCTTCAGAAGAGCTCCAAGGTCTCCATTGTCAACTAAAGTTAAGTAAATGACACTCATTACCCTGTCTAGAAATTTCCAGCATGTCAAAGGATGGTGGTTCTGAGAGAAGAACAAGGACAAGAAAATCCACCGACCTTTGTTTAACACAGGTCTCCCAGAGATGTTTGACAGTATGGTTACCTGTTGGTGAGGCAAATATTGCTGACTGTTGCAAGGAACTCTGGGCTCCTTCAGGGAACATTTTGGAAATGCTGGGCTATGTCATGGTCTTCCTCTAATGTTCTCTCCAGGTGTTCTTCTGCTCTGTGGTGTGATCCCTGAAGTATCGTTTTATCTGCATGATCTATTCAGAATAACTTTGTGTAGGGCTTCATGACACACAGTCTCCACTAATTTTATTCACAAAATACCTACTCAAGACCTTCTAGTTGGAAAGCGGGGATAAAGGTCCAGTTTAGTCTTAGCTACCTGTGGTGAATCTTGGGCTCTTCTTGGCCACATGGCAGGTCATCTGACTCATTAGTGTCATATTCCCCTTTGTACTGGACTGCTTGTCAGCCAGCACTTGGCACCTCACAAATTCTAGATAAACATTTGTTAAACAAAGAAATTATGTACTTTACCATAGTTCTTATTTTAATGTTTAATGACTAAAAAAAATGACAGTGTAGCTAGCTTCACTTTTAAGACTCTTTGCTACAGTAGATAATGAGAGTTTATGAATATTCAATAATGTATTTCTGTTTACTCCTTCTATGTTCTGAGTCCTTGGCATATATTTTTATTTAACTATTATGAGTGTTAACAAGGTATTTGACCTTCTTGTTACAAATAAGGAGGATGTCACTGAGATAAAGTAAAAAATTTTCAACTGTATATTATAAAGCTAAATTTTGATTTCAAGTCTTTCTGAGCTCTTATACTCTCTAGTTTGCTTTGTCTTAATTTTAAACCATACATGTATAGCATATGCAGTCTACCCTGTCTTAACTGCATATCATACATGTATAACACACACAGTCTACTGTCTTAAATGCACATCGTACACGTATAACACACACAGTCTCCCTGTCTTAACTGCATACCATACATGTATAACACACACAGTCTACACTGTCTTAAATACATACCATATGTGTATAACACATGCATATATAAAAGTAGAAGCAAGAAAATAACTTTCTGAAATATTTGAATTTTTAATTTCAATCATACTTTAGGAAAATTTATGTATATGACACAACATTTAATGAGTACCTCAGGTGCACAGTCCTGTGGCACCGAATGCACTCACGTTGTTGTACAACAGTCACTGTACCCATTTCTGGTACCTTTCATCCTCCCAAACTCAGTCTCCACTCACTAACCACTAACTCCGCCCACTCCTCCACACTCTCTGACAGGCACCATTCTACTTTCTCATTCAGTAATTGTCACTGATTTATCATTTCTTTTTCCTAATTCTGGTTATGCTATCAAACAAAGGCTTGGAGGGGGAAATAATCATCTTTAGCTTTCTTATACGGATAAAGCATTGTTTACACTGTAATTACCATTGTGCAAAGGAAATCAAGGCCTGATTGTGAACGGAAACCAGCCCCATGTGAAGAACTAGAACTTTGCCCACACAGCCCCAGGACTAGAAGAGGTCACTGAAAAGACAAAAATTATGGAGTAAGTGTGGGTAGTAGTGTTAACATGGTAGGTCTTTTGATGACTGGAATCCACATATAGATCACAAACATTTTTTTGTTTTCCTCCCTTACAGACTGCATTTCTGTTAATGTGTGAAAACGAGGCAACTGGAGAGAATGTAATCCACATGTTTTGGTGCATTTACACTTCCGTGCTCTTGAGAATATCAAAGTCGCCTAACAGTACATTTTCTGGTGCCTTAAAAAAGAAAAGAAAAAAAAAAGGAAAAGGCAAGACAATTACAGACTTTGTAAAACACAAACAATCCTCAAAGGAGGTGTGCTCAATATAAGCTTCAATTCTTGACATCTAAACAGTATTTAAATAATTTTCTAAGCTGATTCTAAATAAAATAAAATAAAGGTTTAATATACATTTAGCTACCTTTAAATGGAGGCTAAACTCTAAAAGCCCAAAACTGGATAGTAGGCTCAACTCTCCTTTCTGAAAGAAGGTAGGTTTCAGAGATGGGATGTGGTGGGATTACTTCACTGGCATCTGCTTACTGCAGCAACTCAGTAAGTCTTACTTTCTCCATCTACAAAATGGACATGAAAATAAAACAGAGTGTAGAAAAAAGTGCTGAAACAGACACCATACAAAGAGGAGTACCTAAAAAATGCTCACATGTACATCTTGTTCACATGTACATTTCCAGATCTGAATACTCCACAGCAGTGACGCCATTAACACCCATGCTGGATTGCCTTGCCCAGCCTGAATATAGGAGGAGGTGCTTGATCTTACAGTAGCTTGATATGCCATGCTTTGCTGATGCCCCTGGAAGGCCTGCCCCTTTCTAAGTGAATAAGGACAAGCCGTGAATTGAGAGGGCGGATGAGGAAGAGGTGGGGGAGGGAATGGAAGCAAAAGAGGGAGGGGAGACTACAGTCAGGATATTAAATAAATAAATAAATGATAATTTAAAAAAGAATGAAGCAGACAGAATGAATTGGAAGTGAGACGAAGTTAAAAGCTCTCAGAGCCCATCCCCCCAGTGTCATGCTTCCTCCAACAATGCTCCACCTCTTTCAGGATCCACAACTTCAAGAGACAGTGCCACCAACTGGGGCCATGTGTTCAAATACCTGACACATCTCATTCAAACCACCATAATATATAAAAACTGTATTACAGGTAGGCTAAATAAAAAAGGTAAGAAATATTTTTTAATGAAGTTTTATGAAATATAGTGAACCACATTTCCTTTTATAGTGAAAGAATAAAAACACTGATGATATCAAAGCAACAGAAGGTGAAATGCCACACAATAACTGGAAGCTCCAGCAAACAAGGGAATACATATTCAGCCTTGTGAAGTTTCTCTGAGGTGACCCTTCTCTGATTGTCTATAGATGCAGCATGAGGGAGTACTTCCTCATATTTCTAAACTGTTTGTATTACCTGACATTATTTCTTAATTGTTAGTTTACTTAAAATTAGGATTTTGCTTACCTGTCCATAAAGAGCACAGCTTTTAAGAAATACTTCGGGGTTTATCTTAGGATAACTTTTTAAAAGGGTAAAGTCAGTAGGCTTCCCACTATGCAAGTAACACAGCCCTCTGTCACTTATGTAACGTCCAGGTGAAGGAAAAACTGGGGGAGCTTTCTTAGGCCTCTCTGTCCTCCCCCTCCATGTGATGTCTTAATCATACTCAAAACCTGAGCCCAGAAACACACTGACTGTTAATTCCATAGCCAGATAAAGTCATGACAACGTGTAGACATGATTTCATTAAGGCAGATATGTAACAAACACACAGAAGACAGCAATAGCTCAAGCTAAGGAGATAAGCAAGGAGGCCCACAGACCCAGCTCAATGCCAAAACCTCCTTAAGGCTTGGGGTGATGTGGTAAGTGGGATATTGCATATGACTCATTGGTTTTGTTCTTAAGGTTTTAATTTAACCCTTTACTCCTACTTCTACCTCTACCAACATCTTTTCAATATTAACATGATGCTCTCTGAATATTCAAAATTCAACTATGATCTTTTATTTTAAACTCTATTCATTTCTAGTTTTTGAGATAGAGTTTAGCTTTTTCTAAACGGTCTAAAACTTGCTATGTAGCCCAGGCTGACCTTAAACTTACAATCCTACCTCACCCTGCTGATACTAGGTTAACAGATGTTTACCACCCATCCAGCTTATACAATACTTTCAAATGAAAAGCAGTCTTTCCCCAATAACATTTTCTTTGGCTAAGTCTTCTATATGTCTTAACATGCTGAAGATTTATGTGAGAGGAAACAATTTTGCTTTGGAATTCAGGCCAACAGTCATCTCTTTGTGCACCAGTGTCCCTTCTTGGTGAGGCTACAGTAAGTAGAGCCACTCTTCATTTGATGACCACTAAAACGGCACTCTCCCCTTCCAAGAAAAAAAACACAGTGATGGAATCAAACAGCTTGCCCGCTGGGGAGCTAACCGAGATGCGAAGATAATGTAACTTCTTGATTATCTAACTAAACTCCTCAACACGCAAGTAGGAACTGGAAGATAGTCTTAAAGTTTTCTCTTTGATTATTATGTATTTTATTATTTCTCCAATAAGTTTGAATGGTAAATTTCATTTAATTTATAACAAAGACCCACTAGAAAGTACATATGTCTTATCCAGAGAGAGACTTATGTGGGTAGTAAATGAAAATTAGATCTAGCTAATATGCCAAGAATGGAAGAGTCAATACAAAATGTGTCTAATGCACCTGCGAAGGCGAAAACAAATGCTTTCAGTCCTATGGCTTCCAGCATCCCTGTGTCCTTATTTCAGTTTTGTTTTGATTTCTGTGTTGAGTTCAATTGTTAGGCTTTTGATCAGGTTATCTCTGGCACACGTAGAGTTGAAAAAATACCTCCAAAGAATCTGGAAGTCCAAATGTCCACCCAAGAAAGTTACATTATTATCTTTTCCTTTGTCTTTGAAAGTGTCATATGAAAGACCTTTCTCTTGGGAAGAAGCTGCTTAATTCACCATTCATTCTTGTATCAAATTCACATCGAATTCCTTGTGAAGACCAACATACTGAACTTCATGGAGGAGTAATAATTGAAACCCTGATCCCTCCTAGTTTTTCTTTTGCAAGGTAAGATTGGGGATAGTTTCCTCAATTGTTGTCATCTAGTCTATAAATTTAACTATACTTTGATTTCAGAAACATCTATTTTCATATCTAAGGAGAAGAAAAAAGATGACAGGAACAGGGCAAGGAGAAGGAGTCCACAGCACCAAAGATCTCTATCAATGGAAGAGAATAAGTGGTCACTGCATTGACTGCTCATGTCTCAACCTGCAAACGATCTAAATAAGCGGAACTTTGAGAAGGTTTACAAAGCCTGCTTATATAAAAATTCACATGGAATAAACTTGCCACAGATCATCTTTAAAAGTTTTGTTTTATGTAGTAGCTTTTAATTGGTTGGTTAAGATGGTGCTGATGTGACAGTCATTTTCCCTCCTAAGTTTATGAATACAAGACTTTCTGTGTCAAAGCCGGGTTTAGACATCCCTCATGTAAAGTTCAGTGAGTAATTTAAATTTTGAAAATTAAATTTAAAGTGTTTTCAATAATTCTGATCAAGCTACACTTAATTCAGAGTGGTGACTCTTCCTCCTTCATCCAGTACCCTCTGGTTAAAATTGACAAGTTCTAAGTGTGAATATTAAAATACCGTGGAGGAAAATGTAGGGAAAGTTTTATTTCAAATACATTGGAGCTCTTTTTGGAAAAAAAGAGATCAGAGACAAGCATGCAGGGTAACTTAATTTAGAATCCTTTCACATGCTTAGAGGACTGCGTCCCCTCAGAGCATTGACACAGTCACCACTGAACACTTCCCAGAAGTTTCTGGAGTCAAATGACCACAGTGTGTTTTCATGAGTGAAAATTTGAACGGTATAGTGAGAAACTTTAGAGCCACACATTAAAGTCTATTGCAGTGACAAACTTTGAAGTGCAGAGCGCAGAACCAAGGCCATTTGGCACCTTCACAGAATGTGGAGGGGACAGCAGGATCCATCCTGGCTAACAGGCCAATGACCAGTGGCATTGCAAGAAGACACCATGAGCGGTTCAATGAGAATTGACAAACTTTGTGATAACTTATGCAT
This sequence comes from Peromyscus californicus insignis, assembly GCF_007827085.1. Classification (NCBI taxonomy): domain Eukaryota; kingdom Metazoa; phylum Chordata; class Mammalia; order Rodentia; family Cricetidae; genus Peromyscus; species Peromyscus californicus. The sequence goes on along the minus strand of NW_026294606.1, from coordinate 45,887,860 downwards.
GCTGTCCATTACAGCAACAGTCAGGTGGTGTTTAGGTAGACTTATCTCATTGTAGAACTTCTGCTGGGACTTGACCATGTCTTTCTTTTATATATTTAAGAAGCACACATTTTTTTTTTATCAGTTTCACAGCTTAAAACTCAGGACATTGTAAGTTTCCCAGAAGTCTTTGGTGGAAACAGAGACCACTCCTAAAATCAATCTATGAGATCATCTGCTCTGCTGCTGGGGTTGAGGATTCTTTCCAAGCTCCCATTCCCACCCTGTACTTCCAGACTTCATACAGAAGAGGCTGAGAGATACTGCCATAGATGGCTTTGGAATCTCTGACTTGGTTTTAACTTCGTTAGTTCCATTTAAGACCTCATTCATCTGGCATCTAGATCATTCTTCAGAGTAATCATGAGCCGTTTCTTCCTATTTCCTCAACTTTAGCATATTCTCCTATCCTCCAGTGTGCTGCAGTACAGTGTTTAAATATCTATTTACATCACACCACGCAGAGAAACTTTCTTCAGCCTGTATACTATGCAGGGTCTCTCTGGTCCAGGCACTGAGAGCATCTGAGGTAACCTCTGGTTTTCCATAGAAACACTCATCCTTCCTGTCCATGTTTATTGTCCCTGCCTATCTTTCCCACAAACTATAAGCTCTGTGAGGGGTTGACCCCACCTAGCATCCTTGAATGATATATAGAATGCAGATTTTAGTCAATCTGTGTGTAAAATGTAAGAATTTAACATTGGTTAAGCAGTACCTTGAGTTGTAGTCTGTTGGTACCTATGTAGGAGCTCTTAGCTAAGGGAATGCCATGTGTAGATTTGATGTCTAAAAATAAGGCACTAGAAATGCTGCCTAAGAACCACTACTCGTAGACCAGATGTGGTGGCTCACACTGAAATCTCAGCACCTTTGAAGGAGAAGCAGGACAAATGCTACAGATAAGGCCAGCCTTGTCTTCATAGTGAGTTGCAGGCCAGCCTGGGCTACATAGTGAGTTCCAGATCAGCTACAACTACATAGTGAGACTCTGTCTCTAAAACCCAACATATTCTTTTTTAATATGCAAGTTACTCATAATAAGAGATTAAATATGCAACATATGAAAATTAAACACATATCATAGTTCATTAATAACAAAGGAAATATAGGTGGGGCTTTTAATATTTAGTAAGACTTTTACTATAAATATAAATATGAATATGAATATGCTTAGATATAAAACTATAGAACTATAATTTAGAAAATTCAAAATATGTCTTTATTAGATGACCAAAACTTAATGAACCTGATTTGGATAATTCTCATATTGATAAATCTATAGAAAGAAATCTTTTCAGTAAGATAGATGTACCAAAAGGATCCATGAACTGTATAGAAATGAAGAAGAAATCGTCTACAGGGAAGTAAACAAGAAAGAAAGTACTGCAGGAGAGCTGAGAACATCATTTTCAATTGACATTTTGCTCTCAAATATTTGCTCATCCTTAGGCTCACACCCTCCACCACATAACTAAAGTCTTCTCAAAGATACATGTGTTTCCTGCCCTATGGAAACAGCTTAAAATGGCTTTAGTCAATGGCAAATAGTCAGATTTGCTGATTCTTTGTCAATACCTTAAGTGGCACTATAGTTTCTGTTTGCTTTCTTACTCTTCAGCCATTTGTCATGGGGACATGAGAGACACAAAGAGCAGAACTGAGGCCAGCATGCAGTGAGAAATCAAGCCTGCCATATGTGTAATCAGAAATAAAGCCACCCCTCTGAGTCCAGCCTGTGGCAGTACCTCCCAGCTGATCACACACACGTGCAATAAAGAAACACAGAATGAGACTAAGATTTTATGTTTCTTTGTTATACATCATTATTGTGGCCATAGCTACCCAATACACTCACAGATTAAACTGAGCAATGGGGAAACTCTTCCCTTTTAGATATTTAGATAAACAAACAAACAAACAAACAAAACCCAAAATCACTTTCTTGAGATTGATTCTTTTTCCTTTTTCCACAAAAAAAATCAGCAAATTCACACCTGGTTAGTGGAGAACATGTCCTCTCCAATGAGTTTTTCCTATATTCTCCACTGGGTTCCTTCCATTTTTCTTCACAGTCAGTCTAACAGCTTTATTGACTTTAAAATGGAAAAAAAAAATCCCTCTAATTTATGGAGATTCCAATAATCTCTGTGACCTCATCTGTAAAATATGGAATCAACTTAGATCATTAGTTTAGACTTCTGTTTTGGGGTCTGTTGTGAAACTGTCCTCTGGTCATGATGGGACTGTTTTCTCTAGAACTACCAGCAACTGTGAATATTCCCCTGATACCCACTTAAAACTGGGCCCACTGGTTTTTAGTTATGGAGAGTGGAGGACTCAAGAGACACCCCAAGGATTTATAATCATTGCTAGGGGAAAGGAGCTCATGAAGTGCCCCCTTTCCCAAGTATGTATGTAGTTAACAGTTGCTGGAGGGGACAGGTGTTTTTCTTCAGTGGTGTAACTGCCTGTAAGTAGTCAGGCTTCTGTAAGTAATCTATTACCATGTTCCTGTAAGTAACCCCATTTGGCTCACTAATTCACAAAAAAATATACTTGAACAGGTCGTTTCTTTGTTTCTGTCATCAGCACCTTTTCTGGACAAAAAGACCTTTCTTCATATCTCCTCAGAAAAAGTTCACATAACGGCACCCTTGGTTCGGAGGAGGCACTGAGCATCCTAGCATGTGGAGGGGGCAATGCAGGAAAGCTAACTGACTGGACTCTTCCCCCAGCAACCAGTAACATTTTTCTTTGATCTCTTTACAATGTAGAGACTTCTTGTGAAAAATCAGTTTCACTGTTAAAAAAAATTAGAAACCGAACAAAATATTTTTAAGATCTTCTCAGACTAAAAGTACTACAATTGCCATTTTCATCCTGACCACATTTCAGAGACTATCATATAAGCCCTTGAAATAATGTCTTGACTTGACACTCTAAGTCATAAATTGTGTCACTTTGCTCTCTTAATAATGATTAGGGTAAGTCCCGTTTGGTGGGGGCTCAAGCCTCTGCCTGTGCCCTCAGTGTCCTTTTCAGCCCCATGGTCCTTCCTGATCTTTAAAGCACACTCAGCTCTTTCCTGTGTCAGGTTCACATCTGCTCTTCTAGTCTTCAAAAGCCAACCTCTCATTTTTCTTCAATCTTAGTTTATAAAACAGCCTACCAAATAAGTGTTTCCCAACCCTCCAAACTACCAGAGACCCGTATGACCTTGTCAGTCTCTATGAAAGCCCATTTTGTTTTCTTTTATTTGCAGTTCCAGAAGCATCCACTCAAAATTCATATTATTTGACACACTGATAAGTGTGAAGTTTGTGTGTGGGGTCCAAGTTGTCTCATTTATTTTTGTATTAATAGAATCCAAAGCAAAACCTGGCATGCACCATATGCTCATTAAACGGATGGATGAATAAATGAATGACCTCCTTAGACTTCATCAACATTTTCTTCACCATATTTCTAAATATTATGTAATATTTACAGACAGTATGCATGTGTGACTGCCTCAGCTATCTTCCTAATCTACACAGAACCTTCCTTATATGCTTACACATTCTCTCAATTTGTTCCTATGTATCATTTTTCCTTCTGTTACAAGCTTTTACTTGTCAGTGGTCATTATCCGAGCAGCTTCAGGAAATTAGGGTTTTCTTGAAACTTAGAAATAGAGGATTTTCTGGGAGTGGCATGATACTCCTGGCCACTGCAAAGATGGCTCCCTCTGGAAATGAAAATGGTGGCACTTTTGCTTAAGCAACAGACTTTGGTGATTTTATCTGATATGAGTCAACATTTAAAAATCTAAATTTATTAATGAAAACATTTAAAATTTTGATTTGGAAAGTCAAGATCTATACATTAGATTATAGTCTTCAGAGATGACCACTCCAATATTCCTGTTTTTCTTTTCTATCTTCATATGAACTACACAACATTTCTTGACTATACCATATATACTAGTTTTTATCTATTGATAATTGCATAATGTAATTTTATATGCACATAACTGCATACAGTGGAATAAGTAAAAATGAACATTTTGTCACTGAAATGTTTCAACACTCGTTAGAGAAAAGACATATAGCTTGTAGGCTCGGCATACATTCTTATGAGTAGGGACAGTCATAGCATTCCCCTTTTATAGAAAATAATGCATTTGAATTGCTTTTCAATCAGTTCTTTAGAGAATTTTCAGGTCCTTTACCATAGGGAGCAAAAGTACAATTGATGAATGAAGGTGTTAAGAAAAATAACAAAAAATTTCAAACCTGGTACTGAAATCTTCCCCACAGTGGGATGATTCATCTCCATAACGAGGCCATTGTGCAATACCTGAAAATAGAAAACCAGAAAAATAGCTCATAGAAACTCTCTTCAATCTCAAGGTATGTGGACAGTCAACATTACTTAGTCAACCACTTAGTCAATGTTGAAGAAGATATTTCAAAACAGAGATTTTTTTTAACTTCCATTTGAAAATAAATATTTGAAGTAAGTGTTTCTTATTGTCATATACTCCAATTGAAGCCAAAAAAAATGGCTAAGAGACTCAAACTGGAAAAACGCATTTGTACAAAATCTCCCCATATTTAAAAACATTAATTTATTTTAAATATAGTTGATCATCTCCCTACTTTCATCTAAGTCTTCTACTCCAATGTCAAAGGTCACCTTATTTTTTGCAGGAAATACTGGCAGAACCCGACCAAACACAATTGCAGCAGGGAAGAGGAGTAGGGAAGCTAGGATCTGGACCAGAGGAGCCAATGGAGGATATACATATACTCTTGTCAATCTATTCAATGGAATTTAAGAGATCATTCCAATGTGAAGGGTGAATCAGAGTGTCCAAGGGGCAAGTCCCAGCTAGAGATGAAGGATATAAGAATGAAAGACAAGCATATAAGCAGGGCCAATTGAGAGAGCCAAGGCGGAGGCCTAGGTTAGGGACTTAAGCAGGGAGGTTAACTCAATGATATCTTCAATAGCTATAAGACTTTACAAGTTTTTAAGAATAATACTCTGATGAGGGAACACAGAAAGAGCCAAAAAACCTCATGCTAGAGGGCTGAGTAGGTTCTTCTGTGCTGTGACTGAGATCAGCTTTTCAGTGTTCCCTTAAGAACAAAAGTAATTATAGCTCAGGATAAGACCTAAGGTCAGTCACTATTCATTATCTCACCAGGCACATATACCTGCATGCTTTGTTATTTGACTAGGGAACCTGGAAATGGAGGCTAAAATGTTGTTGTTGTTGTTCAAGAATCTAAAGTCTGTTAGATATATTCAAATTGCTTTCCCTATTAATAGAGGATGCCATGATGGCTTGGGGCCAGACTCTGTAACATGAAAATTGAATTACTATAGATGAAAATTTTTTGATACAGAAACAAAATCCTACGAAGTTTTATTTTAAACAACTTGAGGATACCTGAGTATACATACTATCTCAAGCAATCCAACATGGATTGTTAGATCTTCAGCAAGTCAAATGTAAACTGTTTCTTCTTTACTGTCCACAGAGGGTGGGCCTCTCTTTCCATTCTGTACATAACAGAAGCATTCCAGTGGCACAGTCCACTTAAGGGACGTCAAGTTCATACCAGAACAACAATGATAATGGTTCTTCAGCACTTCAAGGTTCAGATTGGGTGAACCACATTGTTACCAACAATGCATTTATAGGGTAAAGGTGCATGGGAGAGAGGAGCCAATATAAACATATTCTTCCTTGAAAAAAAAAAAAACTCAGGAAAATGAGATAAGGGGTATCTATTTCCAATAAGCTTTTTGGTCATATGATGATAGACGTCATCAACAAGAAAACTTCATGGAGAACCTGTTAAGACTAGCTGTGCTTAAGTATTCTGGAATCCACTCGGGTCTTGTGAGGGATGGCCACTGTTTAGGAAAGCAACTCTCTAGCAAGCAAGCATTCAACCCCCCACACTCAGGGCAGCAGCACGCCATATGGAGAGCCTTGACAGCGATGCCTTGCTTTTCTTTTGGCATCGTCAGGTTTGTACACAAGCGCTGGCCAGAGAAAACCCTTGCCAGTGTTAGAGCTGTGCTATAATTTAATTCTGGTGTGGCTCATTCTCAGCATCCACCCAGCACAGCCTCCTTCTCTGTGGGGGTGGGGGCTAAATGCCAGCCGGAGGTGCTAAATCTCAGTTCTGCTGAGGACAGGCACAAAAATACCAAGCTAAATTTCACTTGAAACAATTATCCGCACACTGAATCATTCTTCTCTTCTCGTATCTCTGTTGCCCTCCTGACTACCTCTTTGTAATAGCACTGCAGTGCTACTCACAAAAGACAAAAGTGAGTGTTCTTAGCTAAATATAACTGAACTGATAGCATTGAAATTAATTAACGCTGAATTTGAATCATGTAGCAAATGTTAAGTGTCAAACGTGAAAGGGTAGTTGGTAAAGGTCAAGGGACATATGTCAAAGTTTTGTGAAGCGAAAGCTAGCGACAGTTGATTGAAATTTCTTGCAGAAGCAACATTAGGGGTCACACTTCCTTCACCTCTAACTTGATTGCTGTCTGCATGCGCTATCTCCTGCTTGAGACTTTTACCTGATCAATACTTAGCTTTAAGCAAAAACACAAATTTGTTTAATGTTTGGCACAGGGAGCTAACTGCCATTTTTCATTGTCATTTGCTATGATGTTTGTACAATGAAGCAAATGGGCTGGACTGAGCTCCCATCTGTAGATAGGGCTGACTCTATTCCCTCGCTTGGTAGACACTCCCCTTTTGTGTATGGTGTGGAGCTGAGAAGATTCCATAGGCTTTTCTCACGGCTCAGGTCTCATCACCCCAGAGGTAGTACTGTCCCTGGAAAACTGCCCAGTGACCTGGAATCTTGGGTCATTCTCCAGCCTTCTTTGTGGACCTTTGCCCAGTATCATTTTCAAATATTTCAGAAGCCAGAAGACTGTATCTTGACATAAATCTCACCTACTCACTTCTGTGTCTTGTCTCATCAAAGCTTCACTAAAAACTGAGGCATGCCCCCTGCCATCTCTTATCAAACATTTCTTTGCAAAGGGTTAGTAGGCGCCCCCTTCCTTTTCTCATCTAGCCAAGACTTCAGTGTCTAGAATTTTAATACAAACATTTAAATAAAAATGTTCTTTTTTTTTGGCTACTAAAAATGGACCGGAGAATCTTCAGGAACTTTAATAGAGATTTTTAAAACGTATGTGTATATTGTGGCACAGGAGCACATGAGTGCTGGTGCCTATGAAGACCAGAGGAAATAGAATCAGATTTCTTGAGGCTGGAGTAACAAGCAGAAATAAGCAGCCTGATGGGGGTGTTGGGAACCAGCCTGAGTCCTGTGAAAGAGCAGTGCACCTTTAACCTGTCTTCTTGCCAGGCCCAGTTCAGGGACTTTAAACTATAACTTTTCTTCACGTGGATTTCATGACTTTATGACCATTCAGGTCCATCTTATTGCAAATGAAATTATTTCAAAATAAAGACAAAACCTTCCCTGGAACTCTTATCTGAGTTTTGTCCATTGGCAGTGTGTTTGGATTTGACTGTTTTCTCCCATATTTTACTTACTTTATTCTTCCTAGACCTTTCATTGTTTGGTAGCTCCCCTAAATTTCATTTCTTCTTGATGTTTCAAAAGCCTATTCTTGCCAAGAATAGAATTTTAGATAGTGCACTAACCTTTTTAGCAAAGTATCAGGCCTACTTAAAATAAGGACTCTCTTTCTTTCTCAAGGGTTTTATAGAGTGACAGCCTAATGATAGTCAAATGATAATGTATTAATGATGGGGTGATAAATGTATACCTTAGAGTGATGTGAGAAATACATGTTTAAAGAAAAGTAAGTCTTTTTATACAGTCCTATGGAAGAAGAAGAAAAAGGCTGTAATGTAGCACTAGCCAAACAAACAAAAAGCATAACAATTAAAAATTGATACCCTTGTTATTATGGCCACAGGTCTGAATCCAAGTTGCTTGGGTTATTGAGGCAGGAGAATTCCAAATTCAAATCCTGTCTGTGCTATAGCCTGAGTTCAAGGTCAGCCTGGACAAGTTAGCAAGACCCTGTCTAAAAATTGAAAAGGGAGGGAAGGGACTTGGGATACAGTTAAGTGATAATGTGCTGCATGCAAGACTCTGGGTTAAATCTCCATACCAACACACACACACACACACACACACACACACACACACACACACACACACACACACACACACACACTGATACCCTCTATCCAGTGCAAAACTTTTATGGAAAGCAAGAAAACCAGCTTCAGGCTACATTTTCTTTACATGTATCAAAACTGAGGTAATACCAGCAATGATATTAGTGAGGATGCCCAGAAGAAGATGAAATCTATCCAATTTACTGTGAATTCTCATTTGACAAATTCACTTAATTCAACCAATTCCACACAATTCTTATGTGTTAGGCACAAAGAAGGGGCAGGCAGTAATGATGAATGAATTTGCACCAAAATTGTCTATAATTTGAGAAGGGATAGAGAACAAGAGACTTAAGCCAATCTAGAACATAACAGATGCTCCACAAGGAAGGAGCAATATCCAATGAGAAGTAAATATTTAACTCTTTTTTAGAACAAAGTGACTCAGGTCAAAGAGGTCAGTGAAGGGCATTCATTCAACAAAGGTAACACTGAAATTAAATATTAAAGCTAATAACAACTAATAAGTGCAATATTATCACCTGTAGCAAAACTCATTAAAGCTCACTCATTACATTAAGAAGAAAACAGGTATTTCATTAAATCTTCTGGTAAGACCAGACCAGAAGTAGTATCTTCTGTCCAGTGATAAGATAAGGGAGGCTTAAAGAAGTTGAGTACTGGCCCAAGATTTTACAAGTGACAGGTGGCTGACCTTGGACTGTACTTAAGTATGTCTAACCCTAGTCACATAGGAGGCTCCTGGTAGTTGGACAGTTAGTCAAAGAAAAAAAATGGAGAAACATAATTTGATTTGTCATTAAAATAACTATCCAATGTGGTCAATTCTGCAAAATGAGTCAGTTGAGAGAAGCAATGAAGCTAAAGAGATTTCATGGCACCAGGAGGCACACATAATTAATAAATTAATGGCCCCCTCAGAGGAAGCCAAGAATACTCTGGCACAACATCTTGAAAGCTGTGCATAGGGAAGGAATTGCACCCAGACTAGCTCAGAATGTGAGGGGCACAGATCCAGCCAGTGATCTGGGGTGGAGCACTGCAGAACTCTGAGGCTCAGAATCCTCACTAGTATAAAAGAATAGTAATTTCTCTGTGGCATTTGTAGGGATCACATGAGCTGATAGTCATGGCCCTGTACCAGGTAAGTTCATAGAAAATGGCAACTATTTCTACCACAGTCAGCACACAGGGTCCAACCTCTGGTTCCAATAAGAATACACTGTGTGGATTTGGGCACATACATTTGTCTGTGCAACACACATATTAAATGCATCATCAGGAATGGGTATTACTTGATAATGAGTACAGTACTAATGTAGTTTTTGCTTTGTTTTTGAGACAGAGTATCATTATGGAACCCACTGTGTAGACCAGGCTGGCCTCAAACTAACAAAGATCCACCTGTCTGCCTCCAAAGTGCGGGTTTAAAGACATGTGCCACTATACCAGAATAAAAATACTAATGTGCAGACATAAAGTGCTAAGGAAAATATAAAGTGCTAAGGCCATAGAAAAGCACCTTCCAGAAGCTTACAATCCTGCATGGGGAATTCCAGTTAAATGTACCGACTGGTCTGCTCCTAGTATGCAAAAATATCTGTTTGGTCATCTGTTATATATCTGATAGATATTCAACAAATATTTTTTAAATTAAATTGGATTAACTGGATAAATATCAGGAGTTGTTTTGTTTTGTTTGTTTTATTATATGGTAGGGCTGTTGTTTAACTATTTTCCCAAACTCTAACTTCTCTAGACACAAAGATCTTCTACAATATGTGGACTTTTAGGGTCCCCATATTTCCAGGGTTGCTTTGTGATGACTTCTGGCTGACCTCAAGGGCTATAGTGCAAACATGGGAAGACATTCCAGGGACCACGCTGAGAAGCCATTGAAGGGACATGGTCATAGCTGACTGGAAAATGTAAGAGTGACCTACGAATCAACAACAAGGGACACCCCATTTGTAATGTAAAATATGCCCACCAAACCCAAAGAACACAATCAGCAATCTCTTTTATTAAGTAAAATCGGAAAAACAATTAGAAAATATGCAATAGTATCTCAGTAAAAGCAGTAAATTAATCTCATTTATTATTCAGCTCAAACACTTCTTATATGAAATGTTTATGACGAGAAGTTCTTCAAATTTAAGTATGTTTCTGATGCTGGAATAGCTGCATATACATAATAAGATATCTTAGAAAGGGTACTCACTCAAGTGGATCATATAACTCATGCTTCATATATACTTAAAATTCTAGTCTGAAGCTAATTTTATGGCATGTTTTCCTAGTGGGCCTATATTATGATCCAACCCACAATATCAGATGGAATTTTCCATTCTGAGTGGTATCAAAGCACTCAGAAAATTTCATTTTTGGAGCATTTTGAATTTCAACATACAGTATCAACTTTAGCAATTTAATAATTCTTAGTGTAACAGGAGAATAATTTTGAAATAGCATTTGAGAAGTTCTATAAGCAAAGGCAAAACTTACGATAGATACAGTCAACAAATTAGTTCAACTGTTTATAAAAACTCCCCACAGAAAATACAGAAATAATGTGAATTCATGAAACAAGTAGCAAGGTAAGCCCTCATCTTTACCTAGATCACGGAGATCAGATTTAAAAGCTGGTGTTTGGAGCTTTCTTACTCCTTTGACTCAACTCTTTCTTTATTTCTTTTTTGTTTTTTCTTTTCTTTTTTCAGCTTCCCTACTACTTTTAAATTTTTATTAGTTCACTGAGTTTCACAAAGAAGGCTTTGATCACATTCAACCTCGCCTTTGGCTCAATTTCTATAACTAAACTTTATTTTCAAGTTAATGTACATAAGCCTCTAACCTTTCAATTCCAAAAACTCATAATTCTTAGGCTGGAGAGATGGCTCATCAGTTATGAGTTCATGCTGCTAAAGCGGACACTGGTTCAATTCCCAGAATCCACATAGCAGCTCACAACTTTCTGCAATTCTAGTTCCAGAGACTCTGATGCCTATGGACTTCACAAACACCAGATACAAATGTGGTGCACATTCATACATGTAGGTAGAACATTCACATACATAAATTTTTAAGGATCATACTTTAAGTCGTGCAAAGAGGCATTATAGTATATACACATAGTTCAAGAGCTACTGATAATGAGCACACATGCACTCAACACCAGCATAGAAATGTAGTATTTTCAACAGGCTTAATGGCCCAAGTATGCTCAAATCATGATCAAATCCCAAATAATCACTGGACTGAATTTTGTTACTCATTTTTCTTATTTTTATACTTATACCACTGATGAAAGGAAGTAGCTTCCACTTGATAAACAGTATATTCACTTGAGGATCACAGTGGTTTGTCCTATGATTCCAGCATGAAAAGCCTAAGGCAGAGACAGAGGAAGTCCTGCCTTTTATGAATAATAATAAGACCTTCAACAAGCAAGCAAACACAAACCAAATTACAGAAAAGGAAAAAGACTAAAAAATAAACAAATGAAAGAAAGATAGAAAAGATCATGAACAAAAGGACTAAAGCTAATTATCATTACACAGATATTAAATACTGAGATTTAACCATAACAAAACACAGTCTGTAGGCTGGAATCTAAAAAGTTCTGATAGAATAAATCAAAGAAGACTTCAACACATAGAGAAAAACACCATGCTAATGGCAAGGATACTCAACATAGCATAGATATCAAGTATCACAAAATGCAGAGGTTTGGTGTGGTTTTGTGAAGACTCACATTTTTGTAGTTAAAATTTGTTCTTATTTAAAAATTTACATGAAAAATTCTAGACTCAAACCAGGTTTAAGAGTTTTGAAAATAATAATAAAATGAGACTGAACCAATCTGATATTAAGATATCCTATGTATTATACATAAATGTTCTACACTGGGGAGCTAAGAGAAAATGGTATTAACAAAAGATCAAACATGGAAATGAATGGAACAGAGTAGGCATATCTAAATAACTTTTGCCAAAGGAACAAACAAACCATAGAAAAGACAGCTTTTTCAATAGTGGAACTGAACTATTAGCAAAATAAACAAACAAGCAAAACAAAAACAACAAGTAAATAAAACAGAAACAAAATATCTCAACCTAAAATTTTTTTCTCCCTTAAAAATGCACTCATATCACATTCACCCTAACTCTTTCTAGATCAACTCCCACCTCCTCCCCCTACAAATTTGTGTCCCATTATCATTATTTTATAAATCATCAACTCCTATTAGTTCTGTCCATATACTCCAGGGTGTGAGGCCATCCACCAGATTATGATCAACCTACCAGGAGTCACACCCTTAAAGAAAATTGGCCATGTCTTCTCCAGAAGACATCAATTTCCCATAGCACCTCAGTTTAGAAGTAGGGCTCATAAATCCCTTTCCATAGTGGAAAATTGGATGGCTTGACATTGTGCAAGTCTTGTGTGATATTATTTCTGGAAGACATAAACAAATGCCTACTGACCCCAGAAGGGAACCAACAAAAAACAAATATACACATACCACCAAAACCTAACTTGATAAACCAATGAGTTTCATTGGGGTTATTTATAAGAGTATGGATGAGAGGTTATATATTGGAACAGAAATCACTCAAAAACAGCTGCATCACCAAAGCCCACCCCAGTATGGACAACAGTTCACAAAAACTGGAAAGCAGGAACACACCACACAACCAGTAGACAGCTCAACGCTTTAGAAAATGTCCTTCACACATAGCTCAAATGGTTTCTGTTTCTTTCATGCAATCTAGCTGGTCTCTGCTTCTTCCAGGCAGTCAAATGCTCTGAGATCATCTCCCAGCAGCTGTTACTGTTTCTATATGTTTGGGAAAGAAGGAGTCTAGTGAATCTTGTCAGTTTCAGGGACTTCCTGAAGCCATTGAGCTGTTTACTTCCCCAGTTTAAGGAGCTTCCATGCAGGATGGAATGTTTCACCTATCCTCAAAACATTCTTTTGTTTCACCTCCCTATGAATGTTATTTTAGCAAGCATCTGACTAAGAACATTCTGTTGTTTTCTCTCCCTTTAACACTCTGACTGAGAACATTTTGTTGATTTACCTACCTTGTACTATCCCATTTCTTAACAAGCTTTCTTCCAAGGTGTAAGGTCTTAATCTTGGAGGAAACTGTTATACAACAGGAAGCAACCACGGATGCTGCGAATTCATGAGTGCAAAAGCCCTGTCCTGTCCAGAAGATACTGTTTCTTTCAAGTACTCCTGGATCTCTGGCTGTTACAATCTTGCTACCCTCTGTTAGGGAATATTTCTTTACACTGTGTGAAAATGTACTGTAATGGGTGTAATAAAAATCTGAATGGCCAACAGCTAGACAGGAGATATAGGCAGGACTTCTGGGCACAGAGAGAGGAAGTGGGAGGAGATAATCAAGGCTCACAGGGAGCCACCAAGGAGACATGGAGGGAGTCAGACATACAGAATAAAAGAAAGGTAAAAAGCCATGAGACAAAAATGTAGATTAATATAAATGAGTTAATTTAAGTTATAAGACCTAGTGGAACAAGTCTAAGCTAAGGCCGAGCTTTCATAATTAATAAGAAGTCTCTGTGTCATTATTTGGGAACTGGATGTACAGAGAAAAACTCATTACAACCCTCTGTTCTGTGATGGTCCCTGAGTCTTAGAGAGAGACGTTATAGAGTCATGCCATTTATGGCTAAGCACGCCACTGACACTTAACTTTCTGATCTTTCACCAGGTGTGTGTTTCTATGTTAACCATCGTCCATTGCACAAAGATCTTTTTCTGATAAGGTCTGAGAGCGGTACTAATCTTTAAATATAGAGATATAAATTTAGAGGGCAGTTTAATACTATGTCAGTTTTGCAGACTAACAGTTGTACATTCCCTCTCTGGGACCTCTGAGCTCCTCAACTATGGGTTCACGTCCAGATGTACAGTATAGGCATATGTTTTCTTCTGTGGAGTGGGCCATAAATCCAATCAGAAGGCAGATGGTTACCTCCATAACATTCCTGCCTCTATTGCACCCACGGGACATTTCACATGCAAGTCATTATTAGAGTTACAGGGTTCAAAGTTGGGTAATATTGTTGCTGACTTGCCCAAAGACCCCATCCCCAAACAGCCTTCATAGCACCTTTAAGTACTACAAAAGCTATACATCAGGGAAAAAGCTCCTTGGTCAGTGCCAGCTTGATTTCTCCATGTCATGTGACCAATGTGTGTGGTATCTTCAGCTATAGGATCTTATCTTCAATTCTGATGGGAAGCCTAGACTCCAGGAAACTTATGGCCAACAATTCAAGGGGAGGTATCCCACACCTGGCATAAACCATTATTTGGTAACATATGGTTTCTGGCAAGCATATAATTTCCTGTGTAGAAACCTACATCCTCTATCTCAATGGATCATGGACTTAAAATTAATAATAAAAATACTATAAATTCTTATTATTTTTATTTGATATTATAATATAATTACATCATTATCTTTTCCATTTCTTACCCCCAAATTCTTCCAAATACCCCTCCTTGCTCTTTCAAATTAATTGCCTCATTTTTTATTAATTGTTGTTACATATGTGTGTGTGTGTGTGTGTGTGTGTGTGTGTGTGTGTGTGTGTGTGTGTGTTTGCATCAACAGGGACCATTAAAGAAAACTACAGTCAATCAAAATACAGAGTTGTGGAGTCCAGTGTCAACAGATATATCTACAATATAACTCCTACACCTAAGAAGGTTGAACAGAGACCTTAATGTGAAATTGTCTCCTAGAATATCAGCAGCTACACCATAAAATCTTACCAGCATGATTGCCTGAACAAGATTAGCAACAGTGAACATGCTAACATGGAAGAGAGACAGTCCACAAGGTCTAAACCTTGTAAAATTTTAGGGAAAGAAACAGATAAAGTCTGAGATTACTCTGCTAGAGAACACGTACAGGGATGAGAGAAAAGTTCTAGTGTCAGGAAATTAAAAATAACATTTCTGACAAAAGACTAATAAGTAACATGGTGTGTGTGTGTATGTGTGTGTATGTGTGTGTGTGTGTAAAACATGTAAAGAACTCATGTAACTCAGTAAAAAAAAATCACAGTCTAACTAGAGAATATTCCTAAATGATAAATAAGCATTTTACCAGAAGTTACAAGAGATGTGAAAGGAAGTACATGAGGAAATATAACCAATGCCATTAACTATTAGGAAGCAAGGATTAAACCAAGAATGTGATATCTCTACAATGACAAACCCCAAAAGAGAGCTAAAATTGTAAATAATGGCATTCATTTCTGGAAAGGAGAAATTGAATTACTCAGACATCCCTGACGAAAATGTAAGTTGGCATGGCTGATCTCAAAAACAGGTTGTTTCTAAAATTAGATATATAGATAGAAGGAAGGATAGATAGATAGATAGATAGATAGATAGATGATTAGATAGACAGACAGATACATAGGTAGATGATAAGACAGACAGAGAGACAGATAGACATTATATTCTTGAACATTTATGAAATTTATATTCACACAAAAACCTACACATGAATATTCATAGGAGTTTCATTTGTGATAGTCTAAAATTAGAAATAGACATTTTCAGTGAATCATTAAGCAAAATGTGGTACTTCTATAATATGGCATATTCCTTAGCAATAAATATGAACAAACAACAAATTGACACAAAAACCTGCATGACTCCTGAAGGAGTCATATTAAGTAAAAAGAGTCAGTTTGAGATGGTTTTATAGTGAGGGTCCATTTTTTTGTTATCGTTGTTTAAGATCTGCCTGCCTCTGCATCCTGAGTGCTGGGATCAAAGGCATGCTCCATCACTGCCCAGCTCTAGAGTAGAGAGAAGAAAGTTTCAATAGCTATAAAGGAGAAACAAGGCAATCTTTGGCATGGTGAAATGGTCTTTGTCTTGATTAGTATTCTGGCTGTGGTGTGATAGTATGGTTTCACACGACTCTATCATTAAAGAGAGAGCTGGCACTGATGGTATGTGGAACCTTCTATATTATGTCTTAACAACTGCACATGGATCTACATTTACCTCAAAATAAAAAAGGTAATTTTAAGGTTTCAGTCTTCCACTGCATTTTTAAATCTAGAATTAGACTTTGATTGTGATGTGAGAGGCAGTTCAGTTTTCCTTTCATCTGAGTGATTTTTAGCAGCTTTCCTTTCTGAGCAGCACAGAGCTCCACCCTTGCCATCAGTCACTTCTATGCTGGGCTTGTTTCTGGTTTGCTGGTCTATGACTCCCCTGCCAACCCCACACTGATTAAATCACTGTGACTTTGCAGTGAGTCCCAGGACTACATTTGGCAGGATCTATGACTCACCCCTGACATATCCTTTGTCCTTAGGGTTTCTTGACCCTTAACTCTTCTCTATAAATCTCAAAGTTAGACTACTCAAGTCCAGGAAATCCCTATCTGGCAGAAAGAGTATTCTTACCATATTATCTTACACCCATTAAATAGTTACTTTAGCAATATCCATTTATTCAATTTTTAGACAAAATTAATTTGTAAATGCTGTTTTTAAAAATATGGTGAACATTCCTAACAATCATATGTTAATAGATTCTTTTGAGTTTTCAATAAAATCAGTAAATCCTTAAGAAATAAGTTTTGTATTTTCTTCTAATTATGATATTCTTATTTGGTTCCTAATGCTTATTGCCAGATATGGCAACTAACATATCAATGACTGGAGCATTAGTAGAAAACATTTTTTTCTTCCCTACTTTTAAAGATGTATATCACATTCACAAAGAGTATATTTGTGCCAAATGAGTATACTCACACTTTGTCAAGTCCGGAATCTTTTTCTACTTTCTCTACATTTCTCTACATTTAACCTAATGAGAGAATCAGAGAACTCTCTATTAACGTGTTAACATGAGGAAAGAATCCTCTAATATTTATCCAAATATGTTTCAAGAACCAAGTAATTTTTGAGTTCTGTTTGATCATGTTTTCTTTTCTCTTTTCCCTATTCTCAGGAATGATATAAAAATGTAGTTTTGTTTTCTTAATCAAGAGAAATTATATTCACAAAGTGTGTGTGGAAGGGCTTTTCTTTTCCTGCATTCTGAAAGCACTGGTTAAGGACTTCAATAGCTAATGGGAACTGCTCTCAAACGATCTGGTGCTTAAGAGTGAGAAGATTTTTAACTATTAATTATCCTTTTTTTTTTCTATAGGTGGCAAATAGATGAGTACTGTTAATCCAATCTTCTAGTTTGGATTTGTGTGTTTTAATTAGAAGATTGAGAGCATTGACATTTAGAGTTATTTTTGGAAGTAGATATTAGTTTCTGTGATTTTTATTTTTTGGCTTTAGTGATGTCTGGTGCCTTCCTAATTGTCACTTGCTTTTACTATCTGGATGTGTTTTAGTCTCTCCTGTGGCTGTGTAATTGGGTCTATCTGTCTCCATACTGCCTAGGTTTCCTCCAGGAATCACCTGTGCTAGTAACTTGGTGTTTATAAATTCCTCCAGCTTGTGCAATGCTTGAGATGTCACCATACCTGATTTCAAGTAATATTACAGAGCCATTGTAATGAAAATAGCATGATGCTCACAAAAAAGTAGACTCAAAGATCAATGGAACAGACTAGAAGACCTAAATAAAACCCACACAACTGTATCTATCTGATTTGGGCAATGATGCCAAAAGCATACATTAGAGAAAAGCATCTTTAACAATAGTGCTGGGAAAACTGGATATCTGCTTTTGAACAAACAAAATTAGATCTAGCTCTCAATCTGTATAAAAATCAACTCAAAATGGATAAAAAATTTTAATGTTAAAACTAGGAAACTGCAAAGGGAAAACCTTCAGGATATAGGCAAAGATTTTCTCAGGATACCAACAGCTTTAGGAAATAACATCCTGAACTGACAAACGGGATTACATGCAATTGAAAAGTGTATGCACAGCAAAGACAAGAATAAATTGAGTAACAAGGCAGACTACAGAAGGAAAGAAAACTTTGCTAATTATATGCTATGGAATAATGCTTTTGTACATTGGTTTAATAAAATGCTGATTAGCTAGTAGCCAGGCAAGAAGTATAGGTGGGATAAGCAGACAAAGAGAATTCTGGGAAGAGGAAGGCTGGGTGAAGAGACCCCAGCCTGCCATTCAGGAAGCATACAGGTAAAGCCATGGAACATGTGGCACCATATAGATTAACAGAAATAGGCTGAGTTTAAGTGTGAGAGCTAGTAAGAGTAAGCCTGAGCTAATGGCTGAGCAGTTTTAATTAATATAAGCCTCTGTGTGTTTACTTGGGTCTGAGTGGCTGCAGACCAGGCGCGACACAGAAAAATTTCAGCTACAATTATACATTTGATAGAGGACAATTATCAATACTACATAATGAATGAAAAAGATTCTAATACTCAAAAACCAAACAACCCAATCAATATTAATAAATGGGCTAATGGAATGAATAGATAGTTCTAAAATGGTCTAGTACAAATTGCAAAAAAACATGTGGGCTGGGGGGAAGGTGGAGGGGAGCAGGAGGGGGGAGGACAAGGGAATCCTCTGTGACTGATATGTAAAATTAAATTAAACTATAAAATAAAAAAATACCAAAAAAATGCACCAACAGGACAAAAAAAATACAATAAAGTGCTAAACATCCAAATGCAAATCAAAGATATGGTAAGATTTTATCCATCTCACCTCTGTTAAAATGGTTATCATAAAACAAATAACAACAGATGTTGATGAGGGTGTGAGGAAAGGGGATGCTTGTCTATTACTGCTGGGAATGTAAATTAGTCCTCCTGTACCAGAAACCAGTATTACCACATCACCTAGTCCCACTTCTAGATATATACCAAAGGGTCATAAGCAGATATGTCAAAGAGATACCTGTACCTCCATGTCTACTGCAACACAACACTATTCACAACAGCCAATTCATAGAATGAGCCAAGTGTTTGTCAGCACATGAACAGATAAATAAAATATGGCGGATATACACAATTGAGTTTTATTTAGCCACAGTAGCATGACAATTGTGTTTTTTGCTGGAAAATTGATACAATTGGAGATCAACATGTTAAGTCAGATTCAGAAAGACAAATGTCATATTTTCTCTCATTTGTAGATCCTTGAATTTTTATAGATAAACAAAACCATATATATATATATATATATATATATATATATATATATGACATTAAAGTAGAAGAAAAAATGGAGAAAGTTATGAGACTAGGGACAAAAAAAATCACAAAGAAGAAAGGGCACATTATGAAGAGAATAATTTGTCAGCACACATCTCTACCAGGTCCTCTGTGCATATATATATATATATATATATATATATATATATATATATATATATATATATAGTTTGGCTTCCAGTTTGGTGTTTTTATGGGATTCTTGAGTGCAAATGAGTAGATCTCTGATTCTTGTGGCTTCTCTTGAGTTCTTTTCCTTCTGTTGGTTTGTCTTGTCCACCTTTGATGTGATAGTTCCTGTTTTATGTTATTATATTTTGTTATTTTTTTTAAATGAATGAAGAAAGAAAACCCATCCACTAGGATAAAGGTTAACAAGTGAACTGTCATTTATACCTGCTGAGAAAGGAACAAACAGTTTTTCTCCAATAGAGTGACACTGGGAATATGAACCACTCCAGGACAGGCCTCATTCTCAGGACTAGTTGACCAACATATAATGGACTCCACAGTTTGTGTGTGTGTGTGTGTGTGTGTGTGTGTGTGTGTGTGTGCGTGCGCTTTGGATTATAGTTTAATGGGGTCTTTTTGGGGGGAGGGTGTTATTTTGGTTTTGGTTTTGAGGTTTTTGTTGTTGTGTTGGTTTTTTGTTTTTTAGAAAGAACTTAAAGTTGGGTGGGTGGGGAGGGAGAGAGGATCTGGACAGATTTGGAGGAGGGGAAGAATATAATCAAATTATATTTAAATTTAAAAATTATTTTAAATAATAAAAATATAATAAAAAAGGGAGAATATGTCAAAATACAGACTTAAAAGTAACTGACTTTATGAAACATAATACTTTATATGACAAATATATACCAATAAAATAATTAAAGCAATAGTTTTTGTACTCACTGTTTGGCATGCTGTTGTTTCACTGTGAGTGGGAAGTTGTGGAGAAAAATGCTTTATTGGATTGGTTTTTAAATAACTGAGTAACTGAAGCAAGGCTTAACCACAGCTCATAGTAAACCCCATTTTGTTTCTAAAAAAGGGTCTTTCAGTGGACTGGGCTATTCTGATGGTCTGAGTTAGTTCCCTGTGTCCGAAATGGCAGAAGGGAAACCAGCAAAGTATGTGAGCTGACCTGTGACCTCCACATATGCAGCACATGCCCTACTCCCCATGCATACAATAGTTTTAAAAAATGTAATTTAATTAAGTTTCAAAACCCCAATGTTATAGTATGTTTACCATCCCATGAAGTTGTCAAGTACATTGTCTTAAAATTATTGCTCATTGCTCATCAATTTCCAAGTTCTAATTAATTAAAAATTTATTGTTAAAATGTAACTTGTATAATAATGTACTTTGGGCAGCTCCGGGAACTATTTTAAAGTCTTTGTGTGTGAATTGACTGAAGCCACCCTACCTTAATGTGGTTTGTATTTTCTTATGTATTGTGTGTGTGTGTGTGTGTGTGTCCATGCAGTATTCTAAATTTTAATCTCTAGACATGTAACCTTAAATAAAAAAATTTCAGGTATTTATTTGATAATATCTGTATCCTTCAAATGGACTATTATAGAATTTACATAAATTGGCATTTGATCAGTTTTAACTCATTTTAATGTTTCATTTTTTCCTACCATAAAAAAATTGACAAGTTTGACATTGATTTCCTATCTTTTCTATTTTGGAAGATATAGACTTTTACCTTTTATTAATCTTTTACTTGAGAAATTCTAATCTGACTTAGTGTGTCTTCCTGTTGCTGGACAACACACCTCAGCAAAAGCACCTTTAGGGAAAATGAGTTTACTAGGCTTAGAACCCCAGGTTATAGTCTATCATTAAGAGGACATCAAGGCAGCATGCACTGGAAGCAGTAAGTCACACTGTACCCACAGTCAAGAGCAGAAAGTTACCAATGAATTCATGCATTGTAGCACTCAGTTCCCTTTTTCCATTCTTCTGTAATCCAGGATTCTTTCCTCAGGGAGTGGTGACATTCACAATGCTGAAGTCTTCCCACCTCAATTAGCATAATCAAGATAGCCCCCAAAAGCTGCAATACCCATAGACCAGTTGAATCTAGACAACACCGTATTAGAACTCCTTCCCAGGGAATAGTATATTGTGTCAAGTTGAAAATTAATATTAGCCATCACACATATTTATCAAGATAGAAACTGACCAGTACCTATCTTGTCATTCCCCACTAATTTATATGCCAGATGATCCCAGAAAATTTTGATTCCTAGTATTCTTAGTGTCTTGGGAATTTTTTCACAATATCCTTAGGCAAAAAGGAAAATGTTTAATTTCATTTTTAAGTAATTTTGTTTTGTTTATTAAGTAATAAAGTGAAAACAACTTAATATGCATTTATATCCTAATGACTTTGTAATTGTTTGAAAAAAGTAATAGACATAAATTTAAAAAATGGTATTTTACTTTTTCATAAATAACCACAATGGCTTTCTAATATCATAGTCACATTGGGTACAGTATAACCTCTTGAATCTTAGAACAAAAACAGACACCCTCATCATTATTTCTTGTTTTATACTGATTTAATTGGTTTCATCTTGCCATTTGCTTTTTTTACATAACAATATTCATCCAAAAATTCACTTTGATAGGCATTAAAGGGTATGCATGGGTCAGAGTAGCTTGCTGGTAAAACAGTTGACTCGCCCTGGGTTTGATTTCTCTCTCTCTCTTTCTCTCTCTCTCTCTCTCTCTCTCTCTCTCTCTCTCTCTCTCTCTCTCTCTCTCTCACACACACACACACACACACACACACACACACACACACACAGAAAGAGAGAGGGAAGAGAGGGAGAGAGAAAGATAGAGGGAGAGAGAGAGGGGAGATTATATCATTGAAAGTTAACAAGTGTGATTCAATGTGAAATGTGAACTTGACTTGAATTGGTATTCTGTGCTGTAGCCAACAGACGATTATGGTTTCTGAGAAGATGGAGGCACCTGTGGTAGCTTCATCCCTGTGGGCCTTTGGGACCTCAGTTATACATTGCTGTGTTCACTGATCTGTTTCTTTTTAATAAAAAAATTATACCTTATCACTTATTTTCAGAATTGATGACCTTTAGCTTGCTACAAGTTTACACAGTTTTGGCTCAATTTCAATATTGTTTTATATTTTAGGCATTCTGTGGTTGTTTTCTTTTTTTCATGAAGAATATTCTCTAGAGTCTCCTTAGTAATTTGTTCATAATAAAATTGCTTATGTTCCTCAAAGTCCTTGCTTTTTCTGGAACAGAGCTGTGCTGGCTACACCTTTCTGTGCTGACAGGTACTTTCTGTTGCTACATGGATGTTATTTCACAGTCTTTTGAGTTCTTGTGTTGTTTCCAGGGACTCAGGTTCCACTAGTTATCACTGCCTTTTGGCTTGTCTTCATTCATTTCTCTGTTGATTCAAAAGTCTCTACAGTTTAGGTTTACTACAGTTTTTCTTTAATTTATTTAATTTTTACTTAATATATTTAGTCTCACTGATTTCCTAAATATGAATGTTTGTTTTTAAAAGCTCTGGAATTCCTAACCATGTTCAAATTTCTCCATTATTTTCTCTAGATTCTCCAGCAACTTCACATTAGACATGTCAGACATGCATTGATTGTACTACTCTATATGCCTCTGCATCTCTGTCTCTGAATTCTAATGAATTCGTGGAGGTCCATGCCCCAGCTATGGATCTTTTCTCCCTGTGTCTAATCTATTTAAATTTGTATAGGCATGGAGTTGTGATTTTCCCTGGGGTAATCTACACTTTTTTTATCCCAGTACTTTGGGTACCACCAAAATAGAATCACAACATATTTTAATTTCTATTTGGGTATTTTTGAGTCCCAAATTGACTTAATTCCTATATACAGAACAGTTGGTTTAGAGCAAGGCCATCTCATGGAAGATTTTGTTTATATCTTTCCTACAAGAGAAAACGACCAGACCAGACCCCCTATTGTTTCCTATGTTAGTTTTCAATAAGTTTTAAAATTTGCTTTCTTTCTGACTTTCGCTTACAGATGGTGACTTGGATATGTGCAAACTTCAACTTGAATTATCTACTTGACCACTCATCTAATATGGGCTTCCAGGTTTTTGTTCTGTCTCCACGACTAAGTATTGATCAAGTGACTGACTGTTCTGCTGGGGCTAGAGCCCAAGATCTCCTATAGGCGCACACTCTAACCAATGAGCTGCATCAACAGACAGCCCATCTCTGTGTCTTTCATCCCCTGAAGTTCAAGCTCTAAGGCAGTAGCTAGAGCCAATGCTGGTGTCAATACACGCTGTTTTCTAAGTCTTCCTGGACCAGCAGATTCTCTAACACAATCCTCAAAACAGTCAGACCCAGAGGATTTCCAGATTCTTCTCTCTAAGCTACATTTCTGAGGCCTAATTTGATGCTTCAATTTTTCCCAAGATTAATTAACCCAGGAAATAAGAAGAATAACAACTATTGAATAAAATAGAAAATACAATAGAACCCAGTGAATATAAAGGTGATTTATGAACTTTAAAGTCAGGATATTAAAAGTCCAGACTTGTAACCTTAATTCAATTCTCCTTAGCAGTGGGACCTTCAATTAAATTATCCCAGAACCAGTTGCTACAAACTATGGTGAAAGTGGAGAAACTTTTTGTCCCCACAGCACGGGGAACTGCAGAGCCCTGTAAAGGGAAACTTGCCAAGGGGTGGCCCATGGGGTGACTGCCTGTGCTGTCTTCACTTTGAACAAACCATAGGACTCCATTCTGAAGCATTCTCCAGTTGCCCTGTGGGAAAATCAAGTTTTATTCATTCTAAGAACAGGTCAGGAGGTTGTAAATGTATCATCTTTCTCACTGGACTTAGTCCTCTTCCCACAGAGAGATTCCAGCCAAGAATTTGGGAATGTAGACTGAGAGGTAGAAATCATCTACTTTTTAAAACAAAGAATGTTTTTCAGAAACCATTGAAGTCAGTTTTTTTTTTCAACAATATCCATCGATTGATGAATAACCCACCACTCTAATGTGAACAGCCGCCAACTATCCCATCTCCCGAGGAGTCTAAGAACAACAACAACAAAAGAGCATGAGGAGACAGGTCAGTAAGGAGGACCAAAACACGACAGGACAAAACAATTCTTTATGTATGCACTGTAAGTGAACAGAGACAACTGACATGTCAAGGGTCAGCCCTCTTGCTAGGATGTGTGAGAGAAGTAACAGAGAGTCTGAGATGATGGCATAAGGCATACGCTGGTCATGAAGGGACACTTGTAAGCTCTGCTCATATGTTCTGTACTAAGACTTGTCTCTCTTGTTCTCAGATGATGACATATATGGAAGTAGAGTGACTTGTGCAATAGCAACAAAAGAATCAAATGACAGAGCCTACAGCCTTTCTTCCACATTGTGCTGTCTCAAAAGTCTTACTTTCCACTACCATACAATTCTAGTGCTCCTGACCTGGGTGCAATGCAGACATAAGGAGCAAGAGTCCATGGGGATTTTGAATATTTAAACTGATTGTTATTATCAACTTGTCATTTATTTTGTTGGCACAAATACAGCCTTAGAAGGTCAGACATGGGAAGATGTAAGTAGTTTTATGGACACTGTGCTGTCTGTCCTCCTGATGACACCGTGCTGAAAACTATTGAAATGAAATCTCCTTTGGGATCTAACTGCAGCATAGCATCTCCTTATTTGGTACAGGAAGGCTTTCTTTAGTGAGTCCATGGGAATATGGATAGCAGGATACAAGGAAGCATCCACATCTGCTTCCATAACAATTTCTTTTTAGTAAAGTCATGCATGCCAAATATGTTAAAGACTCATTGTGGATAATTCTTCATACAGGGGAATACAAGTTTAACCAGGAAAAAAAATACCACTAGGAAATCACAGAGGAAGTGTTAGCAGAGCACACAAGCTACTAGACCAGCCTGAAGTCACAACCATGCCTGATAATTGTGAGGCTTCTATAATATTCTACCAGGAGTAAGCAATGGCACTTATTTACGTAAACTCTTTTAGAGAACTATGGGTGTCAAAAGGCAAGCAGGAGGCAGTCTAACAGCTGCAGAAAGATCATGGACACTGCATAAGGTACCCTCTGTACATCTAACTCATTATTCAAAAATATTACTTAGGTTCAAAGGAAGATAGCAATTGTATGATTAACTAACATGTTTCTAAGACTTAAAAGCACTGAGGCAGTTGTTCTAAAATTCAATAAATCTGTGCTTTCATCTTACATGTTGGTTTGGTTTTCCTGAGCATTTATGCTAGTGGAGAAATGCTTTGTTCTCTGCAGGCAAATTCATGTTTGCTCTAGGGAAAGAGATAAGGAAAACTATTTTAGGAAGGAGCCACATGACTCAGTGTGGGAGAGATAATATTGATAAGCATGAGCCAGGTCACTGATAACTCTATGGCCAAGTGATCCTTTGGATACAACCACAGATTTTAATCAGCAAGAAAAGTCTGAGTTATGCATCTATATTTTTGGATTGAATTAGTTACATTGTGGGGCAAAGGGCTGTGGATAGCAGAACATAGTAACAGAAACTGAGAGGCATAAACCCAGCCAAAAGTTAGGTGTGAGCTCCTCTCAAATACCTATGTTTTCCCAGCTGACTTTTTGCATCTAGTGGCTCATAATTTTAATCATGTGTCATCAACCTGCCTTACAGACACACTTTCATCATGGATATTCATGGCACTGTCACATCTCAATGAAGCAGCCAGAACAGTGGCTGCTACCTCTGCCTCATTCCAGTGTCTGAGATTCCAATGCCTCTGGCTTCTAACTGTACAGAGTAGCTTCCCATTACATACATGCTTTATCTCTGGGGAATGACACTTGACACTGTCACCCAGGGTGCAGATATTGTACTTTTTGGTCATACTGAAGATTTTCCACATAGCTGAGCCCTATGATTTTAGATGTATCTCTGTCTTTTCTTCACATTAATTTTTATTTATTTTTTGAAATTTCATACATATATAAAATGTATCTTGAAGATAACCACTATCATTTCAATCTCCAATTCTCCCAAACACATTTTCTTCCCATCTTAAAGTCCTCTTTATTATTATTATTGTTGTTGTTGCTGTGATTGTTATTGTTATTTTAACCCACTGAGTCCAATTAGTACTGCCTAGATGTGAATGGGTATGAATCAGATCAATACATATCAAATTACAATCCCTGGAATTTGTAAATTTTACTGTATCTTTGCAATCTCAGAATTGTAAGTTGAGAATTCTGAGATTGTCAGTCTACCTGTGTTATAGGTTAGACCTTTAGTCCCACTGCTAACAAAAAGGCAAGAAAAGATGGCAGGTATATGGAAGAGGGGACAGAAATGTGATCATCATCAAAGCATAACAAAGAAATGCTGTCACAAAGCAAAGAATGCTTTGCTTTTTAATGCTGCAAAAGACCATGACCAAAAGAAACTTGAGGAGAAAAGTGTTTATTTGGCTTACAGCTTACAACATATCATGAAGGGAAGTGAGAGCCAGAACTCAAGGCAGGAACCTGGAAGCAGGAACTGAAGCAGAACTCAAGAAGGAATGCTACTCACTGACTTGCTCTCCATGGCTTGCTTAGCCCATTTTCTTATACAACCCAGAGCTATATACCCGAGTGGCACCTCTCATGGTGTACTTGACAGTTCCACATCAAATAATCAAAAAAAAAATGCCCCCACAGACTTGCCTACAGGCAATCTAATCCAGGCATCTTCTCACCTGAGGTTCCTCTTTGCTGAGGACCCCAACTCTTGTAAAGCTGACCAGGCACTATTTACTATTTGGGCCTCTAGGACTTTAAGTACCTGTTTCTTTTAGCTACTTGATTTGCAGCAACTGATTACACCAACCCTAAGATATATTGTATCCTAGCACTTAAGTTACACCAGATAGATTACTAGGAAGTCAGCTTAGTTTTTGTATCCCTATTTAAAAAAATACCTCCCTCAAAACAAATTAAGAGACAGAAAACATGCCCAATCTTATAATGCAGCTGAGACTTAGATTTGCTGCTTACTGGAGACAGATTCTAGCAACAAGCAATTGGAGTTAAATCAATCATAAAGTGGTGTTAACTATTACATCTTCATGGAATATCATCCCATTCTTCCTGGCTTTGAAGTCTTTGAGAACTAGTCCTGCCATTCGGTCACCTAGTAGAAATCTGAAACCAAATACTGTTTTCATATTAATTCTTCAGTGATTATTTATGCAAATTATTGAACCTAGGAACAGATGGGTGCTTCATGGAGACTTGCATCATATAAATGCAGGTGTGTGTTAATTTTGGTCCTTTGGTTCATTTGTAAGATCCAGTTAGTTTTTGATGACTACTAAATACTGATTGTTTTCCCCTAGTTTTTACTTTAAGTATGAAGAGTGATTTGCAGATGCTCTGTTTTCTCCATAACAGAAGAGCACTCAGAGACAAAATTAGAAGATGAGGAACATCTGGCAGGTACTTCAGAAGATGCTGTTCTTTTTGGAGAGCAGCATGCACTACTAAAGCAGGATTTAACCCTTTAGATCTGCCACTAAGTATACGCGATGATGTTGGCATATTTGAAACCTCTCTGATGTCTTAATTGAAGGATTGTCTAGATCAGATTGGCTTGCAGCCATGTTTGTGGAGAATTGTCTTGACTGTTGACTGACACGAGAGGGCCGAGCCCAATGTTGGTGATGCCACCCCAGGCCAGTGGTCCCAGGTTTTATAAGAATGCTAGCTGACCCAGACATAGCCCACAGCAGCAGCTTGTTTCCACATGTCATCATGGTCCTTATGGCAGCACAGGCCACCCACATCAGTATGGCCCTCAGACACCAACATGATCTCAGGTAGCTGACCAGACCACAGGCATCCACATAGTCCTCAGTGGTAATGGAAGTCATGGACATCAACTCAGACCCTGGCTGCTGCAGGGCCATGGATCCAGCTGGGATCTGCATTAATGTCCATGGCCCATTTTACCACAGGGGCCCATAGGAACCCTGCCTGTTGAAATCTGAGGGCCGCACAGCTCCACCTTTCACTGGCCCTGGGATAGCTTGCCCTGCCCCTCGCTGGACACTGCAGCAGGAGAGCTGGTCCAGGAGTGCTCACCCCAACACATTTGGGAGAGATGGTCCCACCCCTCACCATGAACATGGGAGAATTAGCCCCTGTAGCATGGGCCTAGAAGAGCTGGCTCCCCCCTTTGTCTGAGGGGATAGCCACAGGGGCCTAAACTGACCAGCTCAGCTATCACCCAGGCCCACATCCTAACATCTACCCTGTCTATGACCTGCTGGAGCACATGAAGAGACTGGTCCTACAGAATGATAGCTGCAAGATCTTCATGACTTGGGGCAACAGTAGGCTATATAAGAGGAGTTTCAGTGAGGGTCTAGTGATGATGGTGTGCCATAGGCCATAGGCCTAACTAAAATCAGGTCAATGACTCATTGCAATGAACATCTGCATGTGGGGCTCTTAGACAAAAGGGTACACTGCTTGACACACTGCAGCTCCCGATGCCAACTAAGACAAATGAAGAGGTTTTGGAGAGGCAGTAATGATGGAGAAGCTAGGTGGGTTTTTGTTTCTTTTAATTTGAGGGGGCATTTTTTGAGGGGGGGAAGAATGCTCCAGGGGTGAGGAGCAGATATGGAGGTACTGGGAGTTGAGTGGGATTGGGTTAAATGATGTGAAATTCCCAAAGAATCAATAAAGAATTATGTTAAAAAATAAATAAGTAAAAAACACTTGCTGAGTGAGAGCCACAGAGAGCAAGAGAGTAAGCAGTATTCTTCTACAGTCCACATTTCAGTTCTGGACTCCAAGTTTCTGTCTGGAGTTCCTGCCCTGAATTCTCTTGGTGATGAACTATTATCTAGAAGTCTAAGCTGAAATAAAACCTCTCTTCCCCAAGGTTACCTTTGGTCATGGTGTTTATCATAGCAACAGAAAACACATTAGGACAGCCTGTCAGGGACCCAAGAGCTGCAGTACTGCAAACTCATCGTCTTGCATGGATGATAGCTTCCCCATAGCGCCACAGATGGAGTCGCCCCACCCTTCAGTTAACCTTGTATGACTTATAAACTCTTGTACCTCCAGAGGCCCTGAAGACACACACAATTAGAGCAGAATTGCATGCAAATGGCTGGAACGTGAGGGAGGGAGCAGCTGGAGTCTCAGGTTAGAGTCCAATAATCCTCCCATCTCCTCCTTTTCTGAGTGAATGACAGCAGTCAATAGGGCTGCTTGTGATGGTCTCTTGCAAGCTGCCATAGCTGATTTTATGAAAATGGCACCTGTTTGCTCAGAGGACAGTGTTCTACAATCAACACCAAGACACAAATTTTGCACAAATCATTAAATAAATTTTGCCAAAATTATTTTGTTATTATCCATCATTTTGTTATATAACACCTTCAGCACCAATTAATCTCCCTTGTGTGTAACTCCTGCACAATAGACCTGTTGATTAGCATTCTAGTGAAATGGCTCTATTGTGTAGTCTCAGACATTGCTAATATAGGAATCAAATGTATTCAGATAAGTTTCAAAGTTCTTTCTTCCCCACGGGTGGGCCTTTCAGGGATCTTCTTTTCCTTAAGCTTCAAACTAAATACATAAAGATAAATTACTAAAAGAAAAGCTACCCTGGGGGCAGGAATGATGGCTTGGTGGTAAAGAGTACTAGCTGCTGATCTAGAAGACACAGGTTTGGTACCCATTCCACATATAGCAGCTTATACCATCCGTAACTCCAGTCCAAGGGGTATGATGCACTCCTTAGGCATCCATGGTCACCAAATATACAAGTAGTGAAAATACACACATGAAGGCAAAACACCTATACAGATAAATAAAACACAATTTAAAGATCAACTCATAAGATATTTATGCCTAAAGCAGATGAAATAATCCATATACAACATTTGTAAACATCAATATTCTTAAATACATCCATAACCTTCAAGAATAGTACACACATACATGCGTGCACACGAGTGTGCACAAGCACACACACTATATACATACATAGATATATACATATATAACGTATATGTGTTTATTCAGTATATATGCATAGAACTTTTAACAATATGCCCTTTGACTAAGTAATTCTAATTATGTGACTCTTCTTTAAAGAAATGAGTAAAATGTCTTACACATAATGTCAT
This sequence comes from Peromyscus californicus insignis, assembly GCF_007827085.1. NCBI lineage: Eukaryota > Metazoa > Chordata > Mammalia > Rodentia > Cricetidae > Peromyscus > Peromyscus californicus. The sequence goes on along the minus strand of NW_026294606.1, from coordinate 45,857,170 downwards.
CTCAGCAAACTAATTTTGGTGCTAGCTTAAACATCCAGTAGTAGAATAAGCAATCAATCAATCAATCAGATGGTCAATAGAACATAAGATTTTTAATTTATTGTATTTTAATCAAAATATAAACACATAATTTCCCTTTCCATGGGTGAATTTCCCTTTTCACCCTCAACCCCTTCCCATGCCACTCCCCACTCCTCAAATTCATGATCCCTTTTTCTTTAATTATTATCATTATATGTGTGTGTGTATTGAATATATATAATAAATACAAAGAGATGTGTCCATCTAGTGTTGCTTATATGAACATGTATTTAGGGAAGACCACTGATATTGGATAACCAGTTAGGCGGCTCACTTTTGGGGAAGACTAACTATCCCGCTGTCACAGACCTTAGTTAATTTTCATGAATGGGAGGGACTCTGTGAAATGACCCCATCCATGTTGCATAACAACTGGTACTGTCATTGTTCCGGTCTTCTTTAGGCAGCCATATTGCTAATATTTCATGCATGTAGCTTCCCTGTCATATATAGAAGACACAGTCTTGTCCTCTGGCTCTTACACTTGCTTTGATTCCTCTTCTGCAATCTTCCATGAGACTTAGGTGTAAGGGATGAGTTGTAAGAAGTATCAGCTGGGCTCTGAGCACTCCACAGTCAGTTGTTTTCTAAATTTTGACCAGTTGTAGCTTTCTGATATTGTCTCTGTCTGCTGCGAAGAGAAACTTATTTGAGGAGAATTGAGAGCTACACTTACCTGTGGGTATAAGGATAAGTATGAAGTATAACGTCTGTAATGGTGTTGGTTTGGTGAAATGGGAGTTCTCCTTTAGGATCCATGACCTCACTAGCCATAAGTTGTGAGTTAGTTTACAGTACCAGGAATGATTTCCCTCCTATTGATGAGGCCTTAAGTCCAATCTGACAGCTATTGGTTACCACCAAATTATGAGTGTCACTGTTGCACCTTTAGAGATATCATGCCAAGCTGGTCATTGTTGTGGGTCATAGGTGCCACAGCTGGGTAGGATTATTCATTGCATCTCTCCATAGGCAGTTTTCATAGCAACTACCAGTACTATGAAAGTTACTCCTCAGGAAAGACGTCTTTAGATCAGAACCAGTGCAAATCCTCCAAGTCCTGTATTTGAAGCACACAGTATCTTCAGCAATATGGACTCCCTTCAACTTGTAGGAGGAGCCAACGACAATAGCACTCTCAGTATTACTAGCTATCCTATATACCTTAAATCTGGAATGATAATTCCTCCAGCATTGTTCTCTTTTCTCAGTATTGATTTGGCTGTTCAGGGTCTTTTGTGGTTCCATATGAACTTTAGGATTTTTTTCTATTTATATGAAAAGTGTTATTAGAATTTTGATTGGGATTACATTGAATCTGTAAAATGCTTTTCACAATATTAATTAATTCCAGTCCATTATCATGGAAGGTCTTTCCATTTTCAGTGTCTTCCTCCATCTCTTACTTTAAGAGATTTAAGGTTTTCATTATAGAGGACTTTCACCTCCTTGGTCAGGTTTACACCTATATATTGTGTATTCTTTGAGGGTACCATGAATGGGCATATGTTCATGGATATATTTCTCAGCATGTTTGTTGGTAGTGTACAGAAAGGCTACTGATTTTTCTAAGATGATTATGTATCCTGATACTTACCTGAAATTATTGTTGACTTCTAGAAGTTTTCTGGTGGAATTTTTGATATCACTTATGCATAGCATCATATCATCTGTAAATAATGATAATTCTACTTCTTTTCCTAGGTGGATTCATTTAATTTCCTTCTCTCTCTTTATTGCTCCAGCTAGTACTTCAAGCACTATATTGAAAAGGAATGGGGATAGAGGCCAGCCCAGTTCCATTCCTGATTATAATGGGATTGCTCCAAGTCTTTCTCCATTTAATATATGTAAGCCATGGGTTAGCCAGATGTAGTCTTTATTATGTTGAGATATGTTCCTTCCAGTGCAACTTTCTCTAGGACTTTTATCATGAAATCACATTAGACTTTGTTGAATATTTTTCTGTATCTAATTATGTGATTTTTGTCTTTCAGATCATTTATATTATTTATTACTGTGTATGATGAACTAACTATCCCTGTGTCTCCACAATAAAGCCAACTTTATCATGGTGAATGTTCCTTTTATTATATGTCTGTATTCATTTTACAAATACTTTATTGAAGACTTTTGCATCTATGTTTATTATGGATGATGATGTACAGGCTTTTTGTTTGTTTGTTGTTGTTGTTGTGTATTTCTCTGGTTTGTTTATCAGAGTACTGGTAGAGTATTGGCTTCATAGAAGGAGTTTGGAAGTGCTCCTTATGTTTCTGGTTTCTTTAATAACAAATATTGGTTGTAAATCTCCTTTGAAAGACCAGTAGAATTCTACTTAAACACATCAGGCTTTATTGAGTTTGAAGTTTTTTTTATACTTTCAGTCTCGTCACTTGCTATGAGTCTCTTCTAAGTTTAACTATAGGTTTGGATGAATCTAAATTCATCCATGTCTTCAGATTTGAGAACATAATAGAGGACAGATTTGTAAAGTGTTCTCTTAGAAAATTCTGAAGTTCTTTGGTGTCCATTGGTATGTTTCTCTGTTCTGATAATTTGGTTAGGTTAATTTTTTTTGGTTATATGTGCCAAGGAACTGTCAATCTTGTTTATCTTCTCAAGAATTAGCTCTTAGTTTCATTGATTCCTTGTACTGTTTTTTGTTTCTATTCATTAATTTCTTCTCTGAATTGTGTTATTTCTTGCCATCATCTGGGTTTCAATTTGGTTTGTTTTATTTTTCCAAATCTTGAGTTGCATCATTAAGTCATTTATTTGTGCCCTTTCTGATTTTTAATGTAGGCACTTAGAGCTATAAATTTCCCCCATATAACTGTTTTTAATGTGTCCCAGAGGTTTCTTCATTGTTTTAATTTTCATTTAGTTCCAAGACTTTCTTTTGATTTCTTTTGTGATTTCATTTTTGCCCCATTCATCATTTAGTTATGAGTTGCTTAATCTCCATAAGTTTATGTACTAGAGATTTGTTTGATGTTGATTTGAAGCTTTACTGTGTTATGATGAAATAATATATGTGGAGTTTTAAAAAACATTTTAAAATTTGTTAAGTTTTATTTTCTGTCCTAGGATGTGGTCTACTTTAGAGAGGCTTCTGTCTTTTGATGAGTGAAATGTATAGTGTTTGGGTAGAATATTGTGTAGATATTCTTAAAGTCCATTTGATGTACTGTATTATTTATTCGGAGGTTTCTCAATTTTTTTTTTGTTCAGATGGCCTATTTATCATGGAGCACTGTACTTATCTGCAGTGTTAATGTTAATGTCTCTTATTTCAGTACTGTGATTTTTATGAAACAAGGTATACAGAGTTTGGTACATATATGTTTGGTATTTTAATGTATGCTTGGCTAATTGTTCTCTATGTTAGAATGATACGTTCTTTATCACTTCTGATTAGTTTTAGTTAGAAGTCTGTTTTGTTACATATTAATATACCATTGCTTGCTTGCTTCATGATCCCATTTGCTTAGAATACTTTCTTCCATCCTTTCAATTTAAGGTTCTATGTATCTTTAAATCTAAGTTGAGTTTTTAAATTTTTTTCTTAATCCATTTAGCTACCCGATGTCTTTTGATTGAAAAGTTGAGGCCATTAATATTTAGATATTATTGAAAGGTATGTACTGATTGCAGTCCTATTGTTTTATTTTAGTTTATTAATTTATATTGCTTTTGCTGTCTGTGTTCCTAGCCATTCTTCATATTTCCGAAATTATAGCTTCATTTGTTTTCTTTTACAGTATCTTGGCCATGTTTATTTCTTTCTTCAGTTTGAAATATTGCTTCTGTAGTATGTATGTAGTCTGTGTATGGCTGATTTGAGGGACATGAATTCTTTTAGCCTATTTTTATCTTGGGAAGTTTTCTTTCTCCTTCCACTATGGCATTTTTGCTGGGTGCAGTAGTTTAGGTTAGCACCATGGTCTTTTAGAATCTGAACTGAAGTACATTTCTAGGCTCTTCTGGCTTTCAGAGTTTCCATTGAGATATCAGCTGCTATTCTGATAGATTTTCATTGATATGTGACTTATGATGTTTCTTTTCAAGCTTTAAGTACTCTTTGTTTGGTATATATTTAGTGTTTTAACTATGATTTCTTTGAGGAGTTTGTTTTCTGGTCTTATTTATTTGGTATTCTGTGTGCTTCTTGTATCTGTATGCATATGCCTTTCCTTAGTTTGGAGAAGTTTTATTATATAATCTTAAAGATCTGATCTATGCTATTAACCTGGAATAATTCTTGCTAATCTATATCAGTAAATCAAATGTTTGGTCTTTCCGTGGTGGTGCACAGTTGCTGTATGTTTGTTTGCTGTGTGTGGGGTGTGTGTGTGTGTGTGTGTGTGTGTGTGTGTGTGTGTGTGTGTGTGTGTGTGTGAATTTCATATCCTTTACTTGTGTGGTCTAATTTCTCTACTCTGTTTTGCAGTCTGAAATTCTGTCTTCTACTTGATCCATTCTACTTGTAAGCTTTTCCCCTGAATTTTTTAATTGGGTTATTGAATTTTTCAAGTCCATCTTCATTTCAACTTGAGTTCTCTTCAGTATTTCTCTTTTAAATCGATTTTGAAATCCTACGTTCTCTTCATCATTTCTTTCAGCCTGATGGTTGTGTTTTCTTGGGCATCAGTCAGGCATTTAGTTATTTAAAATTCATTCTCTTCAAGTTCACTGAGGTTCTTGTGTCAAATTAAAACTCCTTGAATTTCTCTGATGACATTTATTATTATGTCCATGTCTTACATCCAGGAATTCTCTTTGGAGAACATTTCTATAGAACTAACAGATTGGGATGAGGGACAACTATTTTGGCCTTTCATATTATTTGTATTTTTTGTGATTAGACCTGGGCATGTAGATTTCTTTTGCTGGTTGTGTGTTTGATGTGGACATAGAAGGCTATGACAACCTAGCATAAACTTGGAGGTTTGGCACTCTGCAGGTTGAATGTCCCAGTCAGGGATGGTGTTCTGGTTGTGGGACCTGGATTAGTTCTAAGGATTGGGTGGGGTGCATAAGGAGTAGGTTCAGGTAAGAAGGACTCTCTAGGCTGCATCAGAGCATAGGATACAAGCATGAGGGTGGGCCTGGAGGTTGGATATAGTGTAGAAAGAAAAGTTCAGATGGACAATTGAGATTTTTAAATTATATTTACAGAGTTATTTAACAATAGAAAAAAAGCTACTGAAAAAAGGACACAAATTTATATAAGCAACACAATCCTAATATTAAGGAGGAAAAGAAAAGATACTATACATATATGTTTTCACATATACATTTTGACATGCAAGATCCCTAGAATAGGTAAAATTCTCTTTCCATTTATAATAATGATTTACTTCAATTTTACAACATACACATTCAGAATTACAAAAAAATATCAAAGACCAGTTTTGGGGGGAAAGTTAACACTAAAATTAACTAGCTACCAGTTTGGAAGAAATGTATCTACATGGAAGAGTATGATTATGTATCAGCAGAGATATTAGCCATGAAGGAGAAAGCAAGGCTTTGAGTGTGACAGTCTTCACTTCCATGTGATAGAAAAGATTATGATGGCTTTGGGACTCACATAAGTCAAAGAAGCTTATAAATGAAATGGTCTTACAGGATAGATTCCAATACTAAAGACAAACAGCATGCTTGGTAGACATTTTCCAAAATTCTACAGCTTTGTACAAAATGAGACTAGGAAACTGACAACCATTTCTTAGAAATGCAAAAAAATGAATTAATATCATTTGAATACACTAAGGAAGAATTTCCAAAGCAAAATAATAATAGACCTTTTCCAATCATTTTATTGCTTTTTAAATTTTTCCACATATTCATCCCATCCCCCATATCTTTCCATTACCACCTTCTCATCACTTTCTTCCCAAGTTTGTGATTACTTTCTTTTCTTTTTCTCTTTCTTATTCTTTCTCCATTGAGTTTAGTTTGTGTTACCCAGCTATTCTCAGCAGTGCATGGTCAACCTTCCATGGGCCACATCATTAAAGAAAAGTAATTCTCCTCTCCCAGCATATATCAAATATTATTAGTGTCTCGGTTGTCTGTAGGATTTCATACCCATCTTCTAACCCTGGCATTTTATTGGCCTAGAGTTTGTGCTCGTCTTTTGCATGCTGTCACATCATTGCCAGTTCATATGTGTATCTGCCCCATTGCATCTGGAAAATATTGTCTCCTTGATGTTATCACCACCTTGGATTCTTAAAATCTTTCCATTCCATCTTCCACGGGATCCCTATGCGGAGAATCACACAACACCTTTGTATATAGCTTGAAAAAATACATCATGTGAGGCAAAAAGAAATCCGTGAAGCCAAGACATCCTTCTATAGAGACTACTACTACTGAACAAAGGAAACACTAACAAATTGCAGAATTCTATTTATACTAATATAATATTCACCACTTGACACCATAGGGCCTTCACCTGCTCCTTCAAACATTATACATCCACAGGGCAGGCTTCTCAGTCACTCACACTGCCCTCTTGCTGGCCCCACTTACAAACATTTGTCTTTCACCTGCCAAGCAATTAGTACATGATGTTTATATATCACTCTTTGCTTTCATAGAGACTGTCCTTCAGGTACTTCCCCTCCCTCAGCAGCAGAGCTTCTACTTCCTGTGAAGTGTCTATTCCAAACAATGCCTGGGAAGTCAGTTAAGCTGTCCTCCCAAAAGTTGTTGAGACAAGGGTTGATACTATCCTTGAAAATGAACCTGTCAAATCCACCGTGGTTTTAACCGGCTCCAAATGTCATAGTGAGTTATACTGGAATGTAAACTGTTGTCTTTATAGACATCTAAGGAAGTGTTAAGTGCTCAAATTATGCAAATCATTACAGACTAGTTATTGTCTTCCAGTATTTAATAAGCTTTTATGATCCATTATGCATCCTACATAGATCATTTCTTTTCATTTTCTATTGGTAGTAATTTACCAAAAGAGAAACCAAGGCACAGAAAAGCTATGTAACACCCAACCATTTTAAATGATTGGTGCCAAATCTCCCCACTTCTATTCTATTCTATCTTCTTAGAGCTGCCTTCCTGATTGTAAAATTCTCTATTATTTCAACAGAAACAGCTGTCTGTCTCCATGAAGCTCGATATTATTTTGCCCTTAGTGAGTGTACCTTGTTCTGTTTTAATGTATCTTCACCAATCAAAGCTGTAAGAGGGTTTGAGGCAGGAAAAATAGGAGAAAATCTGATGTCTCCATGAAAAGATTCTGGTATAATCATGAGTGACATGAAAATTCTGGGAAATACAGATTGACAGACTGCTGAGGAGCAACATTTTAAGGATAGTCAAACAGTCAATTCCAAGGTTTGAAGAGAATACCACTATGAGGTGGGTGTATGAGCTACTAACTGAAAGGTCTAATGAATTCTTTTGACACAGAGAGATAGGAGTTCTTGGAGAAGCTGTTAGGAAAGGACAGTAGAGCTCAGAACCACTTGTCTTCATTTGTGCTCTTAGCTCCAGGTTGTGGAACACCAACCTGAGAGGTAGAACTTTGTTTAAAAGGAAAAGTGCGAGTAACAACTCAGGTTAAAATTAAATGGCACTTCTAAGCTTGTCCCACAGGAAAGGAAAGTTCTGTGTAACATTTGGGTATCAGGGTTTGAAGGGGAGAGTTTCAGGTAATGTATCTTTTAAAGTGGACACTAAAGAAGGGCCCCACATTTTCTATTCATTCATTCAAAATTAAAAGTCTTCTAACACACACGAAAATTCCAGGAGTTCGCATTTCTTAATCCATTTCTAGGGAGCTTCCAGGTGATCCTGATAGTGCTAACACATCGTGAGCAGCAAGACTTTCTTTAGCAAAACTGCATTAATAGAACCCCAGCTGCTTAAGTACTAGGAAGGAAAAGCAGGCCCAGGATGCATTTAGAAGTGGGGGACAGACCAGGTACAGCACTGCTAAAATCTAGCATTTCCACTAAACATTACAAGCATGCCTCGGATTGTACTTGGCTAAGAAAGTGAGCTATTGGCAAGTACAGCCTAAGTCCATTTATGTGAGCAAAAGGATTCCCTTCCTTATATTCTCTAAATTTAAATACAAATATATTTTTCAATGCCCTATTGATTTTATAACTTGTTCTTTTGTTTAAATGAATTGTGTAGTTCATTCCAATCAAAACCTAGCTTTCATCCATGAGATAAACATGTAAGATTTTATGTTCATACTTATATACAAAATTATACTACTACATATAACCTATTTAAATTGCACCAGACTTTGGATGAGAGGTCAATAATCACACTCTGCATTTGGACTATGATTATAAGCTACCAACTTGCACCCCCATGTGAAGAAATCACTTAGATGCTTTACTTTAAGGACTAAGGGAACAATATAGGCAACCCTGTGCTCAAGTTACGTCACACAGTTACATGTAGTGCTCAAGTGGGTAGCAGCATAGGCCCTGGCCTTTTGTCATAAATATATTTTCATTTTCTTCATATAGTCTCTGGTCTCATTTTGTCATTTCTTAATTTAAATACTCCGTTTCACATGTGTTTATTATAAACTGCTTTGAAACTTTTGGGGAAGCAGACAGGAAATATATAAATATTGATCTATTTGTTCATTTAGCTAACAGTTTCCAAATGTCCATTAGGTGGTAGACACCAAGGGCAGAAGCAAATGAGATCCCATGTCCTGAAGATGCAAACAATCATGGTGCTGTACCGCTAAGGCCTCATCGTCTCTGTGGATCTAAATTCAAGGTACAAGCAGCTCTAGTCTGTCATGTAAAGCCACATTTTATTAACTTCACCAAAAGATAGTTTTAACAACCAAATTGGAAATTTTTGTGCTTTTGTGATCTAAAAGAAAGTCAGAATCAGAAAAGTCCATTGTAGGAATTGGCATCAGACCCTATATGTTTCTATCGAAAAAACAAAACAAAACAAACAAACAAAAAAACCCTCATTCGCCTTCTTTGAATGGAGACTTTGAGGAGACAGCTTTCCAGAAGGAAAACAGCTACACACCCAGCCGAGAGAACTATGTATCTTGTTCCCTTTAGTGCAAATAGATGCAAAAATAAAATGGCATCAGTCTCCACCTGCTGAAAAGGGACATGACATACTGTTGTGGAAGTGCACTCAGCTAGTTACTCCTGAAGTCACTCCCTCCTTCCAGAGCTGCCTCAACTGCTCAACTCAGAGTAAAGTCCATTTCAGAAGTCACAAAGACATGATGAGGCCAGGATTAGAGCCCAGTTCCCTTTTGCTTCTCATACTGGAGCTCTTACTAGTCAAAGGCCTGATGCCCAGGAGTATCTGCTGGCTGTACTTATGAAGTGCTTGTGACCTCCAGTTTCTACAGAGTACTCCTTCACAGACCCATTGTCATCTTAGTTAACTAGAATTTTCAATAGCCTTATAGAAATAAAGTTCATAGAAAATTCTACCTACTGCTTTCAGGATTTGCAGCTCATACTGGCTTACCTCAGAAGCAAGTCATTGACATTGTGATTTTGGGACATTTGTCTCAGATGGCAAATGTTACTTGAGAGTACAGATGTTGTTTATAATGTATATGATTTATAAATGATTCTATGAGACTGAAGAAAAAGGCTTAAACTTAAAAAATGAGGTGGAATGGACATGGAGATAATACCTGAAAAAGAAAGTTTGAAAATAAATTGATAGGAAAAGCAAAAAATTAATATGATAATTTTTTTTAGGAAGAAACATTTAAGTATTGATATAGAAATTCTATGTTAATATATTGTGCAACTGTGATCAGCATGGCAAAATGAAGTTATTCTAAAAAGACACTTATGACTTTCAATCTGACTGTCAGACTGTTGAAACACGTACCTGAAAGAAATGGGAATTTCTCCAGAATCTCATGCTAAGGGAAAGAAAAAGCACCACCCACAAAGGGAACTTGTCTGCTGGAAAGAGATTTTACACAGTTCTAACAACTTGACAGAGCACCTTCCAGGATAAGATGGAAGCCTAGACAATGATGGGTCAATGGTGGGCAGGACCACAGCTTGACCATGACTGCTCAAGTGTGTATGTATACCCTTGACCCACTAAGTGTTGATCTCCCTTCTTGGCTGAACATGGGGAGTTCACTGGCTCCCTTTGCCCTTTTCCTAATGTGACCATTTTGAATAAATGTCCTTTTTCTACTTCCCACTTTAAATTTGGCTCTTTTATTTGGCTTATTGAGGAGAGGTGGCCAGATATGCCATAGGGCACATGTTGTGAGCCTCAAGTCCAATAAGAAATGGTAACCATGAAGGGTTGAAGACACATTTGGGGGTGTCTGTTACTTGCATGGGTTGACTCCTGGTGAAGAAAAACAAAACAAAAACAAAAACGGCCGTTTCCAGCTGCTGCAGAAGTCATTTATTGCAGAGATGCTTTTCTTCCCACTGCAGGCATCAGCTGCTTTTTACTTCTCTCTGATGAAGCGGGAAAAATGAGTTTGAAGATTTTTTGGATTCTTGCAAAAGTCTCAGCCTTAGTAAGATTCTTCCTGATCCTTGAACCTTAGCCTTTGCCTTCCTGTTGGCCTCTGGACTCTTGAGCAATTGGCGTTCTTTTGAACCTTTGAGGGTGGTGGCCATTTAATGGCTGGCTTTGTCTTTCAGTGTTCTTCTGTTGAACAGTATTGGGATATTTTGTAAAATAGAGAAACACAGTGACCACAGTGGTAGAGCAGAGATCTCACAAAGCCACTGGAAAGCTGAACATAGCTCAAAGCCAGGGACTGCAGGGGGAGGGAACCATGCTCTGTCATTCCTGCTGCTGTCAGAGGCTTCAGGAAGATGGGATTAGGCCCCCTTTGCTTTTTCCCTGCTGTGACATGTGCAGAGCCTGTCAGCTCTAGGAGGAAGCCTGGCTTGACTTTCCAGACAGAGGACTGTCTTACAGTGACCAACTCATAATCTAACAGTAATGACACTTTTAGGATAGGCCTTGTCAATGTGAAGTTCTTTTGAGTAAATAGGGAGTTCTGTTGAATTATTTGAGACATTCACCATGTGATAGAAGTTTGTAGCTCTAGGTTGTTAAACCATTTGGAACAGATAGACAAGGGTACTGAGAAGATTTGCCATGATTTATGTAACCACTGAAATATTAAATCTTTACTAGTTTGGTATGAAATATCTTAAATGCTTTTGTTAAATGAACTTAACATGTGAAATTAAATGACTGGCTTTAAGATTGGCCTGTATCTGTTACAAAACTACTTCTTGTTTCATTCATTTCCTGCTTATTTTCTCTTTAAACTGAGCTAGTCCCTTTAGCACATGAACATTTCACAACACACATTAATATATCCATGTTCCTAAAACATATTCACCATTGCCTTTTTCCTAGTAGTGTTTAAAGATCACTGATTTATTTACACACATGGACTTTTCTAAGAAAAAAACCTAAATTCTTAATAGCAAAATACCGGAAAGATAACATGCTACTTCAAAAACTACCTGAGAACAAGATTTATATGGTACTTAAATTTTGTGAATAGATTTCATTTATTCCTTATTCCCTTTTTCATTCCAGGCTACGCTAAAACATAGGAAACTCAGAAGACTAGAATTTCTTAGAATAATCATCTTCAATAAGAGCTGAGAACATTTACTAACTATTTGTCTAAATAGATATAGTCAAAGGTAGATTCTACATGTAAGTTTTTCTAACTGGAATCTAAGCAGCTTCTGGGCATATTGACACTTGTCTGATATCTTCACTGGCATGATAGATTATGCATAAAGAGCACATTTATAAAATGAACAAGATTATGACAATTCATACTGTTCCTCTCAAAGCAGTACATTTCCAAATGTTCTCTTTTCTACTTTGACACACTTCCCAAATGACAGATTTAAAGTAGGTCCCAACAGGGGTTTGTGACTTGCTATTGAAGTCATCCTAGGGAAGTCTTAGAAATGCTAGAGAGATTTTGGTGGCTTTCCTTTGCTTTGCAGTTTAACTTCCAACCTGATCACCATCAATTTAAGCAAGGCTAACCCCAGAATCCTAGAAGAGATGCTGGCACCCAATTCTTCACTCACCAGCAGAAACCTTACATTTCAGAGCAGCACTTTCACTTTGGGGTTGCATTCTTGTGCCTACAGGTTGAAAATGGCAGAAAGCTTTGGATTACACTTAAAAAAACAAAAATAACAAAAGAAAATCCTTTTTATTCACTTTACTCATTTGGTAAAATAATCAATGGATAAATGAGAAGGTCCTGCACAGACTCACTGCCAGTATAGGAAGGACAGTCACAAGAGCAACAGCCTGTGGACAGCTGATAGAGCTAGTATAACTTGCTCAACTGGAACTGTCAATAAGATTCACACAAAATCTGGCTGATTTTCACCTTGATATCAATTCCTTGCATGGAACAGTCTGCCCTCTTATGTCCCAAATCCATCAGCTGCACAGGAGAACGAACTTGGAAGGACCTGTGAGTATGTGCGCTTGCCCTCTGCTCCAGGCCCGTTGTTGCAACATCTTTTCCCAAGTGTCTGCACTGTGTTGGCCAGATCTAGAGAGCACCTGTTCTGTTCTACCTCTAGATGCCCTGTTCAAAGAGCTACATGCATCCGAAGAGAAGAAAGATTCATTTACTCTTCAAGGCAAATGGATCAAGTAAACCATATAGCTTTAGAACAGAAAGCTCATTCCATTGTCTGTCTGGGCCACTGTGATTCCAAAATAACAAATGAAAAATTTTTAAAGTTCATTTTCATACAACAGGCATGATTACTTATTGGAAGTAAATATGTGTGGTCTAAATGGACTCTTTTTTTAATTGAATGAGTGGACATTTCCAAGAAACAGTTAAACGAGCTGCAGCAGGGGGATGGCTGAGCATTCCACCAAGATCTATATTCACTTGATTATGTGGATATACAATGAAAACATAGAACAAAATGATGGCTCTTTTAAGACACCCTCCTACAGTGTAAGGAGGAACTGAGACCTTGAAGTTGAAGAGCTGAGTGTCTGCCTTGCTTTCGTACTGTCAGTCTTTCATATGTTTAATGTTTTCCCCAAGTTGTCATTATTTACCATGATTATTTAAAGGAACTTACTGGTAGCAAAACACATGTTTACCAGCAACCATAAAAGGGAAGTTCTCTCCTTAGTCAAATTTTGATGGATGAACGGAATTATTCAATACCAAAAAAAAAAAAAAAAACCCAAATGAAGAATGTTCCCCTCCTCCAGTCAGAGCCTGCTGTATAAAGTCTTTCATCTAAGACCAGAATATATGTATACAATACTAAAATCCTCATAAAAGGGCATTCTTGAAATGCTCCCAACTCTACAAACCATATTTTCAACTTCAAACTACGGATAAAAACTCATCCGCTCTATTCCTTTCCAGATTGCATGCATGTGCACAAATGGAGTTCGAAGACACTTTATCAGTGCTATAGCAACTGCAAGCTAGAAGACACGCGGCTCAGAGAGAAAGAATGTCCAGGTTACAGGAACAGGATGAAGCACTTCAGAAAATGGTCAGTTATGGAATGTCCTGTGCAGAAGTATGTTCATTAATTAAGAAGTGAACTGAAATTACTAATGAATTTCATAATGGCCACCAACCAGCTGCCAGTTGGATGCATTTGGTGACAGATGGTAGTGACTGATCTGCACTAGATTTGACCTAAAGATAGTCCAACATTTACTAAACTGCAGTCCCCCCAAAAATTCCTTGCATTGCAGCATTTTACCATGATACCTCACAGGAAGGTGCTCTGAGGGCATTCCTGATCTGTCACCACTGTTGCAGACAACAAATTACCCCAAGGGCACAAATATAAGACTTGGTAAAGAAAGTCTCTAAGACATCTCCAGAGATAAAAGAAAAAAAGAGACAGAAAGAAAAGAAAATAACATCAACTTGAATGAGTGTTCCTCCTTCAGTAAAATGGGTTATAAAGCAGCAGTCTGTTTTGTACTAATCTTATTTTCCCTCCACATTCTGAGAACATCCTCCCTTTTTAAATCAGGAAATTTTCACTTAAACAGCATCTGAGAAACAGTGGCTGTTCAAGTTCTGCTTTATTTGTCAACACCGACTCAGTATGAAGAGTACTGCTGCACACTGGCTCCAGAACCTTCCCACATAGAGCTCAAGTCAGTGAAGGAAGTACAGAGTTCCAGACATGGGCACTGTCATTGTCATTAGACTGTGTCCTCATTGTAGGAGTAACTGAACACATTAACCTTAGCTATGCCTTTGGGTGATAATGTTCATATACACAAAGGTGTTTCCAAGTAAGACATAGGGAAAATAAATCTTGGAGCTATACAGGCTTATTCACCTCTTGCTGCAAAACTTGCTTCATGTTAGCCAAAAGTCAGGTCATTTTTGTCCTCTACAACATATAATTGTTGCATTTTATTACAAATATATATATTCAAAGAGCAACAGGTAAGTAGCTTTTCTTATTATTAAAGTTATTATTTTACTCACTTTTAACAATACTGTTAAGCAAATTTCCTCTTTATGCTAATGTTATCTTTAAAGTATACTGTTTTGCTAGAAAGAGCCTTGATCATACACCAGTCAGTGCCTCAGGGGTCCACTGAAAGACTCCAAATGGTAGAGAAGAGTGAGTGAAAAGAGATTCTTCCTCAGAGATTTGGGGAGAAATTCCAAAGAGCCCAACCAGGGATGAAGTTTCTTTGTAGTCTCATGGCTCATCTTAGAACTGCATTCACATTGTGCATGTGATCCACATATGAATTATAATCATGATACCAACTTTGCCCAATTATGAAAAGTTTGTACCCATCCAAGTCCATTAGCTTTATAAATCTTTGTCATGTCATCCTGGGTATTTGTGACCATTTTGATAAGTAACAGAGATAGCAAATGTCTTCAACTATATAATATTAAAATACGTGGGTCCATATATCATGTCTTAATAAGATCACTTATACCTAAAATATCAACAGATTAAGTGATTTTCCCAAGATCATATATGGAAATAGATGATCTGGAACCAAAGGTTGCGACTTTACCACAGGACTGAGTGTGCATAGTACTAAAGAACCTCAGAATGTTTCCTGTAAGCCTGCCACAGGCTTGTTCTAGGCTTGTATGTCTTTTCACTACATCCATACTGTCTCTTACCTAACCTGCTCAGGTTTTTAAACTTTAACTCAATTTACTCTCTATTTTAACACACTTCTTCATGTCCTTCTGCTTTTGAGTTTTCTGTTGTGGGCTTTAACAGTCTCTTGCCTAAAGTTGTATTCAGCTTTGCTTTCCTTCATTTAGTGATTTGCAGATTCCATACATCATGAGCACCCCTGTCATTGTGCATAGGTAAATGAATTGTCAACAAACTGAGCTGAACTGAAGTCCCTATGGGCTCTCACAGCAGACTGGAGAAGCTGAACTGAGGCTGGCACCAACAGCAAGAACAGAAGGAGAGTTAAAAAAATAATGCAGTGGAACCTCCTTATCTGCTATGTATGCAGTGGTTCTTTCTAATAAGTGACTGACAGGCAGGTAGTGGATAGAGCAGGGAAATACTAGACAAAAGGCTGGTTCACATTCAAGATAAGATGGAGGAAAATGGCATGAGATTTCATTATAATGTTCATGAAATTAGCATGTATTTTCAAGCTTATGAATTATTTATTTCTAGAATTTTCCATTCAATATTTTAAGACTGGGGCTGACAATGAATATCTGAATCTATAGAGTGAAGCCTAGGACATGGAGAACTACTGTGATAATAAACTCAGATACAATAAAAAGCCTATAATAGAATGGGAATAGACCTGGTTATAGAGTAGTAGGGGAGAAGGAAAATGGGAGGGAAGCTACACTACTTCAGAAATAAGTCTGTGAAAAGGTCTGTGTACCAAGAAGTGTAACATAGTTGACATTCTAAAGTCTATAAGGGAGGCACGAGGAAAGAGGAGCCTAGGGTGTTTGGTAGGTCCTGTATTACACACGGCTCTGTAAGACAGGTTGAGGTATTGGACTTTATCTTAAGGACAAGGAAAAGATACTAGGATGAGACGTGACTTGTGTTTGGGGAATGCTGCATAGGGAATCTCCAACTTGATCTTATTATTGGCTAAAAGAACTGCATGAGTCACCTTTCAATGTATCTTATTTCTTATCTAAGTTTTATTATATATTATTTAGTCTTTTAGAAGAAAGACAATAAATAAACATTTGATAGCCTTTGATGATATAAACCTCTTCCAGAATCTGTGGCAAATAATGTGGATATTGGTTGAGGTGCAAATGTGTGGAACACATTTCAGTAAGTATTCAATAAAATGTCAAAATTCATGCTGGAGAGATGAATCAGCTGATAACGTACCTATTGCACAGGCATGAGGAGCTGAGTGCAGATCCCCAGCACTTAAAAAAAAAAAAAAAAAAAAGCTACGTGCAGAAAAAAAAGCTAAGTGCAGCAGCCTTTGCCCATGTGCTGAGGAGATGGAGACAGGAGAGTCCTTAGGGTTCTTAGGCTGGTCAGTCTAGTTAAGTCAGCATCAGGTTCAGTGAAAGATCCTGTCTCAAAAACTGAGGAGGGTATTTAGGCTGGTTCCATTTTCTAGCCATCGTGAATACTGAGCAAGTAGGATATCTGTGCAGGAAGATATGGAGTCCTTTGGGCATAGGGTAAGAGTTGGTATAACTGGGTCATATTGGAGATTTAACTTATTGAGATTTTTTCACAGAATTTTCCATAGTGGCTCTACCAGTTTGCAATCCCATTAATAGTGAATAAAGGTTTCCCTTCATTCACATCCCAGGCAACATTTCATTGTTAGTTGTTTCCTTCATCTTTGTCATTCTGACAAAGATAATATGAAATCTCAAAATACCTTGAATTATAATTTCTACAATTGTTAAATTGTTGAAAACTTTTAAAGGTATTTCTTAGCCACTTTTACTTCTTTTAAGAACTCTCTGTTCAGATCTGCAGTTTAGTTTTTAATTGAGTCTTTGAGTTCTTGAATCTTTGCTTATTGAGTTCTTTGTATATTCTGGTTATTGATCCTTTATCAGAAACATACCTGGCAAAGGTTATCTCCTACTCTGTGGGCCTTCTCTTCACTGAACTGATTGTTTCCTTTGCTTTACAGAGCTTTTTAGTTTTATGAGGGCCCATTTGTCAATTGTTGACTTTAATTTCTGAGCAAATGGAGTCCTATTCAGAAAGTCCTTTCCTATACTTATATTTCATAGGTTACTGCCTATGTTTTCTCTTAGCAGTTTCAGCACTTCAGATTTCACATTGAAGACTTTGATCCATATGAGGTTTTTTGTGTGTAGGGTGATAGATATGAGTCTAATTTCACTCCTCTACATGTAAACACAGTTTTGCCAGCACCATTTGTTGAAGATACTATCAATATTCCAGTGTTATGGTTTTGTCAAGTTTCAGATAGTCACATGCACTCATCTTTAGGTCTTCTCAACTAATGAATGGATAATGAAAATGTGTTACATATACTCAATGAAATTCTATTCAGCTATTAAGAAAGATGAAATCATCAAAACTACATGTAAACGGATATAACTAAAAAATATTATATTGAGTGAGATAACCAAGACTTGGAAAGACAAATGCCATACATTCCACTAGCTCTAAATACTGAGAATATTGCCTGGAGAAATCATAGAAACCAGAAAAGCACAAAGAGAACATGGAGTGGGGGAGTCCTAGAAAGATGGACAGTAGGACATGAGGGGAAAGTGGAGAAAATGATGGGGAGACTTGAAATAGAGAATGGAAAGAAGGGAACTACAGGGGGATAATATTAAGGATGTTTGAAAAAAACATGGGGAAACATTATTTTACATTTACATAAAAATAAGTGTTATATATATACACACTATATGAATATAGTTTTAAAGGGAGTTACAACACTTAGGGGAATGAAGATCCCCTAAGAGTCATAGATCATATAGCAAAAACTCCATTGCCAAGCATGAGCCAGGGAAATTTGAGACTCCCCAAGCAATATAAGCTATTGCTATTGCCCTATTTGCTTCCCAGAAGATGAAGGTAAGTCCCTATTGCTGATATCACACACTTTGGACACAGGACTTTGAAGAATTGAGCTGGAACTGACCTGGAAGCCTCCTCCATGAAGACTATACTACCTGGAATTTCTATGAAAGCAACCAAGGTAAAAAAGCAACCAGCTGTAAAACCCATGAACCACAACAATGACCAGCATGGGAAAATATCTCCATGGTACAGTAACGGAACTTAGAGACTGGGGGTAACCAACAGCCTTCTAATTGGATGTAAGGCCTGCTCAGTAGGAAGGAATTCAGGCCTAGTTCTGTAAACCTAGCCAATTACCTGTAGCTAGTGGAGGTCATGGACCCTACAGGGAACCCACTACTGCCACTTTCTCAAATCAGTATAATTCCTAACTCTATTCTAAATTCCAATCATTAAATCCATAGGTAAGAGTAGTTCTCTCCATATCAAAGAAGCTTGTTTTTGAAGCAGACAGAGATCATCAGAAAAATCTACAGTTGGTCAAAATGCAGAGAACAACAGACAGTGGGGTGCACAACCCCAATTGGTACATCTGCAACACAACAACAACAGCTGAAGTACAAGGAACATTGTAGAAGAGAGGAAGGAAAGATTACAAAAGTCAGAGGACCAGGATGTCTGCTACTAGACAATGTATTCAAAATATGACATGGAGTTACATCCATAAAATCTCAGTAATATGGTTTGTGGAATATTCCTTTACACTGTGTGAATACATGTTGCTGTGATTGGTTTAATCAAGATGTTGAGTAGCCAATAGCTGGACAGTATAAGGTTAGATGGAAGAGTCAAACTGAGAATGTTAGGAAAAAAGGACGAAGTTAGGAGTCATGAGCAGACATGGAGAGAAGCAAGATGAGCATTGCTGTTCTGAGAAAAGTTACCAAGCCACGTGGCAAAGCATAGATAAGAAATATGGGTTAATTCAAGTTGTAAGAGTTAACTAGTAACAAGCCTGAACTATTGGTTGCTGTGGGATGTCTTTCTGTATGCTGTGAATATGTGTTGCTCTGATTGGTTGACAAATAAAGCTGCATTGGCCTATGGTAAGGCAGCTTAGAGGCAGAGGGATATCCAAGCAGATATATGGAGAGAAGAAAGGGGAAGCAGGAAAGATGCCAGCCCAACGCCCAAGGAGCAACATGCCATCAGACTGGTAATGCCATGTCCACGTGGCAACACAAAGATTAATAGAAATGGGTTAATTTAAGATGAAAGAGCTAGTTAGCATGAAGCCTGCCATAGGCCATACAGTTTGTAAATTATATTAAGTCTCTGAATGATTATTTTGTAAGTGGCTGCAGGACCATGGGGCTGGGTGGGACCAGAGAAATGTACCACTACAATTGGTCGAGCATTTAAAAGTAATATTAACCTCTGTGTGGTTACTTGGGAGAGGCTTGTGGGACAGAAACTTCTACCTTCAATGGTTACCTAAATAAGATAAGCACAATGACACCAACTGACAGACCAACACAGATGAGGGAAATCTCACAGGGCCCTATCCCTAGATGAAGAGCTTCAGAAAATTAATTACTATTAAGAGAGAGGGGATTCAGTGTTTTCCAGGGAAGAGGCCCTTGATAGGACATATAGTCCCAAATAGTCATCCCTAAATAAATATCCATATGAGTACCATATAATGGACTCATTATTATATTATAGACACATACATACATATGCATATATGTATAATAATGATGACTAAAGAATAAGAGGTTATAAATTTGAGATGAGTTGAGGGACACAGGAGGAGTTGGAGGGATAGAGGTAGGGAGTAGGTATAATGTAACTGTAGTACACATGCATGAAATTCTCAAAAAATATAGAAAGTGATTGAGGAAGACATGTGACATTAACCTCTGGCATCTAAACACACATATACAGGTACATGGGGATATCAAACATACCTACACATACACTAAAACAAATTATTCAGATTATTTTGTTCAAAAGAAGTGTCACTGGAATCACTTACAAATGTTCAGTAATATACCTAAATCTCTGACTGTAGATATCAATTTTAAATGGAAAGTCAAAATCTGCTTTTCTCCTTTTTTTGACTATTATTAACAAGGCAGAAAACCTAGCAGCTTACTTATCAGACAAAAAAATGTATGGATGCAGATAAAAGCTATAGTCAAAATGTTATGCTTTTGTTTGAATTGCATTATAGAGACAAAGCATGCCAATTCATCAGCTTCAAGTTACTACCCTGTTACCCATGGTAACAGATATTTTCCTTATTTTTAATAATACCAAATCTCAAGTAAGTATCATAACAAGAAAAACAGATGTTAAAATGTGACACTCAAGGTCACTGCATTGCATGCCTGTTCATTCTTTAGTGCCTGGTAACATGGACTTGGCTGCAGGGATTAAAATATTACTATGTGCATGACACAAAAAGAAATCTGTCTTTAAACTAGGGTAGCAATTAGGTGGAAGAAATGAGTTTTCATGCATAATGCTCATTTTTTACATGAAATTTGATTTTATACCAATAACTAAGATCAAAGATGTATTCTACTTTTATTTAAAATATTTTATTTGTAGTATACCCTTACTGTATCACATAATCTTTAAATTTATTAAAGGAACATTGTATCTTAAATAGCAAATTTTGTTGTTATGCTATTATAAATTATAATTTTAAAAAGCCTTAAGTATCCAAATAAATAAAAAATTAGATTCTCACTATGATATTGCTCTCTCAAAATACTTTTAATATAATTTTAATTCCAACTATTTTTTATATCCATATCAATGTCTATATTTACTTGAAGAAAATTGGGGGATCAAAGCATGAAGTGTTTCCAGTTAAACCTCACTGCAGGATCATATTTAAATTTGGTGGATGATGCTCTGATATGGATATGCTATAATTTATTCAACTAATCACTGATTTCTGTGCATTTAAATTGCCTCCAATGCTTTGGTTTTATAAATATTATGGCAATGAACAAATATGTAGCTTAATCTTTCTACAAATTCTTGATTATTTCCTCAGCATAAATTCCAAGAAGTGAAATTTCAGGGTCAAAAGTATGCATGTTAAAAAATTGGAGTACATAACTGCTAAATTGCATCCAGAAAGAGTATACCAAATGACATTCCTACTAGAGGTGAGTGGATGACACTTTTCTGTCAAAATGCTCTTCCAGTTTGCTACTAAACTTTCTTAATTATAAGAGGCAAGTTTCTCCTTCACATTTTAGTATCTTTACAATCAGGTCACATTTTATAATCGATTCAATAGCAAAGCTTAACTGGTAGTATTTTTTTTTCCTTCTGAGTAATGCTTATAAAAGAGGGATGCACAATACCATCAGTGTTTTAAATTTTAAATATGCCTCCCTATGTTATGGTTGTTAGATAAACATATAGAAGCATTTAGCTTTTGTATAAACAAGTAGTTTCATCATTGACTGCCATGCTCATGATTTCTCTATTTTGATGTGAGAAATACTCTTTTATCTTATTATAGTACACTGAAACATTTAATAAAAGCTACATTAAAAAACTTTTCAAGTAATTAACCATTACTCTAACAATATTTGTGCTCATATATTAATTTAAAATTTATTTTAACATTAGTTGCCTGTCAGTTCGCTGTCTTAAACACAGGATTTACTAGCTATCCATTGAGTGATTAAATTCATGTCAACAAAAGCAGATTTGGAATGAGTTATGATTTGAAATCACGGTCTACTATGTCTAAAAAAAATTACTGACTTGGTTAATTACAAATCTACCATTTATTTTGGTTCCCTGAGTCATCATTGCTCAGTTACAATTGTAAAATAGGATCCAGGAACCCAGAAGCTGGTATTCTTTGCTGATGACCATTCTTCTGGTCCTATGTAATCTGAGAGAAGAAACAACTGTGCAGTGTGAAAAGTTCTGTCTGCTGTACTAGTCAACAAAACTCCATTTAGTTTACTGAGAGCTAAGATGGTCATGTAATATGATAAAGCAATGGATAGGTATGCACTCCATCCAGCTCATCAACTGAGTCTACAGGTCTATAGACTGTCCAAACCCAAGGACATTTGTTGTCCAAGTAATGTATTCAATCAATGTTGTAATAAACTAGTTTAACAACTGTTTTCAGCTCAGCATTAATGACAGGCAGATGAATAAGAAAACTTGCCTCAGAACACCAGAAGTGAAGAGTATGGGTAAGTCATACCAAGTGCTATAGAATCCAGCTTTTTCCTATTGATGCACACTGGACACTGGACATGCATGAGAAAAACACTGGAGAAACAAGAGGAAGTTGGAAAGGGCAAGAAAACCACAAGGGGAGACTGATTGGTTGGCTGATACATGGTACAGGAATGGGGACTGGGAACGCCTAATTACCATGTGATGGAAGATGAGAGTGCAGTAGTCCAAGGACACATCTGGACAAACAGAAGGAATCAGCTGGAAGATATCACAAGGAAATGGAGTGGAGACTTGACCTTTGAACGCTGAGGAAAGTACAAGGTGAATTCTGGGCCACTTATCTTTTTTGTAGCCTGTGTGCTTGTTAGAATGTAATGGCTATCCACTGACAACAAAGAACACCCAAGAAAGGGAAAAGAAATTCTGGGTTAATGTTGAATCTGAGCTGTAGTATGTGAACATATCCTGGGACTTTGTGTCCAAATTGCACTTAGATAGGTATAAGTCTAGAATTTATGGAGAGCTATTACATATAATAGCACATTACTTTAGTTTATTTGTTTTTCTAGTGGGTATATTCTTGCTGGGGAATAAATATTGCATTTTTGTGGGGAGGGGAGTGAAAATAAGGAGTTGATCGATGGAGCATGCTAATGGATGGCAAACATCTTTTGCATCCTGTCAGTGGAGACACCAGGATGCTGAAAGGAAGGAAAGGGGCAACAGAAACTAGGAAAGGGGGATTTGAGAAGGCAGCAAAGCTTTGGTAGGTGTTCTGTAATGATACAAATTAGGTCACTGGAGAGGATTCCCACTCCACCCATAGCTGTAAACTGTTCATCATTTCCTGCATGACTAGAATGGATTAGAGTCAAGAATGGTCTATCTCTACCGGTTGGTTGATTTCAAAAACAAATGATAGATTTAAAAAATATATCTACCTCGGTAGAAGCAAAAGAATGTTTTTTAAAAGTTTTTATTCTTATTGCTTTTAATAACGTGTATGTTTGTGTATCTGTTTGTGGGTATTCACATGTCAGGGCAGAGTCAATAGAGGCCAGGGGCTTCAGTTACAAGCTGGAGCTGGAGTTCCAAGCAGTTGTGAACTGCCTGACATGGATGCTTGGAACCAAACTCGGGACCTCTGAAAGAGAGTACTCTTACTCACTGAGCTGTTTTCCTAGTCCCCCAAAGTGTGATTTTTATAACCTAAATCACATCCTTGTGCTGTTTTGTTCTCAGAGAACCTCAGTAGCTAGTACATGGGAGCAGAGATAGCCCAAGATTCTCAGTGTTAACTTCTAATTTGCATCTGGAACTTTGGGATTTAACAACTTCAGTATGAATTAAATTTTTAAACCCAGATGGAACAGTCCTAACTGGGAGTTCATTCTTATCAATTGGCTACCTGAGAGAATACAGGAAATTATGAATGGGAGCTGCACTAGCATCAAGTAGTTATCTACATTCTATTTGCATTTATTGTCTTGTTTGGCTCGACCTGCAAACATTCAGAGTTTTAGCTTCTCCAGGGTGTTACAATCAGCTTTAACCATGTCCATTGTACCTAAATAAATTCGCTTCTGAGACCAAATAGTTGTATTAATGTAGCTTAATTGATAACAGTCAATGGGAAGGCACTTATTGAAGATCTCTGGATTAATAAATAGTTACATTAAACAATGGAGAATAACTTTTAAGAGAAAAGAAAGCCAGCTCACAGAAGCACATGGTTTTCATTTGGAGAGGAGGAGCTGGAAAGAGGCTTTGCTCTGAGGTTGACTTCATGGCTGCAGGCAAAAACTAGGAGATTAACAGAAACTGCAGCAGAAGCAGAGTTGTCTGCATTTTAGACATTTAACTCAGTACTGGACAACTCTCAAGAGATCTTTTGAATTTAGGAAGAACTGGTCATTGGGAGAGGATAAAATAGTTCCATTTTTTTGTTTGTTTGTTTTCAATAATCAATGTTACCTAAATAATGGCACCATGTGAAGTGATACAGAATTTAAGATGTTTCTCAGTTCAGTCACTTTAGCTTTCTACATGGCAAATGGGAAGTTTATATCACATGGTGTCTCCTAATGTGGTCAAATGGCTTCTTTCCAAAATAGGAAGAGAATATGAAGAAAAGCATAGACCATAATGATACAGTTAGTGGTGGAGAAAGAGTTTGAAATAAGTAAATAAAATAATTGAAGCAATTCTGCATACAGCTGACACTTCCCCAAGGAATATTCAAATTGACCATTGCTAGATACCTTGTGAAGAGCAGGGTTTTCATGTGCTATAAGACACCGAGGTAGGATTACTTTTGTCTCAGTTTTCTTTAAGGCCGTGAAGATAAACACAAAGTGGCTGTGTTTCCAGACAACTTTTGTAATACTTGCAGGGCAGTGGTGGAAATCAAATTTGAAATCCTTAACAACTACCTCATGGGTATGAAGTCAGAGTGGGGCAGCATTTCTACGGAATAATACCCTTGGTCATGGAGCTGGAAAAAGAAAACACTCTTTCTGTCTTCAAGCTTTATAACTGAGGCTTAAGGATAGTAGCTAAGATGGTAGGTATGGTATGGTATGATATGGTATGTATGGTATGGTATAGTATGGTATGTATGGTAAGGTAGATATGGCATGGTATGGTATGGTATGTATGGTAGATATGACATGGCATGGTATGGTATGCTAACACACTTAGAGCATTCAAAAGCCCTGAGGAAATACTAAAGTGTCAGGTACAAGAAAGCTACTGCCTGAGTCAAGACTCCAGGTGATCTGTGGAAGCATTGTGAAAGGAGTCTGTAGCAACACCAAGACCAGTCAAAGTCTTCACCCAATACATAGTGCCATCAGGTAGGGCTCCTTGCCCTTCAGGTCTACTCTGCTTGCTCATTCTCCTCTCCTGGCAAGTATTTAGGGTGACAAGTTGTGGTGAGCAGGTGAGGAAATGGGAAAGAGGCTAGTAATGCCCAGCCTTCTCACCTACCCTCTGCAGACTTTTGGACTTGGAATTGGCCATTGCTGAGAAAAAACAGAAGTTCTAATTTTAAAACAAATTCAGATATTTTGTTGCTTTCTTGCAGTTGATATCTGAATTACAATTTGTATGAATTTACTTTGGCTCACAATTGCAATGGTTTCAACCCACAATCTATCAGTCTTTTGCTTTTCAGCCTGCGGCAAAGCAACACATCACATAGGGAGTGTGTGCAATGGAGCTGCCAACCTCACAGTGGCAGACAAGTGAAACAGTAAGAAAGAGGAGTAGCCAACGTTCCCAGCATTCCCTTCTAGAGCCCACTTCCAACAACAGAACTTCCTTCCACACTCTTCCAGAGCTTCCGCTCCCTCTCAATAGCGCCACCTGCTGGGAACCAACTAACACCACCGGTCTATGAAGAAAGGTGTCAGCATTTCCTGAATTCAACTCTCTAAATCAGCTCTAGGGAAATGTGAACCCTGCCTATGCCAAGGACACCTGAATTCGAGAGCTGCCACCCCAGGTAAGAGAATCCTTCTTCTCTGAGATATCTTCAAAGGCTGAGTGTTGAAATGTTTTCTGTTCTCTAAGAGTGATCTAAATGTGGTAGTTCTGATAAATTTAAGAAAAGAAACCAATATTCTCTAGTGTAATATGGGCAGTTTTTTCTTTTAATAAATAAGAGTTCACTTTCAAGCCAGGTTTCATATTATCCTAAACCCTATTTCTCTCTACAGAGATAATCATTTTAGGAGGTTTGTGAGGCACCCAACAACAAATTAGAGGAAGAAGTCAGCATATGTGTCATACATAGTGTGAGCAAGGCTTTGCCTCCAAGATCTGCCTGATGAACTGCAATATGCTTTATTTGGCTGGAAAATAAGGATAAATCTGTTCTTTAAAAGAAAATCACTTGTGGATAAGTGAGGATAGGTTAGTTTTTTATCAAACCTTTCCTATGGGTTTCTTTGTTAATAGTGTTGCTCCTTTAACCTAGTATGCCTTAAAATTTATCAGTGTCTAACAATCATATTTTATCAACCAAAGAAGCAGTAGTTTCATGTACTAAAAGTCCAACAAGGTGAAAACCAGTTCTTAGCACCTTTCTAACTGAGCCACTTGCTCAGTCAACAGGCCTGCTGAACTTTGGTTTCTTTGTGTTGGAGGTAATCCTTGATGACTGAAATGATTGAGGACTAAAACATAAACTCCTCTGCTTTGGAGTTAGTTATCTTTCTCAGGAAACAGAAAGGTGTACACACTTCGAGGAATCTGTATGAGTCTGGATACTTTGTTCAAAAGGTTGCAAACCTCTAATCATGGTGGACATAAAGAGACAGTTTAACCACAATTTCAAGAAATGAATCCTATAAACTACAATATCAACCTGCTAGGCAAGATATGCCCATTACTACAATAGTGGCATGACTACTGTGGGGATAACCAACTGGTTTCTGATTTGAATAGGGACAACTCCACAAGAGGGAGTTAATGCTTGATGCTGTAAATCCAATTAAAAAAAAAAAAAAAAAGAATATGGCTTGCTTGGCTGAGGAGACCTTAGATTCTAAGCCTTGTTTAGCTAAATTGACATGGCACTCATCTTTTTAAAATACTTAAGTTTACACCTAAATGCTACTCTCAGATTTAATCAGAAAAGCTTCTCTTTGCAATGAATTATCAGTGAGTGCAAAGACTAATAGCTGGTAACGGTGTTGGGAAAAAGTAGTAGCTTGGTGCTCAGCCCTAAACAAGACATTTATACAACTCCCTCTCAGATTCACAGAACACTGAAAGAATGTAAAAGATGGAAGATAGGTAGAAGGGCCTCAAAATGCTGTGTCATGGGCATGATAAAAAACAATATAATCATAACTGTGTAGTAACTGCTACCATCTACACTGGGCCTCCACAAGACTGGGCTTGTGAAAGCTGAACATGGATCAGGGAAGCGAACACAGGGTCTTACTTCTCCCTGCTTAACTATTCGGCTACTTTTTGGATTTGATGGGAGGGGCAGCTGTGTCGCCAGTGATGAGCCCACAAAACCACAATGAACATGTCCAAACCCATGGTCAAAACTATGGCCCTTGTTAAAATCAGTGGGTCATCAAACAAAACAACAACAGACACGCACACACAAATCATTAATATGGGAAAGGGCCTTCTAAGGAGGTAGGGGTGGGGCTTGCCAAGGTTGGAGAAAGGTAAGGGTGGTGGAGAGTAAACAGAACTTATGTATATGAATTCTCACACAACAGTATCAATTCAGATGTATGGTTCAAAGAATTTGTGAAAGTTTTCTTCAGAGAAGCCAAACTACATGAACAGCAATGAAAAGACGGGCAATGGAAGCTGGTAGAGAATGGGGGCACGGGGCTTTATACTGAGGTTACAAAAAAAAAAATGCTATCTATGACAAACTACCACAATAAAAATCTTTATTTCTAGCCTGTCTTAACCCAGGGTCCAGGTCTGACCTGCCCCTCAGGACACCAAATAAGTCTTTACCCTGAATTTCTCACGCTTCTTAGCCTTGGCTTACTGGTGCTCTCTGCCTAGCCTTGGGGTGAATTTGGACTGATGGTATCCAATTTAGACATGCCGTTGACCTCATTAAGCTGGGATGAGAACCTAAGTGGCCATCAACCCACTCAGTCAACCACCAGTACTTCCTTCTCCTTCCTTGTCTCATTCTGCTGGCGACACTCCCTCTTAGAACACCATGAGGCTGCAATCCACACTAACCACAGACAGGCTGCACACGAAACTTCAGTTTATTTTAGATGGCATCTTTTTGAATAAAATTTCCTGAGGGAGATTTTCTTAAATTAAGTTCCCAGGGGGAGAAAATCAAATAATCAAAGCTCTTGTGAGTCTTAGGGCTGGTCTTTCAATCAGCTTGCCATTGTCTACCAGTCTTCTCCACTACAATCGTCTACTTCCAGCATCTGGTTTATGTTTTTTTCTCCTGGGCTAGTTTTTGATATAATTATAATTTTTCTCATCTTTTTTTTCTTTAAACATGATTTTCAAAATCTACACATTCCCCACAAGCCCCAAAGCTTAAAACTGCACTTCATGTCAATAACTTTAAGGATGAGAGTGTAGGAAGAGATAGAAGGAAACCTTTGGTTTCCAGGTAAGGTCTGAGTTAAAAATAAAAATCTTCTCTCCCTCAGAGACTCATAATCATGTAAAACAAGGGCTGAAAGTACTATATCACTATCATTTCTAGCAACTACAAGGAGGATCACAAATAAGTTGTTCCTAATATCTTCAGAATAGAACTTCACAATCATTTTTTTTCCTTTTGAAAGAAAAGAAAATTCAAGGTCACATATGTGGTAATACATCTTTGCCTGGCATTCTATCCTTCTGGATGGGAGCATAATGGGGACTAACACACAGAATGCTTGATATCCTGTGAAGAGTTGTGGTCCTCATAGTGAGGAGTGGGACTTTTTATAAAGGAACAACATCTAAGAATTGTTTCCCAGGAAGTTTGCTCAGCATGGGGTTGGACTCATATGATCTGGCCTCTTCTCAAATAAGTCTCAGTGAAGACCCACATGCTGTTTTGTGCCTGTTAGAGTAAGGTTTGTGTTTCTTCTTGTAGAGTATCTTCAAACAGCCTCCAGGGTGTTATAATCCAGTAGTTCTCAAAGTGGTTTCCCAATGTTTGACTTGTATCAACAATGCCTGAAACTTGTTAAAATACCCCATTAGCTCTGGAAGTGAGGCCCAGAAATCCACATGCATTTGAAGTAATCTAAGTGATTCACCCATTCAAGTTGAATAACAACTGCTGTAACCTGCATGCAGCAGGCCTTACTGGGAGCTCTCTGTAGTACTGGCACAGATGTCACTGATTTAGACCCCTTAGCCACCAGTGCCCATTCCCTGGGAGAAGTTAAGGATGATGGTCTTAACCTGCCCTGGACTGCAAGAATGAGGAGAGACGCTGATGAAGCCTCTCCCCTACCATTTCCCTTGCCTCTGAGGTAGCCAGTAATTGGCAGTAGGGACCTTAAGACTAGTTATCTTGAAGAACAGGACCCTTCTGGCCTACGAGTCGCATGGGTCACTCCAAGGATAGACTTTGTTTAATATTTATTTATTGACTATGTGCATATGTATGTGTGTGTGGGGGGGGTGTATACATGCCACAGTGAACATAAGGAAGTCAGAGGACAACTTTCCAGGAGCTGATCTTCATTCCTGCCTTGCTGAACCAGGGTCTTTCCTGTTTCTGCTGCTTTGCTGCATACTCCAAACTAGGTAGCCCACAAGCTTCAGCCAAAGTCAGTTCTCTTGTCTCTCCCTCTCATCTTGTCACAAAAGTGCTGGGATTGCAGCTGTGCATCACTACATCTGGATTTTTATGTGTTCTGGGGATCCAAGTTTGGTTGTCAAGTTTTTCTCTGCTAGAATATTTACTCACTGAGACATCTCTGTAGCCCTGGACTCCACTGAAGACCATATTCCATTTATTCTTTTCTCCACATGGACCTCCTTACTCTCTTACAGATTTGCACTAAAGATTACTCCTTCATCAAGTCTTGTGCTTCCATATCTTCTGCTCAGCTTTGTTTTGAGGGACCAGAGTAAGGCATTATTATGAGTTTTAATGACAGATGACAACAATGCTCTTTTAAAAGCAATAACGGGTGGGGATGATTACTGTTTGGTGAAAAGAATTCCCAAATATTGGCAAGTGTGTGATGGAGACTAAAAGCTTACAGAAGGTTCACTGATTAGCTCATGTGCCACTTTAACCCATGAGAATGGAACTGAAGGCTGTACATACACCATGCACTCCATAGAACTCACAACCTAGAATGAGAGGGGAAGATTTAGGAATCAATGAGTCTCAGGCATCCAAAGAAAGGTGGGGTATAGGGCATCATTGAAACTGAGTACCTAGCAAGCAGTCAATCATGGTATCCGATATCGACATTAACACCAGACAATTTTTATAAAGCATCTCCCTGCTTCCTGTCACTTCCTGTGGTACTTTGGAGGGCTGAGAAGCATGGCTGAGTCCACATATTTTTTTCTTTGAAGCCACACTGGAAAAAATAATTTCCATTTTATTCTATTCAGAGTATGAATTAGGCCAATTAGTAGAGTGTCAATTTCATTTTTTTTTTTTTTTGCTTTCAATAAAGTTTCCTACCTGTTGCTAAAAATCATACTGTATGTTTTTAAATGTATAAGGAACAGATTCAAGTATGATTTCTAATTCAAATAATTCTTAAGAAAGGACGTCAAATTTTTGGGAAAGGGACAAAACCCTGCCAGCACTTACTTAGAAACAATATTTAAGGCTTAAATCCATGGAGCTCCCAAAATACTACTTTCTAAGTGGCATTCTTCCTACTTGTACATTTCCTGATGATGATGGTTTTGGTGTATGAACGTGTAGTCAGGTGGTTTAGGGAAAGTGAGTTATAATAATGAAGGTGCTGGTTTTTAAATTAAGCCTGGATTTTTCACATGCCTTAAGGGTTATGTCCAAAAGAAATTGCTTTCCCTGGGACCAAAGGCACTATCTTACCACTCCAACACAAAGAGCCAGAAGCCTATTTAAGCGTTCTCCATGATTCATTTCCCAGACTGGGCTTTCTATGAGTACTTCCTTCAGGGAAACACACTTTTCCTCCTTTGCAGTCCATTTCCTGTAGGAATGTGTCTCTAGGAAATTATAATCACAGCATTCTTCTTGGGTTTATAGTGACAACTCAGAGGCAAAGCATGTCCACGCACACACAAAACACCTTTAAACAATGTGAGGATGAGGTAAGGCAAGGGAAAGAATTTCTACTTTCCCAAGTGACACTCCATTTTATTTAGTTAATTCATCAATTTTACATAGCAACTTTTACAGAATTTTCTTCCCTTGCTCTGGGATTGCAAGTTTACACCACTCATCTTGAGGCTGGGGTATTGGCCCAGCATGTGCAAAACTCGAGTTTCTACCCTAAGCACTACAAAACAAAAACTAGGTTCTTCTTTCAGTGTTGTATAAAGATTCACATGAGCCAAATCACTATCAAGGTTTACTTTAATTGTAACCACAGGATAGCCAATACAGTTGTCAGAGAAGGCCAATAGAGAGATGCCTCTCACATTCTGAAGGAGAGGGTAGATGAGCAGGGTGTGCAGCAGAGCTCAGCTATGAACACAATCATTGTGAATCCTTAAGAAGAAATGTAGCAGGAATCTTAAAGAGTCTTATTAATAAAATCAAACCTGTGGCCAGTTTTTGGGGTGAATGCTGGAAGGTCAGAGAAGCAGAACAAGCCACAGCTAATCTCATCTGGCCAACTTCTCAGCTGGTCTTGTTTCCTCAGACTGGAAGCTTCTGTGTCCTCATCCCAATGACTCTCAATTGAACTGCTGCTCGAAAGCCCGAAAGCTTAACCAGCTAAAAGCTTCTAGTTTCTGGTCCTCACGCCTTATATACCTTTCTGCTTTCTACCACCACTCCCTGGGATTAAAGGCTCGCTTTCTGGGATTAATAGCGTGAGTCACCATGCTTGGCTGTATTCTTGAACACATGGATTTCTGCCTCTGGAATGCTAGGATTAAAGGCGTGTGCTACCACTGCCTATCCTAAGTATCTAGTGGCTTTTCTGTTCTCTGACCCCAGATAAGTTTATTAGGGTGCACAATATTTTGGGGAACACAATACCACCACAAAGAAAGACTGCTCATCCTAAGCTAAAGGAAGGGCTGTAGCATGGAGGGTGGGGTGGGGCATGCCCACAAGAGAAGGAAGAATGGCTGATGAGCTGTGGAGCCTCATCTCCTAAGACAAAGCTAGCACCATCCAACAATGCTATGGCTTCTCTAGGTAAGGACGCAGAGACCTCTAACGGATGGATGCCCTGTAGAATGGTGCTAGGAATACATTTGGCCGCTTCTATGCCAGAACCACTTCCAGAAAGTTACTAAGTAGATGTCACTTCATGCTAGCTGAAGAAATCACAGTCATTAGAAACTCAGACCAGAGAGCAAAGGGCACATTTCCACTTAATATCTATTAGCAGTGTTTAACCCTTACAACAATCACATTTTCTTCACCACAAGACTCTCATGCTGATTGTACAGCTATAAGGAACATTGTCATAACTGAAGCACACGCTAAAGAGAGCAAAAATATGTTTGCCAGAGAATAAAGGAAGTCTATTATTAGGAATGATTAAGATCACAGAATATTTCCTAGGCTCCTCTACTTAAAGGTGTTGTATGTTTTACCATAAACTTGACATCCTTCCCAGGGAGACACAGATTTTCTTCTTTTATAGATGAGAAAGTTAAGACTGAGGGAAAGTCAAGGAAATGAAGAATGGCAATGGAACCTGGAACGTTGTGACTCTGAGTTCAGTTGCTCAGGCTCTGAACTACATCAGTACCCTCTGAGTGTCTAAGATGCACTTCCATGAGGAAGCCACCTAGGGATCAGCATCTCCTGTCCTTCCAATGAAACCAATGGATAAACATTAATAACCAGGCAACCATTTCACACCGTCAGCAGAAGTGGCTCAAAACGTTGGTTTAAGCACTGTTGTTTCTTTTAATTAAATGCTGTGAAGGTCAAAGGACAACTCTCACTAAGATTGACAATTAATAAATAGGACCTTAAGAAACTGAAAAGCTCTGTAAGGCAAAAGACACTGTCAATAGGACAAAACAGCAGCCTACAGAATGGGAAAGATCTTCACCAACCCCACATCTGACAGAGGACTGATCTCTAAAGTATATAAAGAATTCAAGAAACTAGACATCAAAAAATCAAATAATCAAATTTAAAAATGGGGTACAGACCTAAATAGAGAATTTTCAACAGAATCTCAAATGGCAGAGAAATGTTCATCATCCTTAGCCATCAGGGAAATGCAAATCAAAACGACTCTGAGATTGCATCTTACACCTGTCAGAATGGCTAAGATAAAAAACACAAATGACAGCTTATGCTGGAGAGGATGTGGAGCAAGGGTAACACTCCTCCACTGCTGGTGGAAGTGCAAGCTTGTACAGCCACTTTGGAAATCAATATGGCCTTTTCTCATAAAATTGGGACTCAATGTACCTCAAGACACAGCTATACTACTCTTGGGCATATACCCAAAGGATGTTCAATCAAACCAAAAGGACACTTGTTCAACTATGCTCATAGCAGCTTTATTTGTAATAGCCAGAACCTGGAAACAACCTAGATGCCCCTCAACCAAAGAACGGATAAAGAAAATGTGGTACATTTACACAGTGGAGTATTACTTAGCTGTCAAAAACAATGACATAATGAAATTTGCAGGGAAATGGATGGAACTAGAAAAAAAGTCATCTGAGTGAGGTAACCCAGACCCAGAAAGACAAACATGGTATGTGCTCACTCATATGTTGATATTAGCTGTCAAGGATAGCCATGCTACAATCCACAGACTCAGAGAGGCTAGGTTACAAGGAGGGCCCAATGGGGGAAGCATGAATCTCCCTGGGAAGGGGAAACAGAGAAGATCTCCTTGGACTGGTGGCAGGTTGGGACAGGAACTTGAGGAATCAGGTTGGGGTGGTGGGCAGAGGGTGAGAGTGCTGAGAAAGATGGCTGGAAAGGGGGTCTGGTAGAAGCCTGATGCAAGGAAAACTCCCACAAGTCTACAAGGACAGCCCCATCTAAGATTCCTGGCAGCAGTGGATGCATAGCCTGAACTGGCCATCCCCTGTGATCAGATTCGTGACTACTCTGGTTGTCAGCAGAGAGACTTCATCCAGTGACTGATGGAGGCAGATTTGGAAACCCACAGTCAAACATTGGGCAGAGCTCAGGGAATCCTGTGAAGAAAGGGAGGAGGGATTGTAGGAGTCAGAGGGATCAGTGACACAGCAGGAAACCCCATAGAAACCACTAGCCTTGCTCATGAGAACTCACAGAGTCTGAACCAACAACCAGGGAGCCTGCATGGGACTGACTGCAAGTTGTGTAGCTTGGTCTATTTGCAGGACTCTGGGTAATGGAAGCAGAGGCTGTTCCTTGTGCTTTGGCTGTCTCTTGGGAATCTATTCCTCATGCTGGATTGCCTTGCCCAGTCTGAATACAGGGAGAGGTGCTTGGTCATATGGCAAGCTTGACAGGTCATGTTTTGCTGATGCCCAGGGGAGGCCTGCCCCTTTCTGAGAAAATACAGAGGAGGGATGGATTGAGGAGGGGATGGAGGGGAGGAGACGAGGGAGTGAGAAGAGAGGAGGGAGGAGGGGCTGCGATGGGAATGTAAAATAAATAAATTAATTAAATGTTAAAAAAAGAAAAGGCAAAAAAATTACCTCACTTCTGCTGTGACCCAAATTTTAGGACACAATGTAGTGGATGGGAAGGAGCAATGGCTCTGAGGTCTGGAAGATTTGGGCTTTGTAATAGTTCTGTGCTGGGACCAAAGGGCAGAATTTCTAATTAGTGTCAAATATGGTGGTTTATAAATCATGCTGAGAAATTAGAAAATATATTACCTATTTCTCAGTAACACCTGAATGAATTCCAGATGAGCCAACAAGATTTAAGTAAAGATAAAAGCATGCACATCTATCTGATGGTGCAGTACATCCTTACTACACTTGGAGTGGTCATTACACAAATCTGCGTGTGATAAAATGGCAGGAAAACACACACACACACACACACACACACACACACACACACATGGCACCAACTGTCTGTCAGTCTCCTGATTATGACACTGTGCTATGATTATGTAATGTGTAACCGTTGGAGGAACTGGTTACTTTGTACACAGGACTTCTCTGAATGACTTTTGCAATTTCCTGTGGACCTATAATTATCACAAAAATAGAAAGGAAAGTAAAATTAATAAAAGTATAGGAAATATATGATAAAAATGAAACTATAATAGTTGAAATTAGTTTGAAGCAAGGAAGAATGCTTTTAAAACAAGCACATTTCTGAATGTTCAAAATGTAAAAGTAAAAAGCATGGCATTAACATATTTCCAGCATGTCTGACAAATGAGAGTTAGAGGTTTTAATATAATATCACTTATATTATAGCTGAATGTGTGAACTCAGGGCCCTGGGCAGAGCTGTAATGTGATATCCTGTGATGAGTCAGACTGTCCATCCCCCTGGACATCTGAGGACCCATAGCATGTCAGGTGACCTCTATGTCAGTGGTCAACTGTTAGCTGAAACTCCTTATTCTTTTCCTACCTTCACGTCCCTTCTCCTCCTGTGCTTCCACCTCACTGTGATTCAACAGTGGGGTATTCATGAGATCCTCTTGTACCAAGCCACCTGACTGTTCCATACATTGCCCATATTAACCTCACAATCCCCTAGTGGAGTAGAATTTACTAGATTCACTTTAGAGATGTAGAGACAGGGACTCAGAGAAGTTGATGACTTGTCCAAGATCACTCAGCCAGGAAATGTAACACCTAATCCTCAAATGATTATGTTCTCTTGAATTAAAAGCCTGGACTGGAGGATTCCAGAATTATTAGAAAATATCCAAACCCACATTATAAGTATTCTGTCTAAATGAAGATTCCTAATAAGGATCTGTAGGGATGCCCCTCTAGTGCAAACATCTTAACAGTTTTGTTGAAGTGTTTCTGTCCTGATTCTCATCATGGGCCAACAATGGAACATTCCTATAGAAGTCTCCTCTGGGAAAACAGCTTTTCCTGGGTCACACTTGTAACATGAGCACAGACTACTTCTTATTATCAATGAGGCTGTTTCTCAGCTCTGTCCTCAGGTAGACTGGAGTCTAATACTATAAAAGGGCCATGTATTTCTGTGCTCTGATACCCACTCACAAAAATCAGTACAGTGATCAGTAACTTCTGACCCTGGGTCCCCACATTTCAAACAATAAATGCGAAAAATAAGAGTTGCTGTTTTTGTTTGAGACACTTTTGCTATATATCCATTGTTGAGCATCTTGGATTATGAGTACTCAAGTATCAGATACACAGGTACTAAGAAGGTTGAAGCTTAATGCTACTCTTAGAAACAAGAATAAATAATTCTTTAACACCAACATAATCATGGACAAGTGATTAAACTTTGCTAAATCGTCTCTTTGACATTGAAGGAATTTGGCACTGCTTGGAAAACCTGTTTCACAACACAGTACTGCTGTGGGATTTCTTTCTGTATGCTGTGAATATGGGTTGCTATGATTGGTTGATAAATAAAGCTGCATTGGCCTATGGCAAGGCAGCTTAGAGGCAGGTGGGAAATCCAAGAAGATATATGGAGAGAAGAAAGGAGAAAAGAGAGACACCAGCTACTGCCCATGGAGTAGCAAGATGCTAGCAGACCGGTAACATTACAGCTATGTGGTAACACATAGATGAGTAGAAGTGGGTTGAGTTAAGTTATAAGAGCTAGCTAACAAGAAGCCTAACCCATAGGCCAAACAATTAGTAATTAATATAAGCCTCTGAATGATTATTTTATAAGCGGCTGCAAGACCGCAGGGCTGGGTGGGACTGGAGAAACCTTCCGGCTAAACAGTACCTCCAGTATTCCCAGTCTGCTAAGAAATTAGAGTACATATACAAAAGAGAAGGTAACAGAAGAGGATTCACAAAAACACATATGAGGGGATATTAATGGGTCAGTGCAGAGCGGAATCTGTTCTTAGCTCTTCAGAGAAAGCTGTTCAAAGAATCATGGCCATCTGTGCCATGGAAATGACTACTCCTTGAGGACGACAAATATATATCCATTATCTCTGTGTGTCTCTGTCTCTCTCTTTCTCTCTGTCTCTTTCTGTGTCTGTCTCTATCTCTGTCTCCCCCATCTCTCTAACAAACACACAAAGAGATGCTCGTGGAGAATGCAGATTCTCCTATGTAATAGTCTATGTGGTTATCACTATATCCCTTTCTATAACAAAGATGGGACAACAGGATACAAAGCCTCAATTAAATGTAAGCACAGAACCACAGTATTTTCACATCATACAGGCTGGTTTGAGTGTAATATAGTCCTTGAATGGAAAAGAGTGTCAAATTCAGCTCTGGTTTATAAGCAAAGGCCCCATGGAATAAGCAACTAGCTCAGGAAATACATTTCAATGACCTTCTATTGAAGTGGAAGTCCCACCCTGGTGCTTGTAGGGTGTTAACAAGGAGCTCTTGTTATATAGTTCCCTTAGTCCTGAAAACATGGAAGAGAACTGTGTTGTTGGACCACTATGAAAATGAAAGTAGCTTTACAGTAGGCTGACCCCTAAGCAGAGAGATTTAAAGTGAGGTGGACTCAGTGTCTTTAAAATACACATAAATCTAGCATATCAACACCATATGCTCAAGATATCATTGCCAAATGTAGGGAAGAGAAACAAGCAGACTCACAGTCCAAGAAGCTGAGAAGGTAACTTCTGGCTGGCAAAGTCAATGTTTAATGATTTTAATAGGTTTTCTTGACTTTGATGTTTTTACTAAAAAGTCACATGATAATGTACATTTTTCACTGTATTATTTTATTCATTGATACCATGCCAAGATTCTCAAACATAAGGAGAACTATCCCAGCACAGTATAATATCTCTAACCTCAGAAAGGTTAGAATATAGATTTCACATTTCTTGGTAATCTTGCTCTGGCATCTAGCCTGCTCTTCCAATGTAAACACAAAGATGCAGAAGACATCTGATCACTGAGAACCATCTTTCCACTAACAGCCAGATAATCTGCGATCTGCCAGGCCCTGAGCAGAATCCTTTAGATTTTGTATCTTTCAAAGATAATTGTGTAAGTTGCTCTTTGGCTGAGCTTATAGAAAGAGCCAGTAATAAAGTGAGAGTTGAATATTTAATGATATAACCCAGGTTACATCACACTAACCAGTGAGTGTCTTACACATTGCTATAGATTCTCTTTATCTTGCATGAATGCATCAGTCAAGGGTCACATTCATGTCCCAGTAGGAGACTAGGGACTTGGCCCTGAGGCTAAGTATTTAGAACACATATTTTCTTAGCTCACTGTAGTGGTGGTTCTAGGTTGTACACTATCTTTCATATCTCAGAGTCCTCAGTTGGAAGAAGGGAGAAAGCCCCATATACCTACTTCACAGAGACTTTTAGTGAAAATCTGAACAGATTATAAGGGCAGAGGATGCTATAATTTTAGAAATGGCTTAAGGAGTCTCAACATCAAAACTCTATTGGTTAATAAGAAGAAGTTTAGTAGCATGAAGACTGGGAATGTCCATACCCAGATGGCTGAAGAAAACGGCCTTTTAACAGTCCCTTTAATCATAATATATTTCTCTTTTGTAAAAATATTTCATTACTTTTAAGATGACCATCTGGAGGATACTGTGCAACATATTATCAGTTTGTTAGAACACCTGATCTTCAAATGGCAGGTAGTAGATAACTGTGAAAAGGACTTGGTTGGTCTTAGACATTGCTACTCTCCTTAAAGATGCTGCTTAGGGCCCCAGGCTCTGTGGTACTAGGAACAGAAGTCTGTCATCCATGGCTTCTGAACATGTGTGTGGTATTGCGAGTGAGCTTAGTCCTCCAAAATGGCCACAGTGCTCGAGATAGAGGTGCCCTGATATGTTCATTCCTTAGGAACAAGTTCAGCCAATGCCACATTAAAAAACAATTGCTTAGTGTAGGCAGAGCTCTTTGGGTGGTAGCAAACCTGGGTCCTCAGGAGGAGTGGGTATCTGTATTACAAAATGATAAAGCTGGGCAAGAATTTCCTGTCCTCAAATTTGTAACTAGGCTGGAATAGGAAATGGCCTCAAAGGCTGGAGGGTCTCCTTCAGAAGCTAAAAAAGAAAGGGATGATAAAAGGAGCCGATTTCAAAAGGACTTCCACTAACCAAAACAAAGGCAGCATGGCAGACTCCCGACTCAATCCCAGCCCTTGTTTGCAATTTGCAGGCTGGATTTCTACAGGAAGCCACTTAGAGAAGATGTGGACTTTCGTTTGGGTTTTTGACAGCTCTTTGGTCCTCAGTGAGCCACTGAGGATAATATCTGGTCTTCTTGTGTTCTACTAAAAGATACATATAGGCAGCCAAGCAAGGGGCAGCTGGTTCTTTTTGCACACACACCTCCTAGTGGCTCAAACAGAACATGCTACCTGCTCAGGAAGTGTTCTTGCCTTCTGAATTCTGGCTGTCTGAAATCAGTATTTCAACAATGTTCAATACCTCAATATAAAACTATCAGCCTGATCTATAATACATTTTCATTTGTTTTCCAGGACAAAAGGAAGTCATGGAACATTCCCTCAGACATGTGTCACTTTTAAATCATGACAAAAACATGAGTATTTAGTTTGAAGGCAGAACAAATGGAAAGTTATTCAAAATCCTCAGCATTATTTGATCTATTCCATTTAGTGTTCCAAGTTACTGAAACAGTAGTATAAGGGGCTGTTTCCCATCATGATTTCCTGGATAAATTCAATACTTAGGTCTCTCATTTCATGATCATTCATATTCTACAGTGTGCAATTTGATTCATGAAAAGCCTTAATAGAAAAGTGAGGAATTTTCAGTGTAAGTGTGGGACTATAGATAGATGTGAGGCCAGACCACTGGGCTAACACAGACAACACTGTGCAGTAGGAAAGACAGAATATAAAGAGTTTCACAGAGGCTCCAGGCATTGCCAGGTCCTTGGGAATTGTATTTGACTCATGAAATTTAGAATTCTCTCACCCACACAAATCAATGTCATCTTCTTCTCCCTTGTCCTTGTTTTACCCTCTTCTATAAATCAAGAGATACATGGAGCTGCCTACAGAAGTCACAAAGATTTCTCCAGTGAAACATGTTCTAGTGAAAGAAGGAACATTTTCAGAAAAGCTCACCGAGTTTAGTTCACAGAGTAAATCAAAATTCCCCCATCTCTGATTTGAGTTCTGCTGATAACTAAGAACATTTAAATGCTTTTTTATAAATTTCAATGTTTTTATGTTAAGTAACTCATTTGTCTATTTTATAGATTATCAAGTTAACTCTGAGGTCTGTCTAATTCAGAAAAGGCTACGTCTTGACATCTGCAAATGGTGGTCACTTACAGCCTTCCCAGCAGCTTGACACATACCTGCACACTCTCCACCTCTGTGCCTTTAGAGGGCCCCTCTCATCACCTGTGAGTTGTATAATTATCTGTGTTCCTAAGGAACAAAACCTTGAGGAGAACAGGAGTTGGGGAATCCCATCTCCAAAGCTGGAGGCATGGCACCACATTTTGCATATGGTATATGCTCTGTACATATTTAGCAAATTGAACCAAACTGAATTAATCCAATAAGGTATTGCCAACTGAGTAAATTCTGTGTCCCACCCACCTGACAACCTCTTGTTCTCAGCCCAACTCCCACCAGTCAAAATCATTTAAACACAGAAAAAGCTCCATGATTGATAGAAACTTAAATGTTACTCATCACTGTGCGTAGGTAATAACCTTGAATCTAAATGAATGCGGCTCTAATTTCAGGCATAGCATGAACATCTGGAATGACTTGGGAGTGGCAGGTTTTTTTCCCAGAAGGCCAAAGAACATATTTGAAACTTGGTGGCACTTAAGCTTGTACTAATATCACAGGCACTCAGTCACCCACCTTGCCACTCTCATCTAAAAGTTGAAAAAAAAATAGGACTCATCAGCTGTTGGAAGAATTTTAATTTACTAATTTTTTTTGTATAACAAAAATGCAAATCTCTGACTCCATCTCACCAAGTAGCCTTTAAACTACTGCCATCCTTGCCCTAGCCATGCCAGCCAGTCGCTGGCTTCTACTTCACAGTCTCTTAAGACTTCAATGCTCATATTACATAACTTTCACTAATCCTTCAGGACTCAAATCATATAACCTGGGACATCCATGTCTGTAGTGGGCAGCACCAGAATCTCTTTCTCCCCATTCTACGAAACTTTTGGATCTATACCAAGCATACATGATGTAAAATAGTAATTCTAGTTAACATCTATGCCTTGGGTTCCAGAGGTCCTGTGAATGCATGGCACACTGTGATCACTGAGGAACAAAACATATTAGCTGGTTGAGAAATGGAATGAATGAGCAACACTACAGTGATGGTTGTCACTTCAGAGTATTCAGAGGAGAAGCTGAAGGACTTGAGATGTGCTTTTTGTTTGTTTGGTTGGTTGTTTTTTGTTGTTGTTGCTGTTGTTTGTTTTTTTGAGACAGGGTTTCTCTGTGTAGCTTTGCACCTTTCCTGGAACTCACTCTGTAGCCTAGGCTGGCCTTGAACTCACAGAGGTCCACCTGCCTCTGCCTTCTGAATGGTGGGATTAAAGGCGTGCGCCACCACTGCCTGGCAGTGAGGATTCCTATCTTGAGGTCAAGAGGATGACTGTTTTCATTCATTCACTTCTCATTTGACTGACCATCTACTTAATACATGTAATTTACTAGGCACCATGAAAGCACAACTAGATAAACCAGAGGCCAAGATGCTAAGGGGGCAAAACTATAGTTGTAGAAGTCTTAAATAAAAGTTAAGAATTCCTTGTTGGGTGATGAGGAAAACTCAGACATCTGGCCAGAGATTGGCTCAGTGGGTAAAGTGCTTGCTGTACAACCATGAGGACCTGGGTTCAGATCCCCATAGCCATATAAAGGCTAGGCACAGCAGGGTGTATCTGTAATCCTAACACTGGGTATGAGAGGTACAGCCAGGCTTGCTGATCTACCATTCCAGCCAAAAGGACTAGTTCCAGGTACAATGGAGACCTTGCCTGAAAATATAAGGAGGGAAAAAATATAGGAAGACATCCAACTCTGGCCTTCACATGCCCACACATGGATAAACACACATGAACACATGTATATACACCATAAACATGCAATACACATGTATATGTATGGACCCTGTGAAAGGCTCATTTGACTCCTGAAGGGGTTGTGACCCACATGTTGAGAACCACTGCCTTAATGCTTATCTCTGAGCACAAAGACCTCCATGCTTCTTACATATCCATATTTTTGAGATTTTAATTGTATGCATATATGAATGTGTATATGTATGCATGCATACTCGATATCTGTGGCTACTCTATCCCAAATACTCTGGTGTGAATATTTATGAAAATGTTAATTACATAGTAATTACACAGTATAATCTAAAACTCCTCTTGGTTCTTTTTTTGCCAACTAATATCCTCTTTCATGTATGAAACAGTCTCTTTCCTCTTTGGATGACAGCTTTAACATTCCACAGGCCTGAGTTTACTGTCCCTAAACTGCTTACTCTCTTGAGTCCTGTTAATCTCTCATGTTTATTATCATTTTTTCAGCTGCAGTCACTGTGAACAGTAGTATGTTTTCCCTCATGGTAATAAATATTCATGTATTTATGAAGTAATGAAGAAAGTGTTGCTTAGCATGAAAAAGTCGATGTCAACAGTCAGGAGAGAATGAAACAGCATTAAAATCTATTAACATTCTCACACCTTCCTAGAAGTTCAGTTGCTCCACATGGAGAAGGCTGAAACTTGGAGTTTGGGAATTTGATAATGACTACAGGATGGGCAGGAAAACAAAGACACATCTGGCTCGCCATGGCTCTGAGTGTTATTCCTGTTTCACAATAGCACATGGGTGAGAAGCACTTGGGGGCTTTTTTTTTTTACATTGTTTATTTATCCCTTGGAGACTGGGATGGTCTTCACAGTCCAAACATAAAACACAGCCTGGGCAGTGATGACTTGTAATGCAGGCTGCTCAGACATGTCAGGAAATGGAGACTGCTCACTATGGAGCTCCTTAGTTTGAACTCATACCTGCATTCTGAACTCAGATCCCCTCTCAAATACACCTGCTGGCTCAGAGTGGAGCTACTGTGATGGCACAGCTGTCAGTTTTCCCCCACAAACATTGTCTGGTGAGTTTATGAGCAGTGATGCAAAGTTAGTTCTAGAATGCTTTGAAATATGAATAGAAGAGTTGCTAGACATGAGTGCTATGCCAGTGTGCACACACTGTGTATATGGAAAACATTCACTTGAAATAATGCTACAAAGCACATTGTAATCAGATGATGTTTTGTAGTTCTCATCATGCCAACAGAATCTTAGGAAAACTATTTAACCATCCTGGCTATCAATTTCAGCCTTTCCTTGGTGTTACCATTCTTAACTAGAGTTAAGTTCTACCCACAATCCC
Source organism: Peromyscus californicus insignis (assembly GCF_007827085.1). NCBI lineage: Eukaryota > Metazoa > Chordata > Mammalia > Rodentia > Cricetidae > Peromyscus > Peromyscus californicus. The sequence continues at coordinate 45,813,648 of NW_026294606.1, read as the reverse complement.
ACAGGGGATTGGGACTTTGGAGACAATTTTGATTTTCACAAATGGCATGGGTGTTCCTTGTGACACACAGTGAATAGAAGGTGGGGATAGTAAGAAAAACAAACAAACCCCGGGTAGTGCTTATAATAGTCCCATAACATAGAATGATCCCAAGGCCAAAATGCCAGTAACATCAAAGTTGGAAAACCTGTCTTATTGGATTAGTGATGATGGTACCTGACCAAAAAAGCTTTTAGGAGCATCGAAGGAATTAACACTTTGAAAGCAATTATTGTTGCTATAATAGTACAAATCCAGTATTGTTTCCCAATAATCCTTTGAAACTGTGTCACTTAATTAGCAATATAAAGGAAACTAACACTTGTTGAGAGCTGATAGTATGCCAAGGACTGTGTGCTAAATACTTCCTGTATTTTACCACATTTAACAACACAATAATCTCACTAAAGAATGATTATCTCAATTTAGGAGGTTAATCCCAAACTCTTATATAACAAGGTAAGTCCATTCTAATGTCTTTGTTTGAAGAGAAGAGAACTGAATGGAAACTCCCACCAGGTGTGTTCACCCTCAGCCCCTGGGCAACCAACACAAAATCACAAGCGTCCTCAAAATGTTCTAAGAGTTGTGACATTTTCCTTGTCAGCTGATTGGACATTTCCCCAGCATGAGCTTTGTAGATGAACAGATAGTATTGCAATGTCAAAGGCTGGATATCACTGCAGGCCTGTGGAGAAATGGAAGTTTTGTTTCCAGTCTCAGTATTTTCCTCCCTACTTCTCACTTAAGAAGTCCCCTTGTTTGTCAAGTTGGTCCTACTGCCCCTCAAACTCAACATCTTGCTTTTTAACTACCACCTTAGGCTCTCTTGCTTTCTTAGTAATCATACCAAAATTCTAGCCCATCCCTCACAATGACATGCCAGACTTCCCAGGAAACATATTGCAATATTTAGGAGAAAAGGAAAACTAATAAAAAAATAACAAAAATCTAAAATTCTTGAGGTGTTGGAATGCAGATGGAAATTTCACTCTCTCAGCAATATCAGGTACATATTCATCTTACAACCAAGAATTGTATTACATAATGAAGGGCACACTCAGCATAACTGTTCCTGTCTTCCAAGCCAAAGTCCATAGAATTGATCACATGACCAAGTGGTATTTTCTTATAGAATCTCCCAAAATACTTCTTAGATATTTAGTTCACATTCATCCCACTAATTTTTTGAGGCAAGGTAGCAATTTGATGTCAGAAAATACAGAGCCACTTTCTAGGCAGAGATGTCTTCTCAGAGGACAGTTCCAGCTACTTATGAGGAGAGTTATTTTCTATCATCTTCTTTGACTTACTTGTAAGACTGAAAAAGCACAAATTCAGACCATTCTCAGTGACTTAACCAAAGGCAAGAACAATGTAGAAACTGTTCACTAACAATGTGAATCATTTTCAGATAATCCCCAGAAAATCTGGGATAAGTTAGGTGAAAGAGAGATAGACGACAGTATGTGGAAAACTTTATTTATGAATCTTAATAAAAAAGGAAATACTAGAGACACAACTGAAAAGCACTCCAACAAGAATAAAGCTTATTCCAGGCTGACACTGAGATGCAAAGAGGCTCAGGACCAACTCATTAAATGCCAAGTACATGAGATGGATGGCAGGCCAGGCTCAGCTGGAGAAGTTCCCTTCTGAAGGCTTTGCCAAAAGTCTGATTACACAGTGAAAACCATCGTGGTTCTATCAGGACCGACCCAACATCCTTGCCAGTTCTGCTCTGTCAGCTTTCTTGCAGGATGGAAAAAAGTTGGTAGGTTCTGGACTAAAAACAATCTTCTTCATTCACACTTAAGGCCTTTGACAGAAACTTTTAAACTGAAGAGGGAAAATGGAAGCCAGTCAAGAATAAAAAATTTAAGTTTTACAACACCTGGTGATCCCTTTGAATGACAATAGCTGATAAAGCAGTATGGACTTGAACTTATGAACAAATTCACTCTAAGAAATATCCACATGCATGTTAGTTTATGGTAGATACTGACATATTTAATGTGTTTAAGTGGCAGAAATGCTTTCAAAACAATGGTGAGAACATGGCAGGACAAAGTGTTTGGGAGGTCAGGCAAGTGTTTGTGAAGTTGGAATGAAACTGTTTGGAAGCAGTGATCTAAAGGAATATCCTTCCTTTGAACTCACCCATGTCATGAAAACAGTAATTATTGTAACCACATTCATGTAAGTGGGAGGAAAGGGAATATCAGTTAACGTGTCATTGACATTAGATTGGGTGTTAAAATTCTAATATGGAATAGTATGCTATCAGTCTCAAATAAATGCCCAGATTACTTCACTGGTCGGGTTTTATTCCATGATTATATCTGTCAGCTAGTATGTCCGTGTACATCACGCTCACTTCATTACAGAAGCAGTACAGTAGGGAAGCCAAACAGTGAAACCCAAAGATCTGGTTCCAAGCCCCAGCTCTGACACTATACATATGACTTTAGAAAACACGCTTAACATGGCCCTCAGCTTCCTCTTCTAGTAGATAGAGATACAGAGTTTCAGAGTTAAGGGAAGGGATGCATGTGAAACACTTACAACAGTTGGTACATAAGAGCTCTGTGAATTGTCAACCTCATCTTACAAATAAAGACAGTGGGCTCTGCCAGGAAAATTAACTTGTCTAAATTAGCATAGCTCCTATGTGCTGGAGCTACTTGAAACAGCTTTTATCACTGGCCAAAGCCTAAGATGGCACATTTCATAGGATGTGTCATGCAAATGACTGTGATGACTCAGTCTGTCTCACTAATGGGAATAATGGCTGCTAGGGCAGAGACTGGGACTGCTCTTAGTCTTAATACATAAATCTGAATGACTTCCAAGCACACACACATTTCCTCTTTCTCCATCCCTTATGGGGGTAGGGAGCAAAGATAAAATATTTCAGGGATGAACCTCCACTGCCTCAATGGAAAATTTCTTGCTTCTTTAATGACACTGGTTTCCTAACACTTAGCACAATGTGTGAATATCTGAAAGCCACCCTCTTTCCTTGTACCCCAAAATCCTCTCAGGAAAATGTTGCTATTGTCACAGTTATTTCACTGTTGGATTTACCGAGTTCATCCCAGCTCATATCTGAGTAAAGTGTAAGAGTGACAGCAGGTTCTTACAGGGGTTTAGAATAACGTTGGCACTGGTGCCTTAGGCTTTCTGTATTTAGTTTTGTTCTGGAACTTTATCTTCTCTTCTGCTGTCCCCACCTTGCAGTAAATCATGCTTTATGAGTTGTCCTTATAGCTAACAAAGCCACTGCCATCATGAAGCAGATGAGTGGACATTGCAGGCTTTCATAGTTTGGCTCCATTAAAGTTTGGATAAAATTAACACTGTGATTCTGATTCCATGCTCACAAAAAAGTGAGGCTGCCTTCTGTGGAGAATTATGAACTCTGCAGGTTTTGATTGTTTGCAGATACCTGGTGGCTATGATATCTGAGGATCAGCAGACGGCATGCCATGAGCATGATCTGGCTCCAAGGAGGAAAACCTTTGCTCTCCTTTTAGTCCTAGAGTCAAAACCAACAACAACAACAGATCTATGTGTGAATTAACCATTATTCTCCTGGTGCCTACCACAGTCTCATATATTTTAGCTTTAGAGGGTGGAAACTGTGATCATTCTTGAATGCAAAAAACATTTCTAATTAATAGAACTAGACGCCCAATCACTCTAGGATTCATCCATGTCAATTATTTTCCTGCTTCCACCAAGTCCAGTTTTATTCTTGAGATTCTCAGTTGTCAAATCATTTTCTCTAAGTCCTTTTTTGTCAGTTATCAGGGGAAATAATCAAGCACTAGAATGCAAAGCCCACCTATATTTGGTACTTATTGTTTTTACCACTGAAGGAGTAGTAGATGAGTCAGGGTCTGTCAAAAAAATTTTCAATCACATGTTTAAGTTACTTAGAAGAATCCATTTGTATATTCATGCCATGGAATCAATATCTATCTGTCTGTCTATCTATCTATCTATCTATCTATCTATCTATCTATCTATCTATCTACCTCTCTCCCTCTCTCATCCATTTACATGATTTATAACAAGGCTTATGCAAACATAGTTTTTCAAATAAACATTAGGCATTTTATTGATGGCGGAATGTCTTTCTATATGCTACGAATATGTGTTGCTCTGATTGGTTGATAAATAAAGCCATTTGGCCTATGGCAAGGCAGCTTAGAGGCAGGTAGGAAATTCAAAGAGAGAGACAGGAAGAAGACGGGGAGAGATGCCAGTGAGTCGAGCAACATGTATGTAATGGGATGCAGGTAAAGTCATGGAACATGTGGCGATACATAGATTAATAGTTATGGGCTAATTTAAGATATAAGAGCTAGCTAGCAAAAACCTTAAGCCATGGCCATGCAGTTATAATTATTGTAAGCCTCTGTGTGTTTACTTGGGGGATGTGAGTGGGAAAGATGGGACACAGGAAATCTTTTGGCTACATACTATCTATATATTAACATGACTGACATCTTTAGGTTTAGGGAAATAATAATTAGTAATGATGACTAGATGGAAAGTGAACCTAAGGTTCTAGAATATTTTCTGGTTTTAAAATGTCTTTTAAGCATAAATCAGCCAATCATATACACACAGTTCTTATTCATACATATAAAGACACTGTAAATGCAAACTTGTAAAAGAGCCTTAAGTCCACAGTCTGAGAACCAAATCCCAACCATTATGCTCACCATCTCAGCCCATGTCCCAAATACCACATGTTTTTAGCCTCTTTTTGACTCAACAATAAGGGCTCAAATGCAAAGTCCTTTTGTTGCTACTCCAAAACCATAAGAGAACAAACCCATTTATCTGAACATGAATTTGAAATTGTTTCTAGTTTGGTGACCATATGTATTCATCCTGAAAAAGTAAAAGCAAAATATTAATTTCTCTTTCTGCTAGAACACTTTATGTTTCTGACATGAGGAACTGATACTATTAAGTGGTAATTTACAGTGTGGCTCCTTATTACTTAAATATGGAAAATATACAGGGAAAGTCATGAGGACTAAGGAAGGGAGCACACTGAATAAAGTACTACACACAGATAATTCTCAGAACTTACTCCATATCCTTCCTCATCTGACTCCCTATCTTCTAAACCCATCCACCCCATCCCCTACCACTCAATCAAATGAAAAATGCCCATAAACTTTGTCACTACAGGAATGGGAGCTATAGCAAACTGAGTTCCTATGTTTATAAGAACTGAGCCATTGCCATGGTTATCCACATCTTGAAGCAGAATGCCATCAGAAGGGTTCCCATTTCTGCTGTGTGATGCTTTCACATGGCATTGAGGAAGACACTGCAAGGGAGGATTTGTCATCACAGAAGGTCAGCGGTGGTAGAGAAGCTTTATCTAGTGTCTGAGGACTATTATGACTGTTATTCCAATAAGAGTGTGTGTGTGTGTGTGTGTGTGTGTGTGTGTGTGTGTGTGTAATATACCAAATCTGTGCAATGTCCATGGTGACCAGACAAGAGGATTGGATACCCTAAAACTGAAGTTGCAGGTGGTTGTGAGTTGCTTGATGTGGGTGATGGGAACCAAACAGGTTCTCTGCAAGGGTGGGGAGACCTCTTAACCACTGAGCCATCTCTCCAGCTCCATTAAAATGTCAATGGGAAATTATTCACAATAATCTAATATGCTTTGCCTTTGAAAGTGACATTCTAAATAAACTGTGCTCTTTATTTGTGAATGAAAGACATCTTGAATTTAGGCATAAAAATCAAAAGAAACTACTTAGAAATATTTTACTTCTCAGAAGTAAAAGGACTTACCTTTTACCATCAACTGAATACCTAAGCTTTATCTAGAACAATGAGAAGTTTTTTCCAGCCAAGTCTGCTTTTTCAATTACTTGATGGCTACAGAAAAAGAAAAAAGAAAAAGAAAAAAAACCAACCAACCAACCAAACAAGAAAAAAAAAAAAAAAAAACAGCAGGTTATGTGTCTTAGTGTTTCCATTGTTGTGATAGAAAGAATGCCATGAACCAAAGCAACTTAGAGATCAAAAAGTTATTTGGCTTACATTTCCACATCAGAGTTCATCATCAAAGGAAGTTGTTAGAGGAGGAACTCAAGGCAGGAACCTGGAGGCAGAAACTGAAACAGAAGCCATAGAGGAGTGCCACTTACTGGCCAGCTCTCCCTGGCTAGATCAGTTTGTTGTCTTATACTATCCAGAACCACCTACTGGGGTGGCCCTGGCTCTAGTGAGGTGGGCTGTCCCATCTCAATCATTAAGAAAAAAAAATGCCCTTTAGACTTGCCTACAGGCCAATCTTATGGAGGCAAAATTTGTTCTTCACAGATACATGTAGGTTTGTTTTAAGTTGACATAAAAATAACCAGGGAAATGTATAAACTGAGGATGCACTCACTGGCTTATATTTTTCCATGCATGTTGTTTATAAAAACAAGCTCTCAAAGAAAGTTTCAGTTGAGCCTTTGTCTCACAGAATTAGTTAATGTTCTTCTTTTCTTTGTCCCATTGATAAACCACAAAAGGAAGAGTCAATGGACAAACCTCTTCCTCTACACTGCCATCCCAGAATGATGGCTCCTCCTAATTGTCTTCTAAAATATCAATCACTAATTTAATTTAGTAATTTTTTATTTTTTTATTTTTATTTATTTTTTTTGGTTTTTCGAGACAGGGTTTCTCTGTGTAGCTTTGCGCCTTTTCTTGTAACTCACTTGGTAGCCCAGGCTGGCCTCGAACTCACAGAGATCCGCCTGGCTCTGCCTCCCGAGTGCTAGGATTAAAGGCGTGCGCCACCAACGCCCAGCTTAATTTAGTAATTTTTGAGACAATGTTTTCCTCCATAGCCCAGACTGGTCACACTGACTATTTTCCTGACTCTACTTTCTAAAGCTGAGATTTTAGGCATGAACCATTATGCCAGTTAATATAGTAATTTCTATTATATGTCTATATACTTGCACTTTCTTACTCAAAGAAAAAAGAAGTCATTATAGGGAAATTTAGAAAATGAAGAAAATAATTAAAGAAGGAAAACGCTCTGTGGTCTCACTCTAAAATACAATTAATATTAACATTTGTGTATACTTGCTTAAGTATACAAGAAATTTTGTTATCGGGAGGGTTTTTTTTCATATTTAGTGACCATGATATATATGTACTTTGGGTATTGTTTTCAAATTTTTATTACAAATATAATTTTATATAGAAATGTGTGTTATAACAACTACTCTGGGGACTGGGTTGTTTCCTCAGTGCAAGTCTAAACTTTGACACACAATGTCTAGTACATATTGACACACCTGACTTTAAATCCCTGGTGAGAGAGAGACTTTCGTGTGAGCTTGCAGCTCTAAGAACCTCGGGGGTTGGGGGGAGGAGACTGGCTCAGGCATCAGCCATTTAGCTTAGGAAAGGGACCAAGGGATCAAGGTGTTGCCGCACTTGATGGGAAATTAACCAGCTGCTCTCTGAGAGGGGCCTAAAATAAAGCTGCGAGTCATTCCATGAATTCAGAACACAAATCATGTGACTCGACCTGTGTCAGAGAGAATTAGATGAAACCAAAAACAAGAGTATCTGTTGACAGTGGACAAGGTGGCACATGCTGAGGAAAGAGATCTGGGTTTGAGCTGAAAAAGAAAACAAAGAGGAAAAAAATGAATAAAGAAAAACAAAAGTAAGAAAGAAAACCTTAGGACCAACAAGTGTCCAGGGATGTCAGAGATCTCCCAGGCTGGAGAGGAACTATTCCTCACTGGAGGCTGAATACAAGTGTGATGGCCCCTTGCAATTCCTCACCAGCACAGAAACAAGTGATTTTATTTCCAAACTGATAGACGGAGAAGGAGAAAGATAAGAAAAGAAACAAAACAGCTTGGGAGATGATAACAACTTCTGTATTAGAAATTTTTCTGTTTTCACTACCTAGGCAACTTATAAAACAAAGTTTATTTGGGCTATGCTTTCAGAGTTCATCATGGTAGCTAAGTACAGCAGCAAGCAGAACACATGAAGGCAAGAACAGAAAGCTGAGTGCTCACATCTAAACACTCAAGTAGGAAGATTAAGGACCAAACTGGAAATTGCCCTATACTTTCGAACTCAAAGCCCACCTCGAATGACTTACTTCCACCAGAATCATCTAAACCTCTCCAAACAGCACCACAGAGTATTTAAAGATGCTCCAGGAAGACATTTGATCAGAAAGACCACAGAAAATTAATCCATATTGGAGTAGCATAGTAGATGTCCCAAGAGATTCCTCCATTTGTGTGTCAGGGTGCAGGAGCCACAGTTTACCTCTGGAAATCAGAAGACAAGTGTGGCAGTTGGTTCTATCCTTCTGCTGTGAGTCCCCAAGACTGAACTCAGGAAATCAGGTGTGAAAGCAAGTGTCTTTGCCACTGAGCCATCTTGACAGTGCCTAAGATTTCTGCTTTTCAAAAATCATGTGGGGAACATGGTTCTGATGGAGAATGTTGGTATGAATTACTACAAGAAACACAAAATGAACAGATAAAGGTTTTTGGTACAAACATTGATATACTCATACCAATGTGAATAGTTTCTACTGATTTACTCAAAATAGGAATAGAACCATGCCAAAACAGATTGAGGAGCAAAGGTTGTAAGCTGTGTGAGAAAGAATAAGAAAGCTAAATCATCATTGGATATGGAATAGAATAAATGTATCATACCTAAAATTCAAAAAAGTCAGGAAACAGCAGTATTGAATGTATTATACCGAAATACAGAGGTAATTAGTGGAAAAGCAACTTCCAGAGTTTTGGAAAATGGGAACCTTGAGGCAGAGTAACAGGAAAAGCTGCAATTGCTGCTATAAACCTGTGAGTTCTTGTCTCTTTGGGCTGCTTGTATGAACCAATGTTGAACATAATTTTTTAAAAAAACCACAAGGAAATACTTCAAAGGGCTAAAATAGAATCTGAGTGTTGGACTACAAATAAAATCCAGTGCTTGTAGGAATCTCTACCCAGCCTCGTGGAGACTGGTTTCCCAAAGGATCCTACATTTTGATCCCTAGAACCTGTGATGGTGGTTTAGGTGTGACTGAAATTCTCAACCTGGTATGAGAATATCGTCCTTTGCCATCCTTTTCTAGTTGCAGCAAGAGAGTGGCAGATTGAGATGGGCTCAACTCACCCTTGCTGGTCTTTGAAGATAAAGGAGAGGGCCAAAGGCCAGGAAGTGAAGCAGCCTTTAGAGCTGAGGCCAGCCTTCAACTGACAACCAGCAAATATGCCATGGACCATGATCTTGCAGCCACAAGGGACTGAACCTGTCACCAACCCAAATAAGAAGGAAAGGAGTCTGGGGCACTTCATTTTTAGTTTTGTTATACCCATGTTAATCTTTTCACTTCTAAAACTGTTAAATAATGCACTTGTGCAGTTTTAAGCCACTCTACCCAGGGTATTCTGCTACTCCAAAACAATAGAAAACTGTTAATATAGACCGCCAAATCCTCAGTCACCTTGTGAAGTTCCTAATTTAAATAGCAAGGACTGAAAGTAGCAGTTGTTAGGTTCAATAAACAAATATAAAATTCTAAACACATCTGAGAACATTTAACAGCATCAAACAATAGAGGGTCAATCTGTCAACTATGCGCTAAATCCAAAGGTTCCCATAGTGGAAACAGGAACTTAAGACAACCAACTTTCTCCCTTATTTTTCTATTAGACATCTTCCCAACACATCTAAGCCAGTGGGATGTGTTTACCATGGAATTTTTTTAAAAAACATAAGTACCTATATAAAAGCACAGGCTCTGACCGAACCAATGAGCCCTGGCAAGAAAGGAGATGGTCCTGAGCACAGCTGGGAGTGTCAAAGCATCCCCTACTGTAACTTTCAGTTCTGTAGCAAGAGGAATAGACTTTTCAGGGCTAAATAGGCTTTCACAGAAGAGGTAAAAAACTCTTCATTCACACTGTCAGGCAACAGATAATGAAAACAGCCTTGATAAATTTAAAAAACTAGAACTTGCCGGGCGGTGGTGGCACACGCCTTTAATCCCAGCACTCGGGAGGCAGAGCCAGGCAGATCTCTGTGAGTTCGAGGCCAGCCTGGGCTACCAAGTGAGTTCCAGGAAAGGCGCAAAGCTACACAGAGAAACCCTGTCTCGAAAAACCAAAAAAAAAAAAAAAAACTAGAACGTAAAAGCCCCTTGGAATTTATTTATATGAATAAAACCAGGCCATTGTTACATGAAACTTTTTATTTGCAGAAGAAATCTCAAACGTTTTCTTCAGCAGAAGTCTTCTAGAGTAAACTCTAAAAGGATAAGCTGCCTGCTTAAAGCAAAGACAGTAAACTGACAAATTACAAATACAAAGAACTTTATTTCAAATACTGATGTGACACAAAGTCATCCTACCAGAAGAATAAGAGAAGGAATTGACCCTTTCAGTGTTCATAGTACACATTTCCCCTTAAAGCTCACACACACCCTTTCTTTTTCATGACACCAAAAGATTAAAATGGAACATGATAAATATAGCTCAGGTCCTCATTCAGAAAAACTAAGGAATAAAATTATTTTCAAGGTAGGGAAAAGCGAACAAATATTAACTTTCATCAAGCCTCTTACAGAGAGTAAAGAATTTGGCTCCTGCCCTAGTTTTCTAAGGTGTCATGTGACTTCACAACCATCTTGATAAAGGTGATCATGTGGAGTGGGACTACCAAGGAGGAAACAACAGGTCTCCAAGCTATTTTGGATTAGGATGGATTTTTAAGTGATAAGTCCTGTCCTGTCCTGAGAACACAGTTTATGGGAATATTTAAAACAATGAGGCATTAAAACTGCACCTCCATGCATTCATATATGAAAGTGTGTCTTGCTGGCAGCCAGACTTTGTAACATAAGAATAATCCACTTGGTATTGATTTTAATAGGCACTTAATTGTTTATTACACTCTTGAAACTTGCTTTTGCCTTCTACAAATTATGGTTGTGCTCTATGTCTTCATTCTTGAAATAAAAAAGGTACTTTAGTTGGATATTATCAGAACACACAGTTGAGAGATCTTAAACTTCTTAAAAGGAAATTTTAGACTTCTACAGAAAGTTCAAATAAACTGGCTATTTTTAAGAAACAGTTTTTAAAAGGTTTAAATTTATAAGTCTATGGGACATTTTAAAATTTACAAGATATTTTATTATAATGTGTTTGTTAGTATATGATCTTGATAAATAGGTAAATACAAATCTGAAACTTAGGACCACAGATAAACACCAGAGACTGAGGTATTCTTATCTTTATGATGCAATAAAATGATAACCTAAAGAGTCTAGCAAAAAACTTGGAACCATTGGCTTAGGGAATGCTCTCTTTACTTCAAGTCTATTCAGCTAACAGAGACTGATTTAAAGATAGATATATGTCTAACCTCCTTGTTTTTGCTAGCATTGTTCAGCCATGGCTGTGTTGGCAAACTGAGTCATACAGGGAATTGTTATGTTCTATAATGGTACACTATGTAAGGAACAGGGAAGTTCCCAGTCTCTTTACAGACTATGTTTATAAGTCTAATCTTGATACTAAAAGAGTTTCAATTCAGAAATTGTTATTTTATTATAAACTGTTAAAGATGATTAAGCCTTGATATGTTCAGAACTATGATAGATAATGGCCCTCAAACTGTCACAGATTTGCTGAATATGGCATTTAAGATATTTAAACATATGTGACAGACAGAGACTCCTAGATCCTAGAAGTGAACTCCAAAGTCTCCAAGAAGACAATGGACCACTGGGCAAGACTGCCCCAATGCCTCACCTGCTGCCAGGGCTCAGCCCAAATTGTGGACAAGCAGGACCCCTGAGAGTTGATTGCCCCACTTTGCCTAGACAAAGTAAGGTCAGTCCCTCTTGTCCTCCTCCACAAAAAAGCCTCTCATCTTCTGAGCCTGGCAGCCAAGGATGCTGTCCTGGTTCCCCTATACCTAATGCCATGGAGACCACAAGAGCCTAGCATAACTGTTTAGGTAAAGGACTACGGACTAGTCTCTGCCATATTGGTTGGTCCTTCTCAAATCTCTGGTCAGTTTGATAGTTAGACGAACTGTAGTTTTGTCAGCTAGGCAACAGCAGACAATCAGCTCCTTTCCCCTGCTACCCCCTCCCCCAAAAGCTACAACCACTTCGGCAGCAAATTAGTTCATTAGTTAGATTTCTTGTTAAAAATACAGACAGGTTTGCCTTGTTCACAGGCTTCATATTAAAGGATAAACAGGTTTCAGATCTAACTTTCCACAAAAGGAACATGATTTACAATGGCTTTTTTTCAGTAATAACTACATGTGTCTCTGGTAAATGAATAGATGGGGGAAAAGATTAAAGTCTATCCAAGATTTAAAGGTCTAAAATATTTTAAGATATATAGAGGTCTGAGATGAATAAATTTCACCTGAGTAAGCAGAAGTGCAGACCAAGAAGTTTCTGAATTTATTGAAAATGACAGAGACTTACTGGTTACCTAGATAGCTACCCCAAGTTCCTCTGTAGTCGTTGGGAGCAGAGGTCCTAGGGCAGTATCAGTCTTCCAGCTGCCAGGACCAGAAGATCAGACAGACTTTCCTGTGGAGTAGGAACTTGTGGGGACTGGCCTACCTTGTCTAGGCAAAGCAGGGCAATCAACTCCCTAGTGTTCTGCTTGTCCAGAGTCTTGAGAGGGTCTTGGCTGCAGTAGAGGTGAAGGGCAGTTTTTCACCCAGAAGCCAGCTTTACCACATTTAAAGCAAGCTCCTGGTGGAGGTTCTGTGCCCATCATCTTCTTTGGAGGAGATGGGGTGCTTACAGGAGCAAGCAAGTCTCTCCATCACAAAAAGCTTTTATATTAAACATTTTAAAGGCCATATTCTGTAGCTCTCTGAAGCATTTGAGGACCATCTATCTATTAGGTATATCTGAATAAACAAACTTGGCTTGTTTAAAGTTATTTATTTTAGGCTTAACTTTGAAAACATATGGAGGGGGCTAAGAAGGCTTATTCTTGTAATTAATTATATTAGTATTCAGCATGACTACAAGTATAGATCTGAACACATAAGGTGACTAATGATTAACTTGCATTTTTTAAATTATCCTTAACAGTTTACAATAAGTTAGTAGCTTTCATAAGTCTAGGACTTTATTTTTAATCCCTGTTAGATTTACCCTTAATAATGATTTTGAATTGAAGATCTTCTAGTATCAAAATAAAACTTTTAATCATAGACATAGTCCATAGGGAGACTGACAACTTTACTGATCATTTTATGGTGCACCAGTTTTCTGCTCTCATACAAAATTCAATACAATATTTCTGACACCAGATGTTTAGAGACCTTGCTCCACACATTAAGTATCAATCATCCAAGAAGCATCAAAAAGATGTCTTACAACTCGTTTCAGTTTAACCTGAAAATAGTATCAGATCCCACAGGTTAAGGGCTCAGTCCCACAAGATGACCCCTAATTCATCAGGCAGTTATAAGATGCAGACTGATACCTGCCTTTTGGCTAACTGGTTACAAATTAATGCCCTCCATGAACTTAATTTATTTGCTAGAGTGGTTCAGATATTTAGAGTTTATGACTAAAAGAAAGTACAGCAAATACAAGTGAAGAGCCTTGTGGGAAAGATGTACAGACAAGATGTGATACAAGGATGTAAAACTTCCCTGTCTCCCCGAGCACATCACCGTCCATATATCCTGTATGCCCCCAGTAACTCTAGAACTCAAGGGAACCCTACTTTTTTAAGTCATTAGGGAATCTCACTACATATGTTTTACTGACTTAATTTTGACCACTGGTGATTAGCTCAGTCTTTAGCTTTCCTTCCTCAGAATTGGGGGAGGTAGGGTTGAATGTCTAATCTCTCTAATTGTACTTTGTGCTTTGGTATTTCCGGTTACCAGGCCCCATTCTGAAGTTATCTAGGGGCAGCAAACCACATTAGCACATAAAGCACACTCTTTTCATTCCAGCAATTCCAAGAGTTCCAGGAACTGACTCTAGAAAACAGGAACAAAGAATAGATACTGCCACGCCCCTGGATTCTTGGTGTCATCATCAGCATCCTGCCCTCAATCAGCAAACAATGACAGATCAGAGATATTTAGAGGGGAAATTACATTAAATCAAACATACGCAGGTTTTTCTTGTCATCATACTTCAGTATAATTATGTTTATAGCATTTACATTGCATTATATTATATAAGTAATCTGGGAGATTTAAAGTACTGAAAGGATGTGTATAGATGCATGTATTAGATGCAAATACTACTCCATTTTTTTATAAGATATATGCTGTGATGTTCTTGGAAGATTGTAGAGCCAGTCGTCCTGGGATACTGAAGGTGAATTCTTTGAATTTCATGTTATAAACCTCCTCCAGGTTCCCAATATCTAAGGCTCATTCAGAGGGACATCATGATATTTTGAAGTTACTATTCCATAGGTGTCCTTTAATAGTGGAAATATGTTTGCATCTATATTTTTTGCTACAGTTTAAAGAAATTGCATGAAATTTCATGTAGCTAGCATGGAAGATATTAGATGGTAAAAGAGGCATGGTAACAAACTGGATATGATGCTTCATCTCATTACTTATTACTGTCTCACTTATACAACTAACACTCTAATAGATCATCAGCATTGGTTATCTAGAATGACCATAGCTACACTGGCCACCCGTGCCAGGCATGGATTTCATAATCATAGTCACATAATCAAAGGAAGAGCAGAAAATGAAAAAAGAGAACTATGTGACTCTCAACAACAAATTATATTAAAATTCTCTGTAGATGAGGATTACACCAACATATGATATGAATATTTTCTCTCTATAAAAGCTCATGAATAGAAGGCAGAGTGTAATTACCTTTTGACAATAGACTACACCATGAAACTTTCAAGGCAAAGCTGTGAGGCTTTTTATTTTTCTTGAACTTCTTTTGTGGGCATGCAATCTTTTCTTAAACATTTGGTCTACATATGGATAGACCTGTGATTTTAAATGGCCTAATGAGCCTCAGACAGACTTCTAAGTAACACTCATGAATATGCCAAAGAGAGATTCTCACATGCTAACATTTACTGTTCTGGATATTTTTTTCTGTTTCTGAATTTTTCCCTTTTTAAAAAGTTAACACTTATTAAACATAATTAATATCCTGAATTTTTTGCAAGCATTAAACGGCTGACTTTAATTTTGTTAAAGAACCAAATCCATCTATCCAAACATTAAAAAATCCTATTTATTTAGGTGATTCTAGCAATAAATCCTTCCTTTCTATTATGTCCTAGTAAAAGGATTGCATTTCTCCATAAAAATAAACTTTCGTGAAGATTAATAAGATATGAGCTCATATGGACTTGTTGCTTAAAAATCTACAGTCCAAGATGTGACATTATATTTTCTTTTTTCTAACCCTTTAATTTAGGATACCAGAACACATATTAGTAACACTGCTTTAAAAGGGAAAAAAGGCACATTTCTTTTTAATGACACAAAATGCCATCATAGACAATGACCTTTAGTTAAGTCATTGTCTGTATGAAATGCCCACTATGGAAGAAAACTGAAGTGACTAGCATGTTCAAAAATAAAAAAGACAGTAAATGAAATTTGAAAATTTGGAGGGGTATTCAACAAGGCCTACCTGAATTTCAAGTCTGGCTCTGGACTCAGAACTCTCACCCAACATCTGGGCTTTTCTGTCACATATTGCCCAATGGCAATGGATTACACTACATCACCAGTTATCTTCCATTGCCCATGCCAATAAGGAGTTTCCTGCTTCCCACAGCTAAATGGGGCTAAGCCATCAAACTAGGAGCACAGTGGGGAATCTATATAGAGTTCTAATCATTGCTTGTGATACCCCACTGCATTGAAGAGGCTGACATAATAACAGAGAGTTTGGGGTAGCAGGATATGATTATTGATTTCTTTGTAATACTCCATCATGGAGACATTTGTACCTGTATGTCTTAATTTTAATCCTCACTTTTAGGCTGGGCCTCCCTAACAGGAATGCATACTCTCTAAAAGTGGTAAACTAGATCACAGAAACATCTTAATCAAATAGCCAATTCTAGGTACAGTTTCTTCAAAATGACTTCTCCTGTCTTTAAATCTGATGAAGAGGGCTTTGTTCACAGCACAATGGATATTAGAAATGCAAAGCCCATTCCCTCTGGTGGGATACCTTACTCAGCCTTGATGCAGGGAGGTAGGGGGGCTAGACCCTTCCTCAACTTGGTATGCCAGACTTTGTTGACTACCCAAGGGAGGCCTTACCCACTCTGAAGAGTGGATGGGGGGTAGGATGAGGGGAGGTGATGAGGGCAGGAGAAGAGAAGGGAGGGGGAACTGGAGATGGTATGTAAAATGAAAAAAATTAAATTAAAACAAAAAAGAAATGCAGAGTCAAGATATGTACACTGGGTACACACATTGTGGAGACATGTCTAATTTCACAAGATGAGGTGCAAGAATGTAGTAATTCCAAGAGCCTGAACTCTGCAGAGTAGAATGGGATCACTGAAATCTCTTAATTGAAGTCCCTGACTAGAATACCTTGTCACTACTATAGGGAAACACAGGCTGCTACCAAAGTCATTCAGTTGGCTATAATGTATATATTTATATTTTGTGACATATTTCTAACATCTATCACATTATTAAAACTGATCAATCATGGGAAAGAAAATCAATGTACCTTCAGTTGAGGTTAATTGAATCAAACTTTTTATACTTTCCTCATGTCGGAAAAAAAAGCTAGCTCAAATCCCTAAGTATCCATGCTAAAGTGAGGTATCACATGCAAGCATCCTTGTGTCTCATATAGACATACTTTATAGACAGTTTAC
This sequence comes from Peromyscus californicus insignis, assembly GCF_007827085.1. Taxonomy (NCBI): domain Eukaryota; kingdom Metazoa; phylum Chordata; class Mammalia; order Rodentia; family Cricetidae; genus Peromyscus; species Peromyscus californicus. The sequence goes on along the minus strand of NW_026294606.1, from coordinate 45,796,678 downwards.
TCCCAGAAAAAAAAAAAAACAATTCAAACCACTTGCTCTCTGTAGTGGAATTTTTCATATGGTTGTATAAAGAAGCATTCTGTGATGTCTGGTTCTCTCTCTCTCTCTCCCTCTCTTTCTCTCTCTCTCTCTCTCTCTCTCTCTCTCTCTCTCTCTCTCTCTCTCTCTCTCTCTCTCTCTCACACACACACACACACACACACACACACACATGCATTTGCTCAGGATGTGGAAGCAGGAATTCCCATTCATTACTTACTAATGGACCACTTGCTTTTGGGATAACTGGTAATTCAATGAGAGTTTTCTGATGATGAATGGTGGGATGATTTGGAAGCTAATTGCATCTTTAGATCAAGCCTATTCTTTCCTTTATTATACATTTACTTATCCCTAGTACTGTAGCCGAAAGTTTCTCCAGTCCTACCTGGACCCGTGGTCCTGTGTTTCTTCAGTCCTGCCTGGGGTCAGGTGGGACTGGAGAAACTTTCAGCTACAAATAGTGCCCCACTTTGGGTGCCAGATGTTTAAGGCCATCTGAGATGGTCTTAAAAAAAAAAAAAAAAACAGAGCCAGATATCAGTGTGAAACTGAAAAATCAGAGAAGCAGAACAGTTAGCCACTAGTTCTTTTTTTTTTTTTTTTTTTTTTTAATTTATTTTAATTTATTTTGCAATACAATTCAGTTCTACATATTGGTCACGGATTCCCTTGTTCTCCCCCCTCCCGTCCCCCTCACCTTCCCCCCAACGCCCCCCCCCATTTGTGTTGTTTCTTTTTTTTTTTTTTTTTTTTTTTTTCCCCTTTTCTATTTTAATAAAAAGGAAAAAAAAGAAAAAGGTTATAACTAACAAAAGAAAAACTATATACAAAAGTACAATGACTATATACAATATATACAAGTAATAAATGTCTAAACAATGTCTAGTCCATTTGTATTTGACAAATTCAGAGAAAATAATTTCATTATCTATCCTATTTTGTTAAGTCCAAAATGTATCTAATTCACTTTCTATCCTAATTAATCTTCAACTATAACTAACTAACCTTCAACTATAACTAACTAAATTTCGCAATTTGGAAAAGGTACAGTGCCCTTTTCTTCGAAGGCAGCTGAATAGGCAGTGGGCCGATGGCTTCTGATGTGCAATGGAACAGCAGCTGAAACAGTTATTCTTGAAGAGTAACTAAGCTCACGCCTCGCAATAGTAAACTGGCATTTGACAGAGGGATGTGGAGAAGAACGGGATGTTAAGATGAAGCCATATATACACAGCCAAGAATGGACAGCTGAATTAAAAAATCAACAACAATTTCCAGAATTTAAAATCCTGAATCATGACATGACACTAGTGGAATTCAGGTGTTTCTGGTACGTGGACTGCTCTCACCCAATGTGAGGTTGAACTGTCGACCTTGTGTACATCCTACTTCACAAATGAGTCTGTCAGATATGCTAAGCCTATAGGCTGAAGATGATGCCCCAACACTGTGGAGAAACCTCAGGTGACTGTCCAGGCAGCTGGCTGTTTCTGTCAACTCACAAATTTTTTGGAAGTTGCTTGCATGCACTTTCTGTTTTTATTTTTGTTAGCTAATATTATTTCCTTCTTGGGTCTCTGAGGGAGTTGAAGATTAGTTAGCCACTAGTTCTTACCTCTACAAAAACCTCAGTCTAAAGAGAATGAGATCCTGTTTTCTTATGCCTTATATAGCTTTCTCTGCCCTGCCATATTACTTCCTGGGATTAAAGGCATGTGTGCTTCCCAACCAAAGGCATGAGATCTCAAGTGCTGGGATTAAAGGTGTGTGCTACCACTGCCTGACCTCTATGTCTAATCTAGTGCCTGGCTCTGTCCTCTGATCCTCAGGCAAGTTTACTAGGGTATACAATTTATTACCACACAGTACTTTACCTGTGTCATCAATATAATACTGCAGAAGCTATGCTGCAAACCCTGGAAACAGATCACTAAAGGTACTATAGTTCAGCTTTGACATGTTAGTCATCTGTTTGGGGGAACTCAGTCACCCATTCCCTGTAGATAAGTGTATTAGAGAAGAAGGAACACTAACCATGAGTGTCAGCTGCCAGGACACTTTAGAAGCAGATCCTGAATCCTAGTCAAACTTCCGGAGCACTGCAGACCAGGCCTACCACTAATAACAAACTCACAAGAACTTTCAAGCTCAAATTACCCAGTGAAGTTAGTTCTGAATTGGAAATCCCCAGAACTATGAGAGATAATAGACACATTTTGTTTTAAGCACTAAACTGTGGATTAATATATTTCATCATTGTATCCCAAATGTTTGTTATATGTTCAAGTCACTAAAAATATTTGTATGTGATTTACAAATAAATCAGCCAAGTCACAATCTTTGAATGAGCAAACTTGTACAGAACAGAAAGAAAACTATATCCTCCCATGATTATATTACAATGAGCACTGTATTATTACAGCATACTGCCTGTTCCCTTGCTCATACAGCACTCTGCTGGGTTCCTAGGTGCAAGAACATAGGTATCTGATCAAACCAAACATGCAGTTTAAAGATTCCTTCTGCACTCTAATTCACAACGGGTTTGGTACACATGTGAACATATATGCACATTGGCAACATGTATTTTATGCATGCATTGTAGAATATATATAAGTCTATTTGAAGATTCTATATAAACATTTACAATTAAATAATCTTAATAACAGGAGAACATATTTCCTTTAAACTTCATTGTTAAAGTAGCCTAGTTCTAGTATATAAGCACCTTTCAAATAGACTAGATTTAATCAAAAACTGTTTCCCAGCCTGGGGATGTAACTTAATTGTTATATCATGTGCCTAACATGTAGAAGGACCAGAATTGTATCTCAAGCATGGAAAAAGAAAGTTTCCCAATAATTCCACTCCATCTTCTCTCTCCTATATGACTAATTTGATTTTCTATACTCCACTCTTTATAATACATATTTTCATATGGTGTTATATGTAAGCATTTTTTAAAACTATCCTTGTAAAATTATTCTTTAGTCCTTCTTTTCATGCTTAGATTGTGTGGTGTGTGCATGTATATATGTCCATTTACATGTGTGTGGGTACACATATGTACACATGCTTGAGTTGGCCTAAGGTTGAGATCAGGTCTCTTCTTTGATCATTGTTTTACTTCATTCTTTGAGGCAGGGTCTCCCAGTCAAACTGAAAAACCCATCTATAATTCTGGTCTGACTAGCTATCCTTGTTCCAGGGATCTTATCTCTGCCTTCCAAGGCTGGAGTTACAGGTAGACCAGCATGCCCACCCAGTGTTTACATGGGTTCTGGAGATCTGAGCTCCCCATCTCTTATTGCTTAACTGCTGAACAAGCCACTCAGACTGCACATTCTTCTTTAAAAAAATATTCAGCCTGTTTGGATTCTCATTTTCTATTTTTAATTAACATTGTTTTTCAATTTCCTGATTTTAAAAATTAATTTCATGCCGGGCGGTGGTGGCGCACGCCTTTAATCCCAGCACTCGGGAGGCAGAGACAGGCGGATCTCTGTGAGTTCGAGGCCAGCCTGGGCTACCAAGTGAGTTCCAGGAAAAGGCGCAAAGCTACACAGAGAAACCCTGTCTCGAAAAACCAAAAAAAAAAAAAAAAAAAAAAAAAAAAAAAAATTAATTTCACACTTTCCCATAGATGAGACTGATCTTTTTCAGAAGCACAAGCATGAGTTCTGAAGCCACAATATGGAGTCTTCTCCCATCTTCTTTACTCTTGGTTGTTAGGAGTTCCCATGAAGAATTTCTACAGATTATGTACTATGGTCAATGTCCCCATTTTATGTAGTTACTCCTTATACAATATTCACTCTTTTTTTGGTTTTGTTGAGACAGGGTTTCTCTGTGTAGCTTTGGAGCCTGTCCTGGAACTCACTCTGGAGCCCATCCTGGCCTCGAACTCACAGAGATCCACCTGCCTCTGCCTCTGCCTCCCAAGTGCTGGGATTAAAGGCATGAGCCACCACTGCCTAGCCAATATTCACTCTTATAAAGAAGAAACAATATCAAGTACTTTCAGAATGACAAAATTTAAAAAAGAGAATATTCTCATATTATCAGCTTTTTAAATGTTTTCCTTAATAATACAATTTAATCTTTAACTTTCTTCTCATCCTCACTATAGTAGAAAGCTTAAATGTTCAAACTACACTACTATTTTCATTGTTTCTATTATTGAGGTGGCTGAGTGTTATAGCTTTAAGTAACTTTGACAGGAAATGAGTAAATGAAGAGATTGCTAAATATCTGTAGTATGTTTTATAGTAGCAAAATTCCTTTTTAAAATTGAAGGAGAAACTGCTTCTTTCTAACAGGGTAAATTCATAATACATATAACTTGAGGTCAGAAAACATACAATCAACTCTAAAGCATAGGCAATTTCATCTCAAAGACTGGTTTTGTACTCAAAAAAAGAAATGTAATATAGTTATTACCTTCATAGTTATTAAGTTATATATTTCTATAAAAGAAGTTTATGAATTGTATACCCTCCATGTGTATGTTGTACTTCAGCCACAGACATTTTATGATTATATAATTCTTTTCAGCTTTACATGGATCCCTTAAAGAGAACCACAAAACTCCACAGAGTTTCCTTCATATATATATACACATACATATATATATAAAGGAAAAAGGGCTTTGAGGCAAGGTTTCAGTACAGGAAGTGACTCTATGGCTGGAGGAATGATAGCAAAGAAATGGAACAGCTTCCAAGAAGGTAGATTTAGATCATGCAAGGCCATAGGGGTGAAAATCTGCAGAGCATTGTGAGAGCAGGCCTACTGGTCATCTTCCGAAGGCATTCAGGACTAGGAAGCATGAAAATCTATGTTGATGACAGTCACAAGCACATCAGCACAGAAGATAGAATTTGTGATTTATGTGGGAAAGGTGGAAAAAAATCTGTCATTATACACAGAAGAACCAAATAAGTTATTTGAGAAAGAGCAGATATGCAGGTCAGAGATGTTTTAATCTGAACATTTTCAAGTTAAAATAATATAAAAATGGAAGAAAACTAGTGGTTTATTACTAAAGAATATGTTACTAATCTGAGTAGAAATCTAAGAATTCAATTAAAAAGTGAAGACTGAGATTGTAGGGAAGATGGATTGATTTACATGATAGGAGGTAGGGTGCTATAATCTGAGGTAGTAAAGGCAAACTACAAAAGGGAATGGGAGAACTTTGTTCAGGGATGAAATGTTCTGTCTTGAATGTGGTGGTGGTTTCACAGCTGTACATATTTGTCAGAAAGCAGAAACAAGAGGAATATCCCCAACATGCATGCTAGGGGATTGGAGTTACCTCATTGTGTTAACTTCCCTCCCACAGCCCATGGCCAGGTTCATCACAGAAAAGGGGGAAGAAACATGTAAGAGCTAGAAGATGGGGAGGAGTGCTGTGAAATGCTGTCATCTAGACATGATATGGCTGTTACACACAGCAGCTGTGGTTACAGGCACAAGCTCAAGCCAAACAAAAATTCCTGTATGAATGAAGGAGGGGATTCTGGGGCTCCATCTCATTAGCTGAAGAAATACTGGCAGTTGAAGGCTGTTGGGGGAGGGAGAGTCACTTTTCATTGAAAGTACAGTCACTGGTACGTTCCTCAAGCCCCACTGGATAACCCCACACCCATGCCCACATGGGAAGAACTAATGACTCTGTGAGCTTTTTCTTTTTTTTTTTCTTTTTTTTTTTTTTTTTTTTTTTTAAGAACATGGAACCAGAAAGGAGATATGCTCAAATCAGGGCTGAGTGAACTTTGAGGAGGAAGGGAGTAGATCTGATCAAGGTATAACATTTTCAAAGAGTAAACATTACTTTTCAAAAGAAAGAAAAATCGAAAGAATCCACCACGGTGTGTTGCTTCTAGTGCCTGAGTTCCTTAGCCAGGCTCTCTTCCTAGCACTCAATTCCCACATGGTTCAGCTCACAACTAGCTTCTCACTTCTAAACATCTATCTAGCCCCTCCTCTCCCCTCCTCTCCTCCCCGTCCCCGTGTGTGTGTGTGTGTGTGTGTGTGTGTGTGTGTGTGTGTGTGTGTGTGTGTGTGTTTATGTGTGTGTGTGTGTGTGTGTGTGTGTGTGTGTGTGTGTGTGTGTGTGTGTGTACAGGTACACATGTGTGCACAGAGGCCAGATGGCAACCTCAGGTGTTGTTCATCAGGAGGTACGTCCACTTTGTTTTTTGGAGGCAAGGTCCATCATTGGCTTACTGCTCACCTTAGTGGGCCTGGCTAGCCAGAAGGATCTACCTGTCTTCACTTCTCCAGTGATGATATTACAAGTACACATAACCACCACTATCTTATCTCTGCAAATACTGAAGATTATATAAGAAGTACATTATGGACTAAACTAGATCCCTAGTCCCTAGAATTTTCTTTATAAAAACACAAATCTGGAGGCTGGAGAGATGGATCAGAAGCTAAGAGCACTGGCTGTTCTTCCAGAAGACCTGGTTCAAATCCAAGCACTCAAACATATCAGCTCAAAACCATTTCTAACTCCAGTCCCAAAGGATCAAATGCCCTCTTCTGGCCTCCTCAGGTACTGCATGCACCTGGTACACAACCCTATATGCAAGTTAAACACTCATACACACAAAATTAAAAATTAAAAACCTCTGAATATACTGCTCAAAAATTTCTGTTGGTCTCCATTGAACTCAGAGTAATGCCTACATTCCGATCTTAGCCTACAGTACTCTACACGAAATCACCTCTCCTTTTCCTGAGGCGTTTGTCCCTTCAGCCACTGTGGGCTTCCTGAAACACAGAATGCTCCACTTATCTACATGGCGTCTTTAAGTTTGTCGCTCCTATATGTAAGCTTTTCCCAGGAAGTTTTCCTCTTCCTCTTCAGCTCAGCTGAGATTCACTGCCTCAGCCTCTTCCTTGCCACTATAATCCAATGTAGCATCCCTCCACACATGGTTTCTCCCTTCCTTCCTTATTCATTTCCTTTCTTCTCTTTTTCTTTTCTTGATTCTTATCTTTCTCCCCATCATCTCCCTTATATTACTTCTTATTTTATAAATAATACAGTCTTAAGATACACTGATTACACATAGAAATCGAAAGATTATATAACCTGTTTTCACTTGGTAAATGCCTGGCAGTATTAAAAGGAGTTATTACCTATAATGTCATAAGTGGAACTCACTTGCTCTGAGAGCATCAAAGGACCCCTCACTGTCCTGATTTGTGAAGGAGTATGCAAACCAGACACAAAATTTTCAACACCTAGTGATGCACAGGCCCACATCAGCTTCAGGGATAAGTAGTGTCTTGGCATAGTAAAATAAAGTTAACTCTTTCTCCCCTGGAGGTGACTGAAGAAGCATGCAGCCATGATTTCCACTAGTAACAGTTTTATGACCTTAAAGGAAACCATGTAAGGACAGAAACAAGCATATGGAGAGCAGGAAGTCAAGGTTAAAGCTCAGACTCACCAGATCATTCAATGCCCACATAACACAGAACTTTTCAGTTACAGAAATCAGTACTTTTCATCCGTAGCTGCCTATTTACTGATTATGGGAAGCTTAGTGATAACTGGGATTCGTCTGCAAATGTTTCCACCTGAAGTGCACTGGCTGAACCTCTAACACTCATATTAATTGAAGATACACTGAGGTGATTGCAACAGGTAATCAGGTTGAGAGATAACACAGTAAATCCTGGTTATTACTGATCACTAATCGAGCAAACTTTCTTTCTTCCTTTTGAAAATATTTTAATTCCATGTTTCCAAACTTCAAGAAGCCAGAAAAGCACCTGGAGTTGTTCTTAAAATGAAGATTAAGATCCATAGCCCTCTGGTGCTGTGTAAGATTGCCAGGGTTGCTATAGCAAAGTGCTGTAAAAGATAAAGGTGGCTTAAAAGATAGAAATTAAAACATCAGCTTTAGAAACTAGAAATCCAGATTCAAAGGGTTTTTCTGGGCTTAGTCTGAGGGCTTATAGATAGTCACCCTACTTCTACGTGTGTCTGTGTTGAAATTCTCCCTTTATAACTGGATCAGTCCCATCCTAATGAACTCATTTTCCTAGATTACCTCTGAAAATATTCAATCTCCAAATAAAACCATATTATGTGATACTTCTGAGTTTCAACATATGAATTTTGGTAGACGCAATTCAAACCACATTTATGAATGAAGAATTTGCATTTCTAACAAACTCATAGACGATGCCAATATTCTTGGACCATGGATCACACTTTGAAGAATAAAGTTCCATCTGTTACGTTTCTTATGCACAGAACTTGGTGAAATTTAGATCCCCTATTCCAACATGAACACTCTTGAGACTGTCTATGGGACAACAAGCTCTTGGGCAGAGCACTAGAAAGAGGATATTGATGTTAAGCATGATATGTATAAATACACATACAAGAAAAAGCCCTACTTACAGAAGACCTCTGAGAAAGATTTGGGATCAGGAGAGTATTTATATGCAAATGCACACAATCCCATAGACACACAAACACACACACACACACACACACACACACACATATATATATATACACACACTCAAACACACACATGCACATACACACTGACACACACATACATACACAAACAAATATGTGCTCACATACACATAAATATACACACATACATAAACAAAAATTTTGCTGTGCAGAGTGAGAAAACAGGCTAATTGACAAGTGATACACACATGTGGACTGACAACAGAAACAGAATTTCAAAAAAATCTCAGAAATAATTTGTCTGGATGGTTTTAAACGTGAACAATATATTTATGAATCTCCTTTTCCCTCAAAATTCCCTTTTTTCAAAATATGTAAATTCTACAATAAACAGAAGTGATTTTTAAAAATTATCTTTAATAAACAATTCATCAAAGTGTTATGATTTATTAGCTTTTTATTTATCTTTCAGAAGGAGACCAGTCATTATTTACAGGGTAGAGTTACACTGGTTTACTAGTGTGTTGCCACTAGATGCTCTTGCTGATGTCACTTATACCTTTAGTTTTCCAGTTTTCTGTGTTTCAAAACCAAAATTACTTCTGTAGTAATCGCATTCCCCTTGAATTCTGAATTATTGTTTCAATGTCACAAATTGCCATTCACTGTTGAATGCTCAGCCCTATGTCACACTAGCTCCTGCCAAGGATCAGGGAATCATCAATAGCGTAACAGACAGAAGGAATGTAAGAGCCAGAGCATGGAGAGAAGTACTGCCAAACAACGTCTTCTGGACAGGGCAGGCCTTACACTCATGAACTCACTGTAGCTATGATCACCCTCACAAGACTGAGATGGTTAATACTCCATCATGCATTGTAGAGGTACTCATGAGGCTTCCTCACCTCTCTTTGAGGTTTTATGGTCAATTAATGGTTGCTGGGAGAGGAGGTGTCACCTTCTTCAATGGTACAGCCACTTGTTAACTTCCTTGCTCCAGTAAATAATCCCCAGCCCATATTCATGCAAGCAACCATAAGTAAACTCAATGAATCACACACACACACACACACACACACAGAGAGAGAGAGAGAGAGAGAGAGAGAGAGAGAGAGAGAGAGAGAGAGAGAGAGAGAGAGAGTCAGAGGGAGATTAGTTGGGGAGAGGGATTTTAATGAGAGAAGGAGGGATGTGAGAGTGGGTAACTGGAAGTAAAACCAACCACAATTCACTACACAGAAGTATGGCACTGTCAAAGAATAACAATAAAATAACAGTAAAGAGAAAAGAACCTCACAAAGAACTTTGTCCCTGGATACTACTGAGGGGCTGCATATTGGAAAGAATAACCACATATTGACAAGACACACTCCAGTGATGATTTAATATAAGCTGATACAGTGGGGTTTGGCAGGTCAAATCTTACTTTCAGTAGCCTGAGGAAAACAATGAGAGGTAAGAAATAGGAGATTGGTCATGTTTTCAAGGACTTTGTCTTTGAAAAAGAGACAGGATGTAAAGCAGTCCTTGAAGAAGATATGTCAGTGAAACTTTGGAATTTTTGCTTTAAGATGGGTAATATTAGAGTGTTTTTGCCAGTGGGGGCAAAGGATAAAATTGCTGATACTAGAAAGAAAGGGGAAAATTACAAGAACCAAATCCTAACAGTGAAGAGTTGGCTTTTATAAGCAATCACTTTACCCTGTAACATAGTAAGTACATAATGTATGTTTTCCCACCTTCAATATTCAGCTTCAGAATAAATGTATAGAATAACCATATGGCTAGTTCTAACCAGACCTAGGAGTTGTGCAAAGCCAAGTAATGAATAGAGAGTGGAGAAAATGGCATGAAGAATGAAAATGGTTCCAGTGATGGACAATGAGTCCAGACTTGTAGGCAGGGAAGTAAGCAACCTAGGAGAATAATGAACAGTTGAAAAGGGTGAAGTTAGAGAGGGGTGAAAGACTCTCCGAAGTAGAACTAGAGGAAGTGAGGCAGAGCCAGAGGAAGTAAAAGGAAGAGAATGGTGTCTCCGTCAAGTCAGGATTTGTGAGGTGGTATAACAGTCAGTGGTAACAATATCTAAAATCATTCTGTGTTGCCAACATGTGGCAGCAGAGAGGATCCTCAACACCAAAGAGAGTAGACACTGCCGAGCTTGGGTATTTTTTGAATTATCTGCTTGGATGTGGAAATTACTAAGAATAAAAGAAAAAGCAGTCAAGAATGAGACAAAGACTGAAATGCTTGCATTTTCAACAAATAAGAGAGGCCAGGAGGCCAACAGATGGCAACATGGAATGCTAAGGTTAGTAAAGACTGATGTCATGCACATAAAATACAGAAAGAAAGACAATTTGGCAGCAGAAAACAGAACCAGAATTTCTATCTGGTCTTCTTCTCCTGAGAGCAGCAGGCTGGTACAAACACAGCTATTGGGAGGTCCATGGGAGAGGCAGTGTTATTAGGGGACAGAGGATAGCCAGGTTGTACTTACAGCAAGAAAAGGTTGATACTAGAGGGAAGCTGAGATGCTGACAAGCAAGATGAGTGGTCAAAGGCATGGCAGGCTGAAAATGGGCTAAGAGTAGGGAAACAGCAGTGCAGGGGTGGTGGGAGATGGCGGTCTCAGAAGGTGAGTGTTAGGACTGATTCTGAGTTTGTGCACTCACTGACCAACAAGCTCACGTAATTCTTGCTGCTTAGCATCAAGGACTAGCACATGTCACCTAATCCCTAAAGAGACTATAGTCCATAACACTGTGCTATGAATCAAGCTTCCCCTCATCTCCCCCTCCCGTGTGTGTGTGTGTGTGTGTGTGTGTGTGTGTGTGTGTGTGTGTGTGTGTGTGTGTATGTGTGTGTGTTGCTACATTGTGATCTCATCCAATGAAAAATGTAGATGGTTGTTTACAAAGTGTTTCTGCCCTTCTTTCTTGCTTAAAACTGCCTAATCGTGGACTACATTACTCACCTCAAAAAATTAGGTGGAGGCATATGTGTAAATCCCAACCAATGAAATAAGAACAGTAGTGATGAATGCTGCTTCAGGACTAATACATAAAAACTTCTCCAGGAAAAGTTGGCTTTACTATTATCTCACACTATTTCATTACTTTCCTAGTTTATATAAGGAAATGTCTAAGACGAGAAAAGGGTGAGTTTTTGGCTCCACAAATGGTACAATTTATCCGAAGAAAATCAATGGAACCAGAGCTAAGTGACTTAGGATGCTCTCTGTCACTTGCAGGAACAATGGCTGCAAACAAGTAGGGCACCCGGGCTATTACTCTTTATTTTATTTCAAGTACATTTCAGAATCCTGAAATCCTGCCATGGAGACCAGCCTTCACTATAACACCTGACAATCCTCACTTCCTGGTACTCATATCTTTGCTATAGTCCCATTTTCGTACTGAATTAGAGACATTGTTTGAGACTTGAGGAAGAGTACAGAAGTGACAGTAGGTAACTTTGAGCTGGGGTCAAAGCACATGTGAATTTTAACTTGAATTCTTCGATCCTTCCTCCTGGGAGGAAAAGATCATATGAAGATAACACTCAAGGAGACATGATCATAGGTACAGATGGAGAAGAGCTGAGACCTTCTACTTGCAGCCAGGACCAATATGTCAACAATGTAAGTGAGATTCCTATCTTGGAAGTCAAATCTCTGGTTCAGGAAAGTCCTGATGACTAAATCCCAGCCAAAATCTAAATGTAACTTCATGAGAAACCCTGAGTTGGATTCTCTGGCAAAGTCTATCCACAATTCCTAGCCCAAACAGACTACATAATACATTACTATTTTTAAGTTAATCACCATTTTTGAAGTGAGTTCTTCAATAGTATAAATAACATCAGAGAACTATTGCCTGGCCTGTTTCTTGATGTGTGAGTATATTCATAAAGATACCTAGAAACATCTAGAGTGGGCTAAGTAAGTTCTAGGCTACCAACTTCCAAGAGTGAGATCCACACTAGAATAGCCACACCAAAATAACTTGAGAAACAGCTACAGTCATCTTTGTAGGAATAAGATATGAGCCAAATTAGATACCACCTCAGTTCCTACAGCCCTCAATGGACATAGAAGGAATTTTATGTTGTTTTTCTTGTCTTACATGATGAAGTACAGAACTTAAAAGCCAGGCAAAAACCATAAAACTATACCAAAGCCAATAAGCCAAGTATTAAGCTACGTTACACACTGTACATTATGGACTTTTCTAGTGGGAGTTGCCAACAGAAGATCAAACAGCTTCCCTATGAGAGGGGCCTCACAGAAAGAGGATAAAACAATTTAATATGCCTCAAGAAAAGTCATTCCCCTCACAGAATCAGGTAAAAATTACCTGTTTCATGCCAGGGCCTCTTTCATCACTGGTATGCAACCAGAGTAATAGATGTACACCTTTACTACCCTTCCCTGATACCACAGAAAAGAAAGTAAGTCCTAAAAAGGATGGAAAGAAGGGAAATCAGAGGCAGACTTCCTATATATCCATTGTAAGGAACAAGTTCTAGTTGATCTACCACTAAAGGTTATAAAGTCATCCAATATGATATTAAGAAATGGGAGAAGAGGGGAGGGTTTAAAAAACAGAGTGGAAAACAGCAATTGCAAAATTTAAGAATGACTATCCCATGTATTTCTTTCAGTGAAATAAGACCCCTTAACATCGAGGTCATATTTCAAGTATACATGCTGATATATAAATATTAGAGATAAGCAACAGAAATGCCATCTACATGGAAACATAGAAGTCATAGATAGACAGGTATGATTAAAACCAAGACTTAGCTCCTGCCTGCTATAAATGGCACAATTATTTGGCTATCATTCTGAAACATGAGTGTTATTATTAGAGATGCCCTTGCTCAATGTGTAACTGAATTTGATGTCCAACAACTGAGGTTTTAATCTTAGCTCTGTTATGAAAGAACTACAAGTACCTCACTGAAAGATTTATCTTTAAAATCATCTAGATAATAGGAATTACTAAACCTGTCTCAGGGCACAATTAATTAAATGTAACAGGACCTAACTAAATACCCCCTGATATTTAAGTAGAATATAATAACAGAATTTATAAATTTGGTAGAGATTTATTCTGACATCATTCTCAGTAAAATTAGCACAGATACTACTAGCATACTATTAGCAAGACAAATTAGGCCTGGGCCAGTGAGAACAAGGGAAACCATTCTTTCCTTACTTAACAAAGGTAACAAAAAGAGGATATGTGCATATATGTTTCAACAAAAACTATAACAGTTATATACATGCAATTATTTCTATGAAAACTTGATTTATGGCTTTAAGGAAAAATATAGCATTAAAACTATGTAACCCCTAATGTATTCTCTCCCTGAAACTATAAACACACCCCTAGTTATTCTGTCCAACAAAAATATACCACAGCAGGTGGATCCCAAAAATGTAAATAGCTTCAATCTCTTTGTTCATTTCAGTCTATTCCCTCAACAAAAACTTCAAACTGCAGGTGCATGAAGCATACTTCTGCTATGGCAAGAGCAGTGCATCTCTGTAACTGAGGCTTCACCTAATGATGTGTGAATGAAATGTTAACTGCAGCAAAATGACTCCCAGCCAAGAAAGCCCCAGATGAGCACCTCTGCTGCAAGGAGGGCTGAGCCACAGGAACATACCAAGCAGTGGGGTTGGAGCCTTGGTGCTTGGGATAGTGTCATTACTTCCTTCCTTTGGACTTCTGTTGTTTTGAGAACAGTATAAATTAAACTGGATGTTTCAGTTTGCATACATGCCTCATGGTAGGGTCCAAATTTGATTTCAGTCTGGAAGCTAGCATCTAACTTATTCTGAGATAGGAGTGGGTTATAAGGAAGGGCAGCTCAGTCAAAGGGAAACACTAACCAATGAATGCAGAGAAGTAGTCTCACAGCTGGAACTGGTTCCACATGAGGCCATGGGAAGTTTTCTTAGGATAGTTGATTTAATCACATTTTTTAAACAAGAGACACTAAGCTAGGAACGGCAGCTAATCTTGAATGCAAATGGGCTACCTCTAGCTACTAAATTTATTTGTTTCTTGTTCCCACAAAAATCATTACTACTTTATTTGTAAGTAGTTTCCATCACTTGTTCATCAACTGCTGCAGGCTTTGGAATGTCCCTTGAGGATGCATATTCTCTCTGGAAGTTTCTGTATGTTTTAGGTCAGACTTAGATACTTAGACATCTTTTATCTTAAAGAAGGAAGGAGAGAGAGAGAGAGAGAGAGAGAGAGAGAGAGAGAGAGAGAGAGAGAGAGAAGGAGGGAGGGAGGGAGGGAAAGGGAAGGAAGGGAGGGGAGGGGAGGGGAGGGGAGGGGAGGGGAGGGGAGGGGAGGGGAGGGGAGGGGAGGGGAGGGGAGGGGAGGGGAGGGGAGGGGAGGGAAGGGAAGGGAAGGGAAGGGAAGGGAAGGGAATTTACTGAGAGAATAAGCATTACTTTGGCACAAGTTTATAGATACTAAGAAAGCCTAAGCTCTTCAACAAAAGCCCATGCTCTTACCCCTACTGTATCCCCCTAGTTTCTCTCCCCTCTATTATTTGTTAACCACTTGTTTTTATAAAAACAATATATTGTTGGCAAATATAATGAAAGCAGGAAGTTGCTGTAGCCTACCACATAAAGTATCAGTAGTATGCCACAGGAGAATAGAAGAAATCAAATATACACACCAATTTAAAAGTATTCACCACTAAAGTTTATTGTTGTCATTAAATACAGCTGATGAAATATATCTCTTGACATATATTTTTATGAATGTACCAATTTAAAACCTTATGGTTTCAACACTATTGTCCATTCTTCCCAGAATCTCGCCAAATATAGTCAATAATAGAATATTTTGATCATTTTTACCCTCCAAAGCCAGGTTAATCACTGGCCCTGGGGCAAGAGCACATACTGGCCCCAAAGTTTATAACCTTTGTAAGAGTTCTAAAAACACAAAAGTCTGTATACTAATGCTTCACCCAGAGTACAAGACAAAATTCTGCTTTGTTGTCAAATGTAATTCAGCTACAAATAGTCCTGAAGGGAACAGTTTACTCTGGAGGAGCAGGTTATGACCTCTCACATGAAACTTGGACAAAACACTAGTATCACACTAACACCAGTGGGCAGAAGCTGTGAGTATGGGTAGGGTATCTTTGCAAAGGTACCATGGCATTAATTGTTTTAATTAAATTTCTTAAGTTATGCTTATGTTAGCAGTGTATCTCAGAGTTGACAGTAATATTGAATGCCTCCTAATTCAAGGATCTTTCTTCACTTGAGTCTGGGTATAGGAGTAAATCTGTGGAGATAAGTTGGAGAAAAGAGAGACTAGTGCTGTCCAAAGAGATCCGCTGACATCTAAGGAAGATGAACTGCAGGCCATGGACCCAAAGTGTTAGAACAATTAATCACAGTTGACAGCAAAAAAAGAGTTGTTGGCCACAGTTTGAAACTCCCCAGGGGCAGTCTTCAGATACAGAGTTTAAGGTCTTTATGTGAGGAAGCTGGGCAAACTAGAAGCCACATCTGAACAGCATGAAACACAAGGGAAGTTTGATGTCTTTGAGCCCTTGCTCTCCTTACAGTATGTTGTTTATAAACAATCCATCTATGCAAACAATACAAAGCCAAATGCAGGCCTTTGTTATCCCCCTATGATGCCCTGGTATTCCAGGGGCTTAGGAGATGGTGTTGAGATTTTGTATGCTAAAGCTTGTCAAGGACAAATCAAAATGTAATGATGAAATCAACTACCAGGCAGATTGACTAGCAGATTTTGGCAGCTAAGAAGGGGCTTTCTCATTACAGGGTGTGTACACTGTGGGCTGCACTGCAATTAGAAACAGTTTTTTTTTTTTTTTGCTTGAATTCTTAACATTTTCTTCTCATAAATGACAACAGCCAAAGACTGTTTTTCACTGCCTAATTTTCATTATCCATCTTCCTGATGCTAAAGTTATTAGCATCTTAGTTGAACATCAAACTTTGAAAAATTGGGTCAGTATTGTTCAATGCTGGTAGGATATTGATACCCCATAGAAAAATAAATGACTATATTCTGCAAAACAAATTCTTTTGATTTCTTTCTGTATACTCAAACTGTCTTTTTTTTTAAATAAAATTGTTGTTGTTGTTTAACCATATATCTCTAGTGGCAAAAAGCAAGCTCTTTATTTTAACAGCAACTACACAGTTGTTTCTGTGTCATATAGGAGCCCACAATACTATTAGCAATAGTTAAACCATTTCCATAGAAACTAATTTTAGCAATCAAAAAAGGGTAAACACTACTTTTCTTCTACTTTGTGAGTAGATTTCGTAAGAAACAACCTAGTGAACCAAGTCAGTGTGTCTTCACACACATAAAGTGAGACACCCACAGAAGTAAATGGTTTCCTTTGAAATTTACTGCCTGCCAGAGACAGTATTAAAGCTCCATGCAATTCAAGGATAATCTTACCCATTCTGAAAAGAATGGATCAAAACTGACAAAAAAGAGAAAAGGAAATGGGACTGCTGGATTCAGCTTTTTAAGTACATGCAGGAATACACATGTAAGAGCAAGCTGAGTCCTAAATCACTGATCCCCAAAGAAAGGTTAATGGACCCAAATCATGCAGGGTGGAGATAATGAGCAATGAAGTTAGGAAGGAATTTCTCATTTTCCATAAGATAAGAGCCTTTTATTTTTGAAGGGGAAATAAATACAGGGGCTAGAGAGATGCCCCAGAAGTTAAAAGTGCATAAGACTCTCGCAAAGGATCCAAGTTCAGTTCCCAGCACCCAGGTCTAGCAGCTCAAAGTCATCTGTAACTCCAGATCCTGAAGAATCTGATACCTTTGGCTTCTGCCAGCACCTGCACTCACATGCACATAGCCATCCACAGATATACATATACACACAATTAAAAATAAAATAAATCTTTAAAAAGAAGCATAGGGCACAGCTTGCAAATCCTTAAGAGTTAAAAGAGGGACAAAAAAGAAGCATTAGATCTACATTTATGCCTTTTATTTTATTAGGAACAAAAAGAAATATATATTTAGGGTTTCTTTAAATCAATGACCATTTTAAATGCATTAATATGTACCAGTCATTGTATGAGATTTTAGGGGTACAGAAGTAAATTGGAAACTCCCTCCACATAGTCATGGCCAAGTAAAAGTGATACAGATATTAAGAGTAGCCTATGTGTGCTGCTTAGCAGAGATTTGAAGATAGAATGATTAAGTTTGCTAATACTAGGAAACTACAGTTGAGTCTAAACAGCTGCGAAAGCATTTTCAAGATAAATTGGGAGAAAAAGACTGAAGAATGGAGGGAATGCCACTAATGCACAGGGCCTTGGAATACTCTGTGAGGAATGAATTTGGAGGTTATGCAGATGAGAGATGAAATTGTTATTGAATTTTATTTTGTGGGTGTTGTGCTGAGGATTGAATCAGACATGAAATTTTGAAGATCAAATATTCCACAGTAAGTTGATACAAAGAACACTGAGGAGTTTCTAAAGGCAAAAGTGAAATAATCAAAGCTGTTTACAGAGGTCCTATGCAGCCCCACAGCATACAGATTTTATTTATACAATTGGTTTTTTTTTTCCTAAAGAACATGACGGAGCCACCAATGAAATGTCTCCAACTTCTTATTTGAAATATCCACAAGATGTTAAAAAAAAATGACTTAAAGCCAATACCAAAAATTTAAGAAAACGGGCCATAATTACAAATTGAAGCTAGACCAAGATTCATCCATTCCCTAACATCTCCCTATATTCTATTTGAATCTACAGACCAAAAAGCAGGAAACCACTGAATAGCAAATACAGGGAATGAGGATATTAGATATTAGAAGTAAAACAGTATATTTTGGAAAGAGGATATAGACAGTCCTGGAGCCAATGGTGTATCTTTTCATGTATTTAATAATCAAACCAGAGAAATAAGAAGTCAGAATAGAAGCAAGTTCTTCTATCTGTAAGATAGAGACACCCTGTAATACCAGCACACTGGGATATAGAAGCCAAATGCACAAGTGTGTCCTTCATGTGTCAACTGTGACAGTCACACACCCTCAGAATGTTAAGGATATAAAATCTAGTATCATTTATTGAAAAATACTGACTACAGACACACCTAAATGGAGAAAATAGTTTGCAGAAATATCAAGAAAAAATAGTATACAGAAAACAAACAAGAATAAAACACTTAACAACATGATCTACTTCCGGGCTGAGATTTCAAGGAAGTATTTGGTTTCCTCAAACAAGGACAAGATAAAGCATCTATAGTTAGGAAAAAAAATCTTAAGGAAAGAACAGGCTGAAGTATAAGGAAGGATGGTTGTAAATGTTATGAGCAGATGACTAAAACCAACAGGTGGTGGTCAGCCTCCACACTAGCTTCTAGTGATTCTCGAGTCTGGATTCAACTTCCTTAGCCCCTTCTAAGAAATAAAGTAGTAGAGGCAACCGAGTATTCTACCCAAGAATATCTTCTGTCATGTTCTCTCCCTCACCTTGAGGATTCTCACTGCTGTGTTATAATCAAGCTATTGAGTATTCTGCGAGGTACGGAATTGAGCAATGAGGCTGTCTAAGGTCTCTGAGAAACTAACGCTCTTAGTACATAATGTTGTCAGAAAATGAACTGTATTGACACAGTCAACACAGTAAAGCCTCCAGAAGAGAAAATAGCCCTAGAATTTGCCATTCTTCCTAAAGATTTTGAGTTAAAAGTACCCAACTAAGCTAGATTCAGGTATCTAACACAAAAGCTAAGATAATAAATATTTGTCATTTCAAGCTACTGCATTTTGGAACAATTTGCTATGTGATGATAAATTACCAATAATAACACCTTTATTCTGAATAAAGAATAAAGGAACAGCAATAGGGCCCTAATATTTGCATCTCTTAGTGTTTTAAAATCACTACTGCATGACTTCTTTTGAAATAACTGAAAATTAGTCTTGGCCTTGGCATGAAAGATCCCTCATATTTGAGCAAGAGCATCATACATACACTAATCATATCACATCTCTGAAACTCGGTTTAGAAATCAGGGAATCAATCAATCCCTTTATCTAAAATCACCAGAAGATATGATTAATGTACTATGTATAACTTGATACTGATTAGCTCTCAAAACCCAGAATTTTTATTTGGAAGGCCTGCTACAGCAATAAGGATCAGGGTTGAAGAACAGCAGTCCCTTACTTAAGTTACAGCTTTGTCAAAGGTACTTTTAATGCCTCAGTCTCCTCACCTGCAAAGAAGATACACAATAAGTAAAGCCTATCACAGTGGCATTGCAGATATAAATATGTGGTATTACCACCATACTTTCAAGCTAAAATGGAAAAGAGAGAGAAACTTAATTTGCTCAACTCCCAGTCTTATGATAGGCAACTCAAAAAAAGCTATTCCTTTCTTAACTCCGGTAATTAGAAAATAGGCTTCAAAGAATGGTTCTGAAAAATGTAATGGTAATTTTAAGACCCATTTCAAATCCCCAAAGAAAACACAAACAAAAAGACAAAAACTGTAAGTAAATTAAATTATCAAAAAGGTTACTAGCAATTCTATTAGTAACAGTAGTAGATTAAAATGATTAAGATATCCCACTTTATAATGAACAGATTTCTCAAATTTGTTAAAGAACAAAATATTACTCTTAGATTGGTTTCCTCAGGTTGGTGTAACCAGTTTCCACAAGTCCAGTGGCTTAATACAACAGAATTGTGACCCTGTAGTTACAGAGTTGAAAAATCAAGATGTGAGGAAGAATGTGCCTCTGGAATCCAAGACCCTGAGAGGGAGCTTTCCTTGCTTTTCTCTATCACCCAGTGGTCACTAGCCATATTTGTTCTCATATTTGCCTCACCCCCATTCCTGGTTCCATCTTCACACAGACTTCTTCCTTCTTTATGTATAACTATTTCCTAATATCTTCTTCTAAGATATTAGATTTAGGGCCAGCCCCAATTCAGCATGATATCCCCTTCACTCAATTGTATGAACAGACTGTTTCCAAGTGAGAGCAAGCTAACATCAGTGGTTAGGAGTGAAAACATATTCAATTCACAAGTATGTGCTATTTACAAAAGGCACACATAAAAATTACTTTTAATAATTTAAATATCATAATAAATTCTATTAGTAACAGTAGTCGAAACAGTCAAAAATGTATCCCTATAATCAAATATTAAATTCTAAGAAACTTCTGAGGGGTAATTGATATTTGAGAAAAAGTGTTATGATATAATACTAAGAAAAATGTTAAAATACAAATAATTAAATATGTAAAAGATAAAAATGATCTCAAATATAGATTAAAAAAGTCTTAGTAGAAATATACCAAAATGAGATGCTTAGAGTGCTTAGTGCTGATGGAAAGAGATGATTTTATTTTCATTTTCAAAACTGTATTTCCAATATTTTATTATAGTCAGTATTATGTCTTAGATTCTCATAGTCTTTGGAAGACAAGCTTTTAATAGCTACCTCTGGATGACTGTAGATGTGATCCTGTGTTGTTGTTTTTTTTAAGGGAACACAAAGTGGGGGACAGTTGCAAGTTTATACATAGTGTACTAAGATCATAGGCCAATTACTTGGGTTGTCAGGATTCTGTTTTGTAGCTCCATGAAACTGAGCAGGAGATCTCACCACCATACATCTTTGTGTCCTCCAGCATGTGAGCTGGGAGCATGACAGGGCTTCACTCAGAAGATGCTTCTTCCAGGAAGAGTTTGACTCACTGTTCTAGAGCCGCTTTCTACCCAGGCTTGGACAGTTTCTGTGGTGTGTCTACAGCAGTAGAAACAGTGGTAGCAGCAATGAGCTTTTGGATTGTTCCACAGGGATGTTCTCAGTGTGTACAATTCTCTGAAATGTGGTGTGCTGCCTGCAGTGACACACAAGTCCTGAACAGATTAAAATGAAAAGTGATGGTGCGGCTTACCACTCTGCAGATACAGTGTGAAGTTTCAAACCCAGGTGCCTATTTAATATAGCAAAGCAGACCTGGCCACCAGGTTCTCCCAGCATCCTTCAGTCCCTACCTGTTACCAGGTGTGGATTGCCGCTTACCCCCCACCCCCAACTCTCCAGCCCAGGGGCTGGGCTGCCCTTCCGCCAGAGGTTCTTCCCTACATAATCCAGACATTTTGGTTACCCACCCCTTCCTTTTTGGACCTTTAGCCTCCTGACTGCTACACCTGAGTCCCCTCTCTCCTGTCTCCTTTAGCCTCCCCCTCTCTCCACATGGCCCAACTCAGCCTAGTCATATCCACTCTGGACTCTCCCAGATATCCCTTCCTCTGACTATGCTCTCCCACATGTCTACAATAAACTTTCTCCTCCACATAGCTAGGAGCAGAAATGTCCTTTCCTTTTTATTTCTTTTGTTTTCCATTCACACAGTAAGTCCTCATGTCATTTGCTTTCCCCTACAAGTGCCTAGCTCTCACAAGGATCTACTTCATAGACTTTTGGTTACTTTTCCAGCTCCCAGTGAAATGAAGAATGGGGAAGGGTTGTTACCATCAGTTCCCCTCTGTTCCTTCTGTGTCCTGTTCTGGTGCTAAAGGTCCTAGCTGTGTCCAGCTCTGTTATGCTAAAGCCTGGAAGTACATTCTGGGGAATATTCCCAAGAAAAGGGAGGTTTGTGATTTGCCCAGTGCACTCACTCTGCTGGTAAGCATGCCTGACTTCTAAGCTGGCAGCACCATTCAGCTTGTTTTGCCTCAGGCTAGGTTAAATGATTCTCTCAAGCTTTGAATACTAATGGAGTACAAGACCCTTTACTTGGTGTGGAAAATAAACATATACGTGCCTGGGACTGAGTGACTTAAAACACTAAAGAATAGAGAGCTCTAGATGCATAGCACCACAAAGGAAATGACAGGATGAAAGATGGAAGGAAAATAACTGGAAAAGTCAGATAGTAATAAAAACATAAAGTCATCAATGATAAGAGGACTAGGGCCATGCAAAGAAGTGGACAAGAGTGGCCTCAGGCAAAGGTCCTGAGTGGGAAAGCATTAGACAAATCCAATAACAGAAATGAAGTCACTTCATGGTACAGGCAGGGAGGAAAGGTATGAGACAATCTCAGCTGGCTAAGTACAGGCCAGATCCCAGTGCTGTTGGTCTCATAGGACACAGGAAGAAGGGCATTTTGGCTGCTTCAACAATGTAGACCCAGTATTGACAGTTTTAAGCAAAGGGGGACCAGGCATTCTAATTACATTTCTATGGGTTTGCTGCTTTCTAAAAGCAGACAGGAATGAAGATGGGAAGAAGACCAAGGAAGGTAGGAAAGGCTTCTGGTGGAATGTAATGTGAGGCGGCGGCAGAGAATTAGAATTTTGTGTTAACAAAGAAATGATAAGACTTGCTACTGAATTGTATATGGGAGAGAGGAAGAAACTACAGATCACTAGCTGCTAGAATCTTGCTTGAAGACATGACTGATGGGGGTGGGGGTAGCACTGAAGAAGAAAAGAACCGACTTGGAAAAATCTCATTGGGGCTCGTTGGAAATGGAAGCCAGGCTCAGTTTCAAACACCAGGAAACGGAGTGTTCAAAAGGAGTTGCTGGGTGGAGGCAGCTGGGTGTCCATATCTGGAACTCAGATGCAGGGTCTGAGCCCCAGATGGGAATATGAAAGTTCTCGTTGTAACTGACTGACTTCCTTGCAACCTGCTCCTCACCCATGCAGGGGTGGGGTTTGGAGTCTGTGGTGCCTGAGATCTTCCTCTGGATGCAGACATCCACACTGACATGAGGAGGGAATGCCTGTCAGGTCGCCTACATCCCCTGGTCTGAATCCAGCCTGTTGAAGCTATTGTCCTGTAGTCTGTCAGGCATCTGTACAGAAACGAACATCTGTGGAAAGGCAATGTCTCAGTAGAAAGGAAACCCACAGTGCTTCAGGAAAGTGAAGAAACTCGGAGGACAGGAGGAGTCAGATGGGGATCAGCAGGTCAGCTTCACTACTAAGAAAGCTGAGTCAGGGTGTGTGTATAATGCCAGAGGTCAGAGGTCATAGTCAGGCTTCCAATCTATCCTGGAACTGTGGGTGCTCCCATGGCGAAAGTACAGGGAGAACATGCTCTGCTGGCAGCCTGCCAGCAAGCTGGCTGAAAAGAGGCAGCTAGAGGTGTGGGTGGGGGTGGGAGAGAGGCCACTTACTTTTCCCAATCAAGCAATCAGATATGGCCTCCTTCCTGTGGGAGGGGACTGGCAGGAAGGGTGAAAGTTGCCTTGCTTCCCAGTATTTCCAGAAAGACAGATGTTTCTGTTTTACAAACCTTAGTAAGGATGCTGGCATAGACCGTCAGATTTGACATTTTGATATGTAGAAAGGAAAAAAAAAAAAACTAATTTCTCTATGGACTAGAGGAAGGCTTAGGCATCTTTTGAGCTAGTGTTCCTTTTAGCTGTTTAACTCTTCTTTAAATGCGAAACAGAAAAGCAGACTAGTTCTGTTGAGCGGGGCATATGATAAGAGGAGAAGCTAGCTCAGGTTCTTTTCCTCTTCCCTAGCAGTCAGCAAAGGCAACTCCGAAGAGCCTGGGACTTCACACTATCTTTCCTTCCTAGTGTTCTTAAGTGGTCCTGCCAGGGAAATTATGTAACTGTGAAATGTGGCAGCTGAGCCAATGATGGAGATGAGGTTTCTAGGGTCTATCGTGGGAAACCTCATCTTGACCATGGTTTAAAATCAACACAGTAACAACTCCCTTGGAAAGGAGTTATATTAATATGAAACTTATACCTCAAGTAATACCCAAAAATATCAGAAAAGGCTACGCCTAGCCAGGGAGCTCACATCCATTACCACCATGCTTGGGATGTAAATGTCTGCAGAATGGAGGAAGCTGTGAAAGGTGAGGTAGCAGAACTGCGGTGGTCACCAAGAACATTGTAATTGAAGTCCTGGGTCCTCTGGTATTGTTCCTCCTTTTCAGAAGAAACCAGCCCACACAGATAGCAGGAGCTGTCACAGCAGGAGCTGCCGGTTAGAACCTAGGTGAAGCCTTCAGTATAATCCTGGCTTTCTGTGAACAAGGGGTCAGTGAGGGATATTCAAAACAAAGAGAAAACCAATCCAGCTATTGAAAACAAGATTGATTCCTGTGAATGAAAACACTGAATCATATGTTTCCGAAAGCCTTTTCATTATCCTAACACCAGGCTTTAGTCCCAGGCCATCCTTGATTTTACATCTTAATTTAGGACAGAGACAAACCAAAACGCTCAGGCCTTACATTTTATTTTGTGTTTTATATCAAGGATGCTGAAACAGGTCACAGGCATCCCACCACATCCTTCCCCTGCCTACACTGCTCCCATCCACTTCCCTCTTTACCCTCAAATTGTGCTGATACAGTCCTAAGAAACCACACTGGTTTCATACCAATTGCTGAATGTGAAACACCTTTCACAGCCTCAAAGGTTGTAGAGAGCCAGGATCCAAGGTTTAGTATCTCAGTATTTGATCGCTTACTCTTTGGAAGAACATTATCCAAAGACCTTGATATAAGAATGTATTTACTTCTATTATCACCTTCATAATTATAGCTTCAGTAGAATCCTCACAAAAGGAAGTGCAGTGACTAAAAAGCCGGTTGATGAGTGTCAGGGGAATTCATATCATCACACATTGGAAAGACAGAATATCACTATTACCAAACTTACTTTACAAAACAAAGTGGAGGTAAAAACCAGGGGCAGGGAAAGGGACATCAAACAGGATTGATGGGCTTCCCATCACTGCACTACATTACAGGATGACCTCTGCAGACTGGAAACTGGGTTACATCAACAAACTGCACTTTAAAGTGTGAGATGAAAGAGGGCCTCCCCTAACATTCTGCAGTATTACTGGCTCAGGTTTAAAGAAAGTATGCAGCCAGGTACCAGTGTCACATTTCAACCTGTGATATTGACATGGATGTGAAAACCTCAGCCTTTGAAACTGAGCCTTTCATATCCTGAACAAAAACCTGAAATGCACTCTCCTGTGAAGACCTGAAGGAGAGAGACGTAAGATGATAAAGGGGAACCCTTTACACGTGGAGCAGTTCTGAATTTTCCTTCCAGAGCTGTAATTTAAGCCTGCTAAAGTAGAGCTTAACTCAGATCTTGACATTGGTTTGTTTGGCTTTCCTCAATACCAGGGTTTACCGGCCTTGTAGAGATTCTGAAAGAACTGGGGGGAGGGAAGTTAAGGGTTCCAAAAAGGTGGTGATGCTTCATGGAAGTGTGGAGAATATTTTAACAGAGCCAGTCTCACTTGAGTTGGATTCAATTATAGTCCCCCCAACCACTCCACCTCTCCCCATAATCCTCTTGTCATTTGAACTCCTTTCTATTGGCTCAGCAAACTCTGAAGCAAACAACAAATAACTCAAATATTTCAAGCAAATTTCATCAGCCCACTGCAAATAAGCTTCATCCTTTTTTCTCCAATGTTCAAAAAGGAAAGCATCTCTGCCCTGTGCTTTCAATTTTAAGCCTTGTGGTTTTGACCTAGAGATTAACAAGCCAAGCTAGCTAGGTAGCTCATGCCTGTAATCCCAGCACTCTTGACATGGAGACAGAAAGATGATCAGTTCCAAGCCGGCCTGGGTTACATAGTGAATCCCTGTCTCAAAAGACAGACACACACAAAAGAAATTAACAAGCTAAGTATGTGCCAGCTGGTATAATCCATAGGTACATGCAGGGACTGAGCACATAGGATCCCTCAACTTCATAATAATCACTTTACATAACAGCCTCAAATTCTATCTTCCTGTGGCTTTCAGATAAGAGGAAACACATATCACAAAGGTATTTGAAGTCCTCGAAGATGTAGATAAAAGGATATTTGTTAAAATCTGATGATTCAAACCAAGTCTCCAACACTAGAACACAAAAATGTCCTAGTACTGTAAAGCCTTGAAAAGCTCCTCTCTAGCCCCAGGTCCTTCCTTGGCTGCCAGCCAGACCCTAGGCCCCTTTACCAGGAACAGACCCCAGGATGCATTACACTTCCTAATTCTTCATAGTCTGCTTCATTTGGCAAAGGACCTAAACCTAACCACAACAGTTAAAAGAAAGCCTTACATTCTACAATAAAATATACAAATCATGAAATGTATACAACTAACAAAAACAGTCTCAGGACTACTTGATGAGAGGAATTTGGGAGGGGGTTTTCATTCAGCATTCCAGTAATGTGAAACCACTGTTTAAGGTAGAAAATCATTTTTCAATCTCAGGAAACATCGTTACTAGCTGCCAAAAGTTGATCCATATAATAAGAACTGTTTGCTAATGCTGAACACCTGCACTTTTATAGATGGCCTCTCAGGACAGCTGTAGCTAAAGCTTCAAGTCTACTGATACAGCAGCCAAGGAAAAAACACAGCATTTTAGATAAGAATGCTTGCTGAATTACTCATGCAGCTAAACGTGTGTGTGTGTGTGTGTGTGTGTGTGTGTGTGTGTGTGTGTGTGTATGTGTGTGTACTCTGACAGCTATTAAATACAATAAAGTACAATACAAAGTATTTCCCAGATAAGGCTCCCAGCTGCTAGAAGCTTACATCTTGAGGTGGTAGGATACACAAATCAAAACATACTAAAAGTATAAACATATATCATGCTTATGGAAGCATTCATAAATATTTACTTCACTTCCCATGGCTAGTTTTAGCTTTTTAGTTTCACTGTTTGATTTTCTTACTTGCTGAGTTTATTGGGAAAAGTCAGACATCAGAGGTTTGAAAGAAAAGTTCATTAAGAAGTTGTAAGCATTTTTTCATAGGCTTCTGAAATGAAGCTTCTAGCAAGCATCAAGGGTAATTTACAATTTGTGCATATGTATTCAAACATCAAAATGATTTTCCCATAGCTTTCTCATTGTGCTGGTGTCTTCTAACCAATCATACAAGAGCCATACGGAGAAGACTTTTTTGATGAATTTTTGTCTGTCTGTCTGTCATAGAATTGGAATTCGAAGAGAGTTCCATTCAGGTTGAGATGCTGTGGTCTTTCCTATGCATTATGCATTGTGTTTGTTTGTTTGTTTGTCTGTCTGTCTGTTTGTTTGTTTTTTTTTTTTTTTTTCTTTTTTTTTTTTTTATTAATTTATTTTGCAATACAATTCAGTTCTACATATCAGCCACGGATTCCCTTGTTCTCCCCCCTCCCGTCCCCCTCACCTTCCCCTCAACACCCCCCCCCCCATTCCCATCTCCTCCAGGGCAAAGCCTTCCCCACAGACTGAGGTCAACCTGGTAGACTCAGTCCAGGTAGGTCTAGTCCCCTCCTCCCAGGCCGAGCCAAACAATCCTGCATAGGCCCCAGGTTTCAAACAGCCAACTCATGCAATGAGCACAAGATCTGGTCCCACTGCCTGGGTGCCTCCCAAACAGATCAAGCCAATCAACTGTCTCATCCATTCAGAGGGCCTGATCCAGTGGGGACCCCTCAGCCATTGGTTTTTAAGCTCAACAATTTTTTAGCACTGAACCTATGCTGAGCACTATATTGAGAGGGCTTGAGTGGGGATCAACTAAGAGGGCACACGTTGTCTCCTCAGTTTACAATCGAATCAGGAAAACAGACAGGCAGTGAGTAGTACTAAGTGAAATTTGGCCTCCCAGTAGATAGCATACTTTAGGGGATACAAGCAAGACCTGGCTAAACATGAAAAAGCCATAGAAAATTAACTGCTTAGTGGTTGGCCATCTCTCAAACTTTGAGCCGTCCTAGTGTTAGCACGACTCAATCTTTATATCTTATTTTAATGAGGCATGGTTCAATGAGGTTTCTTTGTTTGGCCATGGTTTCAGCAGGCCAGAGAAAATAAAATGATGAGAGTCAGTGGAAGGGCTCTGAAATTATTTTCTTTCCTCTAATGAAGTTTTCTGGTACCCTCAAGTCCAGTACATGTTCTACCTGTATCATCTCTGAAGCAATCCATCACCTCCTCTTCTTTACCCCATTATAACCTCTTACCACAATCACAAATCACCTAAGTTTTTGCTCTGAGATCACAGCTCACATCATGTTGTGGTCCTTATTATCTCTCATCCTCCTTTCCTGCCCTGGTTAGCACCTTTGCACAGTAAGACTCTACAGTTCCCTGGTATCAGAAGAAGGAAATTCTCGTCATTCCTGGGAATTGGGTCCTCTCCCAACTGCAAGTAGAAAAAGAACTGTTCTTGGAGCACTGAATCTGCCTTTTACCAAGAGTAGACACAGACCAAGTGCCCAGATTTACCCATGGTGCTGAGATTAACCAGAAGCTGTGCACTCAAAGCATAGTCTTTCCTCTCTTCCAAGTCCCTGTTGGTATCTACTTGCCTATAGCCCCATCTGTCTACTCTAGAAATCTTATATATATTATAGTGGCTCCATTGTCTATGAATTCTAGAATTTCCCAGTCTTTGAATACCTATTTCAGGGACTCACTTCTAGTGAATACAATGAGGGAAAAAATGGCTTTGAGTGACTTAGGCTGAGACACAAAGACAATAGAGATAACAGCTGGCCCTGGCCCCTCCCCTCCATTCCTTCCAAGTTAGCTATCATACTCTAAGAAACCTGAACAAATACATGGAAAGTCTAAGTGTAGGTCCCCAGCCATGATCCTGATAACAACTAGCAACATGATTTCTATGTGCTCAGACCTTCATTTACTCCCAAGCCCTGCATGTCCTTGCAAAGTTGTTATGCCGCTGGCATTTGAGTCATCTCATAAGGCCAAGCAGAGCAAGAAGCCAGTCTCATCAAGCAATCCTTGAATGTTTGATTCACAAGTAAGATAAATTAGAGTTTTATTGTAATTCATCAATAGATAATTGCAATATTAACCTATCAGGGTGCATGTTAACTAGTCCATCACACAGTGTATCTGTTGAACACCATATTTCAATTTGTCTCACATAGCAAATTAAGCAAAAATCTTCAGCAGTCAATTCCAGGGAATTTGGAGAGGAAAAAAATATACTTTTGTTATGCTCAATGAAATAATTTCATAATCTCTTAGGCAAAGTGAACATGGCAAGAGTTCAGTAGCCTTGAGTTGACTGGTGAATTTCACTACCTAGACAGTAGCAATTACTAATCACACCTTGAGGGAACATTGAAAATCACTGAGTTAGGTATTTGACATATTAATGTTATTGATGCATATATATATAAAATAAATTTTGAAAGAATATATTTGTAATCCACTGGTAAAACACATTAATTATTGATGGAAACAGAAGTAAAATAGATCATGAAAGAAAATCTTTCTACCTTACTGGTTTAAAGGTGTATTTCTCTATAGTCCTCAAAAAGTCAGACTGACTATTTTTGATAACTTGCACTTTACCTTGTTGAACAGCAGGTATAAAGTCATTAATAGGAAATCAGAGTGGCAGGAAAGACAGTAAGCTGAGAGACTCTTGTGGAGAAACCTGGACTGAATCAATACTGAATGTTGTAAAATATTACCATAGTAGAAGCTTCAACAAATATTTGTACATATTTATTTGCATTGGCTTTTGTTCATTTAATTTGGTTGCGACTCCATGTTTTTCCTGACTGAAAACTCACAACTTTCTTCAGTTCTAGAAAATTCTTAGCAGTTATCACCTGTTGGGGTTTGGCTCTTCTTCACCCTCTCCTTCTGTGATTCCTATTAGATTTTTTTTTCATATCTCAATTCACTCTCCAGTTCCATCTTTTACATTATCCTATCCTTTCTACACTATGCTATGTAACTTTCCATTTCATTAACTTTAACTATAGCCAACCTATTATTCACACTTTTATTAGAGTTTTTTGAACTCTTAATTTGCATGAAAATTTCATTTGCCAAGATTTGTAATTGTTCTTGGCCATATTTATCTGTTAATTTTTTTTATATTTTGTTCAAAATCTCCTATTACTGTTTAACTTGGATACTACCCACTTTATACCTTTTCAGTGACTTCTCAAATAATTCTATTCAAATCATGTGAAAAATGATGGATTATTTATAACAGCTCATGCATAATTTCTCCAATTTGTTGGTTATAGTGACTATCGTGCTCTTGAATTTTCACATGTGTTTTTCAAATCTGAGCTTAAGAACTTTTTGCACTGGAAATTTATTTTATTTTATTTTTAATCGCTTTACCTATTATTGTGCATGTGTGATGTGAATATGGGTGCACATGTACCACAATGTATATGCAAAGATCAGAGGATAACTTTCAGCAGTCAGTTCTCTCCTTCCACCATGGGATCTAGGGATCAAATGCAGATTATTAGACTTTTGTGGCAAGGTCCTCCCTGCTAAGCCATCTCTCTGTCCCTGTTTCCTTGTTTTTACCCTTTCCTGAACTCAGTTCCAGGAACTGGGTAGTGCCACAATACCTGAGCCTGACACCAGAGTCCATAGCATGGAACAAATTTTCCACTAAATATCTGGGGCTTTGCCAAATGAGAAAATGAAGGTCAAGTGCCTGTAGTAGCCATGGCAGCATCGTTGAGAACATCCACTGGACTCTACAGGTAGCTCTGATTCTTCTCCCTGCCAGGTGACTGATTCCATGGTCCCCATCCTCAGAAAGTGGAAGTCTGCGAGACTCACCATGTGGGAATCATTTATTGCCCCATAGGTTGGTATTAGATAAGTTTTCTCTCTCTTCCAAACCACATTGTGGGGTGCTTCCACTCTCCTCACCATGTGGATTCTAATTCTTGATTTGTTCAGCAGAGATTTTTATTTTAAATTCAACTTTTAAGTGAAACTATATTTTCAAAAGCTTTCTTTTAAAGTTTCACAATTGTTCTAAGAGAAGGCACTCAATCCACACCATATACACAGTCCTTGTAAATTTTCATATTTATGTACATACAGGAATTCTATTCATCTAACACAGTTAAGACAAATGGAAAAAAAAGCTGAAAAAAACACAATGACACAGGTATCCTAGATAATGAAAAGAGGTCTGGTGAGGATTTGATTCAACTGCTATGCTGAAAGCACAAACCTGTCAATGTACATGTGTGTCTATTAGAGCCAAACCAAACAATACACAGAGAATCATGTTTCATGTTTCATCTAGGAAGTGAGCTTTATGCAGATCTCCTCAGTTCTGTGTTTAGAAGCCCCTAGATCTTCCGAGTTGCTGGCATTCACTTGATTCATAGTACAGACAAACTCTGAGGCTCCTCTAATTTGCAAAGACAAGTGCCAATTGCCTGATTTCATACGCACACCTGCTGAAGGTATCATTTTTCTGGCAGATGACTTGACATATGTGCTGAAAACTGACTTCATTAAAATACTTGTCTGCATGTCAGTTAATTGTGAGTAATCTTTATCATATTCAGAATTCTGATCCACATTAGTCCATTTCAGCATAGATCCATCAACTTTTGTATGAGACCTGCCTCAAAAATTGACAATTGTATTACAAAGACAATGATATATTCTCTCAAGCCTTATTACAGCTTGAACAAAATGTCCCCTACAGCTCGTGTGTTTGGGAACCTAGTCCTCAGAGGGTGGCTCTAATGTGGAAGTTTGTGGAAGTTTTAGACTGCAAAGTGCTGCTGGCAGATCTGAGTAGAGTTGTGAGGGTTTTAGCCCAGTCCTGCTTCTAGTCTCCATTCTGCTTCTTAAGCTACCAAGATTTGAGAAGCAGCAGCCACAAGCACCAGCATTCTGGACTGAACCCTTCACCATGTCTCTGTAACAGGCGGGTACTGTATCTTCTGAAATTGTGTCTCAAAATATATCATTTCTCTCTTAACTTGCTTTCCTTGGAAATTTTGTTGTAATAATGAGATGTAATTATTTAAGCCTTAACACAGTCAGTACACTTCAAAAGGAAACGCAGAAGAGATATTTTTGTTGTTGTTGTTGTTCCTGAATTTGCAAAACACATGGGAGGCTGGAGACATAGCTCAATGGTTAAGAGCACTTGCTGTACAATGAGGATCTGGATTGAAACCTCAATGCCCATCCCTAGTAACATACTTCTTCCACCAAGGCCACACCTCCTTATTCCTCTCAAGTACTGCCACTCCCTAATGACCAAGCATTCAAATATATGAGTCTATGGGGGCTGTTCCATAGACTCATTCAAACCACCATACTTACTCACTTGTTCACTTGCTTGTTCTCTCAGTTTTTGAAAATACTCCCTAGGAATTCACTTTCTTTAATGAAACTCTCTTTATAACATAGTAATACAAAAATCTGTAAAGCATGCAGGGTATGAAAAGTAACTTCAGTGGCATTTAGGAATACCAGTGTCCCTGAATTTTGAAAGAACTTGTAAACTCATCAATACTGTTTAATAGTTCCAAATTAAAGATTCTAAGTCTTCTGTTTTTAGAAGACACAATAAAATAAATTATATTTCCAATCACTTACATAATTAATACAGCTGACACTCAAATATTTTAGATGAATAAATATGGTTTTATGATGCATATATTGAAATAGCTACATAACATTCTTTTCTTCTTGCTTATTTACAAAGAGCAAGAAAATCAAAAGAAAGGTATTGGTGAGTAGTGCCATATTCCTTTAACATGTGCATCTAGTTTGTCTTCTAGTTAATGTAAGTAATTAGGAAATACAAAGAGAAATGCAGAATAAACATGTGAACAGCAATACCCACGGCCATCAAAGACTGCCTCTGAAGTAGAAGATTTATAAGAAGAATTAGCATTTAGGCTTTTCCCTTTCTTTGTCTCTGTTCTGTCATAGCAGCAAGAAAAGATATTAGTCCATGCCCTTTCCCCTGCTGTAATCATTTTATTTTCTACTGTTAATGATATTGTATATTCACAGTTCTATGCTTACTGCTGTGCATCTACAGGCAATAAAACTGTACATTACTAGAACCCTCCCCCCAAAATAAGATGAGGTAGCATTTACTAGGAATAGGCTATATGCTAGATCCAGTACAAAAAGGACTGTTCTCATTTTCCAGAAAAGGGGCAAGCACAGGAGCATATTGTGTCTTCACTACCATGCTGAGTGGGTCAGAAGTTTAGCAGGTCCAGAGCCTCTCTGGGGGGCAAAACATTTTTTCCTCTGCCCTTGGCTTAGTGCTTTACACATGAGACTCTCATTTCAAATGTTTGCCTAATTGTTTGGATCATGCTTGTCCTTCAAGTGGCACATAAGCTCATTAATTACATTTACAAAGAATTAGTCTGTGTACCTTGCTAGACTTAACACACATTGGTCTTCTAGATATCATGCTAGTAGATGATGAGCCAATGGGGCAGGAAAAGATACAGTAATAGGAAGAGTAAACACTCCGAAAGTACTAAAATGGAGAGATGCAAACAGGGTTTTGAGATGAAGGAGACTGGACCAGCCAAGCAAGCAGAGAAGAGGGGAGAAATGAGGATGTGGCTCTTGAGCAGCATCCTAAAGGTGAGGGTAAAGGGAGCAGTGAGCTAAGCTGGAATCTCTGTGTAATGGACAAAGGGTCTGGATGATGGGATTAGATGCCATATGCTGTGACTGCAGCATAGGCAGTGGAAGGACAGGGAAGGAGACATGATTGGTGAGAGTAAAACTAAAGAGCAAGGAGGGCTGGATCTTCTTCTGGAAGCTTGAAAGCAGTTAACCCATCACACATGTACCCAGAAGATACAAAGGCATGGCTGGGAAATGGAAAGACCTCTTAGGATACTTTTGCTGTCAAACATGCAAGAAATAATGAAGGGCTAAAAAAGGCAATAGCTGTGAGATCAAAAAAGAAAGAATAAAATCAAACAAATATATAATTTCTCTTTGTGTTCTTTAATTATGGGTCACTTGTGGTGGCCCAGAGAAAGCCGATTCTGAGGCAACCTCTCTGTTTCTAACACCTACTATTCTGAGGCACAGAGGGAAAAAAGAGAGCATGATTTTAGTTTAGGTCATGTTTGACATGAAGTGTAGTATCCAGAGAACTTTCCAGAAGAGAGGTGTCTAGAATACAGCAAAGATAATTAGTATCTTTGCTTGAAGCCAAGGATAATGGAAAAAATAGCATACATATACTAGCTGAGATCTACATATAAGCATGAAATGGATATACTGAATGAGAATGATGGTGATAGAAATCTATTGAGACATTTGTGAACCAAAATCTTAACTTTGATTTTGTCATTGTCTTTCTAATATTCTACACCTTACCTTCAAATTCTGATTATACATTTCCCAAGAGCTATAACAAAGACTAGGCCACTGTAACACATCATCATTTTACCTTTTCCACAGGAGGAAGGCTGCTGCTGGATTGGCCAGATCATTTTTTCTTCTGTGATCCATTTTCTATTGTTAGAGGCAGCTACAAAGGATCTTTTTTTTTTTGAGGGTGTCAGTAATGATAATTACTAGTGCATATATTTTTATATTTTGTTATATTCATACAATGTTAATTTTTTTATTGTCTTTGATATTCTTTTTTTTTAAATTTATTTTAGTTTATTTTGCAATACAATTCAGTTCTACATATCAGCCACAGATTCCCTTGTTCTCCCCCATCCCGTCCCCCTCACCTTCCCCCCAACCCGCCCCCCCCATTCCCATCTACTCCAGGGCAAAGCCTTCTCCACAGCCACAGACTGAGGTCAACCTGGTAGACTCAGTCCAGGTAGGTCTAGTCCCCTCCTCCCAGGCCGAGCCAAACAATCCTGCATAGGCCCCAGGTTTCAAACAGCCGACTCACGCAATGAGCACAAGATCTGGTCCCACTGCCTGGATGCCTCCCAAACAGATCAAGCCAATCAACTGTCTCACCCATTCGGAGGGCCTGATCCAGTGGGGACCCCTCAGCCATTGGTTCATAGTTCATGTGTTTCCATTCATTTGGCTATTTGTCCCTGTGCTTTATCCAACCTTGGTCTCAACAATTCTCGCTCATATAAACCCTCCTCATTCTCGCTAATTGGACTCCCAGAGATCCACTCGGGGCCTAGGATCTTTATCATTTAAAGCAAACAGGTAAGTATCCTTAGATCACGTGTCTTAAATTGGGACACAAATTCTGTATGTTATCCTATAATGTCAAAAAATTCACGTTGAAGGAGAAGTGAAAGGAGCTAACCAAGAAGGGAAAGGCAGGGTCTTTTCTCCACCACCTCAAATAGACATGCCTAATCCAGATATCAAGATATTCATAGCATCACTGTTTCCCTGGCAGAAATGGTCCCAAAGCCATCACATTCTACATTCTATGGGAAACAGAGAGTGATTGGTTGTGGATGAGAGAAAGAGAGATAGGGGAGGAGGGAGGGAGAGGGGAGAGTTGGAAGAGACTCTTTTACAAGTGTCTAACACTTGCCATTGCCCTTTGTCATACTTAATCATTCCTCCTCCTTGGGACCAAGGTTACACATCAGAAGTTGTGAAGAACTGACAAGTTCCCAATTATATCCCAAAACCTAAATATAAAACCTTCCTAGATTTCTACATTTTAATGGACTATATGAGAGGAACTGCTAAGGAGGTGTGAAGAGGAAGATAAAAAGAGGCTCAGGAGGACACAACCTAGAAGCAGTGAGCTGTCAATTGTACAAAACACCAACAAGAATAAAAACTAAAATGATTATAAATTACCTCCACACAAATGCTTATTCCATGATGTAGTATAGAATCAGAACCCCTGAAAGTAGAAGGTAGGCAAACCTTTCAAAGTCAAGATTTATCAGCATTAGAACACAGATTGAGGCACTTTAACTCAACAGATACCAGAATCTATGGGGGTAATCTGTTTAGTTCCAAAGGTGCAAAAATACTCTCACCCAATAAAGAAGGGAACTCCAATAACAAGGTCTTGACCTTTGGCCTTCAATGATGAAGTCTAAGGGTGTTCTAGCTTTCCATGCTCCCTGAAACTAAACAGTCTCCTTTACTTGTCATTTGGATAAATGTGGGAAAGTATTTGCATTTATATAGAAATTTTATTTTAAACAAAGATGAAACAATAAAGGATGTCCTGTAGAAATTAAAAATCAGCATGCACAAGATTGATATGACTCTGTCTGTCCTATACACACACACACATACACACACACACACACACACACACACACACACACACACACACACACACACACCTATACACATCTATGCACCAGCAATGAGACAGAAAAGAGAAGAAAAATCCAGTATTGGACTAAAATAAATACCTAATACTTAAGATGCAATAATATTTATTTTGTAGGATGACATGAGTCCTAGATTCAAGTTCTAGATGTGCCACTTTTCAGTTCCAGGTCTTTTCAGGTTATTCAATCTCTCTTTGACAATTCCCTTTCTTCTTGAGTAAGACTGATGTGATCATTAATCTTCATTGTCAACAAATCTCTGGGTATGTCTGTGTGGATGTTTCCAGAAGGATTTAACTATGAAGTGTAGATTTGCCCTGAATATAAACACTATTCTTTGGGCTGGGGTCAAGGACTGAATGAAAGATAGAAAGAGGGTGAACACTGAAATTCATCTCTCTGCTTCCTGACTGTGAAGACAATGTGACCAGCTGTCCCGTGCTCCTGCCACCACAGAATGAACTGTATCCCTTCCTAAACAATGAGGCAAAAGAAACCCTTCCTTCCTTAAGTTGTTTGTGTAAAGTATTTTATGACAGGAAAAAGAAAAGCAACTACTGTATCAGAGTAACAGGACCAATAGCTGTATAACCATAAGCTTTGTATATGAACACGTAAGAAAATCAGCATGGCTGTTGGTACAAAAGACTCAAAGAATTATAATTATCATGGTACTTCAGACTCTGCCAAGTCTTCCAGCTGATTATTATGAAGCCCCAAATAATTATGGAATATGGACTATTCACAATCCTTTACATTAATAGAATGTGAATATGTATCTATACACACACACATAAAAATAGGTCTTCAAAAAGTCAGTTTTCATATTATTAAAAGTTTCAATTTAAAAATAAAATGGTAAAGATGTTATTTGATCTTGAAAACATTTCCCTCATAAAAATAATGATTACACAAAGTATTCAGATAATTCTAAGATCCACATTAACTTCTAAATGATAACACTTCAGAAAAATACAATATGAAGATTTTCAAGCAGTAAGTTAATTAGTAAACGTGATAGATGCATTTTCTTAGCCTCTGTTCTAGCTAGCAGGAGTTTATGGTGTTAAAAATTGGGAAAAAAATTCTGAGACACTACTGTAAATAGAACTTTGGGCAAAGAGCTAGGTACATGGAATTATTTTTTAGAGTGGAGTACCACGGAAACTCATGAGGACACAGAAGCAGCGGGGAGCACTCCACTTTCTATAAGGGATTCTGGGGTTCCCAGCTAGGCACTCTCAGCTAGGCATTCAGAGGGAGCAAAACTCCGCCTCTCCAGTCACAGCAGGGAGCAATAGCTCCCCTGGTATAGCCTCCAGCCTCTGTGTACAGAGGTCTTGTAGGATCCCTGTCTTTTCTTCTCTTTTTCTTGGGTTTTGTTTGGTTGGTTTTGTTTCTTTTTCTTTTTTTCACATGATCTCACTAAGTTGCCAGGCTGGCTCCAAATTCATGATCCTCCTGTTTCAGACCCCCATGTACTGTGGTTTCAGGCATGTGCTGCAATGCCCTGCTCTCTCTGGTATGGCAACATTCTTGAGCACAGCTGAGGCAGAAGGGTCATGGTAACTCATGCTTGCCTCAGGGAGTTAGCTTGTGTTCTAGCTCATCCAGCAATTCTGCAGCATTTCACTCCCT
Organism: Peromyscus californicus insignis; assembly: GCF_007827085.1. Lineage (NCBI taxonomy): Eukaryota > Metazoa > Chordata > Mammalia > Rodentia > Cricetidae > Peromyscus > Peromyscus californicus. Next base: position 45,758,405 of record NW_026294606.1, on the reverse strand, counting down.
TGTACTAAATACTTGTCCATTCATACTGGTTATAATGGATTCCGACTAAAGAAGACAGGAAACTAAATATGGCTTTGGAGAGGGACATGCAATTTGATTTAGAGAGTAGCAGTTTTGTGCATTCGTGGTAACTAACCACTTCTCACATCAGAGCCCATAGAAACCTGACAGTTACTATAAAACAACTTTCCTTGAGGAAATGATATTCTGCTGTGTATGTCCAAGATTGGGGTGGTGGGAAAGTGGAAAAAGAGGAAGGGTAGAGGTTTTCCAGAGGTCAAGAAGGAAGGGGTAGAAATCTTGCATGTTCTGGTTGGCTGCATCATAGTTTTTGGAAAAATAACCACTATCGTTACTGAAATACTCAAGATAATCATTTGAGATGCCAAGATTTCTTCATTCCATTCCAAGTTGGCTCAGTCAGAATGTAGACTTGTGATGGTTGTTCTTGGTTGTCAACTTGACTACATCTGGAAACAACTAAAACCCAAGCAGCTGGGAATACCCATGAGGAATTTTTTTCTTAATTCAATCATTTGAAGTGGGAAGATCCACTTTTAATCTGGAACTTTTGAGGTGGGAAGATACACCTCCAGTTTAGATCTTTAGAGGTGGGAAGATCCAACTTTAATCTTGGCCACATAGTCTGCTGGCAGCCTGTGTAAAGGGCATCAAGAAGGACGCTGTCTCTCTTTACCTGCTTGTTTTCAGTCCCACTGGCAAGTCCACTGCTGCACTGGCATTAGAGCCTCCTAGTTTGCGATCCTGGCATATATTGAAGACCTGCTCAGACATCCAGGCTCATGGATTGAACAACTACGAGATTCTTGGACTTTTTCTTGGTAGATAGCCATTTTTGGATTACCTAGACCACAGCCCGTAAACTATCCTAATAAATCTAATAAATAAATGGGAGGAGAGAGAGAGAGAGAGAGAGAGAGAGAGAGAGAGAGAGAGAGAGAGAGAGAGATTCATTCTATAACCTATTTCCCTAAAGAAACCTAAAACAACATGGTTGAGACCTCTGAATCTGCATCAATATTTGTGAACTAACATTTTACAATAATGTGGCAGAATAAGGAGAGAATTGAAACATCAAGACCAGCATATGAAAGAAGTCCATTTGTGGAGGAAAAGTAGAAGCCCTACCTTACCTAGGCTTCTTCTAAAGGAAGAGAACTTGCGAGGCAGGAGAAGAGAGCCAGAGAAATATAAAACAGAGAGACAGGGACTAAGAAGGGCCTACAACAGGCTCTACACCACATGGCAGGATGTTTGCTAGACTCTTTCTTCAGATCAAGAGCTACTTCTTTTCTTGTCAGTGCCTTTTCTTTCTCCATATGCAGTTCCTATTTCTAGTTGTGGGTTCTTAGTTCAATCCTTTGTCCTGGAACACATGACCATGAGATGGAATGACCTCTGAATTTAGATCCTTGGTTGGGCATTCTCAAGTGTGTTTTCCCTGACACTCTGGTCTTTCTCACTGTTTCTCTGACTTCTGTGTCTAATTTAGAAGGCATGACTTTTTCTCCATCTCCTACTCTTTTTTTTTTTTTTTTTTGATTTTTCGAGACAGGGTTTCTCTGTGTAGCTTTGTGCCTCTCCTGGAACTCACTTGGTAGCCCAGACTGGCCTCAAACTCACAGAGATCTGCCTGGCTCTGCCTCCCGAGTGCTGGGATTAAAGGCGTGCGCCACCACCGCCCGGCTTCCATCTCCTATTCTTAGTGGCTCCAGGAATCTTCAGCTTATCTGTAGTGCTGTGTTCTTCTTGAAGTCTAATCAAATTGTCCCTGAACTTCCTTCTGAGTCAGTTTTTAACTTACTTTATTAATGAGGCTAAGAACCCTAAAAGTGAACTCTCACTTTCCCTGTAGCAATAAAGATGATGAAACAGAGAGAGCTTCAACTGCTCTTCATTTTCTGAAATAATTTAAAGGGAGGTAGTAGGAATGTGACTTGATCCTGCAGACACACTTCTCTTTAACTTGCAGCTGCTAAGCAGATAGGAGCATGGTTTGCTGTTAGGTTAAGTGTCTCTCTATTCTGAATGTAGGAGCTGGAAGTGTGCTCTGACCTACAAGCTCTGAAGTAGGTGGCCCACCTGACAGGAGCCTGACTCAAGGAGAAATCGAATGATAGGCTCTGATGACTGAATCATATCTGCCCAGTCTATGGTTCTTGACAAGCACAGTATAGATGTTCTGTGCTTGGAGATATTGATAGGAGGTATTTGTTAGATCAGTGGACTGATGATAAATGATTTAAGCCTCCAGGCTGCTTCAGGAGAAGAGAGCACACTGCATGTGCAGTAAATTTGGATAAAAATCACTCAATATAGTAAATGCTGATAACAGAAAAGTCCAAAGTCCACACTCTGTAAACAGCTATGAACAAGACCACATGTCTCCACATGTGGCTGTAATATCATGTACAGCTCTTTCCAGACATATGTACAGGGCCTTCTTGCCTTCTGGCCCTGGCAGAGGGGTTGTAGCCCCAGGGATAAGAATCTACCTCTGCTTCTTTATCTACACATCTTTCAGTCTTCAGCAAAACTGGATAAAAGACAGTTATTGAACAACAAGACTTTTCTGGTGGCACTCTGAAATGTGTCTTTTTAAATTTCTTTATAAGATAATGCCATGTAAAATAAAGATAGAAATACTGGGCTTATTTTCATTAAATTGCCTTTCTTCAGAGGCCATTGTCAAAACCACTGAATATTTTATGCAAATACTGAATAAATAAATTAATATGAAACATTCAACTAAAATATAGAGAGCAACAACAAACTCCTGAATTTTTCTTGTATGTACCAAGCACCATGCTGAGGAAGTAGATGTTAGTATGCACACTGCATAAAAATGGAAGTTCAAATGGAACTTGCTATAGGACACACACTAAAATGCCTCATCACATATGTCTTTCTTACCAGTTTTTTTAAAAATCATTGTTAAGAAAAAAAAGAATGAAAGAATGTACACTTAATGCATTTCATTGTTTCCTGTATACTGGGGGAAAGATGTTCTCAGAAGAGAGCTGGAAATGTCTGTACTTCTCAAATTCTATAAATCTCTTAGGAAGTTGTAAAATATCTCAGAGTCTGGGGAACTAATCAAGGGATGTCACAAGATGGAGTAGACCATTAAGGGAAAAAGAAATACCATTTTGTCTACTCGTAACTGGAGAGCCTTGAACAGAAGTTAAGAACATGGAAGAGTAGGGCAGGGTTCCCCAATGCTGGACTGCTCCTCACCTCCTTGACTCTTAGACAAGCTACTTAACAGGTTGGCTAACTAGAACAAAATACAAATATGTACTTTCGGTGGTATTTTCAACAGCATAAACAACATAAAGTGCTCATCCCAGTATCTAACACTGAGTAATTGTTTATCACTCAACATTAATTGTTCAAAGTAAAAAGCTGTTTGCCTATTCACCTTATGCTCCTTGCTCCCCAAAATGGTTTCAGTACAGCCTCTGGAGCAGCTCCATCATCAACTGGATTGCATCTTCCAGCAGAGCATACTATGTTATTGTAGCTAGGGAAAGTTCATCTTAATTGTTTGCACAAGAAACTCTATGGAGACAAAATCATCTTTGTTTAGAAAATACCCTGGTACCTTTCCTAGAGGAGTAAATGTAAGGTTCAGAAAGCATAGGTAAAGGAGAGGAGGCAGCAATTTGGTCTAGAAGAGGCATTTTATTTTTTTATTTTTTTATTTATTTTTTATTTTTTTTTATTTTTTCGAGACAGGGTTTCTCTGTGTAGCTTTGCGCCTTTCCTGGGACTCGCTTGGTAGCCCAGGCTGGCCTCGAAGTCACAGAGATCCGCCTGGCTCTGCCTCCCGAGTGCTGGGATTAAAGGCGTGCGCCACCACCGCCCGGCAGAAGAGGCATTTTAAATGAGAGATTGATGACCTGGAGGAGTGTGAATATAAGCAAGAAGGCATAAACAGTGAGATGGTACAGAACAGGCTACAATCACAGTTCCTTCAGGAATACCTAGTAGACCAATGTGAGAAGGAGTGTGTTTCAAGTGAAGGAGAAAGGATCATTCCACACATAGAGCAGCCTAAACCACAGAGGAGGGGAAGCCGGGGAGGAAAGAGGCAGCAGGTATCAGAGCCAAGAAGACACCATGGAGTACTTATTGTCTATGAAGACAAGTGCTGGTGTGGACAGATATGAGGGTGGCATTGGAACATTCAAGGAGAGATAAAATGGAGTCAAAGGCAACTGAAATCTCCAAGGACAAGGCAACCTTAGCGATAAGGGTGGCCCCAGTTAACATCTGAGTTACATTAGCATTTTTAGATATGGGGGGAGGAGATAAGAATGCACTACAATAAGTGGGATTGTAGAAGGCAGTATTTGCCAAAGCATGTTTGTTTTTATAGGGAAATTATTCAAATAAAACATTATTTGGAAGTTCAGTTTGAAACAGATAAATGAATATCTACTCAGCTTAGCTTGTCTACATGTGCATGTATTCATGTATGCGTGTGTACGTGCATGTGCATGTGACAGATGAAAAGCAGTTGTGTTTTTACTCTACCTCCTTCCCCCTTAACCACTAAGCAGTTCTATCTGTGATGGAGTCTATTACACTGTTAAGTAATGCACAGTGGATCCACATATGGGTGCATCCGGCTATTTTTCGAGTATGTTAGTTAAACATACAAGGTCTCAGATGAGCAAGCCTTTCTTCACTCTATACCTCTAGGTAAATTGCCTTAACAGCCTTGTTCCTCATTCATATGGTTTACATAGAGTAAAAATCCTTGCAGCGTTACTGTGATTAATTATAAAATTACACATCATAAATATACTTAATCAGAGTAAATAATAAATATGAAATATCACTGCTTCTTAATAGGATTCCTCCATTGCAAAGAAATAATGTGTAGATATAACATTATTACAGTATTTCCAGTCTGGCAATTGCTATAAGAGGTTAGAGTAAAAATGGAACAATGATATAGTTAGAGCTAAGGGGAACCCCTAGGGCAGATATAAGAAGGCTGAATATGAGGGAAGCGAGGGACTACTCACTCCCAAGGAAGATTTCAAGTCAGAGGGTTCATGATTTAGTTACTCTGTTAACTGTGTAACTCATGCTTATTTGATTGACCTACTGTGAACCACATGCTGACTGTTGTTCATATTTTGGCTCAACCACCCACAATTATCATTAACAAAATTTAGTGATAAAAGTTAGTGATGAGTGTATCAAAATCCACGATTCCAGGAGACATACGTTCTTGATGCATAAAGCAAAAAATGTTAGAAATATTTTCAACTATTGCTTCAAAATAGGCATTAATGATGAGTTTAAAAGCTCTTTACAAATTATTATTTTTTTTCTATGCCAGCCCATAAAATTCTTGATTATACATTGGGGTGTGTGTGAGTGCACACGTGTGTATGTGTGTTCCAAAAATTTTAAAAACAGCTATTATCAAAATAAATGATCTTCCACCCAAGACTAAAAGCAGGAATAATGTATATTCTCTCATAAAAGGCTTGAAATTGTATGTTTTAATAAAATTTATTAACTTCATCATTTTCTATAAAAGGTGGTGTTAAAAAAAGTAAAAAGGGTAAAAAAGAGTATAAAAGTGATTTTTGTGAATGCTCATAAAACAATAAATTGTACTTCATAGAATGCAGAAAAAAGAGAGATTTAGCTGTTCTGTTTACAGTAGCCATGGGAAGGTCAAACAGAATCCAGTTCTGCATAATTCACTGCTCCAAAAAAGCACCAGTAATTCACTAATGTCAGACAAGCATTTAGGGACTAAGGATAGCATGCTGGGAAGAACTGAAATAAAGAAATACTGCTGATGAAATTTGGGGGGAAAAGGTGTGTCTAAGGCTTGGAAAAACAGCCACCATTAGACAATGGAGCCCCTGGAATGGGGAGATGGGCAAACAGAAAGAAAGTTAAAAGACTGAAGGATAATGAAGTGTAGCCTTCCCCTCTGGAACAAGGAGTAGTTCCATATGCTTTTATTGGCAGGGAGATGTCTAGAAAATCCTGTTATCAAGCATCAGAGAATTTGGACAGAGATCAAATGAATTGCCCAAGGTCACACGCTGTGTCAGGGCAGACCCCAAGTTAGAACTCATAGCCCTGAAGTTTCCAATCAATTGCTTGGCTCCCTTACCCACATATGCTTGTCAGGAAAAAGTCTCCCTAGAGCTGAGGCAACACAGCTGGAGACTATTAAGTCCAAGGTAAATCAGGATGGATTTACTGGCTCACAGATCCAGAACCAGTTTTGGTGGACATACATAGATAACAGGAGAACAGAAGGAAGACAAGACTGTGTGAAGCACAGGGAAGCTGAATACACATGCAAGCATGCACACACACACACACACACACACACACACACACCCCTACACACACTACAAACCACACACATATTATATACGTACCACACACACAGCTGTACATATACACAAACCATACACACATATATGTACACACACCATACATATCTTACACACATAAGCACACACATGCTCACACATACACACATACCAAACACACCATACACACATCATATTCACCATTCACATATGCACATATGCTCACATACCATATACACACATACCACATACATCATACACACATATACACCATATACACACATATATCATACACACATGCACACATATGTACACACATATATACACATGTGCACACACTAACTATACATACTGGACATATCATAGAGTCACACCATACAGATGACACACACACATTGTATACATTACACACACACAGAGAATACAGCTATTCACACACCAAACATATAACACACACACACACACACACACATACACACACACACACATACATACACACACACACACACACACACACACACACACACACACATTGTATACACCATACAAACACCATACACATGCGCCCTCACCCACATGTACACTATACACACCCAGTGAAATGTTAGTTGACAAGATTGAAAATATTTGCCTGAAAGAAAAGGTTATATTTTAACAGTAAGTCATCTGTGGTGGGATCTAAGTTTATGTGTTTTTTAACCTGCAAATGACACTCTTATTATATCTACACTGAGTTGTAAAAAGATGAAGAGAGGAAAGAGAAAGAAAGGGAGGGAGGGAAAGGGAAAGAAGGAGGGGAAAGGAGGGAAAACAGAAGGGTAGTTAAGTCTAAGATTATGGCTTTTCCGTTCTGGAACTCACTTTGAAACTTGGGCCTGTGTGCCTTGGGTCTGTAACCTTTCTTGGTGTTTCCTATGTTGAGAACATGATGAAAGCTACAATCCTCTCCAAGAGAACTGCTTATAGATTCATACTTATAATTTTAATATTAAAGTGTCAGGTGTTTAAATATCCCCATAAGTCAAAACTTACAGTATGAGATGCACTCTTACAAGAGGCCATGAATGTGTGCCTTCGAACAGTCCTGACTGGTCCCCTGTCTCCCGAGTCTGTCTACCATCCCAGTCGTTTCAAGATCAAGTGCAACACTTGCTTTACCGGCATGGAATATTTTCCACATCAAAATGGATCTGAACTTTTGAAGTGAGAAGGCTAAAGCAGATATCACAGGAACCATCATCATTTGAAGCAGTGTCCTGAACAATTCTCTACCAGTCAGACTTAGGAAACACTGGCATTGACTTGAAGACTTCTGAATGCTCTCTTTGGTTGTACACAACAAGAATAACAGAATGGTCAAGCTGGGGGAGGGACAGAGTGGGACAGCAATGGAAGAGATACCGTGGTAGAGGGAGACTTTATGGGGTTAGGGAGAAACCTGGTGCTGTGGAAATTCCCAGGAATCCACAAGGATTCGACTACTAGCAATAGTGGAAAGGGTCCCTGAACTGGCCTACCTGGATATCAGATTGGTGAATACCCTAACTGTCATTATAGAGCCTTCATCCAGTAACTGATAGAAGCAGATGCAGAGATTCCCCAGCCAAGCATCAGGCCGAGCTCCAGGAGTCCAGTTGAAGAAGGGGAAGAGGGATTATATGTTTCTATTTTATTAATTTCAGCCCTCAATTTGATTATTTCCTGGTGTCTATTTCTCCTGGGTGAGTTTGCTACTTTTTGTTCTAGAGCTTTCAAGTGTGCTGTTAAGTCGCTAGTGTGAGATTTCTCCATCTTCTTTATGTGGGCATTTAGTGCTATGAATTTTCCTCTTAGCATTGCTTTCATAGTGTCCCATAAATTTGGATATGTTGCACATTCGTTTTCATTGAATTATATGAAATCTTTAATTTCTTTCTTTATTTCTTCCTTGACTCATTGGTGATTCAGTTGGGCATTACTCATTTTCATGAGATTGTAGGTTTTCTGTAATTTTTGTTGTTGTTGAAATCTAACTTTAAGCCATGGTGCTATGATAAAATACAGGAGATTATTACAATTTTTTTTGTATCTATTGAGATTTGCTTTGTGATCAACCATGTGGTCGATTTTAGAGAAGGTTCCATGGGGTGCTAAGAAGAAGGTGTATTCCTTTGTGTTAGAGTGGAATGTTCTGTAGATATCAATTAAGTCCATTTGAGTCATAATGTCTGTTAGTTCCCTTATTTCTCTGTTAAGTTTCTGTCTGGCAGACCTGGTGAAAGTGGGAGGTTGAAGTCTCCCACTACTAGTGTATGATCGGGATTTGTCCCTGGTGCATGAGCAGGCTTTTTGGAGCCTAGTGACTAAGGTGTGACACCTTGAGCAGCCTTGGTACAGGGGGTAGGGGCTTGGACCTTCCTCAACTGAATGTACCAGGCTCTGCTGACTCCTGCTGGCAGACCCTTAACTTAGAGGAGGTGGGAATTGGGGGAAGGTTGGGAGGAAGGCTAGGGGGAGGGGCGAGAAGAGGGAGTAGGGGGGATCTGTGGTTGGTATGTAAAATGAATGGAAAATTTCTTAATAATAAAAAAGGGGGAAGAGGGATTATATGAGCAAGGTTGGTAAAGATCATAGCAGAGAAACCCACAGAGACCACTGAACCAAGCTCATGGGAACTCACAAACTTTGACTGACTGAACTAGGTCCTCTGCATAAATGAGACAGTTGTGTAGCTGGGTCTGTTTGAGAGGTCCCTGGCACTGAGATCAGGATCTCTCCCTGGTGCATGAGCTGGCTTTGCAGAGCCTTGATGGGACACCTTGCTCAGTCTTGATGCAGGAGGGAGGAGCTTGGTCCTGCCTCAACTGAATGTACTAGGCTTTGCTGACTCCCTTACCCTTTTGGAGGAGGGGATAGGGATTGCTTGGAGGGGGAAGACTGGTGAGGGAGTGGGAGGAGGAATGAGAAGGGGATCTGTGGTTGGTATATAAGATGAATAAAGAAGTTTCTTAAGTAAAAAATAAAAGAAAATAAGAAAGAATAACAGAAGTTGAGGGAAATCATATTTTCTAACCCTATTTGGAACAAATAGCCTAACAATGGCAGAAATATGTAAAATCTGCCCATCACAGGCAATCTGTGACATATGGCCACTGTAAAGCTAAGCTGAAGAATGACTGAGAAATTACTAAGGATGAGATAGCCACATGGTCTGCATTACCCAGAACATCCTTTCATTTGACTGCACTTTCTGAATCCCTGAGTTCCTCATATCTGTTCCCCAACTCTAGTCTCCCCTCCAACTACCAAAACACCCATCATCCTTTTAACATAGATTTCTCCAACTGATCCATCTTTTAGGAAAATTCACATAGCCTCTTCTCTCAGCTAATCCCAGCCTCCCTGGTCCCTTTGCTCCAGAGGGATATCCTTTGCTACAGACCAGGACACCCAAAACAGAGCGGATATTTCTCCTTAGGTAGCTACTCTTGGCCATGTTAACTGTGAGAATGTCACTTTGAGCATCAAGCCAGCGGAAAAACTCAACTCAGCACCTGCAGCTGGCTTTTTGAGTGTTCACACTGGCTCTTTTTCATCACTGCTCATAAGCAGAGAACAGCAGAAGCCACAGTAAGAAACAGAAGGAAGCCCCCAGTATTTGGTGTGGCAGGTATTTCTGTTCAGATCACTGTGTTTAGCTCTTTATCGTCTTACATCTCCCCAATTTCTTGCTTATTCCTCAATCTACTACAATAATACAATGACACCAAATATTCATATGTTAACACATATGTGTAAACAAATACATCATGTCATTAAGATTGTAAAATATAGACCAATAAATTTTTGCTGTTTATTTCCAGATCTGTTTAACCCACTGTTCCAAAAATAACAAGGAGAAATGGGTTATAAGATACAAAACATATTCCCTACTCCACTAAAGTGGTTTGGCAGCATGATACATAACCCCTAAATTATGATGCGTTAAACCAAAAATGGTTAAAGACTGATACACAGGAAAAGAAGACTACTATGTTCACATAAAAATAAATGCTTCCCCTAGGGTCTTGCCACCTTGTTCCTCTTGCTACTACTTCATTAACAGTACAGTAAATAATGTACACCACCAAGGCAGTCACATGCATTTACCAATTTGATATTATTGTACATGGTTATAAGAGAAGCCTGGCTAGATTCTGGAATGCTTTGGCAGTAAAGCTATAGCAGTCCCTATTAGGTAAGTTGTGAAGTGTGAATAAAAATAATCAAATATGGTTTTAAGACTTGTGGCCTGAGCAGCTAGGAAACTGGAGTTGCCATTAGTAAATATGCAGAAGACTGGGGATGGAGCATGACTTTTGGGAATACCAATTTAGATTAGAAATTTTATAAGTTGATGCTTCAGAGAAATAGGAGTAGTGACGCTTTCCTCTGGGTAAGGCTCAGAGAAAAAGGGTAAAGCTTTCCTCTGGTTCAAGCATGGATGCTCACAAAAGATGGCTCAGTGTGCCCAAACACTAGCAAAGTAGTTTCCTTAACCTGGATGGCTCCAATCTGAGACTGTTCCCATAGAGACCTCCTACAGACCAGCTAACCCTTCCTTTTGAATTGAACATAATAAATATGCTGAGGTTCCAGGTTGCTGCTTAGTTGGTGCTACTTCATCAGAGGGTAAACAGCCCACCTGATTTCAGCTTTTCAATATGTGTGTTAGTTCTTTCTTCATTCCCTCACAGTCCTAGTAAGGTCAAGTCTCAGCTATGACAGACACAGCACCCAGTGCCAGACAGGAAAAACCTCCCTCTGAATTATTGATTAGGGGATTCTGAGCAACTCCTAAAACAATACAGGATACCCCAAACTAGAAGTAAGACCTTATTATTGAAAACATCACACACTTCAGACAAAGGATATGGAGGAATCAAGACAGAACTTACCAGGAAGCCTCCTCCATGATGACTAGTTCTTATAGTATCTGGAGGGTCTATGCAAGCTGTCCGGGGAAGAAAGCAATTAAAAGTCCTACCCAGCTGTAAAGACAACTACAAACCACAATGACCAGCATGGCAAGATAACTTTAAGGGTGCAACAATGGCACTTATATTTTGGGCATAACCAACACCCACCTAATAAGACATAAGGTCTGTTCAATATGAGGGAAATTATACTTAGTACTGTGAACTTAGCTAACCACTCATGGTTTGTGGGGTCATAGACCCTAGAGAAGAACCCACTACTGCCACTCACCCAAACTGGTATAATCCCCAACTGCTTCTAATATCAATACTTATATCCATGGGTAAGTGTTCTCCCCCTATCAAAGATGCTTCTTTTTCTAGCAGACAGGGACCATCAGAGACATTCACAAAAGGTCAAAAGGCAGAGAACAAGTGACAGCAGAGTTTGAATTGCCCATCTAAAACTGACACATCTATATTACAACCCCTACACCAGAGGCCCAGTGAGAGTCACAGAAGAGGGAGCTAAAAGATTCTAAATGAAGACTTATAGGCAATTAGAGGATGTTAGAGAGGGAGAATCAGTTGTTTCCAGGCGTAAGACCCCTGATAGATTATCCAGTCACAAGTGTTCAGTAATAAACACATAAAAATATGAGCAACACTAAATGGACTCAGCAGGTTGTGTGAAGGGATACAGGAGGAGTTCAAAGTGGAAGAGGCAAGGGGATAAACGATGTAAATGTAGTACTCATGTATGAACTTCTCAAAAAATTAAAATGGAAAAACCAGTGAAAATCAAAACAGGAAGTCAACGAGCTCCAGGAGGAATATCTTGCAGTAGAATTATGAACACATGACTAAGGAGTAGACCTATAAAAGAGAAAAAGAAGCTAAAAGAGTCAATATGACAACTCAAAAACATAATTTTAACAACCAGTACAATGTAAGAAAGGAGATTGTATCTGGGGTTTTTTTTAATAGCATAAAAGTACTAAAATTAAAAGAATACAGAAAAGTAGAATTCATAGCTCATAGTGAAACATGTGTCCTTACTTGTTTTCAGTCTTTAAAATAAACTTTATAGACAACGTCCAAAGTTATGGAATTTCTGAGATGTTTTTCACTTAGTTTCTTAACTCCTTAATATAACTAAAGCTTCTTATATATGGCATCAGTAGTGATTTAGTTTCACAAATTCTTTTTTTCTAGGTGAATGGGCTAGTTAAAGAAGAAAAGGCCCACGTATTAATCTAACCAGTTGGATATTTGAGCTCTTGTACTGTGAAAATCAAATTTCTGCTTCAAAAATATGTCAAAAGCAGACGTTTCAGGGGTTCTTCATAGAGTGTGGAAGTATAAAGCTTCAAGCATGACAGGTAGGTGGGAGGTGACTACATGCAAAGCCAGCGAGGGTGAACCCTCAATGCTTTCATGTAACCTTGATCATTTCAGGGTATTCATTAAGCCCAGTTATAACAAAGGATTTGCTGGACATTAAAGATGACTCCATATACCCTTTAAAGACACAATTCTAGTGTTTAGGAACAATTTGTTCAAAATGTTAAGGAATAGGGATGGATAACTTTGGACTTTAGTTCAAATATTAGATAAGAAGGAAAATAGTTAAACAATAAAGCATAGGTTTTAAAAACAAGATACAATATTTGCCTTGTAGTATGCTATGAAATGCATCAAAACATTGACTGACTTTTAATCCATTAAATATTTTTTTTATGTTTGAAATGAAAGCATTTATTGATTCTCTTGGTTTGGCTATGTACAAATGAGAAACCCAAACTTTGTCAGAAAAAACAGTATTGACAAAATAAAAAGGTCTCATTGAACATCTTGGTCTCAAGGCCCTAAAACACAGAATGGAATGCATCAGGAGGCTTTCAACTCCCTTCAGAGGGAAATGTGAAAAGGGGGCATATTCCTGTCCTTCCCTCTGGGCACAGGACCATAAAGTACTAGGCAAGCTTAGCATCCCCTCTTGTACTACTCACCCCACAGTTAGAGAGTCTACCATTCTCAAGGGGATGACTTAATCCCTGAAACAGTTTCTTTTTGCTCTGAAGATAGATTTGCGTTTTTATGTCATCATTGCATAACTTTTGGATCTTAGACAAATCACTTCAACTTTATCCTATATTTTTCATATATAAAATTAATGTTTAATTCATAAATTAAAAGTATTACAGTTTATAAATGATAACAGCTAGCACTTGGTTTCCTCAAAGATTAGAGATATATAAATATATTGCTTAGTATCTGGCACATAATTGGCATTCAGTAATTATTAATTCTTCTAGTCATATACTTATTATATTTTTGACATTTTAGGTGCAACCTTAGAACCAAAATCATAGAGATCTGTGAGGTGGTGGGGGGCGGGCGGGAATTGGCCATTCCTCAAGAAGTTAACAAACCACATTCATACATCCTTAACGGTGTGAACAGAACAAGGAATGAGTGATTTTCAAAGTAGAAATAGAATTATTGTTTAGCACCAGCAATACGTCACACTTTGCTTAACTTTGTGTGCAGGGAAAGGGACTTGTTCTTTGTATCCAAAATCATTTCATATACAGAGAAGAGAACAAAGGCGCACTAAGCAGGAAGACTCAACTTTTAAATTAGTTTTAACTGCCTTTCACTATGCTGTGCAACAAGCTGAGAGATGTATCTGCTACTTAAATGTTTCCTACATGATCTAACAATGGCTGGTCAAGAGACTCATCATTTCCATGTAGTGAGGATTTCCCTGGGAACCATCGGGTTTCACCCCTAGCTATTCATTGCCCCGCCCCTTAGATCTGACACAAACTACTAAACTTTATCCTTTATTTTCTCATCTATAAAACTAGTTTCTCATACTTGCTTTCTGGTTACTTTAAGGAAGAAGGACAACAAGGTGAGTGAACAACTTGCCTTCCACTTGGCCCTTATCCAAACAGTTGATGAAAATTAAAGCCCTGGCAGTGGAAGTTCATCCATGGATGTGTGTTGGTTCAGTTCTGGACCAGGTGTGGCACTCACTGAGGTCTGCATTTAACAAGGTAGCAAGAACTGATCTGCATGGTGACCTAGAGTCACCATAACCTCACAGCACATTTAAGACTTGAAGATCATTAATTAAAATATGCCCACAGCAAATGTCATTTACTTCATCAAAGTTCTGAGGAAATGGTTCTGTGTAACTAGGTAGACGAAAAAAATCTTAAATTGCTATTATGAAATATCACTAGTAACTTGTCAGCTTACTTTATGATCACATAATTTTCTTATCCTTGTGTACAGTCAAGGATCTTGCAATGGCTGAAGCTCTCTGTTATCAGCTTGTGTTGATACAACACATACATATACATATCCAATTTGATTTAGTTAGATGAAGCATATGGTGGATTCAAGATTTACTATAGAATTAGAAGTGTGATTTTTTTAAAAGGTTATTTTTCACTTTTTACTATTTTATTTTTCTTAATTTCAATATAGGAAAATACTCTAGTAAAGTTCAGAACTCAAGATTTTTGTGTTTAAGTAAACTATAGCATTGCCTTATCTAATCTTTAGAAAAAAATAAGAATAGTGTCATGACCTTTAGGCAGGGGCACCTGTCTTTATTTCCATCTATAACAGGGAGAATCATACAAACTCCCATATTTCAAAGCATGGCTCTCAGACACCAATTCTGTGAGATATGACAAAAAATATAGATGCAACAGCCAAATAAATACAACATGTGATAATTTTCTCTGGGAGATGGAGGTGTGTGCTGGTTAACAAAAGATTTGCAAAGCCCATCAGAAAAGGAGTCTGGCTACTGTGCCCAGGTCATGGCTCCAAAACTGACGCAGACAGCTCCTGTTTTCAGCATGATAGTGTTATCATTTTGCAAACAGTTTTGTCCAGATGAGGAAGTCGGGTGCAGCCTCGTGGGCATGGGGCATCCTCCTGAATGTAGAACTCACCAGAATTTGGTGAAGGCAAGCTAGGTGAAGCAGCAGCCCTCAAGTCAAACAGACAGCAAGGTGGATTTTGATTTTAACAAAGCCTCATGTTGTCTATGTTTTTGTTTATTGTCATCCCCTTTCTCAGAGTGATTTTCTGAATAGAACTGTAGGCTTTCATTGACTAGGAACTGTACAATCCCAGGCATATGAGCTAGAGCAGCTAAGATACTCAAAATCTACCAGAAATGGCTTTAAAAAATCAGAAGATTAAAACTGTAACACGTCAGTTCACTACTGAGTTATTTGGTGATACTGGGCAGACTGGAAAGAACAATTTGCATGTTGTTCAGATGTGGCGTGAATGCTAGACTACCAAACTTGGTCTTCTGAGAATAACAGAGAACTGAAGAGGAAAACATGGCATCATAGAGTCACTGCAAGCCCTCACTGGCCTACATTCTCTCTTCCCTACTTGTTCCAACTCAAAGTCACAGAGGTGACTCTGCACATGGCCTTTCCTGGCATACTTCTCAAGTTCCCCAGTATAAATGTGATTGTGAGAATCCTCCAGTTCCCTGCCTCTGCTCCACATCCTGCCAAGAGAGCGCACACTGACTTCCAGGAGAAAGGTCTCCCACATCTGCATCACTCTCATGGCTTACAGCAGTACTCACTGTGTTTGGCTCCCAGGATTTAAACCAGGACGTTAAAATTCATAGTATACTTGAGAGATGCAAATGTAATTTTATTTCCAATAGTTATAATAACATTAACTAATCATATTTGCATGCTACTATACAGCAGGCACTACAGTACGAGCTTTTATTTTCTCATTTAATCCTCATAGAGATCCTGTAAGAGATAAAGTGCTATAATTACCCTCACTGTACCAACGAGAAAGCAAAGGCACTGGGAGCTTGGTTAAATTCCCCAAATTGTACAGCTCTGAATAGACCAAAATGGTAATCAAGTGTTGGTATACTTATTATCAGCCTGTGTCTTACTCCTGATAATAAAAAGTTTATTTTTATGAACTAGACAAGACACATCCTGATTTTTCTTAGTTATGTGGTTATGTGTGAGTTCTAAAGTAGTTAAAAGCCGCATTCCACCTTTAAGTACTAGAGGGACTCTGTCTGCAACAGGTATATTGGTTTGCTTTCTATTGTTATGATAAATACTGTGGCAAAATACAACTTGTTATTGTTGGTGGTGGTGGTGGTGGTGGTGTGTGTGTATATGTGTGTGTTTCATCTTCTAACTCCCAATCATCGTTCATTGTTGAGGAAATCGAGGACAGGAACTCAAGCAAAGCAAAAATTTAGAGGCTTGAAATTTCTCATTTCCCAGGTGACTCTACCTTGTGTCAAGTGGACAAACACTAACCAGCACAGAAGGATATTAGAACTCAGCATTTATTGAGCGTTTACTGTATGTCTTGCATTCCAAAGCACTTTGTATACTAAAGGTTAAAATGTTTAATTATTACAATGTTCTATGAAGAAGACTTATTATCCTTAATATCACCTAAATAATAGAATTACAGCTATGATGTATGGAAAGAACTTTGATCGGAGCCCAACATAGTACATGCTGGCCCTCCAACATAGTATAGTAATACCTGCTGGCCACCTGGCATAATATGATAGTACCTGCTGATCACCAAGCATAACAGAGTAACACATGATGGATACCAGACATAGTAGAGTAACCCACACTGACCATAAGACACACTCAGGTATACACATTGATGCTTCAAAACACATTAGAGGATCATTATCATGACTTAGAGATACAGTGTCTCAGTGAAGAGCGAAGGATCATGCTTCCCAGTGATACTTTAAGTTAACATACACTAACAAAATGTCAACAGTTAATAGTACCTAGAGCAATGTTTCTCAATCTGTGGGTCATGAGCCCTTTAGGGGTCGAATGACTCTTTCAAAGGGGTCACATACCAGATACCTGGAATATCAGATATTAACATTATAATTCATAACAGTAGCAAAATTACAGTTATGAAGTAGCAACAACATAATTTTATGGTTGGGGTCAACACAACATAAGAAACTGTATTAAAGGGTTGCAGCATTAGGAAGGTTAAGACTCACAGCTCTAGAGGCAGTTCTGTGGCAGTCAATGAGACAGCTGCTTCATGTGGCGTGGGATAAAAAAGATAAGCAGAAAAACTCAATGTCTGTGTGACACTGGGCAAGTTTCTAACCCACTCTGTGTCTGAGATTTTCACCTATCAACTGAGGCTAACAGAAATAAATACTGTCATTATAGGTTTGCAAAATGGAGATAATAATCTTTACAATAATCAGACTTTAGTGGAATAAAATATTTAATAATCTTAGAGAAAAATGTGGCAAATTCTCAGAAGAGGCTTACTGTAAGTAGCAGCACCAGGTGTGAGGTCTGGGTTCCATTTTAAAGCAACATATTTTATTAGCCCCCCCTCCCCAGTAATGACCCTTCAGGGTCATTTAGCAAAGTTTAGAAATAGTGTTCTTAGAGTAAAGTAGGGGTGATATTTGTATTGTAATAAAAAAAAGAGCTTAGAATGCAGTAAGAAGTTACTTCACACACACCTGGGTCCTTGGTACATACATATGTCACCTGATTTCATCTGCACAATAATTCTGTTTTGTAGACACTATCACTACCTTGTTTATTGATGAGGAACCTAGGCCTCAAAAAAGATAATCCGTGTGCTCAAGATCACAGAACCAGGAGAGTATGGCCCATAGATGCCATTGCATATCTCATGCCATGCCTAAACTTCTGCTCAAAGAACTCTTAACACAGCAGGTTATGGGATGCTAGGCTCATTTCCCAAGTGAGAAAACAAAAGCACCAGAAGGCCAGCCTGGCTCTTCATTGTATGCCAGCACCACAACAACTCCACAGTCTCCATTACATAGCATTTCTCTGTCTAAAGAAGTGCCAAGCGCAATGCTGACCTCATTGTTAGACTGTCCGTGACTTTCTGAAGACAGAGAACAAGTACATAAATAACAGTGTGTTTTCTTCCTCTTCATTCTTACCCTTTTTGGCTCATGGCAAAATATACTGTGAGTTTATTTGTAAATTTGACTATTGTACTAAAAGTACAAAAGAATATAATTAAGATAAAGTAAAAGCATAATAAATAGACTAAAAATATACCATTTTCACAAGAGAGAACCACAATTTTCTAAGTTACATTTCCTAGAGCTAGAGAATATATTTCTAATGAGCTTTGAGTAATCACATAAATTGAAAAACCTAACCTTGTAATGCCTGATAATGATCTAAACTACTTAGTTATGTTTTGTATTATACCACAAAACAGTGGTTCTGTTCATGAAATGTAACAAAATATCATGTGTTGCTCATATTTGGCCTTCGGCTCACATGTGTTGAAGCAATAATCTCCAATGAATTTCAGTGTGTTTCGACAACCAAACTTATTCTATGAAAATGACCCAAAAGGAAAACCCTATTCCATTAAAAAAACAAATTGCTAAGAGTTAAATATTTAAGTGTTGCCTAACGTGTACAGAGGAGACTGAAAATAGAGTACTGATTTTCCCACCTAAAAAATGAAAAATGATTCAGGAACCACATAGGGAAGTTGTAAATTAGCTACATCCTGATCTACTTCATACATGTTGTATTATGTAATGTGGAAGAAACAGGATCCCAGACTCCAACAAAGGATTGTTTGATACCAAGAGCTCTAGAGAGGCAGATGGGCTGCCCAGTGTGATAAATTAGGGATATTTTAAGGAGACACAGAACTTCAGTGTTTCATATTTTAAAAACCACAGGTTGAAGATCCTCGATTCATAATACTAAAATACATGTGGGCAACACTTATGGACAGCATTTAAGCCAAAAGTTCTCCATAGACAGCCCTGTGATATTCAGAATGGGAGTGGACAAGGCAGGAACTACATTTCAACCCCAGTTCTGTAATTCAACAGACCTAGAAGCTTAGGAAAATGTTTTACCTCCCTGAGCCTTTGTTACCTCAATTTGGAAATTGAAATAACACATCAGGACTGTGAGAATTAAACGAAATGATTTGTGTGGAATATTTAGAAACTCCACTATACCCAGTAAGCACTCAACACATATTAGCGACTACTAATATTATTATTATTTTTAAACAAAATCGGTGTTTTCTCTCCTGAATAACTTCCCTCAGCCTTTAAGTGGCAATGTGAATTTTGAAGAAAGCTAAGGGTTTCTCAAACTTATTGTAGTTTCCTTGTCTATGGAAATAAGATTTTTCAACATGATCTCTAAACTGCTTTCTCCTCTTTGAAAGCTTAAAATTCTAGGCATTTTTAGAAATAGTTATGCATATGCACATAAATAAAAATCAATATTTATTAGTAGTTTTTGAATCAAAATAAATTAAATATTTTCTATTTTCCCATTCTAAAGCCCACCCAAAAAGAACTCAAATCTTTGTTATTTTAGCATGCACGTTATTTTATCCTTTAAAATAGTATAAATTCATCTTGAGTTTATTTTTAAGTCATTTTTAATTTAATATGATTTCTTATAAACATACCTTGGTTGATATTTAATATAAAATGCTAAAGTTTATAGGCTCAATGATAAAGATTTGAACATAGAAAGTTAAAGATTTAAAGTAAATATTTTGAAATTCTTACTTTTAAGTAATGTTCTCACTAAGGCAAAATGTTACCCAAACTTTATCCTTAATTATGTCCCTCTAAGTCAGTGGTTCCTAGCCTTCCTTATGCTGTGACCCTGAAATACAGTTCCTCATGTTATGGTGACCCCAACCACAAAATAATTTTTATTGCTACTTCATAACTGTAATTTTGTAATGTAAATTGTAATGTGAATATTTTTGGAGACAGAGGTTTGCCAAAGGGTCAATGACCTACAGGTTGAGAACCACTGCTCTAAGTGAAAAAGAAACATGTGGTTCTCTCTGCTGCCTACCCTCGCCTCTCTCCATGGATCTACACCAGTGACTCTTACATCCCCCAGCATGTCTTATCTCTGAGTTCCAGGCCTATATGTCCAACTATTTATTGGATATGTTTAAATACAGTCATTCAAACTCAATATAGCCCAAGCAAAAGTTGTGACGGTGACAGGAAACCTCTGTTTTTCCCATCCTTGTGCCTCTGTCATCTCCACTTCAAGTCTTCTCTCATTTTGTCTTCTTCATCCTGTCCAACTAGTCTCTACCTCTTGAAGTTTTCCAGCTAGTCTTCTTTCTAGGGATGATTATCTTTCTCTTATCTTCTCTGCCCTATTAGAATCAAAAGAGCTGCCTCTTGCAGCTTTATCTACTCTCCTACTGTTCTCTCTGTCTCTCCCTGTCTCTCTCTGTCTCTCTCTCTGTCTCTCTCTCTGTCTCTGTCTCTGTCTCTCTCTCTCTCCTCTCTCTCTCTCTCTCTCTCTCTCTCTCTCTCTCTCTCTCTCTCTCTCTCTCTCTCTCTCTGCCTTCCAGAGGTAGATTTCCAAACTGCAAAGCCATCACCATTCTATCCTATTTCCTGTCCTTTATAATATCCCTTCTCTGGCTGGGTAGAATCCAATATCCCTAGCACAAGACCATTCACACCCCGATTCCAATTACTATACCAGCCTCACTGTTCACCACTGTCCATTTCCTAGATCTCTAGGCTCTCAAATGATCATATTAGTCCTGTACTATACAGCAAGTTCAAGAGCAGCCTAAGCCACATGATGAGAACTTGTCTTAAAACCAAGGGTATAAGATTTACAACAGTAGAAGAGTACTTGCTTAGTATGTACAATGCCTTGTGTTCAATCTCCAGCACACACACACACACACACACACACACACACATTCATCTGAGACACATATCTACCAGTTTATCTTTCCACCATCTACTGTCTGCCGAGTCAACTCATCTCTGGAAAACACACAGACATTGTATCCCTTGCCATCTCACAAATTATACCCAAATTATGCCTCTTTCAGTGCTACTATTCTTCCCTCTTGGCTTTTCCATCCCTAAACTGTGACCCTTCCTTTATGAGTACTTTTATATACTGCAGGTCCCCTGGACTAATCTTTTCCCCATTATAGATGGTCACTTTTCTTCTCCATGTCCTAGTACTTATATGCAAATACAATTTATTAAGTAGGTATCTGCTGATGTTTGTTGAATGATGAAAATAATAATAATGTGGATGTACCTCACATTGGAACACTTGCCTAGCACACATGGAACTATAGGTATAATTTTTAGCACCAAAACAAACAAACTGATGAAATTTGTATCTTCAAGTTCTGAAATTAAAATACTGATTGTAGACAGATCTATGTGAAACATAATTAAAGCACACAAAAATGCCAAATCTAACTCTCTAATGAGTAGAAGGGTTAGTAATTCTATTCTTTTGTTTTTATTTACACTGAGCAAGATATATACATGGGTACTATTGAATTTAATGTCATTAGAACATTCCACCAAAGAGTAAATGTGTTGTTAGGAAGATAAAAGGGTAGAACATAAAATAAGTCAGTTCTTTTCCTTTTCTCTTTCAGACATGATTTAAAATGTCTTGATTAGGGAAGGCTGTGCTTTTTATGGTCATCATGTTAAAAGGCACCCCCCCCCCACTCCCAATGCCATCAATCCTGAGAAAAAACTGCACCTTTGTTAACAATAGCTAAAGGTGCTGGAGGGTGACATTATCTGCCCAGCAGAGGACTCACAGACTCTAATACCTTGCGTTTTAGGTAAATAAACCCATTGGGTGAGGGAAACTCATCCAACAAACCCAAGCCCCTGAATCCGGGTCAGCTCACTAACCTGTCCTCACCTGCTCCCTGACACGCTGTTCTGTTCTTCCCACTCCCAGCTAAGTATCAGTGAACTCCTCAGGTATATCAGTCTGTAGCAAATGGGGAGAGGGCACAGGTGAGAAGTGTGATAATTTCTTGGAAAAAGAAATTTAACTCAGCCCTACCTAGTACTCTAACTACAGAGAAGCACCCTAAACTAACTATATTGTGCCTTCCAATTCCTCTGGTGACAAAGGAACACAGAAGTGGGAGTGTTCAATGAGCCTTTCATCGTGAATGAAAGCAATTCTCCACAATAAATTGCTTAAGATTAGAAAGTTAGATTAAGGTAAGTTGGTTTAGTATATCATTTGCTTTCTATGAAAGGCGTCTCCCAGAAGAAGAAAAACATGATATCCTGTCATATTCCAGTACATTCTAAAGGCAGTGAAACAGGTCATTTATCTAAAATGGCAAGCTGAACAATAAACTAAAGGTGTTCATGTAATGTTCAGAGTATATTATGTGTTCCCTTTTTTCCTACATAAAGAACATCACAGCCTTACTAGAAGATTGTGTGTTTGTTTGGTTTGGTTTTTGCTTTTTGTTTTATTTTTTTTCAATGATCCCTAAACCTGCAGAGCAGGAAGTACAACAAAGTACTCTTGCTAACATTGAGAAAGATAGCATACATATTACTGCCTTTTTCCTTCAAAATACACCAGGAAAATAAATGAAAGGTGTGCATGGAATTTTATTTCCATGGTTAAGGAAATTGTTGCTTCTGAGTCAAGGGAATAGAACAGGACAGAGAATGGTTATTGAAAAGCTTGGTGCTTCAGGGTGGCTTGTTATTAAATCAAGAATTTGGTGTGACTCACAGTGCTGAAGCAAGTGGTCTGAATCTTGAACCATCACAGAATTTTAAACAAGGCAATGACAGCACCAGAACTACATGCTTGGAAGAGCATACTAGAAAAAGAATATACTGGGGCAAATTTACAAAGCAGACCAAATCTCAGCACCATAGAGATGAGGGGTTGGGCTAAAAATTCCACCACTATCCATGGAGCTATAGGCAATTGTTAGCTTCTGGAAGAAGGAGAAACACGTTTTTCTAAGTGTATAGTTAGTAGTAAGTCAAGTAAACTTCCATGGAAGACCACACATCCAAAAATATTTAGGTAGCACAAATTGGTCCTTGTGGGCTAAAAATAAAGATACAAAGTTGGATGGGTAGGAAAGTGGAGAGTGGATCTGGGAAGAGTTGGGAGAAGATCAAAATAT
Organism: Peromyscus californicus insignis; assembly: GCF_007827085.1. Taxonomy (NCBI): domain Eukaryota; kingdom Metazoa; phylum Chordata; class Mammalia; order Rodentia; family Cricetidae; genus Peromyscus; species Peromyscus californicus. The sequence continues at coordinate 45,735,052 of NW_026294606.1, read as the reverse complement.
ACATGAAAATATCAAAGAACTAATCAAATATAAACAAAATTCTTAAAATGAAAAATGACCCCTTCATTATGACTTTGAATTGCTCTACTTTTCACTCATAATCGTGAAAACCCTGCATATAGTTCTGTAAACTAGAACTTATCTGCTGTATGTGGAAAGTCATTTGAAATAGTTTTAAAATACTGAATTGTTAAAGAATACAGTTGCTTTACAAACTGGGAGCTATCACTGTGATTAATGTTAATTTGGGGATCACTGGCTGCACTGTTCATAATACCTGAGAATTCAACAGAATAATCTGTATGACTGTGCTTGTAGCTCTCACAGTCATATTTAGTCTAGGGACTCCACCTTCTGACTGTCATTATGGCTTCAACTGTTCCATTGGGCCTGAGAACTCATGACTTAGAGAATAAACAGTTGAAAGAAAATGTCATTAAATCTATTCTATAAAAGAGCCACAAGCCAAGTATATAGATTTTATAGTCTAGATTGTCTCTAATGCAACTATTCCATTCCTTAGCATGAAAGCAGACACAGAAAATACATAAAGTTGGGGGTGATGGCTCCCACTTGTAATTCCAGCACTCAAGAGACTGAGGTAGGGGACACGCCTTATAAATTTAAGTTAAGCCTGGACTATAGGATGAGAGCTTGTCTCTCAAATACTCACCCTAAATAAATCAAATTAACAACAAAAATACATAAACAAAGGAATATATAATTGATTTCCCCAAACAATTCCCATGTTTCATAAACATTGATTTGTTTTCAACAATTAAAAAAAAGTGAGGCAGGATGGTGTATGCCTTTAATCCCAACAGTGTGGAGGCAGAGGAAGTTGGATCTTTATGAGTTCAATGGTTTAGTATGTTCCAGGCCAGTCAGCTATTTAACGAGGACTTGTCTCCAAAAGGGTAAGGGGCATTGGAGAGATATCTTACTGGTTAAGATCATGTATTGCTTTTGCAGAGAACCCAAGTTGAGTTCCTAGCACCCACATGATGGCTCACTACCATCCCTAACTTCAGTTCCAGGAGATCTGATGCCCTCTTCTGAACTCTGCAGGCACCAGGCATGTACATAGTGCACATACATACATGTGGGCAAAACACTTATACACATAATTTTTTTAATCCCAATGAAAATATTTTTGCTGTTACTATCAATCTATCTATCTATCTATCTATCTATCTATCTATCTATCTATACCTATATCTATATGTATATCTATAGATATATATATTCCTAACCATGTTTGATAGGTAATAACACCCAAATTTCCAAGCATTATGTTTTATATATCTTAATTTATATTTATCCTTAAATAGAGACAGGATATTCTTTTTAAAAAAACATTTACAGTTCAAAGTTGGTAATAATTGTAAATGAAAATTTCATACAATTTTTCTTAGAAAGTAAGTTCTCCAGAGCTCAGATGAGAAATTTGCTCTGTTCAGACCTGTTCATGCTTAAAATGACTATGCCATTTCCCTTGCTACAAAATCTCAGCATTATGGCTTCTGCAAAGCTTCATAGTGCTGAGAGAATACCATCATTTGTAATAAGTAGAAAAAAAAGCGTAAGGTCCTTCTGTCAAAGGGTGTTTGAGCAACTACTAAAATGTCAAGAACAGTACCACTGGTCTTCTGGAGTAAAGAGATAGCAATTCTAGAAAGAATAGATGCACAAAAGAATGGAAGATCCTAGGAGGGTAGGCAACAGTTTGAATTAGGATTTTTATATTGCTATAATGAAGTATTTGAAGGTGGATAACCTATAAAGCAAAGAAGTTCAGTTCACTCAAAGTTTTGGAGGCTGAAATTCCAAACAACATGGTTCCAACTGAGGTAAAGAATCCTCTAGCTATATCATATCATGGCAGATAGATCGTGGTAGGATTGTATGTGGTAAAGAAACCATGAAGAGGCAGGAAGCCTGGGCCAGGGGAAAATGCTAGCTTAGGTTTTCTTACAACACTCTTATGAGATCTAGTAAGAGCTGTATCAATTTCCTCCAAGAGTAACACCCTTCTTGACCTAATTATTTTCCACTAGTCCTATCTCTTAATGGTTCCAAATTGCCTACCAATATTGCCACACTAAAGATAACCAAGCACTCAACACATGAGCTCTTGGAGAACACCTAGGCCAATCCAAAGCAAGACATAGTTCTTCTAGGTTCTCATAAGACACTACAACTTCCTGTAAAATTAGTAACATTTTTCAGAGATTTTCTCAATGACTTGTCAATAGGCATAATCTAAGGATAGATCTAGGATATAACCTACATGAGAGTAATAAGAGTAGACTAGCAAAGTTCAGCTGAGCTATTTGAAGTGAAAAGCCATGTTTAGAATCCCAGAGACTGGTCATGATGCTCAGTTGGTACATTGTTCATCTAGCATGCATGAAGCCCTAGGTTTGATTCCTAGCACTTCATCAAAGGGCATAGTGATAAACACATGTAATTTCAGCACTCTGTAAATGGGTACAGGATCACAAGTTCAGAATTATTCTCTAGTACATAGTGAGGTAGAGACTAGTCTACGCTACATAAAATCCTAAGAATCATTATGTGAAATCAAATAGGTCAAAGAACTATATCAAAGTGAAAATATTGGATACTTTAAAGTAAAAACTTCTGGCAAAGGGCAACCCTGGGTTTTTAAGACAACTACTTTGAATTTGGTCACTACGTTTAGATCTTATTTTGTGTTTTAAGCTTTCTGAGGATAGCAGCTGTCATCAAATACTGAAAGAGAGAAGCGTGAGGTTAGTGTGATATACCACATTGTGGAATTTCATGTTGATGGACCACAACATAAAATCAGAGTATTTTGTGGTTTACCTAATTATCTCCATAAAAGAATCCAAACCTTAAAAATGCTTTTAAGCAGTATTATTTTGTCACTCAGAAATCCATTACCCCAGTACCATATGGGTATGTGCTCAGTGGTTATAGTTCAGTGGGAAGTCAGTGCCTGGCTTTCTCTCTTGTGGCTAATGAAGAAAACTGAAATATTCAGGTCAGCAAAATATGGCATTAGATGTTTGTAGAATGTACTGTCAGATGTACAGTTACTATTATAACACACAAAGATTGCTCTGGAAGCTACTCACTAAGAAAATTATTTGGCTAATCTCTATTTAGGACCCTACAAATGGTTTGGATGCATTAATTTCCCTCGAATACAAGTGGTGCTGAATTTCATGTAAATATTGAACCTAAAATCATCTGCTTTTTTATTCTAGAATTGATATCAGATTCACAGAATCCCATTTATTTTTCTATATAACAATGATGAATCTCATGTTTTGATCAAAATTATTAGAACATAATATTAAATATGGGCATCTAACTAGGAGTATTTATGCACATGAATAGAGCATGACTGTCTCTCTGGTTGGGCTAGGGGGATTTACATAAGGTGTGTAGACCCTCTATTGACTTGACCCATGATAGCCAAAACATAGACTAGTTTCAGGAGAGATGACGTCAGCCTTTGCTCAGTTTCTGCCACTGTTCTATAAAACCACCAGAACAAATTCAACAGCTTTTGACTCTCTAGGAAACCTGGCTTTTTCCCTCTCACTTTTCCTTAATTTCCTACTTTTCTTTGATTTCTTACTTTTCTGTAATAATCCTTATTAAAGTCTGTTTTCACTTTGCTTACTTCCAAGGAAGTCCACAGTATCAATTTTCTTTGGCAGAAGACAATGAACTTTGAGCCACTGTCTCAGGTTATGATACTAGGAGTGATAATGCTCCCCATAAAACCTATAACTATCTGAGGAAAAACTCTAGTGCCATGCTGGGAAATCTCTGTTTGAGTTGTTAGTCAGAGGAAACCAAGACACTCCCCAAACAATGTAGGCTCTTGATGTTTCCCTTGGTTGCCATCCAGTACTTGAAGATAAGACCCTGATGAGAGTGAAGTCTTGCATCTTGGCATATTAAGTCCTTGGGTCATTGAAAAGCGGGCCACGGAAGATTCTCTCACTCTCAAAACTCTACATCATTTTGACCAAGCAAAGAAAAACAGTCCATTTTTTACTTTTGTGATTCATAGAGCAAGTCATGGCCTTAGTCTCCTATGTCTTCCAACATGGCCCAAGTGATAATGGCTTGTTAAAATTTTATTCCCCAAATTGATGTGGAAGCTTTGGGGACTAATAAGCAAAGTCCCAAAGTTCTCTCAGACGACGACTAGGATATTAACAAAATTAGTAGCTTGCATGACAATATGCAAAAGGGGTAGCAACCAGCCCTGATCACCCACTCATGTAGAAACAAAGATCAGTAGCATTCTGATGGAGAAACAGGCATGCATCTAGAAAGTAACCATTCTTAGGTATGCAGGACCCAGAATAAGTTTAAATTGGAATTTACAACAACTAATGAGAGAGTAGATATGAATTGTGGCTCTATTTTTTTTTTTGTTACTGGAATTTTTATTCCTATTTGTTTGGGAGTAGTTTCCTGAAAAAAACAGCAATGAGATTGTTTTGTGTATACATCCAAGGAGGATACCAACAGCCAGAACACACTGCTCTCTACCTCAGATGTGGATCATGGTACCAGTCCTGTAGATGGAGCTGCAAGCAAAGTCATCAGCATAACATATGTGGCTCTGGGTTCCATAGGTACAGTGTACTTCAGAGGAAGAGGGACATTCCTCTCATTTGTGTAGAACGTACAATGAGGAAACAGGGATGCCAGCACTAGAGGCAGTCTAAAATATGCTCCATTGTTCTTTACAGTTAAATAGTATTCTACTGTTTGTTTGTACCACATTTTCATTACCCATTCATCAGACATGAGACTTTTAGGTTGTTATCCTTGCTGTTGTGAACAGAATGACAATAAATATGGCTGAGCAAGTATCTGTTGAACAGGATGGCAAGTCCTTTGGCCATATACCAAGGAGTGGTATATCTAGGCCATATGGTAGATTTACATTTAGCTTTTAGGGAATTTTCCACAATGATTTCCATTAGTAGAATTAATGAATTCCATTAGTGGAATGAAATTGCAAATCATTAACTCATTAACATTGAATGAGTGTTCCTCTTTCCCCACATCTTCACCAGCATTTGTTGTCAGTTGTTTTCTTGATTTTAGCCATTCTGACAGGGATAAGATGAACTCTCAAAGCACTTTTAATTTTAACTTTCCTAATTGCTAAGCATGTCAGATTCTCTTTAAAATATTTCTTATTTCTTAGTCATTTTTATTTCTTCTTTTGAGAACTCTGTTCATACCCACAGCCCATTCATGAAGTCATGAAATTTGTAGGTAAATGGATGTAATTAGAAAATATTATACTGAGTGAGGTAACCCAGACCCAGAAAGACAAATGTAGCTGGAGAGTTTTCTCTCCAGGTCCCACCAAACCCCGGCGTCCGACAGCCCACTTATAAAACAAACACACAGATGCTTATATTATTTAAACTGGCCTAATGGCTCAGGCTTCGAGCGATCTAGTTTTACATCTTAAATTAATCCATTTCTATAAATCTATACCTTGCCACGTTGCTCATGGCTTACCAGCATCTTCACATGCTGCTTGTCATGGCGGCAGCTGGCAGTGTCTCCCTCCTCAGCCTTCCAATTCCCAGAGCTCTCCTCTCTCCTTGTCCCGCCTATATTCCTGCCTGGCCACTGGCCAATCAGTGTTTTATTTATACAGAACAATATCCACAGCAGACAAACACCAGTGTTCTCTCTTACTTGTGAACCTTATTTCTAAATCTTTAGATATGAATATACAACCTAGGTGAAACACAAAAGCCAGGAAAGTAAAAAGGATCATAGAGGGAGGGAGAGGGGGGTGATTAGGATGCAGGTGCTTTCAAGTGGGAAAGAGAAAACAAATGGGGTAAGAACATTAACTGGGAAGAAGGAAGAGGGATAATACAAAGGGAGAGAGGAGGAGGGATAAATCATACTAAGGATGTCTACAAAGGCTATAGGGAAACATTTTATGTTTACTTAATACTAATAAACAAAATTATATAAATATATGTAGTAAAATGAGATTATACGACCTGGGGTGACAATGTCCCTCCCCAAAGAGCTATATATTATCTGCCAAGAAACCCAGTGTTAGGCATGGAATATTTCCTCTCAAGTTGTTGGTCAGGGTAGGCCAAGAGACTCCCAAACCATGTAAGCTATTGCCATTGCCCTTGGTTGCCTTTCAGAACTTGAAGGCATGTTCTTATTACTGAAGATGCCAAGTACGATGGACATAGGACTTGGAGTGATTAAGCTGGTACTAGCCTGGAAGCCTCTTCCTGGAGGATTAGCTTGCATAGTATCTGAAGGTTATAAATAAGCTTTAAAGGTAGAAAAACAGCCAATAGTCCTAGCCAGGTACAAAGCCTTGTTGTGATCAGCACAAGATATCCCAAAGGGTACAATAGTGGCACTTATATTTTGGGGATAACCAACAAGCTGTCTAATTGGACTTAGGGCCAGTTCAATAGGAGGAAACTTTTGACTGATACTGTAAACAAAGCCCACTACTGGCACTTCACTAAACCAGTGTAGTTCCCAATGGCATTCTACATTTTATTCCCACAAGTAACTGTAGCTTTCGCTTATCCAAAAAGGTTCTATTTTCATAGATAGAGACCATTATATAAATCCAAAACATAAAAATGAAGAGAACAACTGACCATGAGGTGCCTAGCTTCAGTTGGTACAACTAGAACACAACCCCCATACCTAAGGCTTGGGAAACATGGCAGAAGATGGAACAGAAAGATTGTAAGAATAGCAGGACCAGGATAGCTGCCATAAGATAATGTCTTCTATATATACCAGGGAAGGTACATCCATGGTATTTCAACAATATGGTTGCCTAAACAAGACCCATACAAGGACAACATCTGTTGACATGCTAATGTGGATGATAGCAATCACATGAGGCTCCACCCATAGATAGAGAAAATTAATGGCTGCTGAGAGAGCAAAAATCAGTCTTTTACAAATCCACTAATAGGTCATTCAATCCCAAATGAGCAGCTTTAAACACACATATATATGAGTAGCATAAATGGACTCAATGAGTTTTCAAATATACTAATGCATAAAATTCTCAATAAGCAAAAACAAAACAAAAAAAATTCAAATGCAAGTAAGGGTAGCTTCCTAGGCTCAGACACCAGTATCTACATGCTAGGCCCTATAGGCCATATAAGGTTTCTCTCTTACCTGACAGTCGGGATGTGGACCCAGGCAAAAGGAGTAAAAGTCGAGAAAGTAATAAGTAGCTGCTTCAAAGGGGACCTTGAGGTCTGAAATTACACTAATGAACACAGATACTTTTACTGTTTATTATGTATTAGCCACAAGCTCGTAAGCCCAAGGATATTGGTTTAGAGATCAAAAGCAATCACATTTTTAATTTGCTTTTTAAACAAGAAAATCTGATGGGCAATTTAGGGGAAGAAAAAGAAGACTCATAATCAATAGGTTATTTATACTACTCAGAATCATGGTTATACAGGAAATCTTGCAAGATGAATCCATCCTCAGAAGGACCAGCCAGCCTGCCCTGGGACCAACTTTGGTGCTGAAGTTAATGTGACCCCCAAAGCAATGGCAAGCAACTCATTACAGTTTGATGTGAAAAGACTTGCTCTCATCTCCTCTCCCACACTTCATTTCCTCAATGTCAAATACAGATATTCTTACCTTCCAATTTCTAGCCACCAATCTAATTTCTTAATTAATGAGAATGCTGAAGCTACCCACAAACGTCTCAGAAGATGTCTTTGAGCCTGTGTATCCTGCCACATGGATAACAATGGGCAGTAGAAAACCACAGGCATCAGCCTCTGAGGGTTTCCTTAGAATGTTGGTTCCCACCTCCCTCTCATCTGACCACAAAGCAGAGCTGCTTCCTGTAGCTTCTGTAGTAAGAGCAGGAGCAGGAGACAACAGTTTATTCAGAAGGAAGTACAGAAAAAGGTGAGCCCCACATTTTCCTACGCCTCCCATTATCTTTAGAATTGTGAATGGAAAATACAACCTTGGAGATGATGAAGATGAATACGTTCAGTCTCATTACTCCTTTGTCTAAACTCTGAATGTTCAGTCCCCTCTGCTCATCTCAGTGTGAAGAGAATCCTCTAAGTCAGTGGTTCTCAACCTGTGGGTTATGATCCATTTAGAGTTTAACAACCCTTTCACAGAAATTGTCTGAGACCATTGGAAAATACAGATATTAACATTATGGCTCATAGCAGTAGCAAAACTATAGTTATGAAGTAGCAACAAAAATAATCATATGGTTGGGGGTCAGCACAACATGAGGAATTATATTAAAGGGTCACAGCATTAGGAAGGCTGAGAACCACTGCTCTAAGTGCTAAGAGTTGCATACCACACATAAAACTTTTTAAAGTGCTCTGAAGATGGTGCTTTTCGCGTTGCAGCCATTATTCATTGGTCAAGGATACTATCTTATATTAGTTTCTATCATGGCATGCAGCACTACTTAGAGATTTGGCAATAGATCATCATGTTAGTGACTGGTAAGAAACCTCCCTTGTCTGAGAAATCACATGCACATGATATGACATAAAAATGAGAGAGAAAGAGCATAGTAATAGAAATGATAAGTCTTTTACAAGGTCTTTTTGGAAATCATAAAACTAGAATTTAGGGGGCAGTAGCTTGTGAGATGGCTCAGTTTGATCCACAGGACTCATGTGATAGAATGTAAGAACCAACTCCCAAAAGTTGTCTTTTGATCACCAAATGTATGCCATAGCACATGGCCTTCATACACATATACAAATAAAAATAAATAATAGTAATTACAAACATTGGGAGTTTTGAAAAATTGATATAGAAGGCAAATGATAACATCTGAGGGAATCACAAGATTATCTAAAAAAATTATATTACCTGTATGACTAAGAATAGACTTAATTTTGCTTCAGTAACAAGTACTAAATTATACAATCATAATAACAACTCCAAACCTAGGTGGCTTAAAAGAACAAAGGTTCACTTCTCTTTCAGAAAAATACCAATAGTGGACTCGGTTTCATTTCACCACTCAAGAGCCAAGGGCAATGGAGAAGCCAACATCTCAAGAATTTACCAGTCACTACGCCAAAGAGGATAAGAGTAGTAGTGGGTCAAATGTCATAGCCTAGGGGTGACAGAGACTCACTGTTCCAAGAAGTTTAGCCAAATCTAGTCACATAGTCCCATCCCACAATAAGAAAGCTAGGAAGTAGAATCTCATCATGTTGCCAGACATGAAGTCCAGAGCTGGAAATATTTGATAAACAGCACTGATGACTACCACATGAACCTGTCTGGACCCCAAGTTTGCAAAATACATCACATTTGTAACAGTCAACTGAACTGGATTTTACTTAAACAGGTTTTTCTGTTGCTTTGGTTCAAATGAATAAAATACACATGTTTATAGGTGTTATAAGAGTCTGTATGGAGTATGAAAGATTATGGGGGAGGGGTTTCTTATCTAAACCTAAATGTGCACAACTTTACCATTCATTCTACCTCCAAAACTTTTAAAGAAGACGCAGACTAGTTACTTATTTAATGAAGTGACCTGGAGAAAATATTCTAACTGTTAGGAATCAGAGTTTTGGGGGGTTTGTTTTTGAGGGGAGGAGTTTTGGTTTTTTTGGTTAAGAACTTGCATTGAAGGAAGCAGTCTGAGGTAAAAGATTAATTAAAAGAGCCAAGAAATATGTTGTCTAGATCCCTATCTTCTGTTAACCTGTTACATAACTCTGAGGAGTGTTGTAGACAGGCAAGGCTTAAATATTTCAACCCAGAAAGAAACACTACTTCATTTAACTATCACTCCTTTAGCCTCCATGGAAGCAAGCACTTGGTTACATGGGTAATACAGACCCATGTACTTACATGGCAATAGAGGGAAAAATACGATTCTTGACCTCATGAATCATGTATTTTTGTTGCTCATGATAGAATCACCTGCTTCTAAATAATAGGCATGTTAATATAAATACAAAATGTCATGATATGAAAATTTCCCAGACTTTATCAATCCATTAAATATACTGATATGTGAGCCATGAAAGGGAGTTACTAATAAGATAAACAGAAGGAAATGAAGAGAACATGAAAAGTATAGAAACTAATAACTCAATTTTAGACAAGGGTGATCCCTAACTACCCCTATATCTGGAATGACCACTGTTCAGTGAAACACATGTACAAGTATTAGAGATAGGTTATTCAAATCTGTTGCTTCTGACTTGTTTATATGGAGTTGAAGAGTCCTGTTTGCTTGGATAGTTCACATGACTTTAGATTTGACTTCCTAGCTATTCAACTTGGAATATTTGGTATACTTAAATAATTAAATGTCCCAGGCAACAAAATTTACATTGCAACATCAATATATAGCACCAGCAATGCTTTCTATACCTTCAGTACTGAGAAGGATCTCCTTGATACTTTTAATATCTGGAGAATCAATCTGGTTTCCAAGGACATGGTATATCCCAGTTCTTCTTTAGATGTTTTTATTGGAATCAGTGAATAAACTTTTAAAATACAAAGGACTCTTTCAAAGTTATGAAGGAAATGTGCAAGAAGCCATGAAGAGGATAAGAAATAATTGAACAGTTTGTTTTATTATTAACAATAACAATAAAGTCACATGGCTCATAAGTCCTCCCAGATGAGACATCTGTGGGGTTCTCGGCTTTGAAAAGAAACTTATAAACATGTCAGCCATGTTCTGAATAAAAAGAAAATTTTGCACTACATGGGAATGTGATTATTTGTTCTCCAAGATGGCCAGATTTCAGTGCTATTTAAAAATGTTTTTGAGTCTAACTAGACAGAGCGTTTTCCTTCAGATGTAGGAGTAACAAAAGTCCCCACAGCTGCTCATGATGGTAATTGCTTATGCTACTAAACTCACAATTTTAGGCTCTCAGACATCAGTATGAAATCTAAATCTTACCCTCCCATGGGTGTAATCCATCACATTTTAACCTTTGTTAGCACAGCCCATCTCTATATTCTTGTTATCACATTAGAACTTTAATGAGTTGTGATAACTAAGTGATTTTAAAGAGACAGCGGGGGCATAGCTCTGACTAGTTCCTAACCTTACACTAAAAAGAAATTACATTCTTTTTGTGGCAAAAATAAAGAAAATGGAAAAGGAAAGGAGAAGGGTGTATCCAGTAGCCCAGGAAGCTAGATGCCAACAGGGAATTGGGGAAAGTTTCTTTTTCCATGCTCCTCTCCAAGTAGCAATGTGAGGCCTTTCATTCTGCTCCAGTGTTGTCAGCTGTATCAACTTCCATTTGTCATCTGAACACTCCTGACTTTCTATGACGTGGTTTTCAAGGTTCTCCAGTTCTCCTCCACTCTCATCTCTACTCATGGCAGTAATGGGTCATAACAGCATAGTACAGCACAGACTAAAACACACAGATGCATTTCTTCAGCGCTCCACAGACAGGAGGGGGCAAATGGAAGGAATGTGACCACTAGAATGGACTCACCCACTTCAAACCAAACAATAAATCTCCCACAGGTGTGCCCCCATTTCTGGATTGTGGCTCATTCCAGATATAGTCAAGTTGACAACCAAATACAGTCATCACTGACATCTGGACATGAAAAATAGCCATGAGGTGAAGAATCTACCTACCTTTACCACAGGGAATAAAAATATGCTAAGTATGAGCTTGGGATAGCAGAGAAGAGAATAGCGAATCCAGGAGCAGAGGAAAATAGACCCTGATATCATCCCCAGCTTTACCCAGTCTACACTCCTAGGCTATTTCTGCCTCAGTGGATCTGGATTCCTTACATTCCACTGACCATCCATCTTATTCTTTGGACATATCCTAGTCATTATCTCTGCTTCACCAGCTACTCAGCCTAGCCAAGGGCTACGGTTACTTCAGAAATCCCTATCCAGATTGATCTTACTTATTACATGAATTCCAAGCAAGATATTCCCTTAGCTTTTTTTTTTTTTTTTTGGTTACAAACTGTATGACCATGGCAGGCTTCTTGCTAACTGTTCTTATAGCTTAAATTAATCCATTTCCACAAATCTATACCTTGCCACGTGGCTTGTGGCTTACCGTCATCTTCACATGCTGCTTGTCATGGTGGCAGCTCGCAGTGACTCCTTCTGCCTTCCTGTTCTTTCTTTTCTCCTCTCTGTTAGTCCCGCCTATACTTCCTGCCTAGCCACTGGCCAATCAGTGTTTTATTTATTGACCAATCAGAGTACTTTGACATACAGACCATCCCACAGCACTTCCCCTTTTCTTTTCTTTTTTTTTTTTTTTAATTTTAATTTATTTTGCAATACAATTCAGTTCTACATATCAGCCACGGATTCCCTTGTTCTCCCCCCTCCATCCCCCTCACCTTCCCCCCAACCCCCACCCCCATTCCCATCTCCTCCAGGGCAAAGCCTTCTCCACAGCCACAGACTGAGGTCAACCTGGTAGACTCAGTCCAGGTAGGTCTAGTCCCCTCCTCCCAGGCCGAGCCAAACAATCCTGCATAGGCCCCAGGTTTCAAACAGCCAACTCATGCAATGAGCACAAGATCTGGTCCCACTGCCTGGATGCCTCCCAAACAGATCAAGCCAATCAACTGTCTCACCCATTCAGAGGGCCTGATCCAGTGGGGACCCCTCAGTCATTGGTTCATAGTTCATGTGTTTCCATTCATTTGGCTATTTGTCCCTGTGCTTTATCCAACCTTGGTCTCAACAATTCTCGCTCATATAAACCCTCCTCATTCTCGCTAATTGGACTCCCAGAGATCCACCCAGGGCCTTGTCATGGATCTCTGCATCCAGATCCCTCAGTGGTTGGATGAGGTTTCTAGCACATCAATTAGGGTGTTTGGCCATCCCATCACCAGAGTAGGTCAGTTCGGGCTGTCTCTCGACCATTGCCGGCAGTCTGTTGTGTGGTAGCTTTTTATGGGGCCTATTGACAGAAATGTGTCTAACTGTTGAAAAATGACAAATGTGAGCAACAGATATGTGCACTCTATGTACTGTTCCAAAGATCTATACCTAAAAAAACAGCCACGAGCTGAAGTCTCTCTACCCACCTTTATTATAGGAAATAAAAATATGATAAATTACTAACATCTTGCTTTTTGGAGCACAAATCAAAATATTAGTCAAAATCACATTCAGAATGTAATTTGAGCTGGAGCGATTACCCAGTGGTTAAGAGCACTGACTGCTCTTCCAGAGGACCCAGGTTCAATTCCCAGCACCCACATGGCAGCTCACAACTGTCTGTAACTCCAGTTCTAGGGGACCTGACACCCATGGCAAAACACCAGTGCACATAAAATAAAAATGAACAAAATGTAATTTGGCTTTTCTCAACAGAATTTAAATGGAATCTAAACGTGAGTTGGAAATCCCCAGAAATTACCTCACTTCAGCGTTTACTAAAGATTTTCCCAAAAGTATCAACAGGTTCCAATGGATACACATCTCTCTATGTCAGCAATCTTGCCTTCATCGTTCAAAGTGCATCCATCACCTCGCCTTATCAAGTTATTATTTCCTTTAGCCTTGAGTGCTTACTTCCTATCTACCACTGCCTCTGCTCAAAGAGTCAGCCCTTCACTTAAAACGATGTACCCCTGCTTCCATTCTCCAAATCGAGGAACAGCTGTCATTAATTTCACCTGAAATTCTGCCACAAATGAATATGGGACGTAGTAAGAATTCATCCCTGTCCTAAGGACCATCAGTAATTAAGCCATCTAAACAATAAATATGGAAATGAGCAATTCACAAGAAGGAAAGTGACCATAAAAATTAATTCATATTGTATGTAGTAACAATAAATGGATCGAGCATGTTGTACTCATATATTCAGGCACTGAATTCCATATGTGACAATAATGGTTAATGAAAAGGAAGACATTATTTCAGAAGTAAGTAAGGTGGCAGGTGTGTGGAAGTGATGTGGACAAGAACCAGAAGGGGTAAATGAAATAATTGCATTTTAATTTTTAAAAGTTGAAAAATTTAAAAAATTATCCCAACTTCTATAAGATGTTTACATTTTTACTTTAAAATTATCAGAATTTACTTTTGAGACATATTTGATACCATCTACCACAGAACTAACAAAGCATACCTCTTTGTAAATTATTTCTAGATAATTATAAATGAAGAAGAAAGTCCAAAGGATTATCCCAAATTTCTTGAGAACATTAGAATATTTTTTAAATATCATAACAACAACAAATTTACACTTCTTTCTTTGTTGGTTTAAGTTTGTACTAACTATCTATAAATAATATATTATGGAGATATTAAGATTGCTGTAATACAATCAAGAATTAGTAAATTCTCTCAACTTATATCTAATTCCATAGTCTGTATGCATCTGGTATGGTCAGGATGTATAATCTAAAATAGATATGTTGTAAATTTATTCCCCAAGGCAACACTGTCAGGAAGTAGAACATAAAGGGAATTGTTCAGGCCATGAGGGAATATCTAAACATTTCTGTGGAAAAAACAAAAGCCTTCTCTTGCTTCTACCACATGTAGATAAGGCATTCCTGTCCTCTGAAGGACATGATACATGAAGTAACAAGTTGAAAGCAGAGAAACCTGGCCCTAATCTGCCAACTCCTTAACTTTGGACTTTCTAGACTCTAGAACTGAAAGAGAATAAATGTGTGCCCTTCATAGTTTATCAAGTCTTAGGAATCCTGTTATAGATGCGTGGAGATTGCCAAGGTAATCTCTGAAATTAAAGAAGAAAAAGAAAGCTGGTACACATAGAAATATTAACTAAAACAGAGTCTCTCTGGATTCATATATACCAACACATACATATATTTAAATAATGATTTAAGACTAATAGGCATAATAACAAGTCATTTTGACGTTAATTATTTCTTTTCTTTCTATTCAGAAAAACAATTTCAGGTGATATAGAGATAGGGCAGTCTGTACAGTGAGTGGTGTGCAAACACGAGGACCTGAGTTTGGATCCTGAGCACTCATGTAAGCTGGGAATCTCTCTCTCTCTCTCTCTCTCTCTCTCTCTCTCTCTCTCTCTCTGTGTGTGTGTGTGTGTGTGTGTGTGTGTGTGTGTGTGTGTGTGTGTGTGCATGCTCTGAAGTTCCATCATGCTGTGTGAGGTGATAATGTCCCCCCTCACCTCCCCTGCCCCTAGGAGTCATAGATTATCCAACAAACAAACAAAAATCTTTAACAGGTATGAACACCCTCTTTTTGAGTTGTTGGTAAAGGAAGCTCAAGTGACTCCCAAAATAATACAGACTATTGCTATTGCCCTTAGTTGTCTCCAAGAAGTTGCAGGTAAGAAAACATGCACTTAGACATAGGACTTAAAGAAACTGAGCTGTAACTGATCTAGAAGCCTTCATCCTGAAGACTAGATTTCAGAGCTATGCAAGCTGCCAAGGGAGGAATGCAATTAATAGTCCTATCTAAGCTATGTTGAATAGGAACCACAATGGCTAGCTTGCCAAAATATTTTTAAAGGTACAATAATAGCATGTATATCATGTTGTAACTAACAGCTGTCTAATTGAATTTAAGGTTCACTCAAAAATAAGGAATTCATGCCTGGTACTGTAAACCTAGCCAACTTCCCAGTTAGTAAACTGTGGCTCATAGAAGAAAACCTACTAATAATACTTCCCTAAACCAGTATAATTTGTAACTATATTCTAAATATCCATTCCTATAACCAAACAAAAGTAAGTCTCACCCCTCCTGAAATAAGCTTCTCTATGCAACAAATAGAGACTATTACAGAAATATACAACTGATCAAAATACAGATAACAACTGACCATGAGGTACCCAGCTGCAATTGATATATCTGTACACAATCTCTATACCTGACTTAAAGGACATCTTGGAAGAGAGGGATGAAAGACTGTAGGAGCAAAAAAAGCAGGAAGTCTCCTACAAGACTGTATCTTTTAGACATAATAGGGAAACTATAACCATGAAATATCAAAAATATGACTGGCTAAACTAGACCTGAACAATGACAACACTAATTGACACTCTAGCATGGATAGGGAAAATTTTATGGGGCCTTACCCCTCGACAAAGAACTCTAGGTAATTAATAAGCATTGTAAAAAAGACCTAGACAGGAAGACCGACAGACAGACAGACAGATGATAGATAGATAGATATTACATATATATGTGTGTATATAAATATATGTGTATATATGTATATCTATCTGTAACAATAATTAAAAAATAGTAGTCGAGGTAAGGCCCCATCTCTAGACTGAGCAGACCAGTTCTCTAACCACTAGGCCCTGGGGGCACATTCTGTGCCCCTCCCCCTAACCCCCCAGCCAGTGCAGCCTAGAAACTGGGCAGCAGATTCTTCCCCCACCCTACTCACCAAACCAATCATCCCCTGTGGCACCAGTGACCACTGCAGCCATAAGTCCACCCTGCACTGACTGGAAACAGGTAAGGCCCCATCTCCAGACTGAGCAGACCAGGTCTCTAGCCCCTAGGCCATGGGGCACATTTTGTGCCCCTCCCCCCAGCCATTGGAATACCAGGGACCAGGCAGCTGCCTCTTCCCCCATCCCTCACAAAGCCAACCATCCCCTGCGGCACCAGTGACCACCATAAGCCCACCGTGCACCCACTGAGAGTAGGTGCTCCCTGAGAGAGAGTCCACTAGTGCCAGCTGGACCAAGAGCTGCTCCCTGAGACACACAGTCCATCGGCACCAATTGGACCAAAAGCCCTGATTGGACCAAGAGTTCCCACTGGAGCAAGGGTATCAATCGGACCAAGAGAAGCTCCCTCAGACACAGACACCATTTTCACTGAGTGGAGGAAGAGATGGGTAGACTCCAGTGCAAAAATACAGTCAACAACATAAATACAAACATGGCACCATCAGAACCTAGTGGTTCTACATCAGTAAGACCTGAACACGCCAACGCAGACGTAGCAGAAGAAATCAACCTTATAAAGGACTTTAAGAAGATGATAGAGATCTTTAAAGAGGAAATGAAAAATATCCTTAAAGAAATGGAGGAAAAGACAAACAAAAAATTGAAAGAAATCAATAAATCCCTTAAAGAAAGCCAAGAAAACAAAGAAAAAAAAACAATCAAACAGGTGAAGGAAACAGCTCAACACTTAAAAACTGAAATAGAGTCAATAAAGAAGACACAAACTGAGGGAATGCTGGAAATAGAAAATCTGAGTAAACGAACAGGAACTACAGATACAAGCATAACCAACAGAATAGAAGAGATGAAAGACAGAATCTTTGGTGTTGAAGATAAGATAGAAGAAATAGATTCACCAGTCAAAGAAAACACAAAAGCCAACAAAGTCATAACACAAAATGTCCAGGAAATTTGGGATACCATGAAAAGACCAATCCTGAGAATAATAGGGATAGAAGAAGAACCAACTCAAAGGCACAGAAAATATATTCAACAAAATTATAGAAGAAAACTTTCCCAACCTGAAGAAGGAAATACCTATGAAGATAAAAGAAGCTTACAGAACACCAAATAGACTGGATTAAAAAGAATGGGGGGCCTTGCCACATAATAATCAAACCACTAAACATACAGAAAATATTAAGAGTTGCAAAAAAAAAAGGCCAAGTAACATATAAAGGCAGGCCCATCAGAATAACACCTGACTTCTCAATGGAGACTCTGAAAGCCAGAAGGTCCTGGACAGACATTAAGCAGACACTAAGAGACCATGGATGCCAACCCAGACTATTATACCCAGCAAAACTCTCAATCACCATAGACAGAGTAAACAAAATATTCCATGATAAAACCAGATTTAAACAATATCTATCCACAAATCCTGCCTTACAGAAAGCACTAGAAGGAGAAAATCCAACCTAAGGAAGTTAGATATACTCATGAAAACACAGGCAATTGTCGCTAGAGTTTTCCTGCCTGGCCCACAGTCAGGACAAATCTCTCTCATCTGCCAGTCCCACAGCCACTCAGACCCAACCAAGTAAACACAAAGACTTATATTGGTTACAAACTGTATGGCCATGGCAGGCTTCTTGCTAACTGTTCTTACAGCTTAAATTAATCCATTTCCATTAATCTATATCTTGCCACATGGCTCGTGGCTTACCGGCATCTTCACATGCTGTTTCTCATCATGGTGGCTGGTAGTGTCTCTCTCTCAGCCTTCCATTTCTGAGCTTTATTCTCCTCCTTGTCCTGCCTATACTTCCTGCCTGGCCACTGGCCAATCAGTGATTTATTTATTGACCAATCAGCAACACACTTGACATACAGACCATCCCACAGCACTTTCCCTTTTCTGTTTTTTTTCAAAAAGGAAGGTTTTAATCTTAACAAAGTAAAATTACATATAATTTGGGAATTTGGGCGTAGCTTCTCTTACTACTTCCTGCTGGAGGAGGGTGCTGTATCTTATGGGGACACAAAGAAAATTTTAGAATTATGGAATAGTCCATGAGGCTGTATTGTCTGAGCCAGATGCCTTCAAACCATTCTGGATGTTGGACCATCTGGGCCATGGTGTCATTGGAGACCTTTCAGGGGGTCTTGGCTGGTCAAACCTGATGTATCTTAATCTGAAACAAATCCATAGCCTTTGGCTTTCTGTGGGAACAAAAGCAGAATCTCCTTTCCAAAGTAACACATCCTTACATCCAAATTTTGAAGTCAAGGTATCTTTAAAATACACATATTGGTTTAACTCAACATCTTTTAGGATCAAATGTTTTTCTGCAGTTAAAAATCCCAAAGGAAACACAATCCAGATTCTCTGTGTAATATTCATCTTCACATGGCTTATTTTTTATATTAATTTTACTGTCTCTTTAAAGACTTTATTTGTTAAAACTATGTATTTGTTTCTATAACTGTATATATCACCTTTTTTGTCTCTTTCAGGCCTATGAATATTTTACACACATTGTAAACTATTACATCTGAATCTGTCTTATTGTGAATCTATTGCTTTAAACTGCAGCATTTGTAAGACTGAAACGGCACTATGGCTGCTGGCTCCGCCCACCTCAGCTTCCCAACATGGAGGCGGTATGTCTGGGAGCTATCGTGAGTCTATGCTTTTATCCAAGCAGCGTGTAGCCCAGAAACCTCTTTTTTTGTTTTGTACTAGCAAAGGCTAAATCCACCACGCAGCTTAATGTGCCACTTGCAAAGGCCTCATTCCCGCCATACTGCAGGTCGCTAGGAACCACAAGTAGCTCAAACTGGCAGCTGCCGCTCATTTGATAGAGACAATTAGGAAGCTGTTTTTAGCTCCATTTTATAATCTTTTCTCAGGTTTTAGGTAGAAACTCTTGCCCCACGTTGGGCGCCAAATGTAGATGTAACCAACCTTCTTATTAAATAAGAAACATAGAACCAATGTAAAGAAGAAAGCCAAGAGGTCAGAGCTAAGAGCTAAAACCTTACCCTTCCTCCTGCAGTGGTCCTACCTCTCCGAACCAGCGCTATCCCTGTGTTAAAGTCTTTATATAGAGTTCCTGTTCTGCCTTCTCATTGGTTGTAAACCCAACCACATGACCGCCTCATCACAGCCTGTCTGTATAGACCTCCAGGTTTTCTATGATTGGTATTGAGATTAAAGGCATGTGTATCCAATACTGGCTGTATCCCTGAACACACAGAGACTTACCTAGCTCTGCCTCCCAAGTGCTGGGATTACAAGCATACGCCACCACTGCCCTGCTTTCCTATGGCTTGCTAATAGCTCTGACCCCCGGGCAACTTTATTTATTAACATACAAATAACATTTTAATACAAATAAAATATCACCATAGGCAATAGATAATCCCACACCAAAAAATACCAAAGAAGGGAAACATACAACACTAACACCAAAAAATAACAGGAATTAACAATCACTGGTCATTAATATCAATGGTCTCAATTGGCCTATAAAAAGACACAGGCTAACAGAATGGATATGAAATCAGGACCCATCCTTCTGCTGCATAAAAGAAACACATGTCAACTTCAAAGACAGACACTACCTCAGAATAAAAGGCTGGGGAAAGACTTTCCAATCCAATGGACTTAAAAAGCAAGCTGGTGTAGCTATCCTAATATCTAACAAAATAGACTTCAAACTAAAATCAATCGAAAGAGATAGGAAAAGACATTATATGTTTATCACAGGGAAAATCCAACAAGATGAAGTCTCAATTCTGAACATTTATGCCCCAAATACAAGGGCACCTACATTTGTAAAAGAAGCATTACTAAAACTTAAATAGCACATCAAACCCCACACATTAGTAGTGGGAGATTTCAATACCCCACTCTCATCAACAGACAGGTCTTCCAGACAGAAACTTAACAGAGAAATAAGGAAACTAACAGACATTATGACTCAAATTAATTTAATAGGTATCTACAGAACATTACACCCTAACACAAAAGAATATACCTTCTTCTCAGCACCCATGGAACCTTCTCTGAAATTGACAACATGCTTGGTCACAAAGAAAATCTCAACAGATACAAAAAAGTTGGAATAACTTCCTGTATTTTATCAGACCACCATGGCTTAAAGTTAGATTTCAGCAACAACAAAAATTACAGAAAGCCTACAATCTCATGGAAACTGAATAATGCCCACCTGAAACACCAATGGATCAAGGGAGAAATAAAGGAAGAAATTAAAGATTTCGTATAATTCAATGAAAATGAAAGTATAACATACCTAAACTTATGGGACACTGTGAAAGCAGTACTAAGAGGAAAATTCATAGCACTAAATGCCCACATAAAGAAGTGAGAGAAATCTCACACTAGTGACTTAACGGCACACCTGAAAGCTCTAGAACAAATGCAGCAAACTCACCCAGGAGAAATAGATACCAGGAAATAATCAAATTGAGGGCTGAAATCAATAAAATAGAAACAAAGAGAACAATACAAAGAATCAATGAAACAGAGTTGGTTCTTTGAGAAAATCAACAAGATAGACAAGCCCTTATCCAAGTTAACCAAAAGGCAGAGAGAGAACATCCAAATTAACAAAACCAGAAATGAAAAGGGGGACATAACAACAGACAATGAGGAAATCCAGAGAATCATTAGGTCACACTTCAAAAACCTATACTCCACAAAATTGGAAAATCTGAGAGAAATGGACAATTTTCTGGATAGGTACCACATACCAAAGTTAAATCAAAACCAGATAAACTATTTAAATAGACCAATAACCCCTAAGGAAATAGAAACGGTCATTAAAAGTCTCCCATCCAAAAAAATCCCAGGACCAGATGGTTTCAGAGCAGAATTCTACCAAATTTTCAAAGAAGAGTTAAATCCAATACTCTTCAAAGTGTTCCACACAATAGAAACAGAAGGAACTTTAGCAAACTCTTTTTATGAGGCTACAGTTACCCTGATACCCAAACCACACAAAGATACAACAAAGAAAGAGAATTACAGGTCAGTCTCCCTCATGAACATTGCTGCAAAAATACTCAATAAATATTGGCAAACTGAATCCAAGAACACGTCAAAAAAAATTATCCACCATGACCAAGTAGGCTTCATACCAGGGATACAAGGATGGTTCAACATATGAAAATCTGTCAATGTAATACACCATATAAACAAACTGAAAGAAAGAAAAGTCATCATCTCATTAGATGCTGAAGAAGCCTTTGACAAAATCCAACACCATTCATGATAAAGGTCCTAGAAAGATCAGGAATACAAGGAACATATCTAAACATAATAAAGGCATTTTACAGCAAGCCAACAGCCAACATCAAATTAAATGGAAAGAAACTAAAATCAGGAACAAGACAAGGCTGTCCACTCTCCCCATATTCATTCAATGTAGGACTTGAAGTTCTAGCTAGAGCAATAAGACAACAAAAGGACATCAAAGGGATAGAAATTGGATAGGAAGAATCAAACTTTCACTATATGCAGACAGTATGATAGTATACATAACTGACCTAAAAAATTTTACCAGGGAACTCCTACAGCTGATAAACTCCTTCAGTAATGTGACAGGATACCGGATTAACTCAAAAAAATCAGCAGCCCTTTTATATACAAATGATAAATGGGCTGAGAAAGAAATCAGATAAACATCACCCTTTTCAATAGCCACAAGTAATATAAAATACCTTGGGGTAACTAACTAAGCAAGTGAAGGACCTATATGATAAGAACTTTAAGTCACTGAAGAAAGAAATTGAAGAAGATATCAGAAAATGGAAAGATCTCTCATGCTCATGGATAGGTAGGATTAACAGTAAAAATGGTAATCTTACCAAAAGCAATCTATAGATTCAATGCAATCTCCATCAAAAGTCAACACAATTCTTCACAGACTTGGAAAGAACAATACTCAACTTCATATGGAAAAACAAAAAACCCAGGATAGCTAAAAGAATCCTGTACAATGAAGCAACCTCTGGAGGCATCTCGATCCCTGACCTCATGCTCTACTACAAAGCTATAGTAATAAAAACAGCTTGGTACTGGCATAAAAATCGACATGTGGACCAATGGAATCGAATTTAAGACTCTGACATTAATCTGCACACCTATGAACACCTGATTTTTGACAAAGAAGCCAAAACTGTACAATGGAAAAAAGAAAGTATCTTCAACAAATGGTGCTGGGATAACTGGATGTCAACATATAGAAGATTGCAAATAGATCCTTATCTGTTGCCATGCACAAAACTCAAGTCCAAGTGGATCAAAGACCTTAACATAAATCCAGTTACACTGAACTTGACAGAAGAGAAAGTAGGAAGTAATTTTGAACACATTGGCATAGGAGACCACTTCCTAAATATAACACCAGTAGAACAGACACTGATAGCAACAACTAATAAATGGCACCTCCTAAAACTGAGAAGCTTTTGTAGGGCAAAGGACATGGTCAATAAGACAAAACAACAGCCTACAGAAGGGGAAAAGATCTTCACCAACCCCACATCTGACAGAGGGCTGATCTCTAAAATACACAAAGAGTTCAAGAAACTAGACATCAAAATACCAAACAATCCAATTAAAAACTTGGCAATAGAACTAAACAGAGAATTCCCAACAGAAGAATCTCAAATGGCTCAAAGACATTTAAGGAATTACTCAACATCCTTAGTCATCAGGGAAATGCAAACCAAAACGACTCTGAGATCCCATCTTATACCTGTCAGAATGGCTATGATCAAAAGCATTGATGACAGTTTATGTTGGAGAGGATGCAGAGCAAGGGAAACATTCCTCCACTGTTGGTGGAAGTGCACACTTGTACAGCCACTTTGGAAATCAGTATGGCAGTTTCTCAGAAAATTGGGAATCAATCTACCTCAAGACCCAGTTATACCACTCTTGGGTATATTCCCAATGAATGTTCAATCATACCACAAGGACACATGCTCAGCTATGTTCATAGCAGCATTATTTGTAATAGCCAGAACCTGGAAACAACTTAGATACCCCTCAACCAAAGAATGAATAAAGAAAATGTAGCACATATACACAATGGAGTACTACTCAGCAGTAAAAACAAAACAATGACATCATGAAATTTGCAGGTAAATGGCTGGAACTAGAAAATATCATCCTGAGTAAGGTAACCCAGACTCAGAATGACAAAGATGGTATATACTTACTCATAAGTGGATACTAGATGTAAAGCAAAGGATAACCAGGCTGCAACCCACAGCTCCAGAGAGGCTAGCTAGCAGGGAGGACCCTAGGAGGGACAAGTGGATTGCCCGGTGAAGGAGAAATAGATGAGATCTACATGAGCAAACTGGGAGTGGTGGGGCGGGGGTGGGGGGTGGTAATGAAGGGCAAGGGATGGGGGATGAGAACATAAGGGAAGGAAAGGTTTGAGCTGGAACAGGAACAGAGTGGGAGAGCAAGGAAAGAGATACCATGATAAATGAAGACATCATGGGGAATAGGGAGAAGCAGAGTGCTAGGGAAGTCCCAGGAATCCACAAGGATGACCCTACCATAGACTACTGGCAATATTCAAGAGGGTGCCTGAACTGGCCTACTCCAGTGATCAGATGGGTGAACACCCTAACTGTCATCATAGAGCCTTCATCCAGTGACTGATGGAAGCAGATGCAGAGATCCATTGCTGGGCACCAGGCTGAGCTACAGGAGGAATCCAATCAATGAGAGAGAGGAGGGTTTCTATGAACAAGGGTCATCAAGATCATGATGGGAAAACATACAGCCGTGGCCAGCCAAACTAGTGGAAATGCATAAACTGTGGACCAATAGCTGTGGAGCCCCCATGGTACTGGACTAGGCCCTCTGGATAGGTGAGACAATTGTTTAGCTTGAACTGTTTAGGGGGCCCCCAGGCAGTGGGATCAGGATCTGTCCCTAGTATATGAGCCAGCTTTTTTGGAGTGCCTATGGTGGGATACCTTGTGCAGCCTTGGTGCAGGGAGGAGGGGCTTGGACCTGCCTCAACTGAATGTACCAGGCTCTGCTGACTCCCTATGGGAGACCTTGCCTTGGAGGAGGTGGGAATGGGGGGTGGGTCAGGGGGATGGCTGGGGGCCAGGAGGAGGGAGGATAGGGGGATCTGTGATTGGTAATATGTGTAAAATGAATAGAAAATTTCTTAATTAAAAAAAAGAAATAGTAGTCATGAATTTGAGAGGGATAAGGGTATGTGAGAGGTTGGAAGGAGGATTGGAAAAATTGATGCAATTACAGTATTTGAAAAAGTTGGGTGCTGTAGCATATATCTCAGTGCTTGGAGGGGAATGGGTTCCTGAAGCTCACTTGTCAGTCAGCCTAGCTCAACATGTGACCTCCAGGTTCAATGATAAGCCTTGTCGTAAAAAATAAATTAGAGAGAAATTGAGAAAGACAGCCAATGCCAACTTCTGACCCCCACATACAAGCACACACATGTGGATACATTCATATACACGTGTATATACATTACATTCGTATGCAGAACATACTACATATACACATTAATTCACACACACAATTTATATTGTTTTGATCAGATTTATAAAAAACAATTTGTACACTTAATTGTGTATTTAATTGTATACTTAATTGTAGAATTACTTTCTAGCCAACAAAATAATCAGATATCAGTTTTCTCTGCAATTATATTCCAGATCCTACTCAAGCATATAGAGAAAATGGTAAGCAGATGACTGAAAGATAAAAATCAGAGGAAGAAAACACATTTATTCAATGATTCACATCTTTTAAAGTATTTTCACATTTGTCACATCAAATTGCATATTAATAAATGCACCCCATTCAAAGCATACAAGTTTTCCTAATTTTCACATTCACTTACAAGATTTATTCCTAGATTAAATAAAGTTATTAGAGTATTATTGCATATGCTATTAACAAATCTTGAACTTGAGAAATGTTTGACGTAGAGAATCAAGTTGAATGTTTAATATAATATTTTATTAATCTCATTTATAGTCCTCTATTTAAATTAATAACCTCAAGCATAAAACTCTAATTATTATTACTGTGATTGTGGTGAGGTAAACACATCTGCAGCTAACTCATTAAAACAGAGACACCACTTTCTTTATTTGATTAAAAGCAATAGACTAAAGTGACCCCAAAAATTTTACCAAGGAACTCCAACACCTGATAAACACCTTAAATAATGTGGCAGGATACAAGAATAACTCAAAAAAATCAATAGCCCTCCTATATACAAATGAAAAACGGACTGAAAAAGAAATCAGGGAAACACAGCCCTTTACAATACAGATAACATAAAATATCCTGGGGTAACTCTAACCAAGTAAGTGAAAGACCTGTATAACAAGAACTTTAAGTCCTTGAAGAAAGTAATTGAAGAAGATATCAGACAATGGAAAGATCTCCCATGTTCTTGGATAGGTAGGATCAACATAGTAAAAATGGCAGTCTTACCAAAAGGAATCTACAGATTCAATGAAATCTCCATCACAATCCAAACACAATTCTTCACAGACTTGGAAAGAACAATACTCAACTTCATATGGAAAAGCAAAAAACCCAGGATAGCCAAAACAATCCTGTACAATAAAGAAACCTCTGAAGGCATCACCATCCCTAACTTCAAGCTCTACTATAGAACTATAGTAATAAAAACAGCTTGGTACTGGCATAAAAACAGACACATGGATTAATAAAAATTGAATCAAAGACCCTGACAATAATTCACATACCTATGAACACCTGATTTTTTTTTACAAAGAAGCCAAAAATATACAATGAGAAAAAGGAAGCATCTTCAGCAAATTGTGCTGGTATAACTAGATGGTGATATACAGAAGAATGTAAATAGATCCATATTTATCGCCCTGCACAAAACTCAAGTCCAAGTGGATCAAAGACCTCAACATAAACCCCGTTACACTGAACTTGATAGAAGAGAAAGAGGGAAGTAGCTTTGAACGCATTGACACAGGAGATCACTTCCTAAATATAACACTGGGAGCACAGACACTGGGAGCAACAATCAACAAATGGGACCTCCTGAAACTGAGAAGCTTCTGCAGGCAAAATATATGGTAAATAAGACAAAATGGCAGCCTATAGAATGGGAAAAGGTCTTCACCAACTCTACATCTGACAGAGAGCTATCTCCAAAATATATAAACTCAAGATACTAGACGTCAAAATACCAAATAACCCAATTTAAAAATGGGGTACAGACTTAACAGAGAATTCTCAACAGAAGAATCTCAAATAGCTGAAAGACACTTAAAGAACTGTTCAACATCCTTAGCCATCATGGAAATGCAAATCAAAACAACTCTGAAATACCATCTTACACCTGTCTGAATGGTTAAGATAAAAAACACTGATAACAGCCTATGCTGAAGAGGATGTGGAGTAAG
The DNA here is from genome assembly GCF_007827085.1 of Peromyscus californicus insignis. NCBI lineage: Eukaryota > Metazoa > Chordata > Mammalia > Rodentia > Cricetidae > Peromyscus > Peromyscus californicus. The sequence goes on along the minus strand of NW_026294606.1, from coordinate 45,708,112 downwards.
GGGAAAACTTCTCCATTGCTAGTGGGAGTGCAAACTTATACAGTCACTTTGGAAATCAGTATGGCAGTTTCTAAGAAAACTGGGAATCAATCTACCTCATGATCCAGCAATACCACTCTTGAATATATACCCAAAGGATGCACATTCATACCACAAGGACATTTGCTCAACTATGTTCATAGCATCATTATTCATAATAGCCAGTACCTGGAAACAACCTAAATGCCCCTCAACCAAAGAATGGATAAAGAAAATGTGGTATATTTACACAATGGAGTATTACTCAGCTGTAAAAAAAAAACAATGACATCATGAAATTTGCAGGCAAATGGATGGAACTAGAAAAAAACATCGTGAATGAGAAAGGTAACCCAGACCCAAAAAGACAAACACAGTATGTACTCACTCATAAGTGGATATTAGACATAAAGCAAAGGATAGCCAGGCTATAATCCACAACCTCAGAGAAACTAGGTAACAAGGAAGATCCTAAGAGAGACATGCATGAATCTTCCTAGGAAGGGGAAATAGATAAGCTCTCCTGAGTAAATTGGAAGCATGGTGGGGGAGGGGCAGAGGTGGGGGGAGGTGGCAAGAGAACATGAGAGAAAGGGATAGGGATGGTCAAGTAGGGGGAGGGACAGAGAAGGAGAGCAAAGAAAGAGATATCTTGATAGATGGAGCCATTGTGGGTTAGGGAGAAACCAGATGCTAGGGAAATTCCCAGGAACCCATAACAATGAATCCAGCTAAGACTCCAAGCAATAGTGGAGAGGGTCCCTGAACTGGCCTTCCCCTGTAATCAGATTGATGACTATCCTAATTGTCATCATAGAACTTGTTGGTTTTTTACAGCACTCTAACCCTGCGAGGAAAAGTCACGAAACATGACAGAATCCACTAACAAGAGTTTTATTAAAATGAGGAGAAAAGGATAGATGTGATCAGGCCCGCTGAAAGGACACATGTGTGAAGGGGACGGGGGAACATGGGGGCCTGGCTTTTAAAGGCCAAGCCCCACCTGCACACACAGGCCCATGTGGCTATGTCACGCATGCACATAGATCACATGGTTGCACAGTCCATTTTATGCAACCACACAGCCATAGGGTCAGGGGTCACACAGGATGTATGACCCAGAAATAACTAGGCAGAAATGACGAATACCTATCAGAACCTTCATCTAGTACCTGATGGAAGCAGATGCAGAAATCCACAGCTAAGCACTGGATGGAGCTCCCAGAGTCCAGTCAAAGAGAGGGAGGAGGGCTTATAGGAGCAAAGAGGTCAAGATCATGATGGGGAAACCCACAGAGACAGCTGACCCAAGCTATTTGGAGCTCACTGACTCTGGACTGACAGCTAGAGAGCCTGCATTGGACTGAACTAGGCCCTCTGAATGTTGGTGACAGTCGTGTGGCTTGGGCAGTATGTGGGGCCACTGACAATGGGACCAGGATTTATCCCCAGTGCACGAACTGACTTTTGGAGCCCATTCCCTAAGGAGGAATACCTTGCTCAACCTCAGTACAGGGGGGAGGGCTTGGTCTTACCTCAACTTGATATACCAGACTTTGTTGACTTTCCATGGGAGGCCTTACCCTCTCTGAGGAGTGGATGGAGGGTGAGGTAGGGGGAAGGTAAGGTGTGAGCAGGAGGAGGGGAGGGAGGAGAAACTGGTTGGTATGTAAAAATGGAAAAAATGGAAAAAAAAAAGAAAGACATGGACTAGGCCTCAGATAACAGTTTGAGGTCTTGTCTACCTAAAATTTGTATAACCCATGGTTATATGAGCATTCAGTGAAGTCAGTGACAAGGTCAGATAAACTTTTAGCTAACTGAGTCTACATAACAAGATTCTTGGTAATAAAAAAGAAAATCAAAATATGGTAAAAAAAAAAAAAAAGACATCCACTGTGGCACTGTCTCATATAAATAGTTTATTATAAAATGGAAAATTCCATTATATATTGATACATATATTATATATTATATTATATAATATATATTATATATATTAATATATTATATATATTAAAGACAGCTTTCAAAAGACTGTATGAACTCCTATGATAGCTATATTTCATTTAAACAAAATAACAGGAAAATGGGATAAGTCATATAACATATTATCATTCAGATTTAATTTAAATAACTCCTCCTCTTCTACTGCCACCCTGCTTGCTATAATAATGGCAAACAAAGACCAAGTTAAATAAGCAATTTGTCAACTCTGTAAAATATGCCTCTTTTAAGACCAAAATCTATCACCATCAATGAGGACTTTCTTAACTCATCATCCATATTTATATATCCATTTTTCATCTTCCCATACAATACATTATTCAATCTGGTAACCACTACTCATGAAAGTTTTTCAAACTTTAAATTATTTATGGTTAAACAAAATTTAAGCAAAACCCCTCAGTCACATTAGACACATTTCAAGTACTCAAAAACAATGCGGTTAGTGGCTTCTTTAATAGACAATGAAAAACACTGAATATTTCAATCACATTCATCATAGAAATTTTGATTGAGCAACACATCATTCCATGTGGCATATATATATATAAGTTCATTTATAAACTTAAGAAATGATAAGGTCTAAGTTTAGCTTTGTTGTTCTCATAGTCTTATAGTCCATATGAAATGGTGAGCAGACATTGTTGATCTATTTTAGAGATGATCCTCTGCTAGGGACAGTATGAATGATGATAGGATTCCTCTAAGGAATCCTAGGCTACCTGGAAAATCAATATAAAGGATATTAGAAAAATCAATTATTACTAAGGTTTAGCAGCTGTTTACAGGGGGAATCTATGGTGATATTTTATTTGTACTGAAATGTGATTTTATTTGTATGTTAATAAATAAATTTGCCTGGGGGTCAGAGCTAATAGCAAGCCATAGCAGAAGCTTGGTGGTGTTGGTGGTACACACCTTTAATCCCAGCACTTGAGAGGCATGTTCAAGGATACAGCCAGCATAGAGACACATGCTTTTAATCACAATACCAACCATAGAAGACCTGGAGGTCTGTATAGATGGGCAGTGACGAGGAGGTCATGTGGTTGGGTTTACAACCAATGGGAAGGCAGAACAGAAAGTCTACATAAAGACAAACACACAGGAAGTAGCTCTCTTGGCTGAAGAGGACAGCCCCAGCAGTGAAGGGTAAGGTTTTTAGCTCTTAGCTCTCACCTCTTGGGCTTTCATCTCTGCATTGGCTCTGTGTTTCTTATTTAACAAGATGGTTACATCTACAGGGATCACTGCAAGTTTAGATGTATGTGAATAAGAGTATTGCAAGTATGCAGCAGAGTACACAGAGCCTGGGACCTTGTGATAGTTTCTGTGCCTTTCAGAGGATCTAGCACATGCTATTAAGAAACCAAAAAACAAAATGATCAAGAATATGATTGTATAGATTGTATAGAGACATAGAAAACAGGGCAATGCAAGGTTAAACAGTCATGGGGTGAAGATTAGAAAAGCTGATAATTAAATCCACACTGTCAAGGGTTTCAGCAAATCCAAAGGCAGGGGTTAAGTAAAACTATGCCAAGCTGAGGAAAATGAACAAATAGGGAATAGACAAAGAAATATTGGAATATATATGGGCTCAAAGGGAGAGGCAGTATCCAAAGGTTAGGACTAAGAGCCAGAAATAACTCCACACTGGAGAGATTGAAGGACAAGAGATTGTTCACCAATACAGAAGGCCAGACTAGGGAATACAGCCAATATGGAGACACTTACTGCTCTGGCTGTCTTTTACCCTTGGTGTTTCCACCATAGGGTGATTTATATTACTTTTTTTGAATGTTTAAATGACATGTGGAAGTCATATAAATCTTTTGGATAGGTTGTGGTCATTGGCTAAAGCAAGATAGCAGAAGTATTGATGTTAATATTTTTCAATCAAGCATAAACGTAAAATCTGCAAGAAATATTGGAGTATAGAATTAAAAAGTAACATTCATGGTCTTTCTGCCTCACACTTCCTGTCCTGGTGGTGTCCTTTCATTTGTTCATTTCCTTGCTTGGGCTTCTTTTCAGCTGGAGTGAACTTCTCTACAAGCTACTTACAATTGCTTAGTCTTGTGTTCAACCCTGTGTGCTCAGCCAAGAGATTAAGAATCACGAAACTGCTCTTCCCTGATTTGATTTGTCTGACTCTAATAACATTATCAAAGAAAGTAAACATTCTAAAGTACAAATCTCAGAGGAGAAATGAGATATGTTGTCAGTAGAAAAGGTAAGACAACGTCAACACAACAAGAGCTGTGTAGTAGCATAGTCACATCTGAATGTACCTTACAAAGCTAATACTATAGGTCTCATCTCATGAATCAACCCAAATAGTAACCTACAGCTCTGGCATCAGGCCCTTATGCATTGCCTAAAACAGTATAGTTCACAAAATCTTTAGAGCTTCAAGGACAACTGCACTTGGTCAAATTCACTGCTACCATTTGTACTTGTGATGTCATCTAAAGTTCTGTGTTAGAGGCTTGGTTCTTAGCTTGGCATTATTGGGAATCCTTAGGAGGGGGCATACTGGAGGAAGTTAGGTGAGTGGGGTCGTATGTTGAGGAAGATATTGAGACCTCTCTTTCTAATTCTCACTAACATGATCTAAACAGCTCCATTCTACCATATACTCCTATTATGATATTCTTTCTCCTGTAAAGCTCAAAGCAATGGACCCACCAAACATGGACTGAAGCTTCTAAAATTATGACCTAAAATATATCTTCTTCATCCAAATTAGTTATCTCAGTATTTATTTTCATAGCAACTTACAGCAGACTAACACAATCAGTATGGGAAGGAAGTTCATTAAGAATTCCTCTCCAGCATAAGCTGTCATTAGTGTTTTTGATCTTAGCCATTCTGACTGATATAAAATGGAATCTCAGAGTCATTTTGATCTGCATTTCCCTGATGGCTAAGGATATTGAAGAATTCTTTAAGTGCCAAAAACACTAATGACAGCTTATGCTGGAGAAAATGTGGAACAAGGGGAACACTCCTCCATTGCTGGTGGGAGTACATACTTGTGCAGCCACTTTGAAAATCAATATGGAAGTTTCTCAGAAAATTGGAAATCAACCTACCTCAAGACTCAACTGTACCACTCTTAGGTATATACTCAAAGGATGCTCAATCATTCCACAAGTACACTTGCTCAATAGTGTACAATAGCAGCATTATCTGTAATAGCCAGAACCTGGAAACAACCTAGATGTCTCTCAACTGAATAATGAATAAAGAAAATGTGGAACATTTATACAATGGAGTATTACTCAGTTCTTAAAAAATAATAGCATCAGGAAATTTGAGGGGAAATGGATGGTACTAGCAAAATCATCCTGAGTTGGGCAATCCAGACCCAGAAAGACAAACATCATATGTACTCACTCATAAGTGGATATTAGTTGCAAAATAAAGGATATCATACTATAGTCCACAGCCCCAGAGAGGCTAGAAAGCCTTCATCTAGTGACTGATGGAAACAGATGCAGAGATTCACAGCCAAGCACTGGGCCAACCTCCAGGAATCCTTGTGATAGCAGGGGCAAAGGATTGTATGAGCCAGCGTCATCACAAGAGAACCCACAGAAACAACCAACCTGAACTCAGAGAAGCTCATAGACTCTGGACTGACAGCTAGGGAGCCTGCATCAACTAACCTAGGTCCTCTACATATGTGTGACAGTTGTGTAGCTTGATCTACTTGTGGTACTCCTAGTGATAGAAGCAGTCCACCACTGTCCACTGTCTCGAATGCTTTGGCTGGCTTCCAGGAACCTATTCCTCACAATGGGTTGCCTTGCCCAGCCTTAATACTAAGGGAGGAGCTTAGTCCTACCTCAACTTGATATGTCATGCTTTGTTGACACCCATGGGAGCCCTGCCCCTTTCTGAACATAAACAGAGAAGAAGTGAAGTGGGAGGGGGAATGGGAGAATAGGAGGGAGGGCAAATGAATTTGATTAATAAAAATATTCTTTAGAATAAAAGCATTAGAGAAAAAAATTCCTCTTATTTGTTTCTCCAACTTGTTGTACTCACTGAGTAAAGCTGCTTTCAAGCACAGAACTTGAGGGTCCAATAATTCCATCTGTATTTCACAAAGGGGATAGTGGGGAGACTGGTGGTGACTGCAGAGGAAGACCATTAAGGCCATTTTAAATACTGTGAAAGGGTTAAGCCATGAAATTGTCATTGGCAATGTACATACCCTAGAAGAGCCTAGCTTTCTAATTTTCCTCCTGAGAATGTGTTTTGGGAGGCCAGAATCTTTAGCTTCATTCCAGAAATGATTTGCCACCATGGAAAGTCATGATGCTGTAAAGAAAGTACAGGATTTAAGCCAAGATCCATATTCCAATCATAATACTATCTACTCAGTGACCCCAGTTTAATCTCCTAATTTATCTGCCATCAGTTTATTCATCTGTAAAATGGGAAAACTCATTCTTCATCTATTTTGGTGGGGTATTGTGACAATCAAGTGAAATAGCTATTGGAAAAAATGTTTTGCAATCTGTATATTCCTATGCATATGGGAACTATTATCTTGTCTTTTCCCCCTAAAACACTGGTCCTTGGAGTTTACTTAGCCCAAAGTTTTCCAAGTGACTTCTGAAAGAACATATTTGAGCTACTCAAATGAAGATGTAGACAAAATATGAGTATGTTTGTCTACTTTTTTCTGATCCAAGGAACTTGCTTCCTTTCACAGATTTCACTCTTTATGTCATTAACTAAATTTAAGTCATGCCTAAAGACTTACTTGCTTGGCAGCACAGTTTCATATCCTGTTTGGTTTAATTTTTCAAATTCTTTTGAAAAGCACTCCAAGATGTTTGCATGAAGATCACTCAACAAATGCCTCTCTTGACTGCACATACAAGGACACACCCACATCAATGGGAAGAAAAATAATTCAGCCTTTTGTTAAGGTAGTAAAGCAAGTCTACAGAAAATAGGTCCTACAACCACATCTACTGCCACACCATATGGCCATGTCTTGGGTCCTTAATCTCCTCAGACCAACTTAGAGGCTAATGTGATCTTATAGAATGCAAGGCTACCTACTGACAGAGATATGTGAGGATTGGTTCAAAACAGACACAGTACTTTCCATGAAGCCAGCATCTTGGCAAGAGAAAATTCCCTAGTGTTTCAACATTATCAAGAGACTAACCATCAGATCCTGCACTGTGTTACATAAACACAATAGCCTCATTGTTAGCAGCTGTTCATTGGTCAGCATTGCACAACTGACCAGGTGCACAGCAGGACAGGGTTCTGTCTTTATTCAAAGATAAAAGGTAGGTGGGCTAAAGACTTAATCTAGTGTGGAAATATATTTATTTCAAGCTACTGAGATTATTATAATCCATAAATTAATTCTCCAAGTAATTAATACATGGTAGAAATTAAAGCATGCTACAGACAAAGAATTTTAACTTGTGAACTCTCCCTTTTGATCATATCTAGTAACTGATTTTAAACTCAGTTGTAAAAAGTACAATAATTGACTCACTGTAACTAAAAATCATCAGATAATTTCATGGATATGTATTTGAATCACCAACTGCAAGTACAGTTTACCTTCAATGACCACATTAAGATAACGGAACAGTGTTCAAGTATAATCACAATGAAGGAAAGAATTATTCACACAGGATTAACATTTAAAGAAAAGATGGTCACATATTCAAGGAAAAATTCTTTCACTAAAAAGTAATAATTAAAGTTCAGACTTTTATAATTCCCATGACAGTGTTTCAAAGGATATTAAAGGACTTATTTGGCTTCAAACCTTTAAAAATATATTTAGAAAAGTTAAAGGACTTGTCATCAAAATTTTGGCTACAAACTTGCTTTTAGAGCATGTAAAACTACTACCTTCAAAAAAAGACTATCAGAGGCCCAAGTTAGGAATCAGGTTTAGTGTATTCTTATTAATGTAAACCAGTCTTAAGACTGTTTGGTGGCAAATTATTGACTAGTGTTCATTTTGTTTGTGAAATGCAATTACAGGCTGACCCTGGCAAGAAGCCCATGCTCAGCATCTCTTCCATAATGCCAGTGTTTAAAGATATTTTTAAATTATTTCTTAATAAATTCCAATTTGCTTCAAAAATGAAACAATGGAATTCAGGTACATTATTGCTGAAAGATGTGAAAAAAATAACATGATTTATTAAGTTGTCTTCAGTCTGTAGATAACATATACATCATATCAATGAAGTACGTGCTCCATGAGCCCATAAGTATCCCAGTGAAGGGAGTGAAGCCATTTTCTGATTCTGTTCTAGAGGTGTGGTCACAGTATGTTTTGGCTCTACTTTCTCTATGAATAAAACAGAGTAATTTTGTACTTGTTTATTATATCTGAAACTAACACCATGGTGACTTCCTTTCATCTATATTTTTGAAGGATGGTGTTCACTTGTCTGAGGACTAGAAATTATTACAAACTCTTGAAGAGATAGTATATGTATTAAATTATAAAGAAGGGAGACTAAGTTTTTGGTTGTTTTATTTCCCTAGACACATCAAGCATGGGGATGGGTATTTGCTTCGGTAAACAATGGTCTCTAGATTTTTATTTCCATAAATCAATTCTTACAAACAACAGAAGTGATTTGAGCTCCTTGAAATTCTATCCATGTTCTAAATACCCTTATAAAGTGCAGGGTGGAATCAGGTTGATTTATTGAAACTATGCAGACAGGCATAACACATACAATACTATATGTACATATACATTTGTGTATGGCAAAACATTTTCATCTCACATTTATGTTCTTTTCCCTTCTGCAAATGACAGGGTGGGCACACTCTGTAAACTGGGCCCAGCTTCTACTACATCATGCAGAAATTATTTAAAAGTTCTAGCCTGTGGGTCTTCCTATCTATTTCCAAAGAAAATAGTTTTATCTGATATTTATCAGCAAAAAGATTATACACACTTCATTTAAGAGACAGTGTGTTAAATATGTATGATAAAATCACAGTCTAAAGAAGAACAAAAATGGTCCTTTTTTAAATTTCCCTCATGATTTTCATATAAAAAGGAAAAAAGTCAATTTTCATAGCTTCTCCAAGAAAACAATAAAAACTTGAACACTGTCCCTCTTTAGTTTTGAAAATAAAATAAGATTATTCAAAGGTACATATTTTCTGGAAACTGAACTGTAAGGTACTCTTTGACTGGTAAACTCATTCTAGACTTAAAAAGCGCCTGCATCTTTCCTCAAAATTCTGTCCACACAGTAGTCCTTCAAGGTACTATTTTCATTCATGTACTGGCATACTTATAATTAGAGAGGTATTTAACCCATACCCCTTCCAGTTTAATTATAAACTGACTTTTAAATTTTTAGTTTGACCAATATATACCCACTGCCTCACAGCACTTAGCACATAAGAAGTAAGTATTATTGAACTAATGATTCAATGAATATCCACGAGACAACAGGGTTTATGAAGCTGATGATGAAGTAAAACAGCCATAAAGCAACTGTACTATGTCTGGCTGGTGCAGGAGCATTACACACAAATCTCCAGTTAGAAAACAAAAGAAAATCCTGTGCCTGCCTCCTAACCTACTGCATTGGGATGTTTCTGCTTTGTAGAGTGGTGAAGTACTGATTTCTATAATGGTCCATCTAAACAAAGTTCAGGGCAGGTATAGAACACTATATTGCCCAACTTTCTTCACTAATAACAAATATTTCTAAGTAGACTGACTATTTTCTTTTAGCAAATTGTTCATCACCTCAGTCACGTAGAAAGCCAGATGGACGGGTTGATGCAAACAAAGACACATAAATATATTTTACAGAATAAACACACTCATTGTACATGGTATGTAGGCAACTAAATCTTTCTCATATTTGTCTCCCAGTCTTCCAAGGGATTTCTCTTCATAACTCTCACTACAAAGCTAAAGCTCTAGATTAAGCATCTCTAATAGCTTCATAATTAAAGACATAAGAAATGTGGATGAACAAGAAAAAGTTGAGGCTTAATTCCTGATAGTGCTGCAATTAGTTAGGAGGATTATTTCTTACAGCTAAACTGTTTTACATGTATCTCTCTATTCCTACAAGAAGCTTAGTCAGATAAGTGAATTATCTCAGAAGGAAAGGTAACATGAAAAATGATGATCACCTAATTTCTAAGCTATGCCGCCTTGCCAGAAAGGCTTCTCTAGGCCAGCACAAAGGCCCTTTGCTTAAAATTCACATGCTGTTGTGTTCTAGGCTTGATCACACCATCAGGGTTCTCCGTTTAAATTTCTGTTGTCCTGGCTTATGTCCTGACTGAGCCTCCCAGAGTCTAGACATATGAGTACTACAGTATCCATATATATCATCATATTTTTCTGTTGATGGGTTTTTTCATATGTCTGGCTCAATAGACAGAGTGAATGAAGAGTGTTTTCTATAATTCAACCCTATCAGGTGGGCTCTCTAGCTCTACCCAAGACCATAGGGAATCACGCCAGTGACTGAGCATGAGAGGAGGAAGCTATATAGTTTTGAAGGCTCTCCATAGCATCATCCCACAAGCCAACATGGTAGAAGTTCACAGAGTCTGAAATTATGGCATAGGTTGTCATGAGACAGGAGTGACATGCTCCCTCAGTTCCTGTAAAAGTATGAGTTCTTTTAATCATGCAAAAATATGGTGTGAAGGACTAGCTGTCTTCAAATCGTAAAAATGTTTCTCTTATAATGTTTGGCCATTTACTATTCTGTAGTCCTAATAGGACTGTGTAAAATGTTATCTTAAAAAAAAGTGACCCACTGGATTGTGCACCCTACAAGGCAGAGAGACTATTTTATGTCTCTTCCTGGGGCCTAACATGGCATTTAGCACAATGTAGACAAGAATGAACATTTACTGGTGCCTACATGTCCTCAGTTCTGAGAACTGAAGATTTTGCAATAGACAAAGCTCATACTCTGCTAGAGCTCCCATTCTATAGATGGGGCAGGGATGAGAATGAAACAAGGCACTGGTCACAGGGCAGAGAATAAGAGACTGTCAAGTGCACAGTCAAAAATGGAACTTGGGCCAGGCGGTGGTGGCGCACACCTTTAATCCCAGCACTCGGGAGGCAGAGCCAGGTGGATCTCTGTGAGTTTGAGGCCAGCCTGGGCTACCAAGCGAGTCCCAGGAAAGGCGCAAAGCTACACAGAGAAACCCTGTCTCGAAAAACGAAAAAAAAAAATGGAACTTGTAGAGCATCTAGGTCATCAAAATCTTGTTAATATGTTCAAAGTTTAACTCTTCAGTTATTGATTCTTTGGAGTTTTGTATTGCTATTTCACTAAATCTAATATTTTCTTTTTAAAGTTTTTGTCCAGATGATCTGTCTATCTATTATTGAGAGTTGGAAACTGGAGTAGCACACTATAACTGTATTGGAGTTAATCAAAGAAGCCACATTCCATTTGCTAATGATGGTTCTACACATAGAAGACTCTAAAGACTCCACCAGAAATTTCTTAAATCTCATAAAAACATTTAGCAAAGTAGCAAGATATAATACTAAGATACAAAAATCAGTAGCCCTATGTACCAATGACAAACTACTGAGAAAGAAATTAGAGAAATAAACCCATTTACAATATTTAAAAAATATATCTTGTAGTTAATCTAACCAAGAAAATGAAAGTAAAAAATCTGTAGAAGGAAACAAGAAGACAACAAAAGATGGAGAGACATTTCAAGCTCATGGATAGGTAGCACTAATAATGTGAAAATGGTCATCTTAATGAAAACAATCTATAGATTCAATGCAATACCTATCAAAATTCCTCAAGCCCTACTCAGAAAAATTTTACCTGAATCTGCATCTTGAAGTGTACTTCCTGTACTTTCTTATAGAAGTTTCAGAGTTTCATGTCTAAACCATAGTCAAATTAACCAAATGGAAAAGAGAGCAGAACCAAACTAATAAAATTTTAAATAGGGAAAAATTATAAGGCACTGAGGAAATTCACAGAATCATAAGGAAATACTTTAAATTTTTATATTCCACTGAACTGGAAAAGTTAAAAATAAATGGATAATTTCTAGATGCACATGACCTACCAATGTGAAATCAAGATGAGGTTAATTTACACAGACCAATAACTATCAATAAAAGAAAAATAGTAATTAAAGTTCTCCCACTAAAAATGACTTTCTATGAAAAGTATACCAACTTAAATTGTTTTTATATTATTAGTATAATAAAATTAAAGTTATTAATACAAAAAATATATAGGAAGTCTAGAACATTGCTTCGAATGCTCAAACTTCAATCTCAGGTCCAGCCACTCAGCATAGGAAAGATAAATCCTCTTCCTGCTGCTCAATGTCCACATCCCCATGTCTTCTATGACAAATGAACTCCCCAGAGCTGTGGTGATAATTTAACTATCAACGGTAGCAACTCATCACTCATCTGCCAAGAGTATACACTAAAAACACCATATATGTGAACACAGATGAAATAACAGACATATCACATGTATCACGTCTGTGACTCACAGAAGAGGTATTAGATCATTGGACAATCTGCCCACTTCACAATGGCAGATGTATTTAGAAAAAATTAGAAATAAAACTCAGTGGGGGTTTAAGTTATTTAGCATTCTATTCTATCAAGAATTATACTTACTATATTGTAGAACTGAAGATAAGTAATAGATAATGCAATTTACAAATAAAGTGTATAATATAGTGCAAAAACGTTCAGTCACACATACAGAGGGCTCTTGGCATATACAGAAAAGACTATATGTCAAGGGTGCAGGGAATTCAACATCTCCATGTTTGATTTACATGGAGACCCACTGAGCACTGGATCCTTGACTATAAATGGGATCTGGTCACATGGAAGTATGAGAGGGGTAACAGTGGTTGTAGCAGATAAAATTATGTATGCTCATGTAACATGATTTTGGAATAGTGGATTTCTTAAAGATAGTTTTAAAAAAGGAAACATTGTAGGTAAATAAAATTAGTATATTTATTCTAACAGTTACATAGAAAAATTGGGAAAGTTGGACTGGGAAGATGGTTCAGTAGACTTGCTTTGCAAGCATGAAGACCTTAGTGTAGATCCCTAATACCCTCATAAAAGCAGGGTGTGAGAGCATGCACTTTAACTCCAGTGCTGGGGTCTGTGAGCTCACTGACAGGCAGTAAAGCTAACCTCTGTGATCTTGAGGTTCAGTTACTGACCTTCTATTAGTAATATAAGATGGAAAGAAATTGAGGTGAACAGCCTGATACCAACCTCTGGCTTCCACATGTGATCCCATGGGCAACTAGTACATCTACACACACACACACACACACACAGAGAGAGAGAGAGAGAGAGAGAGAGAGAGAGAGAGAGAGAGAGAGAGAGAGAGAGAGAGAGAGAGAAAATGGAGGTTCTTCAATCACATCTTCCAAAGAAAAGGGCATCAGGGTTTTTTAATCTTGGTTCAAGGGTAATGGGACCAGACACTATCTAGGGCATTCTGGGTAAATCTTAGTTTCAGACATCTCATCTCCAAAAGCTACATGTTGGTTTATGACATTATTAAGTAATCTGACATCTGAAATCCCAAGGCAAAATGTAAATAATATCCTTTTTTAACACTGAAGTATCTAGTGTTTATTTAAAATGATCAGTTTTGAAAACTCATATTACCACACAAAATTTTTATGGCATAAATGTGTGTGTGTGTGTGTGTGTGTGTGTGTGTGTGTGTGTGCGCGCGCACGGGGGGCGGGGAGATGGAGAGCGTGTTTATTATTACTTAGGGGAGAACAGACTGGATTAAAACACACCTGGTTATTGTAGATGAGGAGGAAAGAAGGGAAGGAAAGGGAATTTGAAATGTCTGCAGAGCTCATTAGTGCCCTGTTACCAAATGATTCAAGGACATCGTTGGCTGTGATTCCAACAGTTGTGCTGTTCTGAGTAACATGATGACAATCTAAAGATCCACAACTGGACTCTGGAAAACCCCATCTGAATCTTTTGTAATAAAAGTACAAAATAAAATAAAACAAAATAAATTGCTGTATTGGCTGTATGACAAGGACCATCTCAGAGTGAATCCTCTCAAAGCTGGGGGCCCATGAGGTCTGCTTTCTGTAGTCAGGTGAAAAATGGGATTTGTTTTTAAGGTACTCTGGTATTAGAAAATGCTGAGTGAGTAGTTTTGAGAGGTTCCCAACTAAAGCCCAATGTAGTGAACATCTGGATTCACACAACTTGATGAGACACGTTTTTTGTCTCTAACCTTTTCCCTCTATGACTGGGTTTTTCAGACCACCTTTCAAATAACCTGTGGACACTAGCCTTAGATGCATCATCACCTACCATATACCATGTCTTTTCTTGTTTCGCAGAACTTAGATAGATGTCACTGTGGATGCTATCAATAACACCACTTGATTTATCTGGACTTCCTCAGATACACTCTGAATTTGTTCTTTATCATAGCATCACTAAATTTAAATCCAGCAGGGTATCACACATCATCGATTTAGCTTCCATTCATAAAGACAATCAACATTTTAAACACCACAGTAAGAGGAAGAGGTTAAAGTTATAAATTTCTTCCAGAAGTATTACACATGCTTTCTCTACCCCTGCTCTTTAAACTAAAGACTAAAACTTACCCTGTTAAGTACAGGTAGGCACATTTTAAGTCAACAGGTAATTGCAATGTCTTCCTTAGGGTCTTCAAAATGTTTGCATTACCAGTGTCCCTATCAGCTTTATGAAGCTCCATACAGCTATTCATCTTTCCTTCCCTTGACTCCTGGAGTTATTTGACTGCCAGGGAACTAAACCCAAACCATCTACTGTCAGCACCCCCAAATACTTCCAGGAATGAATAGTATCTACTTCAATTATATACTATAAGAACTGTGAAAAGTTTCTTATTCTGTTAGGGAAAGAAAAGTAATATTTTCCTTGCTGACAGACCAATCATCCCTTGCCTACAAAAATTTTTATAAGTGATTTTGCATGCTAAAATTTGCATGTGAAGTATAAATTTTCAGGCACATTCCTCCTGGAAAGGCAGTGCTTAATACACCTTCCAGTGCACGTTGACCACATCCTGGCCAAGGCTGAACACTGGTAATGCTAACCAGATCTGGACTACAGGAAGCAAGATGCCACACGGGACAGCTGTCAACACTCTCTCAGCACCCAGCCTTCAATTCAGCACTCCCTGACAATTAGCAAGGAGCTATGTTTTAAAGCAAACAGACACCTTGTGATCCCAAAAGCAAAGGAGAGGAGTCCCTGGGTTGCTCCTTGTGATTGTTGTGCCAGTGTTGACCACTGTCTGAAGCCAGTCCATAGCTATATGACTGCTGCTTCCTAGCCCTGACCTCCTGAAACATGTGATGAACATCAGCTTATTCAGTCTTCAACAATCCCAGATAATTTTAGAATACCACATAGTCACACTTTATTTTAAGGAATTGGTGCCTGACAAAATCTCTTCTGAAGACAGAAAAGTGACTGACTGATAACTCTTGATGCATTTAACACATCTGTAATCTCTATTCCAGAAAATGGATGTTATTCTTTCATCCCTTCATTCAAAAAGCATGTTATAGTATCTACAGTTCAAAATTGTGTGGCAAATACCTTTGATGTGAAAACAGAGGCAATAGCTTTCATTTGCCTATTCACATACAACTGTATACTTACATAAATAGAAAGCCTAGAATCTAGATTTTTCAATTAGCAAAATAATTACAAGTAATTCCCAAATCCAAAAATCATTTACCCCAGGGCTCAAAACAGTATTTTTCAGTCTAATTTATAATTTTTCATAATGTATTCTATACTAATACAACAGAATAGATTATTTAATCATTAAATGTCTATTTATATCATTTATGCAGTGATTCCCAATAACTAAATACTTTGCTTTCATATTGTCTGTGTTAGTGGACAAGGGATACTTTTAACTCTATTCTCACACCACTGGAGATTAAACCCAGACACTCAAGCATGCCAGGCCAGGGCTCTACTAGTGAGTTAAAATTCCAACCTTTAGGTTATAGTTATTTTTAAAAAAAATTAGTTAACACTTGCACAGAATTAAGTATAGCTGGAGTTTTCTCCAGTCCTGCCCAGCCCCATGGACCCCACAACTGCTCATAAAATAATCACTCAGAAGCTCATATTAATTAAACTGTGGGGCATTAGCTCAGGCCTACTATTGTCTAGCTCTTAATAATTAAGATTATTATTTTCTTAAAGCTGTATTTTATTTGTAAACATATGTATTTGTATATGTTGTGTGCATATGCACACTTGTGTGTAGGTACCTGAGGAGACCAAAAGAAGTAGCTGGAATTACAGCATCCAATACGGATGCTGGAAACCTAACCCAGGTCCTCTGGAAGAGCAGCAAGTGATTTTAACCACTGAGTTATCTCTCCCAGCCCTACATGTAACTGTTTTGAAAAGATCTTTTAAAAAATATTTAAAGTCAGACTACTATCTGAAAAAAAATATTTGTTTGGTATTTTTTCACTGTTCTTTAAATGTGGGGAAACCGAAGCCCATGAAATGATGTATTTATAAAAGTATATTGTTTTCTCCAGAGGAGTATGTACATCAAACACAGCTTTCTTACTCTCTCCTTAGACATAATTCTAATGAGATAGAAGCAAATTGGAGAGAAAAAGGTGACTGGAATTTTGATACACAATCATTGTTGCTAAATGAAAATATTGGTAGTAAACAAAGAATCTGATATTAGAAATATCCCAAAGTAAATACATCACATTATTCTCAAAGTGGACAGCAGTCTGTGACATTGAATTTAAGCATAAGACTGCTACAAACATGAGGAGAGCCCCATGACTTAATGACATTTCAGTCCCTCTCAGTGTCTCATTCCTTTCTGCTTCTGCCCTGCTAAACTCTGATCATACTGTTCAGTTCTACAAAGCTCTTCAGGTACCCCAGCACCTCAGAACCGGTCCTTCTCTATTCCTTGTTTGAAATCCTTTCTCTCTACTATTCACATCCTTGGGTCTCATTTCTTAAAAAGTCAGGTTATTCAGTAACTGGTCCTTTATGGGTACTCAGTAAATATTTGTTAAATAAACAAATGAAAATCTATGTATCTATCTTTTTAACCATGTGACCTTAGGGAAAATAATTAACTTTATCTAGTCTAAAAGAAAAAAAAAGAGTAAAAATATATACAGTACATCCACCAAAATATTTTAAATAAATATGTCAAATAAAAGCAGAAGCAACTTCAAATTCTTACTTTCTAGAATGCAATTAAAAACATGAGTGAGCTACTACCCTGCTGTGATTTTTTTCTCTGAATCCACATTTTACTTGCTTTGAAAACAAGGTTCTAGGACAAGGAATCTATGCATCAGCTACTGGAGATACCATGCTTCACATTTTAATAAATAACCATTATATTTTCATAAATTTCACTCTGCTAATTTTTCTAGTTAAATTATTTAAAAATATTGGTTATCATTTTAAGTCAAAATTGGGGGTTGAATAATATTAAAGCTCTTTTATGACCTATGACTGCAGTTAAAACACACAGCAGGACAAAAGGACTAGAGGGCCTGACTGTTTCATGTGCCTCTGAAAAATCAATAAAACAATTAAAGTTTCCTATCTGAGGACTTGTCCATGTTCAGATAATTAGGATTTTTACAGTAGAAATTGAAATCCACATTTGTATCTTCTCTATGATTTCTCAGTCCAAGTTGTTCACTTCACAAGTCTAAAGATGGATCCTTTCAGTCCCAGCTGTGCCAATTCAACCTGGAGTGGGAAGCATTGAGTTCTGACATCCTTAGAAGCTACCACGATTGCATGATGGAAATAAAACTGACAGTTCTGTCAGGGATGTGAGAAGCAGAATCAGATCCGTCTTGTTCCTGCAGAGATGTGCTAGCTGTACACAGCTGAAGATAATAAAAGCAAGTTTGGTGGATAAGATGTGCAGATATAATTCAAAGACACATTGGAGAGGAACTAATACATCCTTTGTTAGTAACTTCTTAGTGGTGAGTACTGACTTACCAAAGGTTTGCCAGTCCCATGGAGGAAGTTGAAGAGACTTCACTTACAGACAACCTTTCACTTACATTTAGACTGTGTCTCTTTACAGTTTAAAATCATTGCAAACCAATCTCTTCCCCTGGTTTGATATTTTAGACAATGAACTTAAGATGGTTGGCAGTATTAAGTCCTGTGATAAGGATCCTAGTGACCCAAATACCCACTGATCATGTAAGTTAAGTGCCTGATCATTTTTAAGTTATGATTTATTGATAAGAAATTATTATAATAAGATCATTATGATTTATTGATAAGAAAACCAAGGAGCAGTGAGGAAAATTAAGTTGCTCAAAGTCACACATAGCTAGTGAATAGCAGACCCAAAATTCAGACTCTCTCGCTCCTCTCTCCCTCTCTCTCTCCCTCCCCCTTCCATCCCTTTCTCTCTCCCTCCTTTCTTTCCTCCCTCTCTCTCTCTCCCTCCCTCTCATTTTCTGCTGTTGTTGATAGAATCTCCCCTACACACTTCACAGTTACTGAGAGAATATTCAGTGTTGTCTGCAAAGGAAGATATTTTAGGATGGGCATGGTGGTTTATGCATTTAATCTCACTCAGGAGGCAGAGGCAGGCAGATCTATGTGAGTTTGAGGCCCATCTTGTCTACCTACGGAAAGAGTTCCAGGGAGCCAAATAATAATAACAAAAAGAGGAAGCAATTTTCCTCTTATAAAATGTGAATTACTTAAAATCTCCACAAACATACTTGAAAAACTTTTAAAGCCTAAAGCAGAGAGTATGACCTGAGTTCTTCAAGAGCCGTAACATCTCTACACTGCCATTTTCCAGCCAGATGCCTGGAAAGGGAATACACTATGTCCTGTTCTGTTCTGAGCATGTAACACTGTAGCAATGCTGGCCACTTGATGCCCCTCTGTGATTCTAGCAACTCTGTTCCAATGGAGCAGGCCACTTTGGGTAGCTTAAGAATAAATCTTCCATAAGGTAGGTCTTCTAGTTCTCACTGAAAAAGATTTTTATGTTCAATAACTTTTGTTAAAGAAATATCTTCAGATAAGAATCATTTCAAAAGCAAAACTTGGCTGGGGATAGCTCCATTGATAAAGTGCCTACTTTACAAGCAACAAGACCCTGTGTCCCCCGTGTTGGTGCACAATACTAACCCTGGCACAGGCAAGGTGGAGATGGAAGGATCCCTGGGATTCATTGGCCAGCCTCAGACTCTTCTAACTAATTGATTAGTACCAGGACAAGAAACCTTGTCTATTGGGGACTATGGGGGTCCAGCCCCTCGATAGTCCCCTCCCAGGGTCCGGAAAGAATCTACAACCAGCTGATAATTAATCTTTGATGAAAAGAAATGAATCTATATACATGAAACTCCTTAGTTCATACACTTTATTATTCTGTGATAGTTCTGTAGATGTAACCAACCGTCTTATTAAATAAGAAACACAGAACCAATGCAAAGAAGAAAGCCAAGAGATCAGAGCTAAGAGCCTTACCCGCCTGCTGCAGCTAGCCTCTTCAGCCAAGAGACCTCTCCGAAAGAGACCTACTTCCTGTCTGTTTGTCTTTATATAGACTTTCTGTTCTGCCTTCTCATTAGTTGTAAACCCAACCACATGACTGCCTCATCACTGCCTGTCTGTACAGACCTCCAGGTCTTCTATGGTTGGTATTGAGATTAAAGGCGTGTGTCTCCAATGCTGGCTGTATCCTTGAACACACAGAGATCTACCTAGCTCTGCCTCCCAAGTGCTGGGATTAAAGGCGTGCACCACCACCGCCCAGCTTTCCCTATGGCTCTAATAGCTCTGACCCCCGGGGCAACTTTATTTATTAACATACAAATAAAATCACATTTCAGTACAAATAAAATATCACCATATAGTTCTTTCTCTATACAGCTTCTATTCTACTCTCATGTCTAGCTCCTTTCTTGCCTGATTTCTCTATATTTATCTACTGTCCCCTCTAGGTTCTATCTTAGTTCCTTCATCTAGTTCTGTCCCTTCTAGGTTCTCATCTATCTAGTTCTTTCCCCTACCAGCTCCTGTCCCATCTCCTTCTCTCTCATCTGGGTCTTCCTCATCTTGTTTTTCCCCATCTGGCTCTTCCTCATCTTCCATCTCGTTCCTCTAGTCCTCTCTTCTAGCCCTTCAATCTAGTTCTTCCCCATCTCAGTTTGTTCCTTTCAAGTTCTTACCCATCTAGTTCTTTCATTTTTTTCTCTTCTCTGTCCTCCACGTGCCCTGGAAGTCCCGGTATATAAAGGGAGGGTACGAGCTAAATTGTGTAAAGCTATTTACTTAACGTCCACCTCACCTAGGCAGTGTCTCCTTGTGGAATTTACCTTAAGTCAGGAGACTTGCATGTGGGCTGCTATCACTGTTAGTCCTCGAAAGTTGGGCGCCCACCTGGGCAGTGTCTCCTGTTAGTCCTTGAAAGTGGCTAAGGGAGATAACCTGATTCCAGAGAAAGCCTTTCCTGAGGCTGTTCTCCAAATTCCTGGAATGTGTATGTCCAGAGAGTGATCAGTCCACACTGTTAGCCCTTCTAAAGGAAAAGTCAATTGGGAAAACAATGAAGGCACACATGATTTTCATAACAGAATACAGCTGATATATAACAAACCAAGTAACACAAAAACTCCTTGGGATTTGGCTTCCTCTGGAGGAATTCCCTGATTCCTGCAGGTAGTGACTTTGCCATAACCAGCTGAGTTCTTATGAAATATTCCTGTGGCCTGCAGCACTTGTCTCAGAGAAGATGGGAGGTGTTTTTTGAGAAAGACCCCCAAGGCTGTCCTCTGGTCTCCACATGTGTGCACATACAGTGACACTCCTTTTTCTGTATACATCTAGTTCGAGATCTTGCATTGCTTTTGTTCTCTGGCAAGTGTGTGTGTACTGTGTGTACGTGTGTATGTGACGGATAGGTTATAATTGTAATCAATATTCATTTGAATGATAAATTAAAAGTTAGGAAATACAAAATTTTTAAAACTCCATCTAACTTTCCACTGAACAATGTGCTTATCTGACCATTATATTACACAGATCTCGCTGGTGAAATAAAAGAAATGCAGACTCGATAATCGTGCCTCTCCCAGTTATCTTGTCAGAAACCAGATCATCACTTTATCACATGGAGATACTGAAAATACCTACTTTAGAAATATCTGTAGTCAGTCACATGAAGATTTTTTGTAAATGACAAGGTCCAACCATCCCCACTGTTAGTCTATGTCTTGTCTAACTTTAAACACGACTTTGTATAACAAAAGATTCCAGCTAACTTTTTGGAGCTTCCAGTAGTTGTGGTATTGATGAACTGGAAATGTCTTTTGGTATTTTAAGCACCTTTTCCCCCATGCTGCCTCCATTGTGGTCCTGGTTTGGAGAAGCTCACTTGTCATTATGGTGGCTGTTGTGCTCCCACATAAGGAAGGACATGGCTCCTGCATGTCCTACTGTTGGCTAGCAGACCAAAAAGGGCATGAAAGAACATCCTGGAAAGCAAAGCAGACTTACACGGGACTGATTTGGCATAAGTCACTTCCCTGACAATCCTCGCTCTAAAGGCAGTTAAATCAAAGATTCCTGATGGCTGGAGGAAGTCACATGTCCATATTTAGAGGCCCGGAGTGAAAAAAAATCTTTTCATGTTGCATTCATATTTACAGTAACTTTTCAGATAGTATCTGAGTATA
Source organism: Peromyscus californicus insignis (assembly GCF_007827085.1). Taxonomy (NCBI): domain Eukaryota; kingdom Metazoa; phylum Chordata; class Mammalia; order Rodentia; family Cricetidae; genus Peromyscus; species Peromyscus californicus. The sequence goes on along the minus strand of NW_026294606.1, from coordinate 45,686,281 downwards.
TAATGATTACCGTGTGGTTAGGAAATGAACAGTAATGAACAGTGTTGAATCATTTCATCATCTAAGAGAAAATGTCAAGAACAAAGTCTAATGATTATCCCCAACAAGCGAAATACTGCAGACCACAAATGGCTTGCCATCCTAATCCATTCCAAGCATAAACCAGCACATACTTGCATGTGCACACAGACCCCACAGACCCTATAGGCAGTTACTGAAAGAGTTAATTTGGGACTCAGAGCACTGGCACTTTAAGCTCTGCTTCAAAAGCTTGTAAATGGCAGAAAAATCAATACACTTTTTATCAGACTTTAGTGTTTATAGAAGCAATACAAAACAGGATTTTGTTAAATGTATATATTACGCTAGATCAAACTGTAAGTTAAAACATCTGTGTCCAAGTTAATCTCAGACACAGCATGGAGATTATTTGAGTTGTGTGTTTCCTTTTGTGGCCGTTTTAGATGTGGCTTTCAGGGGGGTGACTAGGGAATCATTTTCTTAAGCTTTTTAGTTGTCTGCAACAGTGCCAACAGTTGAACATACAGCAATATTTTAAGTTACCCAGATGAACAACAAAAAGGAAAGAAACCCCTTTAGTAATTCGAAAATAGTGTTGTACAGGCAATCTGTAAAAACAGATTATAGGTATATAAATACAGGCACGCATTTTCTAAGATTGCTATAGGCTATCCATGACACAAAAATTCCAATTAAAACCATTCTTATGAGCAATTATCACATTCTGTAAAAGCATACACAACTTATAAGTGGATTATACCACCTCCCCAATGAAACAAGACTTAAAACATAAGTGAATATAATGTACTATTTTAGCACAATAAAGATCTTATAGAAAGTTTTTGGTTCTTGTTTGTAAGAGACAAGAAATTAAGTTGATGGGAGCTTTCCTTTTTTAGATCTATTTTTAAAGGATCAGACATCTGTAATTCAAATCCATTTTGATTGAAACAGTAAATTTGATTCAATTCTGAAATTTCATTTCAAAAGTGTAAGAGAGAAATGCATGGGACCCCTCAAAGTAAATGACAAGCCTGGTCTCTGAAATATGTCAGGAACACATTAACACCATGTAAAAATAACAGCAGAAACAAAACCAATGTCACAACGGCCAAATGTCCTGAAAACAAGAATCAAAGAAGGAAACTCTCAAATTTAGTATTAATTGTATCTTTGCTAAGTAACTGGGCATTATGGTTGAACCTACTCAGTAATGTTTAGTGATGGTATTCATTCTTTGTTTATTTCAAGTGCTAAGTAAGGACATTTACCAAAGGTTTAGAAGACTGTATTGTAGAAGTGAAGCAGAATCATTCACAAATATACAAAAATATTTGAAAATGCACATTATGATTAAACTCTATTCTATATGCTAGACACACATATAAGCAATATAACTCACTGACTTATATATGTACACTATTGATATTGAGTTTCAAATGGAAAAAATGAAGTAAGAAACAAGGGCTGAGAATATCTAAGAACTGGCATTTAAATAAAGTTGTCAGAGAAAGCCTTTCTGGGGAGGTGACATTTGAGTAGAGTCATGAATAAAATCAGAGTAAGGCCCATGAATGTCTATAGAAAGACTAGACATACAGATGGCACAATGAATATAAGAACACCCAGGTATGAGCTTGCTTAGTGTACTTAAAAATGCCGAGGGACTTGAAGCAGTATGAGAAAGTCACAAAGAGGTAGGTAAGAAGGATAACTAGGGCCAGATTAGCACAGAATTCTGGATTCTGATGGAAGTCATTGGAAAATTTAAGCACAAGAGGGACTAGGGCAAATCAAATGAATAGGATTTCTAGCTAAAGTATAACCATGAAATTCTTAACACAAAACTTCAAACAGTACTCTGCAGTTGGGTTTTTTTTTTTAATCTTTGGGGGCCCACCACCCAGCTCCCAAATAAATATACAGAGACTTATTCTCACTTATGAATGCCTGGCCTTAGCTTGGCTTGTTTCTAGCCAGCTTTTCTAACTTAAATTATCCCGTTTCTCTTTAATTACATTTTGCCTCTGGGCTTTTTTACCTTTCTTTATTCTATATATCTTTCTTTCCTTCTTACTCCATAGCTGGTTGTGTGGTTGTGTGGCTGGCCCCTGGCATCTTCCTCTTCTCTTTGTCTTGCTCCTAGCTCTTCTTCTCTCTAGATTTCTCCTCCTATTTATTCTTTCTGCATGCCATCCCTGCCTACTTCTCTCTCCTGCATAGCTATTGGCAGCTCTTTATTAGACCAATCAAGTGTTTTAGGCAGGCAAAGTAATGAGCTTTACAGAGTTAAACAAATGCAATATAAAAGAATGCAACACATCTTTGCAGCATAAACAAATGTAACACATCTTAAACTAATATTCCATAACAGTACTCAGTATGCAACAGCTAATCAATAAAGGTTTAGTGAATACTTAAAAGGATGGATGACTAATAGATTAATAGTGAATACATGGTCCATGTCTGCAAAAAGTTATCTATATTATTAGACTTTTATTACTCTAGTCAAAATTATGTTCCCAAGTTAGGTATAGTGGCACTTGCCTGTAATCTCAGCACTCAAGATGCTTAGGCAGGAAGATTACAGCAAGTTAGTGGTCAGGTTGAACTACTTAGTGAAGTTGTGTCTTAAAGAAGAAAAACCTGGGAGTCAAGAATTGTGTGTTAGGATATTATGATTGGAGAAAAATTTAAAAGTTTGAAAGAATGCCATTAAAGGGGGAAGACAATAATGGTAAGTTCTACTTTTTAATTTTGGGGTGTGTGTGTTGCTATATGATGTGTGTGGTGTGTGTACAATGTGTACATGCATACATGCATATGTGTGGAACTATGCATGTACCAGTGTTTGTGTGATGGTCAGAGGACAGTCCTGGTTGCTGGTCCCTGCCTTCCACCTTGTTTGAGACAGAATCTTCTTGTTCAGCACTCTGAACACCAGGGTTGCTGGCCCGTTAGACTTTGAAGTTTTCCTGTCTCAGCCTCTCATCTTACTATATGAACACTGAGGTTACAGATACATGCTACCATCCATGGCTTTTACATGGTCAGATTTGAACTTTGTTCCTCACACTTACACCACAAATACTTTACCACTTTACCCATGGAGCCACCTCTCCAGCCTAGTTTTGCTTATTTCTCTAACTATCCAAAAGTTAGCCCAGGAATGCTATCTTTTCCTATCTGCCACATATTTCTGGTATCCATGCCATTTCTTTAGAATATAATTTTTCTAGCAGAAAGTTTTATCTATGAGCCCTGGATTACCATTCTTCTTGGAGTACAGGAAAATAGATCTGGTACTACTTATACAAGAACATAGTGGGTGCTTTGTACCCAGAGCAGAATACACTAGAACTTATGGGGGGATGGAAAATTATCGTCATTCTTAACATACAAAAGGCTGCTCCAAAATAATAAGCATGCTTTTTCAAGTGCTCAATTCACTAGCAGGGAGGAAAATTAGCCTTTCCTTCCAATAGTAGGTGCAAGCAGTTAGGTTCAACCTATTTTTAGGAACATATTCACAAGTACTATTAACCTAGGGCTGAGTAACAGTAAGCATTTTCTATATTATATAATTATCTCAATTTTCAAAATAATAAATGGTTGTCTAAAGGATGGGCATACATCCATTAGGAAAGGAAATTGAGGTTATAAATCATGACATAAGCAAGACAAGAATAAACTGAATTTAATTTTTATATAGAACAATTTCAAGTATACTTCTTTCCCCTGCCTTAAATACACATTCTTTTATGGTAAAATAATGTTTCTTTAATCACAGAAGTTATACAAGCTCATTGTTTGAGACTACAAATATCTTTAGCAAAAAAAGAAAAATCACTTTTTCAATTCAAAACCCAGAGATAAACATTATCATCATTTTGGTATGTTTCATTTTTTCCTCCTTTAAGTACGCATATTCATCCATACTGTCTATGTGCTCAATGCACTGCCTTGAACACTTGGGGGCCATTGATTGTACAAAATAAGATTCATATCTCTGAGACAAATATTTCCATTGATCATATTAGCTTAGGCCTATGTTCAATAGTGTGCTTTGCAAAGTCTGCAGCATAGATTTCCATGTGACCACAATGGATGGTTCATTTGGCCTTCTTTTCTGCATCTCTCCATCCAGTTCAGGATCAAACAGAGCTGCTGCCTTGCTCTGCTTGGTTGTGGTACTAGGGATTTAAACCTAGTGCCTTGCACATTCTATACAAATGCTCTCCACTGGAGCTATATCCCCAATGCTTTTTTTACTTTTCACTTCGGGCTAGGGTCTCCCTAAGTTGCCCAGGCTGCCCTTGAACTTGATTCCTCCTGATTCTGCCTCCAGCATAGCTAGGATTTATAAGTCCACACCAGCAAAGCCTGGTTGGCTCCCAGTTTTTTGTAAATAAAGTTATATTGAAGTATATCTCATTCATTTGTAATTGTATTGCCTGTGGCTGGTTTCACATTATACTAGCAAAGTTGCAACAGAATGATTAGGACAGAGATTGTGGGGCTTACAAAGCCTAAGATATTTACAAAGTGTATGGTTAGTATCTTACAATGTTTATTAAATAACTACATTCCCCCATAAAAATACAACCACCACCTCCCATGTAATGTGCAGAACAATGTTACCTGTGTCTATACATTCCCTCCTCTACCTATATCAGAGCTTGGTTAGTTCTTTAGCCAAACTGATTTGAGTGTCCCTTATATGACATGTTTGGACTTAGAAGTGTTTCAGATTTGGGAGTTCAGAATATTTTGCAGATACATAATATATCATGGGAATAGAACCCAAATCTAAACATTGACTTGATTTTTGTTCCATACACACCTTTCACTCTAGCATGAAGATAATTCTGGGAAATATTTCTAATAACTTTGTGTATGAAGCAAAGTTTCATGGTGTGCAATTTTCCAGGTGTTGTGTTACGTTAGTATTCAGAATGTTTTAGATTTTATAACTTTTCAGATTTTAAACTTTTGGATGATGGATCTGTATTTTAAGTTTCTAATCAGTGTCTCCATATTGTATTAGGGATGCTTACAGGCACAGTACAGCTTTGTTTGTTTGGCCTTTTGCCTTAGTTGAAAGAGGGTATATTCAAGGTTCTGTGAAGAAACAAGAGCAGTGAGTATGAAAACAAATTCTGACTGAGGCTTCCTACTGTGAAGTTTTTAGGACCAACCCCTCTCCATATTGTTTCCTTAGCAGCCCTCAAGGATCACTTTTTACTTGTTCCACTTGTTGGCACAACACTGCTTTTCAAAGCATGTTCTAAAATAATTGTTCTTTATCCATCACATTTCATTCTATAGAGGGGAAAACTTCCTCTGCTTACAGTATAGAAAGCCACACCAGCTCTCATGCTAGCAAATAATGACTTTTTCTGAGCATATCCTAGATCAAACAAGTAGATGGACTAAATTCTAAAGACCTGGCAAGGTCTTCTGAGGAAAGACAAGAAATTATAAGCAACTTCACCTCTGGCAAAGCAAGGGAGGAAGAGGTAGCTACTAAAAAGGAGGCAAGATGAAAATAGCTAAACAAATTAATAAATAGCAAATAGTAAATAAACCTCAAAAGTCAGAGTATATAGGAAAGCATGCAGAATTCCTGGAAATAGAAAACTAAAGGGATGTCTGTGGTTTCCAGCAGTGCTCATGAGAAACAAGACAACTAGAGAGGTGAAGCTGGATCCTAATTAGTCTTAACAATAAAAACCTGGAGTCAGATATTGAGGGTGAAAGCTGAAAGATCAGAGAAGCAGAGTAGCCAGCCAATTATTGCCTCTTCAAAAATCTCAGACTGAATGTGTGGGGATCCTGTCTCTACAAATCCTCAGACTGAATGGGGACCAGATCCTGTCTCCACCTCCCTAGTGCTGGGATTAAAGGTGTGGGCCTCCCATGTTCTGGGATCAAAGGCATGGTTCTCCCAAGTGCTTGGATTACAGGTATGTGCCACCACTGTTGGGCCTCTAGGGTTAACTAGTGGCCAGCTCTGCCCTCTGATCTCCAGGCAAGCTTTATTTGTCAGAATACAAACAAAATATCACACAATGTGCTTCCTTCAGTGGTACATACAGAGCTAGTCACCTGCCACTAGGGGACTAGAATTAAACCTCACTTACTTGCTTAGACTCTAAGCTACCAGACAGGAATAGGAACTACTTCAGATATCAGAGCTGAGGAAGAAAGACTTCTAACTTGTCCAAGGATAACTTCAGTTTCAACACCTGCATAGTAAAACTCTTGTATTCTCCTCCAGCCTCTGTTATAATCCTTACCAATGGGCAGTGCTGCCATCATCCACCTAAGTGTACCAGTCCCAGACGCCAGATTCACTGAATCTCTTGTCTGACTCCTCATTCTTACATTGAAATTGTTTGGTTTTTGAAAAACATAGTACTGCTCCGGTCTAAGACCCTTTTAATTGCCACTGTTATGATTAAGTTCAGGCCCTCACCACTGTCTCCCAGACTGTTACAGTAGCTTCTTAAGCAATAACTATATGTTCAGCTCCCCACCTTTTCATGCCAATTGATTTTAGTTCCTTCTTAAAGTGCTTCAAAGTCTCTCTATATTCTACAAGATAGACTTGAACTTCTCAGCATCATAAAATATCTGCTCACCTTGCCAAACACCTCCCCCTACCACCAACACATAGCTATCTTGAAATCCTACTTCAGCCATCACACCAATATCCTCCAGACTCTTTTATATCAATGCTTTAGATGGGCAGTAGTTCAGCCTAGAATCCCCCTCCCTGCTTTTGTGAACCTGGTATACCGACATCCCCTACAAAATAGCTTGAGAATCTCCACCTGTGATGTCAGCACAAGCCCTGCTCTCCAGCTTGCAGTTTCACCTCTGCCTGTCCATAACACCCTCAAAGAAGAGCTGCTGAAGCCACTATGTCTGCTTTATTCCTATTAGGAAACTTGCACCCTTAGCCTAATGTTCAGCTTATAGAGATAGTTAATATCTTTTTAAACTAAATCTGAAATCTGAAATAATGATGGAGATGGAATAACTTTTTCCACATCTCAACATCTTAGTTACAAAAAGTATCTAACATGAATATTGCTACTAGTGGAGTATAAGACAGAACCCTCGGTTTCTATTGAGATTTCTATTGTTTTATTTGATTTGTATAAGTTATTTTCCTGTATGTACAGACACTGCCCTTTTCTCTCCTCCTTTCCAGAACTAATAGATTGCTCTTTCTGAATACCCATTCTTTTCCTATGGATTTTTCTTCTTCGTATGGGGGTATCTAAGTCCCAATCTAGACAAAGTCAGAGGGGCTTCTTTCCCTCAATGTCCGACTCCCCTTGGCCTGTGCATTTCTAGGTATCTCCAGACACAGAGAAAAATCTTGGACTCAAGATCTTTCACTGAGTGAATGAGATTTTTAAACTTTGTTTTACTCTACTACTATTTGGCCTCAATGGATAAGACAGGCAATAGTTTAATTTTTACAAAGAAATCACAGGCTTTCCTTCTTAGTTGCAGAGAATACATTCCAGGACCCCCGAACCCACCCCCAGTGGAGGCCTGAAACTAAGCAAGTATGGTATAGTAAGAGATTACAAGCAACAATAAAATGTGACAATTGTAAGGATATTTAAAACATACGGTCTGTTTACATGTGAAAGCATCTACTTTATGTTTTCGAATTTCAGAAACAGAAGGCACAGATATGGAGAGAGCTAGTGAAAACAGAAAGCAATTAGCCTAGTACCTGTCACATGGTAAATGTTTAGTAAATCTTGGTCCCTATAAGCCTCATGTCTGTAGCTGTTGTTGCCTGGGGAAGGACAGTGACCTCACTGCCACAGCCTGCTTGTAATGATTTTCCTCTTGGCTCCCATGGGGTATTAGCTGGTCTGAAGTCAGTAAACCCAGCTACTGGACACCCTTAGCATTCTCTAGGAGCCCCCACATCTCACCTCTTTCATAGTGCTTTGATTCAGCCTTAGTAAAACTTAATGTGTGTTTCCTGAAGTAGGCATAGTTATTTCCTAATTTTAGTTCAACAACTTCCTTTTCATTTTTAAAAGAGGGCACTTGCTAAATAAATTTATTTTATTTTATTTTTTATTTTATTTTATTTTATTATTTTATTTTATGTGTATGGGTGTTTTGCCAGCATGTGGTCTGTGAATCAAGAACGTGCTTTCAGCAGCCAGAAGCAAGAGTCAGATCTCCTGGAACTGGAGTTACAGGTGGTTGTGAGGCACCATATAGGTGCTTGGAATTGAATTAGGGTTCTCTGGAAGAGCAGTCAGTGAGTGATCTTAACTACCAAGTCATCTCTCCAGTCCTAGAACTGTTTTTCTTTAAAAATAAGCAAGAATTTTAAATAATTTTTGTACCAACTGTCCCCTCATTCTACAGATTCTATTTTCTAAAATTTGATAAATTTTTAAATCCATATCAAAGATAATATTCATATGGGCAAAGCAGGAGAGGAAGATGGTCAACAACCCCCAAGCATAGTCTTCAGAATCTCCAGGAATAATGTGGACAACAGTGATGAGAACAATTCAATCAGATATGAATATGTCTATCTTTAATAGCAATAAAGAACACAAGTTTTGTAGGAGAGAAAATCCAGAGTCTAGCATCCAGAGGACAGAGAAAATGAGCTCCAGTCAGCCAACTCTAGGAGACACAGCTCATGACAGACAGGCTAGAGAGCTCTGTACAGTCACCCTATTCATGGGTATCATAAAGAGTACAGAAAAAGGAGAATCCAGCAAGGGGTTGATATGCTGTGCTTTCATTCATGAAACAGCTGTGGGACCATTTCAAAACGACCCCTGCTGAGTTGGTAACACAGTTACCTGGCCCCAGTGGCATGGGCAGGGCACAGAGCAGATCCCTGAGTTCAGGAGTAAGGCAGTGGGGGCATAGTGGACTGAGTTGCTTGGAACAGGATTGAACTGTGGCCATTAAAAGAAGCAGACTCAGCTTGGAACAACTGAAGGACACCATTTCAAAAAAACCCCAGTCAGAAGACAGCACTTCACAGGTGGGGTTTCAGGTGCTGGCCACACCACTGGTCTCCAGCTTTGGTGCTGGCCCTATGCTTATGTGACTCTGTGTACCATATACATACCTGGTGCCCACAGAATCCAAAAGAGGTCACTGGATTCCCTAGAACTGGAGTTATAGATGGCTATGAACTGCCATGTGGGTGCTGGGAACAGAACCTGGGTCCTCTGGAAGAACAGGCAGTGCTCTTAACTGCTGAGCCATCTCTCCTGCCCCCTGTATCTTGAGTTCTAAAGAATATTTTAGGAAACCTGAGCCAGGCTTTCACCTTCCATAAAGAGAAGCAAGTACAAGTGAGAGTTTTTATTTGCTCTTCACCATCCAGCCTTTGGTCCCCAGGACACACTCCTCATGGCATCACAGCTTTATTTGAATTTTGTAAGAAGCAATTTTCACTAATCTAGGTAAAAGATATGCCCACATGTAGTAACTTTTAGACTATATGTGTTTAGCAGTACCATTCCTCCTCAGTCCAGGCACAGTGTTTTAAAGGAAGAACAATGTGGCAATAATCACCATTTATTTTCAAGCATTGCATATTTGTTTCAACAAATTTCACATTTCCCAAGGGATTTTCAAGAAAGCTACCAAGAATGTTTAGCAGAACAACATATGGAATGCTAATTTTGTTGTGATGCTACACTCTAATACAGCAAGAAACAGATTCTTCACAAAATCAGCAGATTTGCAAACACTAATTAAGAAACACTGAAAACTATCAAGGTCAATTTAAGAATCCATTTGAAAACAAATATTCCCAGTCATGTTAGTTCTAGTAATTTCTCAGCGGGGATTTGCTGCACATCAACAAATTTTCACTGTGCAGTGTTTTCAGTGGAGGTAAATAAACAAAGGTATATTTTGGATTTTGAATACACAGTTGAACATAGAGTTTTGGACAACTGATTGGAAATAACTAATTTGTATCTGCTGGTACAATCAATCACTCCTTGGGAACTGAAGATCCTCAGAGCGTCAGGTTTCTACTTAGCCTAAGATACATGTCTGCTAAGAGACTTTGCAGGAATCCTGTACTCATGCAAAGAATATGCTTGGGTTCTGTTAATTGATAGACTGATTCTCTGCATTGTATGATAAGAATAAGTAACCATCAAAATTCCAGCTTCATATGGAATTCAGTGAACTCTCAATTCTGCCTGTTGACTCATGGCTATTTCTGTGTTATCTGTTTCACTGCCATGCCATTATCTGCAAAAATCTCAAACCAATAATGAAGGGGGCAATCTACACAACATGTATTCATACATATGTGTGCTATGCATGTACATATGTGACTCATTCTTCACATGTTCTAGTTAGTGAGAATTGATTAAACTTTTCACATTGTCAGCCTCACTGTGTGCTTAAAGCCACTCAACTCATCAAGGTTAACTCCACTCCCTAGAATAGAGCTCCAGCAGGCCTGGTGACACAGGCCTATAATCCCAGATACTTCAGAGTCTGAAGAAGGGTTGCAAGCTCAAGGCCCATTGAGGTACAGAGTGACTTCAAGGTCAACCTAGAAAACATAAGGAGAGCTTTAAAAAAAATTAGAAAAAGAGCTAGGACACAAATCAGTGGTAGGGGCTTGCTGAGCATGTGCAGGACTCTAGATTCATCCCATAGACTGGGGAAAAATAACAGAGTAACTCCTGACATCAAGCTATTAGAAATAATATAACTGTAAATTCTTAATTCTTTTGCAACTGAGAACCCTAAATCAACAACAGAACTAGTCTAAGCAGCAAAGGTGGAATAAGACTATCCAGGGTCCAAAACATTCTATATTAGTTAAATGTGTTATAGTTTTATCTCTTCATGTCTTGTTTTGTTCCAGAAAGCACACAGAATAGTTTTCTTTCAAATAAGTATGAAACTGGGTACAATTTGAGGGAAATGTGAGATGGAATTTACTTTAGTTCCTACTATGTTTTTTCTGATGGAACTTAAGGCAAACAAAACTTGGATGAAGAAGCCTTCTGTCCCAGAAACCCACAGTACTGGATTTCTCAGATAAGAAGCAAAGAGAGTTTAAGATAAAGATGTAAAACTACAGAAAATACATGATGCAAAAGTAAACGTCACAGAGATTAGTCAGATTTGTCAATGACACTACAAAGCCACACCAACCTTTCCTTCTTTCATTTCACCGTTTACAATGAAAATGAGAAAGCTCTGAGACTGTGGGATGGGAAGGACAGCTTAGTCAATGGGTGACTACCAAATGGAATGCATTGAGAGTCATGTTTTTCTACTAGAGACATGGAGAACCAAAGGACTAACATTACACGTTTTAAAGTATTATTTGCTGCTTAACTGAAACATTGGAACACCACATACAGTCACTGCCAAGTCTAAATTAGAGTTGTGGGCTTTTTAAGAGTTTCTCCTAGGGGCACATTTCTATCCTACAGAGATATGACACATAAGATGAAGTATCTGACTGTAGACCACTGTGCCTATGAGCCTAAACCAAGTACACCCATCTGGACAGCTTTTCAGAGAACCATGAGCAGCAATGCTGATGAACATCCTGAGCTTACACTGCTTTACAGTGTCAATAATTAAACTGGACTCGCTGTACTCACGGGGTGCAAATTCTGAGAAGACCTACAGAATTGGCTAGTAATCTACTTGTTCTCTTATTCATGTTTGTTTTCACAGTGGTTCTCTCTCTCCTCTCTCTCTCTCTCTCTCTCTCTCTCTCTCTCTCTCTCTCTCTCTCTCTCCTTTCCTTTCCTTGAGTCTTTCTGGATTTCACATCATGCATTCTGATCCCACTTATCTCCCTGTCCCCTTGAATCTGCCCTCTGTCCTCGAAACTTCCCCTTAAAAACAAGACCAAATTTAAAAAAAAAATCTAAACAAAAATAAAAAATAAAAAAAGAAGAATCTTATCATGGAAGCCGTGGTGTGGTCTATTGAGTCACACAGTTTACCCTTCAGTCTGTTCATCTTGTAAGTGTTCATTGCCATAACTCATTGGTCTGGCTAGAGGCCTCTGGTTTCTGCTACACCACTGTAACATGAATCTTAAAGGGTCTTATAATAAAAACCCAGAGCCAGATATTGGTGTGAAAGCTGAAAGACCAGAGAAACAGAACAGCCAGTCACTAGCCTACCTCTATGAAATCCTCAGCCTCAAGAGAGAGTTCCTGTCTCCTCACACCTTATATACCTTTCTGTGTCCTGCCATAACATTACTTCCTGGGATTAAAGGTGTATGTCACCACTGCCTGGTTCTGTTTTTCTCATGTAGTCCAGATCCAGAAGGATCTCTGCCTCCCAAGTGATAGGATTAAAGGTGTGTGCAACTACTGCCTGACCTCTATGTCTAATTTAGTGGCTGGCTCTGTCCTCTGATCCCCAGGCAAACTTTAATGGGGTACATAATATACCACACACCACTGATAATGGGTTTTTACTGGGGCTCCTCTTGGATATCCTGTTGTTATCCTGTGTAATGGAGATCCTGTTGTTTTGGATCTGTAGATCTGGCCCATTCATATGCTCCAACAGTTCATAGATGAGGTAGATATTGGGGTGGAATAACTCATAGCCCTGGTTCTGGGCCTGGGTGGTAGCTGGGTTGGTCAGCTTGCTAGCTTTCCCTCATCATCACTACTTGGATGAGTTCTTCAGCACTGCCTGAGCTAGCTCAGCCAAAGAAGCTTACAGCAAGGAGTAGGGCCAGTTCTCCTGCTTTCAAGTCCTAAGATCCAGGTCCCCCTTACTCATATCCACCAGGGCTAGCTCTACTGTTTTGCCCAGGCAAGGTGCAGGGTCCTCTCTCCTAGTTGCTGTAGGGGGAACAGAAAGGTGGGTAAGGTTAGCTTTCCTGCTCTCACACCCTCAAGGCTGACTCACCTGTGAACTGACAACAGGGTCAGCCATCAGTTCTAGTATGCTGCCCAGGCAAGGTGCAGGGCCTGCTCTCTGGTGTGTTGCAGCTGGTGAGTGTCAGTGCTAGCTCTCTCACTCTTGTGATCCCAGGACCAGCTCTTACCTGATGCAGGTGGTAATGGGTGAGGGTGGCAGGCATCTTTCCCTCACCCATGCCATCATATGGCAGACAAGGGGGTAGGGTCAGCTCTCCTGCTCTCATACCCTCAGGGTCAGCTCACCTGTACCCCCAACCACAGGGTCAGCTCTATTGTGATTCCCCAGGGGAGGTGTACACCTATGGTGAGGGGTGGGGCCATCTTTCCTGAGTGCAGGGGTAAGCTCTCCCCTGAGGGGTAGAGCCAGTTGGTCTTCTACAATATCCAGCAATGGGAAACAACAGGGATCCCAAGACCAGTGAAGGGCAGGGCTGGCTCATCACAGCATAATTCCAATGACTGCCATGCTAACATGGGCATGGACATCACCCCAGACTCCAGCTGCAACAAGACCATGGACCCAGATAGATCTTGGACAGCAAAACAGACCCTGACTGTGGCTTGGGACCATGGACCCAGACATGGTCCTAAGCAGCAGCCTGAGTCCAGATGGTGACATCTGGACCAGAATGGCTCCCACAGTAGCATGGCCCTTGGACACCATCATGGCCCCAAGTGGCAGCCTAGATCTCTGGCATGGGCATGGTCTTCAATGGTCTCAGGAGCCACAGACATCAACACAGACCCTGAATGTGGCAGGGTCGTGGATCCAGACATGGCTCTCCCTGATCTAAACGATACTCTGAAAGTAGTGGCCATCCAAGTCAGCCTGGCGGCACCAGCCACACAGCCTTGGGACACCAACATGGTCATAGGTTTTGGCCCAGACTCTGGGCATCCACGTGAGCCCTGGTAGAAATGTGGGCCAGGGACATCAACACAGATCCCGAATGAGGCAGGACCACAGACTCAGACATGGCCCTCAGCAGCAACCCAGGCTAGGTTGTCACCATGGCCTCAAGTGGCTGTGCAGGCCACCCTGATTGGCATAGTCCCTACAGCAGCACAGGCCTTGAACACCTACGTGGCCCCAGGTGGTGGCCTAGATCTCTGGCATGGGCATGGTCCTCAATGGTCTCAGGAGCCACAGACATCAACACAGGCCCACTAGGCTGCTCCAGGGCCCATGATCAAGACTTGACCCTTGGTCATAGCCCAGACCCACACGTTTCCCTGGACTCAGGTGGCCAGTTGGCCATTCACATCAGCTCATTCCTCACCAACCTCACCTCTTGGGATCTGCTTCTCTCCCCCAGGCAACAAACCATTCTGCCTCTCCCTCTCTTCCACCTCCAAACCCTGTACTCTCTCACCACAATGCTGCTCAATAGCCCAGCACCAGGGCACTTGGTTGGGTCACAGGTGGCACTTGGTTGAGTACTGCCCACCCCAGCCATAGCGATGGTACAAAGTTGTTGCCTTTCCTTTCTCCTATATCCAGGAGTAGAGACCTCAAGCAGTACTTGGTATAATGGTACCTGATCACTGGTACAAGAGGCACCAGGTGCATTCCTGGTTGACTGTGACCCCCACAGACCCAAAAGTCTTAGAGGGGGGAGATGCCATCTGTGCCCACCACCTTTTCTTCTCTTCTAATTGATGCTTAAAATGTATAGCTATCTAGGCACTGTGTTTACATGTCCACAGATAAGCCACATGGACTTCCCATGTGTAAGAAAAAAGGAATGTTAGTGACATGGATAGTGACTGTGGAGGTAGAGCAGAAAGAGCAAATGCAATGCTGGAACTAATTGACAACTGTGATAAAATACACAAAACATAAAAATTACCATTTCAACACTTTCAGATAGATAATTAAATTGCTTTGAGTGCATTTACAACATTGTACAACCATCACTATATTCTATGTGGCTGAATAATAGTCCATTGTATATTGCATATTACCTTACCTCTGGATACAGGCTGTTTCCATCCTTTAACTGTAGATAATTGTCACTGTAATCACTGGTTCATAGAACCAGTCTGCAGCTGTGTTTCAGATCCTTTGACACACTGCTAAGTGGAACTGCTAGGTTATTTGGTAGATATCTTTAATATTGTCAGGTACCACTAATACTTTCTCTAGCTGCTGGAGAATTTCACATTCTCAAACTGCAAAGAGGTTGCAGTTTCTCCATGCTGTCAACCAAACTCACCATTTCAGAGTTATTCAGAGTAGCCATCTGCAGGAGTGTGCAGCACTACCAGATGACCCTGGAAGTCAGCGTTGAATGCCAGAACCCCATACGTCAAAGTACTAAAAGATTTTACAGTCTAAAAATCTCTAAACTTTAAAACTCCAATGAAATAAAATTGTGAAGAAGTAAAACCTCAAAATGTTGGAAATCTGAAAGCTTAAACGGCAAAATCCACAATTCTCACTGAAGAGAAGGGAACAAAGTATAGAAAATAAATTACAGAAAGGACTTGATGGCTTTGGTTTGTACCCAGGACAGTTACATCTTGTTATTGGAATGGATGCCGAGAAAGCATCATTTTGGTCTATCTATGGTGTGTTTCCAGAGAAGTGAGTCTGTCTGTGACACTATAACTGGCACCATCATTAGGGCCAAGAACCTCTGGCTAGATAATAGTAAGAGAGAACCCATTACCATTATTCTTCTAAATGGCTATAATGTTAAAGCTACTCCTAATGTCTCATCCTTATATCCATATAGGAGTGCATTGAGTGTGCTAAAATACATAAAACATAACATTCCCATTTTAATACTTTTAAGTATACAATTAAATTGTTTTAAGTACATTCACAGGGTTGTATTATCCACTGACATATTATATGAATATATACCATATATATGAACTATGTACTGCATGTATTTTATATACATATATTAAATGTGCATAATATATAACACATAGGATATATACATATAATGTATGTATTTAACATATGTATTATATGTATGTATATAATCACTAGGAATTTGATAAAGATGACATTGACTCTAGACATTGCTTTGGGTAGTACCACTATATTAATAATATAGCCTTATAATCCATGAATACAAGATGTCTGGCCATTTATTTATTTCTTTAGCCTTTTTCAGTGCATTTATCTTTTAAATTGCTTTTACAAACACCTAATTCTAGGTCTATGCCAAGAAACTGTTTCTAGTGCTTTACAAGTATTAATGTATTCAATACTCTTAACAACTTGATGACATATGAGTTTTAACTTTGTTTTATGGATAAAGACATGGAAGCACACAAAGGTTCCATAAGCCATGGCTAGGGATAGAACCAGTACTTAAATACAGGCAGTCTGGTTTCAGAGTCTATTGTTCTACCCTTTAAAGCATTTGCCCATCCAATAAATATTTGTGTAATCCCTACCTGTTCCTGAAACGAGAGTTCAAGTGTCGGTTATTTATTAAAGTAGTTGCCCCAGGAGAAACCAGCTAGATAGGAAGAAGTCAAACAAGACTTTCCTGTCAGGTGAGGTCCTATGACCACAGCCTTCAGAGAGCCAAGGACCATGTATCTACATCAAGGCAAGGAGCTGAACGTTTGTATTGCTGCATCCTTTACGGCCTCCAGATACTCTGCTGGAGACACAGACTTTAGACAATCTCAGGTTTCCCTGCATGTGACTGAAATGAGTACAAAATTCAAATTTAGTCTCCTTAAATAAGGTATAAGCCCAAATGGACAGGAAAAAGGTATGAAGAAGCTGGAAGGTGGATATATAAAAAATGTTAAAGCAGATCCACAGGAACTAGGCAGGACACCAACAGCCTGCATTGTTTGTATGGTAAATACCCTAGAATTGAGATGAATGAAGCATATTCATAAACTTTCCAAGTGTTTATACATTGGTAGCAAAGGTCAACAGATATGCACTGTAAGACAAGAAATAAATTGCTAAGAAACTGACAAGTTGCAACTATTAGTTGCTATGTGCCCTGTTTAAAAAAGAGAAGAGAAGACCATGGCACCTGCTTAGGGGTTAGAATTAAGAAGACATTAGGACAAAGTGTAAGGACAAACTGTGCAAGCATCCAGGCAGTTGAGAAGACACAACACTTTCCTTATAACACTATGCTTCCACATACATGAATTTTGCAAAGAGTGTTTTTACGATTTATTCTTCATCCTCCCATCTACTAAATCAGATGCTCTGGGGCGAGGTCTATACAATAGTCTATGTTTACTGAGCTAGCAGGTGATAGTGATGAACAGACTGAAAGAGGGTTGTCACTCAGGATTGTGGTCCAGGAAGCTCAGCTAAGCACCAAATACACTCAGCCATCTCTGATCTTGCTACCTGCCTGACACATCCTCTCTCATCCCATATTTTCAGTGAATGACCAGGAATAGGAAGAAATTTTGGACCACAAAAAGGAACACACTCCAGAGAGCAGGCTATTGTCTACAGACTCGAGGCTCAGACTTCCATGAGGTTCTTTCAACAAGAAAAAAGAAAACAGGGATTCCTTTATTGACCATCGAGTAAGGGCTGGGCCATCAAAAGCTTACTTCCTGCTACTTGTGGGAGTTCTTGCTTGCCTTTCTTTATTGGAAACTGGACTGACTTGTAGTATTCATCTTGCCTCATAAAACGACTGGGTAGTTGTCTATGGCAACAGGCAAGAATGGAAGAGAGAGAGTTACCATAGTTTTAAAAATTATATCAAATACTGTTTTCTGACAGAGACATGATTGGGGAGGAAGAGACAATGAACACCCAATATCATGGCTTATGGAAGACTAGTTTAGTGGGACAGGCTATGCGGAAGAACTATGAACATGTAATCCAAGGGACAAGCATTCTAAGTCAAGCTGCTGAGCCATTACTCCTGAGAATACAAATAGAGCATGCTGTTTTGGTTAATGACCTTGCCAAGGGGCACAGAGTGATTAGGAAAGACAGACTTTTAGATGAGGAAATTCTGTTAGAAGACTTAACTGTAGAACTATGGATGGGCCAACACGGCCCCAGGTGGCGGCCCAGACTACATGCCCCTGCACAGCACTCAGTGATAACAGAAGCCACAGACATCAACACAGGCCCAGTAGGCTGCTCCAAGGCCCGCAATCAAGCCTTGACCCTTGGTCATAGCAGAACATACAAGAGAAAATCTAGAGGTAGGGGTGACAAAAACATGAAGAAGGAAACAGGAGGCATTTTGATGGAAGGATTGATACTGATAAGTACAATAAACCTGGACACATTTACTTCTTAGGTACAAGAGCAAATGTATTAATACCCTTAGAACAAGACTTTAAAATTATCCACACACTAAAAGCTGGGACAAAGCAGCAGTCAGATGCTGTGTGGCACTCGCACTCACCACATAAGATTTCTGAAGTGGACACACCAACAATTCAAGGTGTTTCTAAGATAACTCTGTCCTACTTTCAGAATGGCTAAAACTATCTCAAAGCCATTCTTACTGATTGAAAGATGTGAGGTCAGTCAGGTACAAAGTCAGCAATCACAACCACAGCTTCACATAAACAGAAATCAGTATTCCCAAATCCTGTGATTAGGTCAGGAAATCTCAAATCCCTGGACCAACTGATTAATACAACTATGATGGGTTCAGGAAACAAATCGAAGAGAAGTTAGTTAAGAAGAGGCTGTGCAAGGAAAGCTATACTTAAACATAATTTGCCCCTTCCTTCCATGCCTTTGGGGGAAGTGTGATGGAAGATGTTGCCCAGATCATAGCTCCTGTTTGGGCAAAGTTCTAGATTATCATTTCTGCATCCTTCTTGCACTTTGATCTTAGTCACGATGACAAAGGAAGCAAGAGGAGCAAGCTAGACAGGCGCCCAAAGCAAGGTAATCATGACAGATGAGCATGGGGCTGAGCTGTTCCAGCTGGCCTCCCAGGCCATCAGCAGGCCCTGTGTGATCTATTGCAGGGAAAGCCCAGGTGCAGAGACCTCGCCGCTGCAGGCTCACTGAGTTCAGTCAGGCCATTAACTGGTGTAAGCATTGGGTAACTGATGAAAACAGCATGCAACATAAACGCCAGACAGGAAATGGTTACAAATTAGAAAAAGAAAGAGGTATCAAGGGCAGAGGGGCCTCTTATGCCACCATCATAAAAGCACTTCCTCTTTATCCTGACTTCAGAACCACAAAGTGGAATTCTCTCCATATGACATTCCTCCCAAATCACGGCACACTAAACCACGACCTGTCCTTCTCGATGTGTTCACACCATAGTCACACAGAAACAGATGTTACTGTTTTTCTGTCACACTGTTAAGGGAAAGTGTCATAGGACTTGGAGAGTATCAGCCTATGACCTCTCAAGAAAAATTCTCCAGCACCCCATAGATTATTTTGTTCTCTAGAAAATCTGGATCCATAAAGTTAGAGAAAGTTCACCAGCATGGTGGAGCTCACATTTGATGATTCTGATAGGCTCTGTAATTGAGCTGAGCAGGGCCTCTCTCAGCTTGCAAGTTTGGTATAATTATGATCCCTGTTCATTTATTTTCATGATCTCTCTTGCACTGGGCTGGCTAACTGAGCATCATGACCTCAAGCCTACAATCTACATTCTCTCTCCTCTGTCTCTGTCTCTGTCTCTGTCTGTCTGTCTCTCTGTCTCTCTCTCTCTCTCCCCTCCCATAAAATCACAGCATAATGACACTTTTACCAATCACAGTGACAGTTTCATAGAAATAAAATCAGGCCAGTCATCACATTTCTGTTTGTCTAACTATAAAGTCACTTTTGAACTAGGCCAAATTATGGCATCCTCCCACTAACAGAACCAAGTACATATGGTGTCCAGTGGAGTCCACAAAATGAGTGAATCAGCCTGAACTGTCCATGTTTATTATGACCAAACACAACATATATTTATTTCTCTTTCTATTTTAGATTGTATACTTTTTTGTGATTTAACTAAACCACTTCTTAAAGATGTTTTCCAGTTGTATGTGGGTGCAGGTTGAAAATGTTTATAAAAACAACGTTGTTCCTGGTAGTATTCAGCAGGAAGTCGGTTCTCTCCCTCCAAAGAAACAGACTATCCCAAATGAAGATAAATAAAACTTTATTGTCAACAAAAATGCAATTAATTCTTTTATATGAAAAGCAGAATTTTAACCCCAAACTGAAATCCTTACTAAGGATTTAATGAAAATACAAATGTTCCAAAGAGAAGCTGGTAGGCAAAGAGCATTCCTATCCTGAGTACAGAGGCCTGAGAAGTAATGAGGGGGACACAGAATAACATGGGCCCCAGACTGATGGAGGCATGGGCACACTTCCATATGGGCCAGAAAAAAAAAAAAAAAACAGGATAAGAAAAAGAATGAAGGAAGAAAGGGGCTGTAATAAGACTTTTGAACCTTTTAACAACATCTAATGAGATGCTCAACAGGTCCTGAAGAATAAAGAATTGTGCGAAAACCTGGCTAACAGCCTGAGCAGGATCATACATACTTTAGCCTCTTGGTGTCCTCCTGGAAAGGGTTTCAAACAAATGCTTGCATTTTTGAAATGCTTGTTCTAATTTCATATTCAAATTAAATTTAGTCATCATTCTAAGTCTTGGTAATGTTTATTCTTACCACAGGAATCCTATTTTTAATATAGTTTATTCATAACTTATTTGTCAATCTTACAAAAAGTCCAGATCATCAGATCAAGTAATGTAAAGAAAAAGTCCAAATTAAAAAATAACAGCCAATAT
Organism: Peromyscus californicus insignis; assembly: GCF_007827085.1. Classification (NCBI taxonomy): domain Eukaryota; kingdom Metazoa; phylum Chordata; class Mammalia; order Rodentia; family Cricetidae; genus Peromyscus; species Peromyscus californicus. Next base: position 45,665,568 of record NW_026294606.1, on the reverse strand, counting down.
GTCATATTCCAAATGCCGTATCCATGTTATCACTTAAATGAAACAGTTTCCTCCAAGAATACCATACATAAATAAGTACAATGATTTCAAAGCCAAAATAATTTGACCTGACCTATATTGTAGACTGTTTACATGAAGATACAATATCACTCGTATTTCAATGAATTATTCAAATATGACAACTGCAATAATCTATAATAATAACATAATAATTGAACATGGAGTGTCTGACAATGTATATCAGTTGTTAGAAATGCTGATAACTTCTATTCATGCAAACTGTCTTATAAGCAATTTTTCAAAACAAATAGAAACTTCATGGTGATTTTGGTTTTAGTCTATTGCAATGAAAATATTCTAGCAACCTGCAGTAAGTTTTAGTGAGAACTTGAATCAATTATCTTGTATTTTCTCATAATTAGACACAAAAATTTTAAAAATATGTTTTTTTTCCTTCAAGAAACAGAGAGAAAATACAAGATGGTGAGGGGCTCAAGTGAAGAAAGGATAAATGGGTAAAATATTAAACATTTTAGAAGGGTAAAACTGTTTTATATAAAACTGCAATGGTAGACACATGTCATTATGAATTAGTCAAAATCTATGGAATCCACAACACCAGAAAAATGAATGCTACTATAAACTATTGGCTTTGGATGCAGAGATGTGTCAGTGTAGGCTCACTGATCTCAACACATGCACCATTGTAATGGAGCTGCTGATAATAGAGAAATACATGTGTGGGTACAGGGTAAACATGATAAACTCAGAGCCTTTTTTTCAATTTTCTGTGAATCCAAAACTCTCTGAAAAACACAAACATGAAAAAAGATGGAAAAATGAGTAGCTTATTTGAGGACTAAAAGTAACACATAGAAAAAAAACAGATGATGTAAAACTGGCATCTATTAAGTAGAATGTTTGTGTTTGAATATTGTAAAAAATATTACTAGACATGGCAGTACATGCCTGCAATCCTAGCAATTAAAAAGACAGAGATTTTGAGAACATATTTCCAAACAGAAAAGTTGGAAAAAATATGGCAATAGTTATAAGTAAAAAAAATTAGGCAAAATTGTTAAGAGTTGTAATGATAAGGAAAATAAAGCTCCTATGAGGTTAATTGCTCTAAAAGAATAATCAATTATGTACATGATGTTCCATACACAAAACTATAGAAATAATCTTGTCAGCCAGTGCAGATCACTTATCTAAATTACATAAACATATTACTATCATGAGGTCACTTCTCATTAAAAAAAATATTTTATTTCTTCTTTTGCTTATTTCTATGGTTAGAATTTTAGGATGAACATGGATACATTCACAATGGTGATATTGGATGACATTAACATCAAAACAGAGTATATCACATTGTCTGCCATAATGAGATTGAACTGCATCAAACCAACTGGAAACCTAAGTGAAACAAAAGTGCTGATTGAGTGCTTTCCTGCCCACTTGGGCTGAACTATTAGCTTTCTGCCTTCACACTAGAGCTACAGTGCCAACTCACCTGGCTTTCCAGCTTGGCAGTTGAAGATGCAGAGATTTCTCAGCCTCCATAACCAGTGATTCAGTACTTAGAATTAAAGATAAGTATCACAATACATAGATTTGATATTGTTTCTCTGAAGAACTATACAGACGAAATTAATGATCAAAGTTACATTTAAATGTCGCTAGTCTTATATTGGCACTCAGTGAAGGCTATAGTGGAGAGGCCAGAGCTAAAGATGTGGGCAGAAAGATGCTGCAGAATGTGGACAAGAATGCCAAATGACAGCCTGTCACAGACGCTTGGGAAAGAGCACATTGTGGTGTTCAGAAAACCAAGTGACCTGAGTTCTAATTCAAGATGGGTTTCTATGTCCTGGGGTATGTCAGTGACTTCCTTCTCTAAATCTCTCATTTACTTCTCCCTGACTTTGTTAGATCATAAATCTCTAGGATTCTTTATCTGTTCTGTAAACTCAAAATTCCACTCTTGATACGAAACAATATTTAGAGGCTCTTATCCAAACTGTGAATCCCTTGCCCTGGCTTTGTTGTTGTATACTACAACCGAAATTCCATCAGTACTCAATAAATAATACATTAAGCAAGCTGTTTTGGACATCTTGGTTTAATTGTGAAGCCTGGAAATGCCCTGCCTTTTGGCAAAGTCTTCACAATATCAATTACTTTATTAACTTTGCAAACATATAACGGAAAAATAGGCACATTACTTTGAAACAGACATGTTTAATTTAATTCTCTTTCTTAATCATGGAAAAAGCCAATTTATGAGAATAGCACATTTCATATCAGGTAATTTATTTATGATGAAAATTATATAACTTCACAGCAGTTGATGCAGTTTAAGGACATGGTACGTGGGTTAGAATGAGGTTCCATTGGCCAAACAGCCCTTACTATGCCTCTACTACTCAGAATGCTGATCCATATCTGGGTCTGAGCTAGCCTGCGAAAAGCCTTGTTAAATTCATTCCACATTGGCCCAATGGGATCATTGTCAAAGTTGAGACATTTGTATAGTGTACTTGAAGATTAACGTCTTAAATGCCAGAATTCATGTGATCTACATTATATAATTTTGGTTTGAGAGACACATATAGCTGAACCTGTCGGATCACATTAAGGCAATCTCACAAACATTCCACCAAGCCACAGAAAACACATCAAGCCCTCAGTGACTGCATGTGCCTGCGTCCCCTAATGTGATCTTCATCCCAGTCACACCATTCTCTGGGTGTTTCCTGAGGCAGAGGCTTAAAAGAACAAAGCCGTGATTCTTCTGTGGTTCACATACGTATTCTCCATAATACTGAAAAATTCAAGTAAGGAAAAAAGAAAGAAAGGAGGAGGGGGGGAGCACCAACACACTAAATCTCTTTTCAGCATGTTGTCTGATCCCTTGCAACCTGGACATGTGGACCAGCTCTTACTTTCACAAAATTCTTTTCCTTCCTTTGTCTTAGGTTCTTTTTACAACTAAACCTGGGCCTAACAGTATTTAATGTCCTGAAACTTTCAGGTTAGGCCATATTTTACATCATATTTTATTTCTGGCCTTGGCAGTAAACTCAGAATTAGCCATTAAGTCAGGATTTCTCATCTAGTCAACTCCAGGAAAAAGTACAATTGAGAAGGAGGAAGAGCCAGAGACCTTGACCAACAGGAATTACATTAAGCCAGGAGAAAAGCATTCTTTCTACTTGGACTCCAATGGGAAGAAAGAAAGCCTTGCTTCCACATCAAATGAGGGTTTCTTCCAGCAGAGGGGCTCCGTGGAAATCCTTTCACTGGCCTTCATCCAATAAGACTGAATATGTCAGGACTCTTCAACTCCACCTCCTAGCTCCACACAATCAAGTGAGATTCTGAGATCTAAGCTATTATTTCTAAAGAGGGAGGAAAAAGAAGAATTTGTTCTCAAAATATCTGGTTCTCCACCCCCACCTTCCTTCATTTATGAAGCAAGCCATCTAAATCTCTTAGGCTATTTTTCCACAGGCTTGTTTATAATGTGGTAATGATTATGCTAATACCAGCTGGGAATACATCTATGTGGACATGTTGTGTGAGTGTGTCAGAGACTGGGGGAAGGCGGTATAAGCACATGAGGAGAACTATTCAATAAAATTATAGTACATATGTAGCCCTCTTTCCATATTTACTAGTTTTTGTAAGCCCCTTCTCAAATGGGAAATAGACCATGTTTCCTTTGCAGAGGGCTAGTTATTGAATAATGAAGACCATGTGTTCTGCTATATCTTATTTGTCTGAACACTCTGCAGCTATTTTCTAAACCAAATTAATAACAGTATACTAAACTTATTTCCCCAGTGAAAACTTCTGTCTACTAACAGTGTTAGTATGTGTACCCCACAGTCCCCAACAACACAGGTAACCACTACATAACCAAAGTCTATGATGGCAACCAAATGAGGAGAATGCAGTTTTCATGGTATGCAAAGGAAAACTGATACCCTGTAATTAAATGATTCTGTTTACACTAGCAAACAGTATTACATCACTGTCCCTACAAAGAGGAGAGAATGTGAAGTTTCAGGAAAGAAGGATAGCTATTTAATGTGGAATTTGTCACCACCATCAGCTTCAACACAATAAAATGCATGTAGAAAGTCCCTTGCAGCAGACCCTTGTGGAGAGTTTTCCTTGTCTGGGTCAGAGGGTGTGTTAGTGTCTGAAGGAGTGCTATCTTTCACACACCCACTTGCTGCACAAGGAGTTTACAAATGCATTTTTGTAATGTGTCCAAAATATGCTGAGGGCACAAAGATAAGAGGCTGAGAATGAATCCTCAAGTTGGTTGAAGTTAAAGAAATAGTCCCTTCCTACAGATCAAAACAACAACAACAACAACAACAACAACAACAACAACAACAACAACACATCCACAGGACAGCTAAATAGAAAAGAAGCAGCATTGTAGAGAAACGGCCTTCTTTTTTACCCTTCCCACAGCCAGGTAAAATACAAACAAACATGAGACTATTTTAGAAGAACCTGTTCTTGAAAGAGTTGTCTGTATTATTGCAAACTCTGACCTTTGCCATGTCAACATACAGGTGTTTTTCCTGGAGTTACAACTGTAGATTTTAAAATTAAAAATATAATTACAACATTTCTGCCTTCTGTTCCTTCCTTTTACCCCCTTCCAAGTACGTTATCCTTGTTCCCCTTCAAATTCACGGCATCCTTTGTTATTGTTGCATATGTGTGTGAGTGAACAAGTATATAAATATTCTCCCTTTCACAATAGAATAGCGTTTGGTGCGGTCAGTATTCAAGTCCTGTGTAGGCAGTCATTTTGGTGAAGTATGATGGGTGGAACTTCTCTGTCATTTCTAAGAGACACAATCTCACAATAGACTTTCTAGTTTTTTGATCCCAATCCAGTGCATTATAGGCGTATACCTCATTTAAGCACACTCTATAAAGCCCCATTAGGGTGATTTTACCTCCTTTCAGACATTGTGACTAAAATATTCTACTCATTCAACAGCTTGGTCATTCTCTCTCAAGTAAAATACTTCCTGGTGTTTTCTAATATAGTTTTTAAAGTTCATTAAATTTTTCATATGAAGAATCTCCCTAGCAGAATCAAAGTAACAAGAGCTAATGATGCAAGCTAGCAGATAAACTTTTGCAGGTTTCCATCTGAAAGTCATAACATAACCTTTTATTCTGTGTGTCACTGGTGCAGAAGGTTTTTCAAGGCAGAGTTCTTCAAGCTGCAAGATGTTAAACAGATGTACTGCTGAGTCTTCCAGGTCTAAGCTATGAGGAGTCTGCTTTCAGTCTCTGTGTTGTAGCCTTCATTTTAAAAAGTTCCTTTATCAACATCTTGATATTTGTTTTGTTGTTGTTGTTGTTATTATTATTTTAAAACTGTGTATTGTTTAAATTCTGATTTTAAAACACATTATTTTTGAACTATGTAAGAAGTGTTCATTTAAATTTTGCCATTTTCAGCAGTACTGTCTCCACTTCCTATGGCAGGTGCTGGAAGCCCAATCCCAGATGTTTTGATGTGTAAATAGCAAGTGAAGAATTTGAGAAATGGACAGAGATGCAAGAAGAAGGAAGGCATAAATAAAAACAGACTTGTTGAAACTTTAGTCCATCTGCGTCTGTCACTAAAAGCCCTTTCTAAACATCTTGCCTTTGTTTTCCATTGGTGGCTTTTATGTTTAACTCTTTTCTCATGTTACAAAAGTCACTCTCTAAACCATGAACTAGCCATAGTGATCAGTCTAAATGTTCACCTCGCTATTCATTTCCAACAAACCATATTCTATTCTGACTTTGACTGGAATAAGTCCTACATTCAACTTCAATATGCTAAGATTGAGAATCCTATAGATGCAGACATATCCCTCATGTTCAACTTCCTTTTAGTTTGGTATATGTTTGTATTGTCAAGCATGATGAATGGGACTCTTAGAGTATACTAGCCTCTATCATTGCAGTTGAAAGGCCAGTTTCACCCCTTTTGTTCTTATGCATTTGTTACTTAAAGGAATTTCAAAATGCATAGCTGTAACAGGCATAAAATACTGCTTATTTGTCTTGATGTTGACAAAGCATTTGCATCATTTCAATGAAATACTAATTAGCAGAAATGCTTTTACAATATAGCACAACCTTTAAAATTCATGCAACTTTCTTCTCAAATACTTTTTTCTTTCAAGCTAATTAGTATGTAGGTGAAATTAAAGTCAACTACACAACTAGTGCAGAATTGAGTTTTGCTTTAACTAATTGACCATGGGGCCCTTATGCATCTCACTGACAGGAACAGATAGCTTCCGTTACTTATCAAAAGCACCAGTGTCTCTGGAGAAAGGGAAACATATATGGAAGAGTCAGATATACCCAAATTTCAGCCATGTATTTAGCACATTCACAGTCTGTGTCTGGAGGGTTGCTTTCTCATTGAAACATGGTTTCCTCATCTCCTATAATGATGAAGAGTATGGTAATGTTTATATTTTCACACCATATACTATAAGGACTAGACACAGTTCCTAAATGATACAATACAATGTCTGAAACCAGGTGTGGTGGATTGAAAGAAAATGGCTACCAAAGGAAGTGGCACTATAAGGAGGTGTGACCTTGTTGAGGAAGTGTGTCACTGTGGTGGTGGGCTTTGAAGTCTCATATATGCTCAAGATACCACCCAGTTTCTCAGACCACTTCTTGTTGCTTGCAAGTCACTATGTAGAACATTCAGCTACTTCTCCAGCACCATGTCTGCCTGCATGCAACCATGTCACACCATGATCATAATGAACTAAACATTTGAAAATGTAACTGACCCCAATTAAATGTTTTTCCTTCATAAGAGTTGCCATGGTCATGGTGTCTCTTCACAGCAACAGAAACCCTAACTAAGACACCAGGGCTGAGTAACTTTTGGTCATTACCATTTGCCTCCTTCCTACTCTGCTCCAACCAAAGGGTGCCTCTCCTTCTCTTTAAAATTAACTAACCATTTTCCCTTGTCAATGTCTGCCAAGAGTTTGCTGGACCCTACTCCCTAGAGAGTTCTTTTAAAGATATAGCACCAAAGCTACCTCTTCTATGATGCATTTCCTCAATTCTTCACATTGTGACTCAATTCCATGAATGTCAGGATATTTGCTGGTAGAGAAGATTGAATCAAACACTTGATTAGCATATTCTAATCATTGGCTTTCAGATAGTACCTCTGTGTGTGTGTGTGTGTGTGTGTGTGTGTGTGTGTGTGTGTGTGTACTCCCTTCTGCCCTCATTTTCTATTCCCTTCCTCTTTTTTTCCCATGGGGAACAATTCTATTTAATATGTGTCTGTTTCAAACAGGCTCTTACAGAATGGGTACTACTTTCACACTTCTATTGCATTAACAGGAGACCATGCAGAGCTCACTATACTTTTTTCTACCTATTTTAACAGCTTGCCAAGTTGCTGCAGGTACTTCTAATTATTGCCTAATACTTCTTTGAACATGCTGCCCACCTTTCCCTGCTCTTAGGATAATAAATTTCTAGCCATCAAAAATAAATACTTTTAAACATGACCCCTACATACTTTCTTAAAAACATTATTGGTAATTTTTCCAAAGAACAGAATTGCAATTCATAGAAACAAATACATTTACTTATTACACAACACTAAAGCTTTCCATAGAATAACAGAAGCAGTGCAGTCAGTGCTCACATCCTCCCGACCCTGCTGGTACTTGGCTATACCTTTGAACACTTCACACTTTGCTCAGTGCACTTCAGTGACTTAGTGTTCCTGCTTTCATTTATGCCTGCTTACCAATATATTTCATTTCCATGGCTCTATTTTTCTTAGTCATTCAGCTTATATAGCTTCGAAAATTTTTTAATTAAACACTTATCTTTTCTCTTTACTCTCAGCAAGAGTATAAACTCCTTTAACATAAATGGGGGCAAAATTTTTTTTACTTACTTTTGTGCTCAATGTAATACCTACCTTAACACATGAAAAAAGGCATGTAAAACCTAGACATAAAAACAAATGGAAGGCACAAGAACTACAAATGTACAGTAGAAGAACAGATGACAGAGAATGCTTCTAATTCTGAAATAAGCTAGATTCACCCTCTCCTTTGCTAGTGTGACTTCTCCTGGCCAGCTGAACTGAAATGTCAGTACCTACTTGTTGTGGTTTGAATGACGTCTCTCAAATTCTTAGGCATCTGAATACTTGTTCCAAAGTTGGTGACATTGTTTGGGCAAGTTTAGGAAGTGTGGTCTTATTGGAGGAAGTATGTCACTGGAGGCAAGCTCTGAGGATTCAAAGGCCATGTGCATTTCCATTAAGCTCTATTTGCTTCCTGTTTATAGTTCAAAATGAGCTCCCTACTTTTCCTGCCACCATACCTGGGTGCTTGCTACCAGACTTCCCTGCCCTGATGGTGATGGACTCTTATTCATCTGGAACTGTGAACCCAAAATAAAACCTTCCTTATATAAGTTGTCTTAGTCATGGTGCTATGTTACAAGCATAAAAAAGTAACTAAGATACACTCATTATCAACAAAGCTATTGGTGGCTACACACAGAATAAAACTCAATCTTCATCCCTTACCTCTGCACAAAATTCAGCTAAAAAATGTATCAAAGACCCTGAATCTATAGAAAAGAAAGTAGTAAACATGTTGGCATAGGGACCAACTTTATGAACAGGACCCCCAATAGTATAGGCATTGAGCATTAAGACCAACAATTAATAAATAGGACCTGATGAAATTAGTAAGTTTCTGTACAGCAAAGTACATCATCACTTGAGTAAAGGAGAACCAAAGAAAAGGAAAATTTCTTTACAAGCTGTATATCTGACAGAAGGATAATATCTAGAATAAAAAAACTTAAAAAATTAAGCATCAAGAAAACATCCAAATAAAAAATTAGGCATAGACTAAACAGAGTTCCAAAAGGATGAAAAATAGATAGCTAAAAAAAAAACACTTTAAAAATGTTCATCATCCTTAGTCATCAGGCAGCTGCAAATTAAAACTTCTCTGAGATTCCATATTACCACTGTCAGAATGATGATCCAAACAAATGGTGACAAATGCTAGTATAGACATGCATAAAGGGAATAATTAATCACTGCTGGTGGAAATTGAAACTGGTACAACCATTATGGAAATCCGTGTGGAGTTCATAAAAAAGTTAAATATATATATGCGTGTGTGTGTGTGTGTGTGTGTGTGTGTGTGTGTGTGTGTGTGTGTGTATTCTACCTATACCACTCTTGGATATGCACACAAAGGATTGTATATATTACTCTAGAGATAATCTCATCCATATTCACATTCATCAGTGTTCTACTTACAATAGCCAGGAAATGAAAGTGGCCTGGATATCCACCAACTAATAATGAAAATGTGGTATATTTACACAATGAAATATTATTCAGCTATTAAGAATAATAAAATTATGAAACTTGCAGATCAATGGATGGAGCTGGAGGCAAGAATTCTGAGTGAGGTAACCCAGACCCAGAACAACAAACATCAAATGTTTTCTCTCATCTCAGCTGTGGACTGTAGCAAGCTTTTTTTTTGGCAACCAATCAGCTTCTAAATCATGACATGGAGATTTCATATATATATATATATATGAATACTCGGCCTTATCTTATGCTTGTCCCACTAGCTCTTACTCTTACAACTTAACCTGGTTCTCTTCATCTATGCTTTGCCTTGGGACTTTTTGCCTTTCTTTTATCCTGTATGTCCTACCTTTCCTGCTTCTTCCATGTCCAGCTGGCTGGTGGCTGACTTGCTCCAGATTCCCTCTCTTTCTCCCTTGTTCTCCCTTCTCTAGAGCCTGGATTCCTTCCCCTACTTATTACCTCTGCCCACCAGCCCCGCCTATCCCTCTACTGACTAACTATCAGCCATTCAGCTTTTTATTAGACCAATCAGGTGCCTTAGGCAGGCAAGGTGAAACAGCAACACATCTTTACATAATTAAACAAATGCAGTATAAACAAAAGCAACACACTTTTATATAGTTAAAGTAATATTCTGCAACATAAACAAATGTAACACTATGTAACAAATGGTCTAAGTAATATTCCTCAACAGTAGATATTAACTTTGAATCTTCAGACATGTGTGTTTCATTTGGAATACCAATTGGGGTCACGCAACTGTTAAGATGCCACAGGGAGGAAAATTCAAGGGAGTAGAGATAGACTATTTTAATGAGTTGAAAAGGAAAAATAGAGCAGGAAGGGGAGTGGACATCAGGGTAGAGAAGGAAGTATAGGGAAAGATAAATAACAGTAAAGACCTTTTGTAACATACATGGACTCCTAATATCGTAGAAGTTTCATAAACGCCCACACACATACACACACACTTTTATAAAAAAAATTTAAATGGTGTTACACTATAATAGAGCAACAACACTCCTACTAGACACTAGGGCTAACAAATAAAAGCCCAATGCCATGAATGGAATATTGTTTTAGAGTTGCTGGACAATGAGGTCCCACAGACTCACAAATATTACAGGTTCTTGACTTTGCTCTAGATTACCTATGATAACTTGACAGTAAGACCATATTGCTAATGACACTGTATACTTGAATAACAGAACATAAAATCAAGCAGGTACTACCCTAGAAGTTTCATCCTTAATAAGTAGCCTTCATAGTACTGACAGGTGCTACACAAGCTACTGAAAGAGAAAAGTAATCACCACTAATACCGAGCTGTAAATTCTGTGAGCTACAACAGTGAGTGGCCTAGAAAGACATGTCCACATGTGCAATAGTGGCATGAATGTTATGGGAGTAACTAATCACTTTATACCTTGAACTATTATTGGGCCAAGAACCTATGGCTACACAGGTCATAGGTCCTAGAGGATAACCCACTGGGAAGAGTTCGGAGGTGGGGTCAATGATCAAAACACATCATATGAAACGATACTCTCAAAGAACTAATTTTTTAAAAAGAGTTTTTGAGACACCAATGTACTAAATTCTGGTGTAGTCTTGATAAATGTCATCAGTCTCCCTACAGCATTTGCTTTAGTATTCACTTTTAGGGCCTGCTAGAAATCAAACTGGCTACTTAACCTTGATAACTATCAAAGCATCACTATTAAACAGAGATTAAAAAAAGATGGTTAAAAACATGCCTTGCTTGATAATATTAATGTACCCAAGTGAGTAAACAAGAAAACATTTACCCAGTAACCAAAGCTGGAATCATACTTTGTATAATTTTCCTGCTAAAGGTAGAGGAATAGTGGTCTCACAGTCAACTGTATCATCCTGAGTACTTGCTCCCATTCTGTCCTGAAAGCTGCCAAACCATACAATGCATTGATCTAGAAGGCTTTGGAGTCAGTATTATGGCTCTGCCACATGATGGCTATGTTACTATTTCATTGACCTGACCCCTCATCTGTGAACATGAATGCTGATACTTACCTTACATACATTATAGGTAAGTGCAACAAGAGCATAGTATTCAGAAACTGTTATTCTATCATTCCTCTTATTTTCTAACCTATTCCACATGATCAAGACTTCAGTGATATATCATAATACACTATTCAAAAAGAAACAAAGTTGGGAAATGCTTATATTTATGGTAACTATTTATGGTAAATTATCAGGACATTTTTCTTTCAAAATTTAATTGCAGTTGCTATAGTGGGAAAAAATACTCATTTAAATATTTAGTTACAGATTTGAGTCCTAGTTATTACCATTCCCTTGCTGTGTGAGTTTGAGCAAGTCCCCTGAACTCAAATCAAGAGGCAGACCAATATAAATATGAACAATATATCTACTCCAGAGACACTGTAAGAATCTACTATTTTACATGTGAATAACTCTGCAAAATACAAAATTGCATGAACTATGTTCATTTTCCATGATTTCCACAGTTCGTGTCTGGGTTATTAATGGTATTTAGGTAGTGTTAAAAAGAAAAACCTCTACTATGACTTAAAATGTCAAAAGCTTTTTTCTAGGGATAAAATAATGCTAGCAAAAGTCTTACCTTTTTTGTTGTTAAGAAAATGCAAACTTTTATTTGGTGTTCTCTAAAGCTAGACGGTCCTTTCTCACATTGAGCAAATAGAAGAGGAGGCATCACCACCTTCCCTACCTACAAATGGACTAAAAATAGTATCTCCCTTCAGTTCCTATGATGTGTCTTACTGTTGGAAAAAGTCATCTTAATTCCTGATAATGGTGATACTTCCTTCTTTGGGCTGGCATCTAGACATCTCAAAGCTAAAACTGAAGTTACTTCTTAATGTTCTGCTATACAGCATGAATCTTATGTTCCCACTTCATTCCCAGATGTGATTTTGTATTCCTACCTATGTTTCTCATTGCCCAAGATTTTCCTGTTGTTCATTTATCTTCTTGAGTAAGGAGATTAAAAAGGAAATGGATGAGCAGCTCAGTATCAACACACATTTCCTGTTTAATATTTATTCAAGAAAATGTCCTGGCTGAGATGGCAGTGCTTGTTTCTTACTGTCCCTCTACACTGGAAGTACCAATCCTTAGTCTTTGTTTTGGCTTCTCTTTAGAAATATTTCTTGACATTATTTACTTTCTCCTGTATTCAGATTAGTGACTACCCTAATTGTCACCATAGAATCTACATCCAGTAACTGGTGGACACAGATGCAGTGATCCACAACCAAGTTGAGCTCCTAGACTTCACTTGAAGAGAGGGAGGAGGAATCACAGGAGCAAGAGAGGTCAAGATCATGGTGGGAAAAACCACAGAGACAGATGACCCAAGCTGGTGGGAACTCATAGACTCTGGCCTGTTAGCTGGGGGACATGCATGGGACTGAACTAGGCCCGCTCAATGTGGGTGACAACTATGTGGCTAGATCTGTTTAGGGAGCCCCTGGTAGTGAGACCAGGACTTATCCCGGGTGCATGAAGTGGCTTTTTTTAACACATTCCCTAGGGTGGGATACCTTGCTCATCCTTGACACAGTGGGTGGGGCTTGGTCCTGCCTCAACTTAGTATGCTAGACTTTGTTGACTCCCCAAGGGAAGCCTTACCCTCCCTGAGGAGTGGATGGGGGATGGGACTGGGGAAGGTGGAGGGGGAAGAAGGGAAGGGAGAGGGAACTGGGATTGGCATGTAAAATGAAAAAAAAAAACCAACCTTTTTTTTAAATAAAAAAAGAAATATTTCTTGAAAGAAATGCTCCAGACTTAGAGCTTTCTTATTCTAATGTTTAACATTCTAGACAATATATAAAGTTAAACATACCTGGTGTACATTCAGTGCTAGTGTAGTAATAGTTTTTATTTTGTATTACATAGATTCAGCCTCAGCAATAGCTTGCAGGACAGAACACTCTGCCCTAAGAAAACTTTCAGTGACATAAATATTACCATATCTGGTTTAAAAAAAAATGTTATGAAGGACAAGAGAAGATATTGGATATTTTGACTACAAAAAATCAAATCGTAAGTCTTAATTTTCTTTTTAAAATTCCTGTTCTTTAGTAATTTCATAAATGAAGACAGTTATTTAGATCACAGCCACCTTCAAATGCATACAATTTAAAACTCTTTATATTGATTCACATCACCTATCTAAGGATTTTTGCTAATCAGTAACAATTCTGATGTTTGCCTCATTGAAATTGCTCTCAAACATTTTCAAAATCCAAGTATTGAAAAATGTGAATACTAAATGGATGTGTTCATTAACTTGGTAGTAGCAATTATTATGTCAAAAATTATCAATGCCAAATGATACAAAAATAATAATGTATCATTTCTACCAACCATAGTATTAATATTGGTCTCTCAAATCACAGATTTATGGTGTACTTTCCCCTAGGTATGCTGTATTATTTAGATTAACACCAGTAATGAAATTAAATTGACCATTTACAGTTGGATTCCACTGAGGTTATACAGATGTGAAAGTAAATAGGACACAGAAATAATATATTTTATAGATTGCCTTGCCAATTATTGCAATAAAAAATGGAGTATGTTAATTCAATTACATGTACTAGGCACAATAGAATGCTTCCTAATGTTTAATTACACAAACACACATTATTTTATCTACGTCCCTCAAACAAAAATTCCTTTCTATGTAATATAGCTAAATAGTATAAAATTAGCATCATGCTACTCTCTTTGGACTAAAAAGAAATCTATTCAAGGGTACTGAGTTTTTAACTATTGGATAATTTCCTGAAAGATTAAAATATTAGGAAAATGGTTATTAGTTATTTGGGTTATATAAACTTCAAAAACATTAAGATATCTGCTAATAAGCCACAGACCTTTACATTAAGGTGGATCTTATGATGGAAGTTTTTAAAACATTTTGTCTCTTTGGTGCTGTGTAACTCCAAAGATTCTTTCTCAAGCAAACACACTGACTTAGTCTTCTTCAGCATGAAAGTTTAAGTATGTATTTTTGCTTTCTACTGTTTAAATACTGACTCTAAACACCAGATTTGTACCCAGGGTGTATTTGAAATTATGTTCAGTACAACCCATGGGATAAATTCATGGTTGTTTTAAATTATAGATTTGATAGTTTGAACCCAAATCTTAACAAAAACAGAAATGATGGTAACTTCTTTTGTTACTTTCATGATGAGGCAAAGTAATTCCCATCAGATTTAGTAAGTTGATTAGACACAGAGAAGTGAGGCTGCTGTATGATTAAGGTAAAAGAGAAAGTTTCCCTCTTACAGGTGAAGGCATTGGCTTTCACTGCACAGTGTAAAAGCACTGGAATACTAAGGCAGGTCTTTTCAAAGGCACACAATGACCAAGATGTGCCTATCATCCAAACCATTAAATAGTGCATTTCTGAAACCAAGGGCAACCTCCAGAGCTTTGGCAATAGTGTGAACAGCCATCTCCATATTTTGTCCTTTATTAAAATTTTTGAAACATAGCCACCTGTAGCTTAGGCTGGCCTCACACTCATTTTGGAGCTAAGGACAATTGTGAACTCAGGATCCTCCTGCCTCTACCTCCCAAGTGTTGGTATTTCAGATTGCACCACCATGACTAGTCTTTTTTTACTTTAAGTTTGTGATTTGTTAATCCCTTATTATTATCTTATATGTCATTTAGGATATAACATGGACCTTTATAATATTCTTCTACTGATAATCTAGCCTGAAGCACAAAGTACAGGTGAGAAAACATATATAATACCTCAGAAATTGCCCTTCAGTATCTGATTCTGTCTTCTCCCTAAGCTGGGGATGCCATTCCTCCAGTCAGCCACTACTCCAGCAGTTCAAACTTCCAGGTTCAAATCTGTCTCTGTGAGTCTCAAAATCCAGTAATATACAAAGCACATAACCAACACTCAAAAAGGTTGAGTCAAAAAAAAAAAAAAAAAGGTTGAGTCCACTTAATGAGTCTCTGTGTCACACAGATAAACACTTACTTGTCCCTAGTGGGCTGTTTCACATCTGATTATGAGGACAATTACGACACGACAAGACTTTGACCCTGAAGACTCCCATAATCACCTTGCTTTTTCTTACTTTTCACAAGTAATCCTTGCCTCCTACTTAATTGAAAAAAATTGACAAAACACAAACTTCCTATACTTCACCTTCAAACAACACATACCTTTTCCTGCCAACCTCCAAGCTTTGATGCATGCACCCCTTTCTTATAGGTTCTCAGTGTGTCCATATCCACTCCAGTAGGCTCCAAACCTTATCAACGTGTGATCTTCCATCTTTCTCTAGAAAAGTGTGATACCTTCCTCCCCATCATTAGCACCTCTTTGGACTCAACACTGTTGATCTAAGGGCTCTCTCTAACTACCTTCCTTGTTCATACGAACTGTCAAACTTCTACTTCGGCTCTGCATCCCTCCCTCCTCTGAATTCTCTCTACACAAATAGCACTTGCTAGCACACATACAACTTCACAAGGTCATTCTTCAATCATTCATATTGGGTCAATGGCGTGAGTGTCTTCACCATTAACAGTACTTGCTAACAGTATCAAAACAAAACCACTTTTTTTTATAAAAAATGTGAAGTCAATTTATATTACTTGCTAATGATATTAAGTAAAATAATGGAATATTCTATTAACTCAAATCCCCACTCTTTTAAAGCTGGATTTTGCTTCCTGCAATGTGAATTCATAGAAAAGTGATATTAGCATGTACAGACTTATTTAAAAATTATAAAAATTTTAAATATTCTGTTTAAAAATGGCTTAATATTCATATAGACAGTAATTGGGATATATTTGAAAAAAATAAGTTCTTTCATTAAATATAATTCACTCACTAATAAAATACTTGTACATATGTCAAAAATTAATAGAAAATAATTACCATTATAAAGAGCAAATTTTTATTGAACACTGCTAATGAAATTAATGTTCTTCAGTTTACTGTGTACTATTTGACATTCTGTTTATACAAGATACAGATAGTAGGCATCAGAGAATATCCATGTTACTTCATATTGAAGTGCTTGGGTATAAATCCAGAGACACACACGAACTAGCAAAAGATCACCATGAGCTACAACCCAAGCCCCAGAAACCTCTTCAACACTGAATGCCATCATTTGAAGAGAAGAGCATCATCTCACATAGGTTTTGGGATACTTTTAATTGCACCAATTTGAGGTTATTTTCCTGAAAAATTTAGGCCAGGCCTAAGCTGTACAAATTATGGATATATAAATATTTATATGTGTGTTGCTCAGTAGTGATTTTTCCAGAAAATATCAATAAAAGAAATTCAGACTGTTCCCTAAATCAGAACTTTTTTTGCCAAATGATTGTATCTTATTCAAATGTTAACAAACAAAAAAATATGTGTAACTACATAATTTCTAAAAATATTCTAGGTTTAGATCATGTAGCATTATTAGGTGATATTGAAATGTTCCTACAGCTTCTCAAAACACAGAATGTTGTAAAAAAAAAATATTATTTAATCAACCAAATAGGTGACTGTGAAATCAAGCAAGTTTGTGATTTTACTTTTAAATCTGTATTTACATTGCTTGATTTTTTTTATCATGTGCTTAGTTACAGAAACTCTAAAGAAATAAAATATAGAATTATAAATATTTTCATTGATCTCCAAAGTAAAATGAGCTGTTCTACTCCATTTCAAAATATATTTGCAGAGTAAGGAAAATAAAACATATTTCCCAACTGCACCAAAATACTCAAAAGTGTCTCATTCAAGAAGAGAAATCAGAAAAACTAATTAACAGTCTAAAATATGCTTTGTTTCAAGTGGATATAATATTACTAAACAAGTTTAAATTTTGAAATTAATGATGAAAAACATCAGTTATACTTTAAAGGAAATAAACATATCAAAAACTAGAATTTTACTCATGATATAAATAGTTCTCTCATTTAATTTTATTGATAAATTTTAATAAAATTATTTGTGGCTGTATCAGCTTTATATATCCTGAACAATTGTTTAGTTAATGTAAACTTCATAATAATGTTTCATTCACTATTGGCTTTAAAGTAGCTTTCTACAGATTGCACAGTTATTATAGCAAGCCACATCCTAACATCTGAGAGGTACAAAGGAAAACTTAGGATTTAGTAGCCTGTGTGACAGAGGACAGTTTTGGTTGTGAGTCCTTCCTTTGTTTGAGACAGAGTGCCTGATGATTCACTGCTGTGTATGCACAGCTACCTGGCCCATGAGCCTCTGGTCATTATTCTGTCTCTTCTTCCCATTTTACTGTAGCAGTTTTGGAATTAGAGATATGTGCTCCTACACCTGGCCATAAATGAGTTCCAGGGATATGAACTCAGATCCTCAAATTTGAGTGACAGGCACTTTTCCAAATGACCCATCTTTCTAGTCCTAAAGAGAGGAATTGTATTAAATCATATGAGGTAAGACAATAATAATGTGGTACTAAATTAATTTTAATGAAATTAAAATATAATATTTAAAATTCACATATAAAATACAGATTTATAGTTTCTAACATTTTATTGTAAAACAATGTTGACACTATTGTTTTAGTGATATGATAAAATAAATGTTACATTTTGAAAATCCTTTGTGAATAATAATGAAGTTCTTTTGTAAAATATTAACCTGAACTGTATTCTAAAGCTTCTCATTGCTTATTTAAGATCAATTTTGGAGAACCTAACCCAACAGAGTGAGAGACATACACATACAGAGAGATGGGGGCTCAGTTCAGATTGCCATACTTCAAATGCTTCCTTATTCTGCAGAACTTGGTAGCTTCCTCCAATAATATACAAAGCTCTACAGTTCTTTCCATTAAAAATGTTTCATACTTAAGCTTCAGCTAAAGAAATGTTAACATTTAACCCTTCTAAAGAGAATGGACTCTGAGTTGCAATCTTTTTCCTTGAGGGATTGTTTTACCTTGGTGTCACACACGGAAACATAATGCATGGCATAAAGTTGGTCTAGTTTAAAATTTTCTAAACTAAATTGTCTTAATTTCTGTAGCTGTATGTCACTCTAAGACATAAATCATTCAGTAATGTTGGATAGATGTTGTAGAAGGAGGAATTTTGACATGCTTTTGACAACCTTATCTGCAATGGCTTCCTCTGGTCTGCCCCACCCCTCAGGTCTGTTCATGGGTATTTTATCTCATCTCCTAGATGTCTAGACAGGGAAGAAGGATTGAACTAAAATTTCCCATGTGACAGAAACACATCCTCAATTCCACCTGCAAATGTGTGACTGTGTGTTTGTGGCAATGAGACAGACATTGAATTTCAGTACAGAATGTGCACTCTGCTACTTCCCTATTGCCATGGCAAGCTGTTTCAACACCATGTTTATCTGTAAAACATGCACAACCCTACCTCCCCACAGAGTTTTGTGAGGCCAACTCAACTCAAGTCAACTTTTCCTCTCTAAATAATGCTTGCTTTTTCAATATACATTTTCTGTTCTACTCACACCCAACACTTTGGGATTCTCTCATGAAAAATGGAGTGCCATCTTCATTCTTCACCTTTGCTTTGAATTATTCCTTTCTCTGGAGATAACATTAATATATCACAATTCAAACAATTCTCCTCCTTAACCTCCTCCAAGTTGAATCAACCTGTAGAAGTCTTTATCAGAATATTTGCTTGTGAGCACAGCTCTCCCCACAGTTCTACATTCTCTGAGTCACAAAACTATGCTTCTCCTCTCTCCCATTTCATGTGTACATTGCACATGTCTACCCTGAGGGGGATAAAACCTAATTGAGTGATTAATTAAATGAATGATATATATATAAGTACATTCTATAATGAGGTAGGGATTTGCTTAGATGAGTTAAATCTGAAATATAAGTCATTAGAGATAATGGATCAAATGCTCTCCATGATATCAGTTAATTTGTGTGTTTTAAACCTTTGACCAAAAACTGCTAGAGAGCCTGAGACATGTTTTATAAAAGAAAATGAAAAACATCACTGAATAAATCTTACATATGGTCAGCACACACTCATAACAATATTTTATCTTGTTTGTATTAGGTTAGCATCAAGGTCTTCTAGATGACAAATCCAATGGAACAGGCAAACTGACATGCAACACTCAGTACACCATAAGACTAGATTATAAGCATGTTTCTCTCATTTCCTCATGGTCATTGGATTTAACTGCTTAATAGTGGTATTTGAAAGGTTAAATACATTTCCTGCTCTTGGCCACCTTGACTCTTTATTAAAATAACTATATTGCCAAAGCCTAGCCAGAAAATATGTTATTTTTAAAATAACTGTAAAGGCATAGAAAGAAAATCAATCCTAAGTAGGAATTTGCTATAGTTAAGAATTATAGAACAAATGACTCCCAACTTGTTGTAAGTTGCAAGTAAAATCATTCGAAAGGAATGGAAAATAACAGTAAAACAAGAAACAAACGTCCTTAAGGGTGAATCACAGGTGTTCCATAAACAAATGTATCACTCAGATTCATGGTTTGGGAAGTACTTGGCAAGAGAGGCTACAGACAGATGATTATGTGAGCAACAAAGCAGGGCAAATTAGAAGGAATAAAACTGGAGTCAAGGGAACCATTAGGTGAAAATAATTCTTCAGGCACAGGGCACTGGTCTGTGGCCCACACTGGACCCAGACTGTAGCCCACCCTGGACTTGGGTCCACAGCCCACATTGAAGTTGTGTTATTTATACTGTCATGTCTCTGCCCTCAGAAAACAGCCTTACAGCGCAGAATGACTATCTTGACTCACACTTCCCGGAGGGGGGGTGGCAAACTTTATATTCTGCAGCTCATTTACTTTAAATCACATGTCATTTCTCTTACAGGACTTTTCACTAGTGGTAAAATAAGCAAATAAATCCTTTAACCTCACAATTTATAGAAAAGTAGTATCCCCCTCTTTGTGCTCAGGGTACTGTTGGCTGACTGAAGAGCAGCAAATGGCCCCTCCACACTTTGGGATTCCTCTAGCTTCTGCTTAGATCTCTTAAAACTGGTTGAGTGAATTGGGACCTCTCCTCTGGTATCAGTTATTTCCCTGAACTGGAATTATGGTGTCAGGCTGGTATCCACTGGTGATGGCAGTGGAACTCTGCGCTCTGCCTCCACCAGCACCTAGCTCTTGGTTCAGGTTCTCTCAGAATGGGACAATGGACAGGTTGCTCCACTCTGCTCTATGATTCTCACCCTCTCTCCCAAAATTCTGGATTATAACATGCACTGACTCTCTTCTTTCCTACTACAAAGAGAATTTTCCCCCAAACAAACAGTTGATACTTCAAGAATATGGTGTGTGTGTATATGTGTGTGTGTGTGTGTGTGTGTGTGTGTGTGTGTGTGTGTGTGTGTGTGTGTGTGTGTGTGTGTGTGTGTTGTCAAGGTCAAACATGCTTGCAGTCATGGATGCTATTGGCTTAATGAACTGGTAAAATTGAGGAACAAAGAGGAAATCAAGATTATCAAAAATTTACACATATTATTTTAATATGTACAAGATATTATCCAAACATGCACCTAAATCTAGATTGGAAGAATTAATTTTCATAGAGTTAACTTTCCTGTGAGTCCTTTCTAGCTGTTTCCATGTGATTAATACATAACTCTGCTGTAGTCTTTCCACTGCTTCAGAGAACAAAACATAGATCATAGCATCTTCCTCACTAAATAAAGGAATCTAAAATTTGTGCCTGGTGAGATGACTTAGTGGTTAAGAGCACTTGCTCTTCCTGCAGAGAACTAGGGTTCAGTTTCCAGCACCCACAGGTGGCACACAAGCATCTGTACCTCCAGTTTCAGGGCTTCTGGTGCCTTCTTCTGGCCTGCTGTGCACTGCATATAGGCAAAACAAATATAAAATTAATAAATATTTTTTAAAAAAATCAAGGATGAGTGGAGAGGTGCAAGAATCAGGGAGGAGATGAAGGAAGAGAAAATATGATCAGAATATACTGAATAAAAATGTTTTAATGAAAAAAAGAATCAAGATACACTGGTCTTAAACAGAATTTTAAATTCTTTTTTTTTTTTTTTTTTTTTTGGTTTTTCGAGACAGGGTTTCTCTGTGTAGCTTTGCGCCTTTCCTGGGACTCACTTGGTAGCCCAGGCTGGCCTCGAACTCACAGAGATCCGCCAGGCTCTGCCTCCCGAGTGCTGGGATTAAAGGCGTGCGCCACCACCGCCCGGCAGAATTTTAAATTCTTAATATTAGGAAAGTATTAAAATACAAACTATTTTTTCTAATATGCAGTTTTTCTTTAAATGTGCTACTAAAATATCATATATTCAATTTTTTAACTTTTTATTGATTCTTTGTGAATTTCACTTCATGCACCACAATCCCACTCATCTCCCAGTCCCTCCATATCTGTTCTCTGCCCTTGCAAACCCTCCCACCAAAGAAAACAAACAAACAAAGAATCTCGACACAGAAGCACTGTCACACAGTATACCGCTTTGCTCAAACAGCTTTAATTGAAAATATTCATTGCAGTGAGCCATTGGACTGCAGACAGGTCTCTGGTTTCTGCCACACCATCAATACTGGATCCTCACTGGGACTCCTTTCTGGTGTCCTGTTGTTGCCCAGTGCCAATAGAGATCCTACAGTTTTGGTTGCAGGACCAGTCCCTTAATGAGCTCAAGCAGCCAATAGTCAGGGTAGATGTTGGAGTGGGCCAACTAAAAGCCTGTGGTAGCTGAGTTAATCAGCTCACTCTCCTGTACCCCTGCCACCAGGACCAGCTCGCTGGCAAGGGGTGGGGCCAGCTTTCCTGCCTGTGGCAGCTGGCAAGAGGCAAGACCAGTTCTCCCAAGCTGACCAAGAAGAGAAGCAGGGCCAGTTCTCCTGTCTGCCACAGGCAACCAGGGACAGGGCCAGCTCTACTACTTCCAGCAAGGGGCAGGACCTGCCATCACCACCACCACCATGCCCTCAGGTTAGCTCTACTATGCCCACACTACCAGGGCTAGCTCTACTGTGCTAACCAGGTGAGGTGCAGGGGTGCTTTCCTGAGTGCTGCAACCAGGAAGCTGCAGGACACCTTACCCTCTCTCATGCCTTTGGGGCCAGCTCTCCCATACTGAGAAGGCGAGGGGCAGCACATACTCAATTTTTATAAAAATAGCAATCTATAGTCATAATAATTAAACATTTAAAGTCTGAACCATTCATAAGTGATATTTTAAGTAGCAATTTATAATGAAACTGCCTTAATCTTCTTGACCCAAAAGAAACAATAAATCAAACTAGGAAGTTTGGTCAAAATAAATAAATAAAACCCAGTATTGATGGAGGAGCAGTATGTATCCAGAACTGTTCTAGAGCCTTGTATGCATTAGCCTGCTCCTTCGTCTCTCAAGGTAAAAAACATATCTTCATTTTACACATTAGGAGATGGAAGTACCGAAAGGCTAAGCAGCTTTCTCAAGTCACTCAATAAACAAGTAATAGAGTTAGAATTTTAACCCAAGCAAACTGTCCCCATCACTCTTACCCACTGTATTGGACTGCCTCACATGGAAAAGAAGTGTACAGCGCTGAGCTGAAGATGAAAAAAGAAAAAATACTAGGCGTAAAAGACTCTGTCATCTTTATAAGGACAAAGGAAGGGACTGAGATTCCATATTTAGAGTTGGCAAGCATCGTGATCCCCAGAACCATATGTTTCTAATGACCCGATCACTGGGCCTTTCATTTCTGATCATTTGACATTTTTAAGCATGAATCATCTAATGAAAAAATTACAAGGCTTTCTTTTGAACACACTGTTTATTTGTCACCAAAAGATCTCAGATATACTTTAAACAAATTCCTTCTATAAAGGAAAGACTGCATACCCTCATGAATGGCATAACCTAAAAATAGAAATTATTTAAAACAGCTCTAACACCTTTTCTAAATTTCCCACATTGTGAAATGACAGCAACGTCTCCTTTTCAACACTGCCTTCTAGTCAATGCAAAAAGAAATAAACCATGCCCACATGCTCATATTTGGTGTTTACTTTTCCATCAGTCATCTAAAATAGGACACAAAAAGGGATGTGTCTGTCTCTGTTAGAAAGAAGAGAAAAGTGAAGGGACGGAAATCTAATGCAACACAAGAGTTGCTGGATTTGGAACTGATTGAAAGAGGTTTGTGTCACCAAACATTTTTCAAAGACCTATCAATCTGCAGCTCTTTTTATAAACCAACCTGTAATGAGTGGTGTTTCCAC
Organism: Peromyscus californicus insignis; assembly: GCF_007827085.1. Classification (NCBI taxonomy): domain Eukaryota; kingdom Metazoa; phylum Chordata; class Mammalia; order Rodentia; family Cricetidae; genus Peromyscus; species Peromyscus californicus. Next base: position 45,641,811 of record NW_026294606.1, on the reverse strand, counting down.
ACATTTTCTTCACACAGTTGCTTCTGAGTTTGGCAGTGTCTTTGATTTGAGAAAGAATTTCAAACTTTAGATGATCACACAGAACCTTTCTGGCATCACAGAAAAGAATATTTAGATCATAAAGACTTAAAGGAATGTCAGCTAGAGTTCCAAGTGGTTGGAACTTTCATTTCATTTCTGAGGTGCCCAAAGCCACATTGCTGTATTTACAAGTATGTTTATAAGTGATGCCATTTGTAACTGTAATTAATCAAGAATTAAAAAGGACATAAGAAAGAAGAGCAGAAATAAAACATTAGTATTAAAAGTATAAATTCTAAAATATTCAAATACCAAGACATACCAAACATCATCATAATGTTCCTACTCACATCCCTGGTACCAAGGAAAAACCATCTTGGAAAAAAACAGCAAATCCTTGAAATAACAGAAAAGCGCCAGCACTAACAGTGGTAAACTTAGCACTCCCTGGGAAAATTCAAAGAAAGTGAAGTAATGTAACTTGTCACCTGCTGACTGGTTTCTGCTGCTTCAGAAAACAAAGAGCACACTGACTGGGGTTCAGAATGTACAGCCAGAGGGAGCAGAATTCCTAACTGCAGAGCAACAGACTCCATTATAAACACGAGCTTCATCCTCTCCACCCTTCCTAAACCACTGCTTCCCAATGTTTGGCCTTGAACTAGCAACACTACTGTCATCTGGGAACACACAAGGATACATATTCTCAGGCCACCTAAGACCAACCATATGTTTCTGGGGTAAAGCCCTGAAATGTGTATGAGTGTGATGTTTGTATACACCAATGCTGAGACACTGCCCCAAATCAGTAACATGCCCAGTGGAGCAGCCCATCATCTGAGAATCTGTTAGGAAGACTCCTATGAATTCGCTAGGAACAGAGCACTTTTCATGGCATATTGTTTGTATTTGAGTATTCATTCTATGTCAAGGCCACAACTGCTATGTCCACGTGACTTTTTAATCTATGCTGGACATGGATAAAATTATTTCCAAAGGAAAAATAGTGAGAATAGTGAGTGCCCTAAATGCACACCTACAGTCAAACTCCCCGGGAGGCCGTGGAAAGGAATTGCAAGTGCCATTGATAAAACAGATCAGAATTTTCACTTTAAAGGTCAAAAGAACAAGATCTATTTCATTTTGATATCCTTCATTTGGGTCCCAAGTGGGAGCTGGTCGAAAGCCAGATAGCCAGATGTACTGAATAGCCATGGTGACAAGTAAGGTGGAAAGAAATCAGCCAGATGGCCCACAAGTCTGCCCAGCTCTGATTTCAACCCCATCTTCTCCACCTCTGCTCCCTCATCTAATTAGTGCACATTCCTAATGTCAGTGGACAGAAACTATAAAATAATTCAAGAAGCAGAAAAGTGTCTAAGAGTGTAAATGGTTGAAAAATCAAGAAATAAATAGTTCTCTTTGATTATTTAGCTTTGTAAGTATATTATTTATTTTCTAATACCCAGGCTTGAAAACTCAATATTCTTGAATACTCATTTTTCTTTACTCTCTCATTCAAGAAATCACCAAATCCTTGCGCCTTTTGCCCAGACTCTTCTATACATTACTTCTTTCCATCCCACCCCCCTCCCTCTCTTTCCTACCCTTCCTCTCTCTCTCCTGTCTCCCCCCTCAGCTCATCCTAGATTACTACAAGTCTCTCTTTTTAACAATAAACATTATAAAAAAAATCTTGCAAGTAAATAAGAACATCACATACCAAAATTAACCAGACCCCAAGTCTATGCAACTTAATGAACTTATATCGTTAGAATCGACCAGTCTCTTAATTTGCTCCTTTCTATAGCGTTCATCATGGACAGGAATGGCAAGGCCACTTTCACCACCAGGCTTCCTTTCTCAAAACCCCTAAGCCTCCAGCACCCGCAGGCTCTTGCTTCCTAGACACATATGCAGTATCTTTCCAGCTTGATTCCAATTTCATTGCCCCTGAATGTGAATCTTTAATGCTAATCAGTTCTGTATTCACTGTCTCCTAAATAGGTCATGAATATTATAGCAACTCTTCTTCATCCCTCTCCATAGCTAAGGATAAATAGTAATTGGTACAAAAAGCCAAAATGAAAATAGGTGTTAAAGTAGAGGATACATTAAAGCCTCCTTGCTCTTTAGGACTATTTCAATCAGTACTTCTGATCCTATTATCCTCTATATTGAATTCCAATTGTCAGAGGAAACAATAGATGTTTAAATTATTAACACAGATAGTTGCTTAACCTATATAATAGCATGGAAATTAAATTAAATTAAACTACTGTCAAGATAAACATATTTATAAAGGAAAAAGAGCCCTGCTCTAGCTTCACATTTGGTGTGAAACAAGCACCACCATGATACATAGAATTCCCATCGTCTCACCACACTCAATGCTGAGAGCTGAGGAATTCTACTTGTGTCTAGAAAACAATACTCTAACAAACCAAGCTGGATCCTTCATATATCACTATGAGTCCCATCCTCTCGAGCCTCAGGAAAAAAAAATCTATAAATTAACCTAACCCGGGAGATAGAAGACAGCTACAATAAAAATTTTAATAAGCTTAAGAAAGAAATTAGAGAAGTCAGCTGGGCAGTGGTGGCGCACGCCTTTAATCGGGAGGCAGAGCCAGGTGGATCTCTGTGAGTTCGAGGCCAGCCTGGGCTACCAAGTGAGTTCCAGAAAAGGCGCAAAGCTACACAGAGAAACCCTGTCTCGAAAAACCAAAAAAAAAAAAAGAAAAGAAAGAAAGAAATTAGAGAAGTCACTAGTGGCAGAACAAACATGGTAGAAATGTCTACTACAAAAGTGATGTATAAATTCATTGAATCCCAACGTCCCAATGATGAAGCTCAGTGTACATGCCAGTAATCCTAACCCTGATGAAAGAAGATTATGGGTGTGAGGACAACCTGGATTATACAGTGAGACTCTGTCTGAAGAAAGGAAAAAGGAGACAAGGAAATCCAGCCTCAATGTTATTTTCACATAAGCAGAGGGAAAAAGCTAAATTCCTTTCTTCTCCGTTCTATTTTTGAGGATTTTTTGTTTGATTATATATGTATATAGAAAATTACTAAGTTCTCCAGCTCAATCTTTTTATGGGATAAGGTAAATTTCAGAGCATCATAAGTTATAACAAGCTATGCTCATTGGTCATTTACTCACTTTCTAGAACTTTCTGTCATTTACTCACTTTCTGGAACAAATGAGTACCTGAAAGGGCTTTCTCATTGGAGTTCATTGGATATCTTTCTAAATTACCTAATTTTTTATCTGGATTATTGCAATTCTGCATCAGAATTTCACACTGAATCTATCTAAATAGAATTCCATCACTACAAGAAAAAAAACATTTGTATTGATTTTTAAGCAAAAATAGTTTACTTGCCATTATAAGCTAATAAAACTTAAAAATATCTCACTTTCCCTTTATGAATTTGTCAGTCACTTTTTCATTATAATTTCTATTTATGGAAATTTATTTAAGATTTCATTCAGACATATACTATTGAAATTTTCTCAGCTTTTCATTATCAGATCAAAGAATAGGCTGAATCACTGTACATAAAAAGCACTGTACGCACAGCACCCTGTGATCTCTCTCATGCAGTGTTGTTCCTTTATAACTTGGTTTACTTACTAAAATTATTTATTCTATAACAATTTTAGAGAAGAAAAAATCAGCAAAAAGAATTCCTGTGTTCTCCTCACCGAGTTTTCCTAATGATAGCCTCTTACATACTTGGGCACAATTGCCAGAGTGATGAAACTAATATTAACAAAAGAAAGGTCATCATTCAGACATCATCATCTTTTCCACTGTGTCCTTTTCCTACACCATGGAAGATAAGGAGAGACTGAGGAATTCTACATTGGAGGAGATATGATGACTAAATCTCAAATGAGATCTGTCTATCCAGAAAGTCTCAAGGACTCATACTCAACAACAATGGCTATTATTCAAGAAAACAAATAACAAATATTGGCAAAGATGTGAAAAAAGGAAACCCTTCTGATGTGAGTGGAAATGGAAATTGATGCATCCAATATGGAACTCAGTATGGAAGTCCTCAAAACACTAAAAATAGAAGTGCCAAATGACCCCAGATGTGCCACTTTGGGGAACATACAGTTTTTACGTGAAAGAAGGAGGAGTAAGGTGAGAAGGCAAAGTAAGAGTTGCTGATGCTGGGGAGAAACAGAAAGCTTCACTCTTCACTGGGAAAAACGTGAGAAGGTGTGACCACTTTAGACAGCTTAGACACTCAGCATTAACCAGAGTTAGACAAGCCTACAGTTCCTCTCCTAAGAATATATAAATATGCCTACACAACAGCCTGTACATGAGTGTTTACAGACATACTATGGGTAATAGCCCAAATATGGATACAACCCATTGGCTGAAAATGGATAGTCAAATGTCATATGTCCATACAGGGAAATGCAGTCATATATAGAAACAAAGTATTGATTGTACATGCTATAACAAACTAATCTTAAAAACACCACTTTGGGTGAATGAAAATAATAAAAATGACACCTTTTAAATTTTTTCATTCACATGAAATGAACAAAATGGAAATCAGTGGAAGCAGAGGGAGGCTAGTGGTTAGAAGGCAGGAGTGATGGCTAATAGGCTGTGGTTACTATGAAAATGCCCTGCAATTAGAGAACGATGATGACTGGGCAAGTCTGGTAATGTGCCTTACTTATTTTTAAAGGCTGATTAAGAGAATCTTTAAAACGTCTCAGTAAAGCTGTTCTAAAAGTCACATGCTGTGTGGCTCCATTTACACAGCTCTCTGGAGGAAACCATGCAGACAGAGGACAAATCAGGTTGGCAAGAACTTGGATGAGGTTGGTGAGATGATGTCTAGAGTGGGTACCTGGGGACATCTTTATAGTTGTAGAAACTTTCTGCATTTGATTGTTCTTGTGTTCACACAAATTTATATCCAAATTAATAAAGTGATATCGAACTTTAGGCCACAGTATCAACAAGAGATATTCTTGCCATGCCAATCCAGATTCCTGGTTTTACTATCATACTAGAATTAGGTGAGATACCTCATCAACAGCGGTCAAGAGGGTCCACTGGACTCCTCCATACCATCTTGGGAACTTCCTACAAACCTAACTTTTTAAGATTTTCAAATAAAGACAAAGCCACATTGGTTTTCTTAAGCCCCAATCTCACCAACAATGGCCTAATACTAATTTGGCTCTACATGGGCTTTGAAGCACACACAGCTTTCATGGCAATAAATAACTTGGCATTCCTATTTATTACTTAATTTCATACTAGCTTTATAAATTAAACTGAGTATGGTGACTCTGTCTCCCCAGAATGTTCCATGTTGCTTTCCCCTTTGGTGTTCATGAAATACTCGATAACAAATAATCTGAATCTTCAGGTCTCAGACAGTAAAGGGGTTTGTGTCCATACTATGAGGCCTGGCAGAGAACAGCACCTTCAATTTCCAGGATTATCTTTTCCACATTCATGTTTCTGGGTCTCTGAAAAGATACTCTTTAACTAGTTGCAATTCTAATAAAAATGTTAACAATGTTCTAAAGCCCATATACCCACAAATGCCTCTAGGCAACTCCTCTAATGATCTCTGACTACAGTGTCTAAACATTTTCAAAGCTGTGATGTCACTGAGTGACTTGTATAAATGGGCCCCAGCATGCTGAGAAGCATTTTGCCTTGTCTGTGGTTATCTCTGTGATTAGGTCCTGACTTCTTCATATTTTAGTGACAATTTGAGAATAAGCAAAATAGGCTTCCTGAAATGGGAAACTTGGTCTTATTCTAGGGTAAATGCTTGAAAACAGATTTTATAATCTAAGATGGCCTAGAACAGGGCTTAGAGTAGGCTGTATCAATCTAATTGCAGTTCAATGAATACTCTACCCAAGATGGCCAACATATGTATATATTTAGTCTTTACCATCTTATATCAGAAGAAAAGATACTTCTCACAGTCCTACAGTGCTTATTCATTCATTTTCTTTTTTCTACTTCTTTTTCCCCCTCTTATTGAAAAACAAAAACCTGCTGGAAGAGGGAAATTTAGTTTCCTCCAATAGAGTGACACTGGGCATATCAACCACTCCAGGGCAGGCCTTATGTTCAGGAGTAATTCACCAACGTGTACGGACTCTAGTTTTTGTTGTTGTTGCTTTCATGTGGTTACAGTTTAGTGTTTTTTGTTCGTTTGCTTTTCTTTTTCTTTTTGAGTGCAGTTTTATTTTGTTTTCTTGGTTTTATAGAGTTTTGTTATTGTATTGGGTTTTTGTTTGTTTTTGAGAAAGAACTTAACTTTGGGTGAATAATCAGGGAGAAAAGGTCCAGAAGGGGAGGGGAAGAACAGGATCAAAATATATTTAAATATAAAAATTGTTTCAAATAATAAAAATGTAATAAAAAATAAAGCAAACAAACAAAAAGGATGTAGTATCATTCCCTATCGCTTCTGAAAAGTTTTGGTTTGAAGACTATTTTGTCAGATATTAAAATGGCTACACCAGCTTGCTCTTAGTTCCTTTTGCTTAGAATATCTTTTCCCCTTCTTTTGCTCTAAGGCGATGTTTACCCCTGATATTGAGGCTTGTAGCAGAAGGATGGATCCCATTTTCACATCCATTCTGTTCATCTGTATCTTTTTATTTCTGAATTGAGACCACCGATGTTCAGTAATAGCAAATAAGCAGTGTTTGTTGATTACTATTATTTTGCTATTGTGTGTGTGTGTGTGTGTGTGTGTGTGTGTGTGTGTGTGTGTGTGTGTGTGTGTATTTTCCCTCTTGATTTACTGATATGGGATTATTTATTCCTTGCATTTTCTTGGATGTGGTTAACCTTTTTACATTGGAGTTTTTCTTATAACACCTTTAGTAGAGCTGAATTTGTACGATATTGCTTTTAGATAGATTTATGGAATGTTTTATTTTCTCCCTCTATTCTGATTAAAAGTTTTGATGGTTATAGTAATCTGGGATGGTATCTGTGGTCTAATAGAATCAGCAGCACATCTGCCCAGGCCTTTCTGACTTTTAGAGCTTCCATTCAGCAGTCAGATGTTATTCTAACTTGGTGTTACTTGTATTCTAACTTAGTATTCTAACTGTTACTTGGTGTTTTTCCCTTGCTGCTCTTAATATTATTTCTTTGTTCTGTATATCTAGTGTTTTGATTATAATTTGCTGAGAGGACTTTCTTTTCTGTATGTTTCTTGTACCTTTACAGATATCTCATTCTTTAGGTTGGAGAAATAGTCTTCTATGATTTTGTTGAAAATATTTTCTGTGCCTTCAACCTGGGCTTCTTCTTCCACTATTCCCATTATTCTTAGATTTGCTTTTTACATTCATTAGGACATGGGAGAGGTTAGAAGGAAGAGGTATGGGCTGGGCTGGAGGGAGGAAAAGGAAGATGGAAGTGATGTAATTATATTCTAATTGAAAATGTAATAAACAAATAAATACTCAATTCTAGGAAGGCCATGTGACATATGGTGAAACACTCAAGAAAATGGATTCAACTTTAACAGAATGAAGACTAGAGCATAAAAGCATGGCTCACTCTATCAGCCCCACTACTAACACCGAGCCCTGACTTCACACAGTTTCAACCAAGCCACTCTATTCCAAGTAAGGACATTCAGATCCTGGGCGTTTCTGCTCCACCCATTCTACTCATCTACTCTAGGACTATACTTTCATTCCCTAGGGGGCAGGCTGCTGTTTCTCTCTTCCCTTAGCTTTGACTTCAGAAGATATATTTCAGGAAAACACATCTTTTTTCTCCCACTCATGCCTACATAAGGGACTAAAATCCCTAGGCACACAACCCACTAAAGAAAGTACGTTTTGTTACCCTTATTTCAGTTTCTTACTGATAAAATGGGACCATATCAAAAGGATTTGCTACCACTGAATCTCATGCAGACACAGTAAAAGTGGGCCCTGCCTCCCCTATCTACTTCAGTGAAAGAAAGGTTGCAGTCCAGGGGAAAGTTAGGCCATAGAGATAAACTGCTCTTCAACTTTGCCTGTAGTTAAGTAATCTTTTTGGATGAGAGAATGGAGAGTTCATTCCTAAGAGTATTTTTAAAATGGAAGTTTTGTTGAATCAAGGCTGAGAGCAGCACGGGTTTATAGAAATAAACATAAATATTTCAAAGGCAGTTTGACAGCATTACCACTTAGGAAAACAACAGCTGGTTTCCCCACCAGAGCCTATTACTTCCCTAGCTGTGGAGATTGACAATGTTTGTGGTACCAGACATGATTGCTTCATGTAGAGCAAATCTCAAATCAATCAAGAGTGGCTAGCTAATCCATAAACCAGTGGTTCTCAACCTATGGTCATGACCCTTTTGGAAGTCAAAGGACCCTTTCACAGGAGTTGCATATCAGATATCCTGTGTATCAGATATTTTAATTATGATTCATGACAGTAGCAAAATTACAATCATGAAGTAGCAATGAAAGTAATTTCATGGTTGGGGGGTCACCACAGTGTGAGGAACTTTATTAAATGGTTGCAGCATTAGGAAGGTTGAAAACCACTGTCATAAAGTCTTTCCATTCTTGTCCTAGTGAGTGAGTGCATGACTGGCCTGTAGTGAAGCATGCGGAGTCCAGAACTGGGGAAAAAAATAACACCAATGTCTTTTCTTCCCTAGCAGCCTGTATGGCACCTTCCAGCAGTGTGAAAAAAGAATTAGCATGGAAAGTTTCCTGGTCAGCTCTAGCTTGGTTTCTCTATGTCCTGCTACCAAAGAATATGGTATCTCTAGTAATACAGATTTACTACTAGTTATGATAGGAAACGAAGAGAAACAGCAATAGCCAATACTGTTTCCATTCCTCCAGCACTTCCCTAAACAATAATTCATGAAGAGGTAACCCATGTTAGTTTCTAAACTAGTGGGTTTTCATAGGCTTCTTCATGGATCCTTCGTTTTGGTTAATGCCTCCCTTCCTTTCCCCCATTCCTCTATCCATATCCCCACATAAACCTTAAGTCCCTACTAGCTGCCCACAATTCTCTCATATCATGTATATTCTACTACTCTTCTCTTATATTTTTATTTGAATTTTAAGATCATAATTTCCCAAGTAACTTCTTCATCTATATTTCATTTAACCTTTACCCTGCACCATGATATTTCTATCCCCATCACTACCTGCTTGAACTTCTTTGCCCAACCCCCAATATTCACTTCTTCTAAATTCATCTTACCTATATTCTACTCCCTTTCTTAAATGTGTCTTTCACAGTGGTCCATTTCTAATTTCATGGCTTCTACATGTACAATAGTTAAACACAGAAAACAAGATTTAAAGCTAGGACTCACAGATAAGAAAAAACATTTGGCATTTGTCTTTCTGGGTCTAGATTTCCTCATGTAGCATAATTTTTGCAGTCCCATCCATAATCTGCAAATATCATGATATCACTTTTCTTCACAGCCAAGTAATCACTGTCCATCTTCTTCGGATGGATATCCATCTATGTTGACTTCATTCCTAGCTACTGTTAATAGAGTATCAGTCAACAAGGATGTACAATTATCACTATAGAAGAAATAATGTCTTTGGGTATATATCTGGGTCATATAGCAGTTTTACTTATAGACTTTTGAGAAACATCCTGAGTAATTTAGAAAGTGGGTACACCAGTTTACACTCTTGTTGCACTTTGCAGTGGTTAATGCACAGACTCATAATTTCTCAAAGTACTGGAAATAAGTTACTGAAAGTGCTCAGTCAAGGTGGGTCATCTGTATCGACCTGCCTCCCTATGGACAACTAAGGGTCAAGAAACATTGCAAAATAGAGGAAAGAAAGAATGCAAGAATTGGAGAACAGAGAAGAAAGCTATGAAATATTGCCTTCTAAATACAACTTGGCTATTGCACACATGAACACACATCAGCTGTGGTTACTTGCACAAGATGAAGGCTCTTAAAAACTGTCCTTCTTCTAAGTCCGCCTACTGAGTCCCCACCAATAGCTCAGGTGCTATTAGCAGTTGACAACTGTTGAAGGAGGCAGAATAACTTTTCTTTGTGGAAGTATCCACTTCCTCACTGCCCATGTCCCAGAGATATTCCCTCATCTATGCACATATGAGCAATACTAAGTGGACTCAATGGGTTAAATAAACGTAGAAGAGGACATGAAATTGGGAAGTAAATTTGCTGGGGGATGTCAGGAGAGAGTTGAAAGGAAAGCAGGGACAGTGTAGACATAATCAATATACATTGTAGATACATATACAGTTTTCAAAAATTAAAGTATTATCATTTACAAATAGATTTTGTTGAAGATTAAGAGAAAGCTGGAAGCTCTATGTGGACATAATCAAGATACATTATAGATACATATAAAGTTTTCAAAAATTAAAGTATATCACTTACAAATAGATTTTGTTGAAGATCAATTAAGAGAAAGTTGGAAGCTAAAGTGACAAAGTCAGTCTAACAAAGAGAAACAGGGAAAGAAACAGTCAAGGAGAGCCCTTTAGGATCATAGTCAACCCCACTTGTGAGCACAGGTGTGAACATGTGCTTGACTGTCTCCAAAGAAGTAATCAGATCATAATTCAGGTAAGACATGAAAGCATAACTAAGCTATACCATCACCTATTAGAGGTTTACAAGAGCTTTAACAAAACACTGACAGGGAAGGCTAGGTGACTAAATGTCAAGGTGAAACAACTGCAGACACTCAGAGTTGGCACATGACAACATTGCAATGCAGGAAAAACAGATTTCTCATATTCATCCAAGTAACTATCACTAACAATGAAAAACACAAAAAAGGCTTCTGTTACAGGGAGTGGATCAACAGAACATTGTGAGCTATGTAAAGAGATAGTAAAGTATGGGAAATACACAAGAACAAAGCTGGCAATAGAAACTGCCTCTGAAGAGGTACAGATGGTGGATTTAGCAGGAAAAAACTTCAGAGTAGCTGTTATAAACATGTTCAAAGAACATGAAGAAAATGTGGTTAAAGGAAGATATGGTGATGATGTCTCATCAAAGAAAGAGTATCAGCAAAGGTCATTTTTAAAAGAGATCAAATGGACACATGAGTCAGAAAGTACAATGATGAAAACAGCAGTTCCTTAGAGGATCCCAATCACAGAACTGACTAAGCAGAAAACAGAACTGACTAACCTTAAGATCAATGGAGACCACACAATCAACATAAGAGAGGAAGAATGAAGAAAAATGAGTAGAGACTCAGAGAAGGACGGAGCATGCCAAAAGGTACCACTGACATAAAAAAAAAAGTATGAAAAACTCAAATAAACTAAGGCAAAAAACTTTCCAAATGTCAAGAAATTAATTTATAGGTCAAAGAAGATCAATGAACTCAAAATAGAATAAACAGTAGAACAACACTCAGGGAGACATTATTCACAAAATGTTCAAAGACAAATGGAAACTCCTGAAAAGATGAAATGAAAAACAACCCATCACATACAAGGAAACCAACTAAGATTAACCACATTACTTCTCATCAAATACAACAGAAATCAAGAGGCAGTGGAACAACCTATTCCAAGAGCTGAAAAATCTGTCAACCAAGAATCCAGCAAAACTCTTTCTAAAACAACAAGCCACATTAATGTTGAACACATAAAATTGTGAAAATCCATTGCTAACAGTCTTATATTACAATGATACCAAAGAAAATTCTTTTGGCTGAAAGTAAGTCATATCATATAGCATTCCATACACACACACATGCATACACACTCACACATTTGTGCATGCATACACACATAGTATCAATAAAATAGTAATATTCAATTACAAAAATAATGTAATTGCATATTCCTTCTTTATTTTTGTTTTTATTAATTTAAAAATTAATTTTAAAATACAAAAATATACAGAGAGATTAACTTGTGGACCTATACCATATAGAAATGTAGAATATTAAAAAATAAATGGCACAAACATTGAAAAGAAAAAAGCTACATCAGAATAAAACAGATATCAATATTAAAATTGAAAGGAAGGATAGATGAGCAGATGGAATAATACAATCTATAAAAGATAATTTTTTCTTATTTCTTTTATCAGCTCCTATCAATAAATGAGCTAATGAACAGGTAGTTATCAAAAATGAAACAAATGGTCAGAACCATGAAAATTTTCCAACATCCTTCACTACCAGGGAAGTGGAAATAAAAATGATCACAGACAGTATGGATATTATAAAAACAAAAACAACTATTTGAAAATATATGGAGAAAAAACTCTGAATAGCACTGGGAATGTAAACTAATTCCATTTTGAAATCAATGTGGAGGTTCCTCAGAACACTAAAAACAGAAGTGCCATATGATCCAGCTGTGCCACTTCTGGGCATATGTATAACTCTAGAGTAACCTATCACAGAGACACCTGCCCATCACTTTGGTGCAGCTGCACTCAACAGATAAAAAAGATCTGGGACATAAGCACCACAGAGTCTTATTCAACCACAAAGAAGAGTGAAATTGTCACTTCTTGGGGGAAAAAATGGGTAAAAGTAGGGATCATCACATTAAGCAAAAATAAATCAGATGCAGAAAATTAAATATTATATGTTGCTATCATTTATGAGACCTAGAATTCTTCATAGATACATAAAGAAATGCACACAGACACACACACACACATATATCAGAAGTAAGAGTAGGAAAAGAAATGATAGGAGTGAGAAGTAGAAAGAGGAGAGACAACTAAAAGAAGACATGGGAGACTGAACATGGTAAAGGTATATGATGTACGGAAAAGATACTGTCTATATGGAAACCATATATGATGAATATCTATCAATGAAAATGTTTTAAAAGATTTAATATTATGAAAAATAATGTTGAGGTATTGATTTTAATATATTGAGATGTATTACACAAAAATATGGCATACACATGTATAGCATTCATCATGATAAAAGGGAATATTCATAAGGAATATATGACAAAAATACTATGTGTGTACAATAGAGTCCCAAATTCAAAGAAGAGAGAAATTTTATAATAATAGTTGAAGATTTTAACATCTAATTCTTGATGATTATTACAACTATGCAAAAAGTTTCAAAGGAAATAGCATCAAACAACGGTATAAACAAATAAGACCTAGCAGACACATAAAATAAACGAACTGACTACACATCTTCTCAAGAACACATGGAATATTCTGCATCAAATGTAAGGTCATAACACATCAATAAATATGAAGGAACTGAAACCCCACAACACAATGAATAAAATTAAAAAATCAACATTAGAGTTGAAAAACATATGAAAATTTCGAACTTAATCAAGACATTTCTAAATAATGACAGGTTTAGAAAAAAAATGCTTAGTATTTAGCTGATTTTGAGCCAGAAATCCAAGAAAATTCAATAGGATAAGAATAATCTCTTTGCTGGGTGGTGGTGGTACACATCTTTGATCCCAGCACTCGGGAGGCAGAGGCTGGCAGATCTCTGTGAGTTTGAGGCTAGCCGGGCCTATAAAGTTAATTCTAGGACAACTAGGGCTATACAAAGAAACCCTGTCTCCAAAACCCAAAAAAATAATAATAAAATAAAAAGAATAATCTCTTCAACAAATAGTAGTGAGACAAGTAGATATCCACATGCAAAATAAGGAAGTTGGATCCTGTACTTTCTCTCAAAATAGAACAGAGGTCTAAACATAGGCTTAAAGTTATAAAATATTTAGAAAAAATATCAAGAGCAAATATTCCTGTACTTTGAAGTGGCAATGGTTTCTTAAATAGAATGAAAAACACAAGTGATTGAGAAAGAGAGAAGCTACAATATAACAAGATTAAAACTTTCATGCTACAAACTACCAAAAAGTAGTTGAAGATGTACCTCAGATGAAAGAGTGTTCCTAGCATGCAAGAAGCCCTGGATTTGATGTCCAGCACCACCTAGACTGGGCATGGTAACACATTCCCGCAACCCCAACTCTTGAGAGGTAGAGACAGGAGTAGGAAAAGCTTAAGGCCATGCTCAGCTACATAATGACTTTGAGGACAGCCTGAGTTACATAAGAAATAAAGAGTTAAAACAACATGAAAATACCGTCAACAGAATGGAAAAATACTAGTAAATAAGAATTTTATCTAGAAGTCTACAAATTCTCACAGTACCATTACAAAATAACAATGTAATGAATTTAAAATAGTCAAAAATATAAGTAGGCATTTTCAAGTGAAAACATAAATAATTAACAAGAATATTAAATTTTATACTACATCATTAGACAGAAAAGCAGAAACCAAAATCATTTCATATCTACTAGAGGTACTCTTCCATGTCCACCAAGATTATTACAATAAAAATGACAGACGACAATAATATTCACATGTAGAAAATATCAATATTGAAGAAATAAAAGGAGAGAAAGGAAAAGGAAACAAGGAAGGAGATAGAAGAGATGATAGGGTGAGGGAAGAGTGGTCTAGGAGGGGACGAGACTCTCACTCATTGATCTATACTGAATTCTTACACAACAAGGGAAACTTTTTCATGGCCCCAAAAGACGGGACTGCACTATTTTGTATCTATTTCTCTACTTTTGTTTTAATTTGGAAAAAATTGTAAATAATATTTCCAACTTTATTGAGACATAACTGGCAAATTGTGTGTGTGTGATTGTGTGTGTGTGCGCACACATGCATGGACAAGTTATACTTTGATTCGCTATACATTTTGTTTATGATAATCAAGTTATTTAACACAGCCTCACAAGGTTATCTTTTCCTATGGGAGAATGAGACTTCTTGTCTACTCTCCTCAGCAAATAAGATGACACATTTTTGTTCATTGTAATCTATGATGCTGCATATTAAATCCAGAAGTTACTCTCCTTCTAAGGTAATATTTACAGTGATTAACACCTTCCCATTTTCTTAACCATTCAAGCTCTAGTTAGCCATCATTCTGCTTCTGTAAGTTTGAATTTCTCAGATTCTACATACAACTGAGAAAATAAAATATTTGTCAATATCTGTATGATTTTACTTAACATAATATCCTCTGGTTCATCCATTCATGCAAAAGGAAGATGCCTTATTTTCAAGTGTCAATAGTATTTTAATATATATGTATCATATGTTCTTTATCCTTGTATTTACTGACACTTGGTTATTTCTATATATTGGCTTCAGACGGCAGATACCTCTTTAAGACAGTGATTTTTATCCCTCCAAGTATGTGTTGTATGGTAAATCTAAATTATATTAAGAAGCCACACAGTTTGATAGATTTTTTAAAGCTGAGTTTTGAAAAAACTGCAATAAACTTGAATATTTTTTCCAAATATGACAATCAAATGGCTAACTGCTCCACAAAAAATCAGTGCTTAGCTCCACTGATGAACAGGGAAATGCAAACTTCACACCAGGGTGAAGGGTAGCAACTGTCACAAAGTCCAAAGAGAACAGAAATCAGTGAGGATAGAAATCTAAAAGAAAGGTCACACACTATTGTTCCAAGCAGGTCAAATTTCTCCTCCCTCTGGTTAATCATTTTAGAAAATTTCTTAAAATAATACTGGTGATGAGTCTCTTTCAATCATAGTCCCCATCCAAACCTGCTAACAATATAAGTAGGATAGACTTTTAACAAATCATTCTGGAAAATCAAAATACGAAGTATTTTCTTCCATTGAGAGGTGTAATGTGCAGCATTGGTATTGACTTTAACTATGCAGAAATGACCACAATTCACTTTAAGCTTCCAGTTAGGGAGGTACATAAGACTTTGAAGGTTTCTAAGTTATACTTTCTTATTATAAAAGTAACATGATTATTGTTATAAAGAACATTTTACAGGGTTGAGAAATATATATAAACAATTTTGTTTCCTGTTTTTTCATCTTTATGAATGAAATATTTTTCAAAATTATAACAGAGGAAGTGTATTGTTTACTGAAATATATCATATTATTCAATCCATATATCATAGCTACACATGTAGCTTATTTTTAACTTTCAGCTAGAGTACCTAGAATGCATTTTACAGTACACATTTTGACCCATTTGGGATTAGTTTTTAGCAGTCCAAGAAGAGTATTGCTGAGTCAGAGTACAGGCAGTTTAAAATATCTGATGTGTATCCTCAAACTGTTGCCATAAAGTGTGGACCAGCAAACAGTGCTCACATGTCCTCTCCATTCTTAAGTTTAAGCATGATCTGTATCCATATATATGTGTGCAAATATACATGTCTATGAAATATACACATATTTTCAGTGTTGGAAAGACAAAAAATAAATAAATAAATTTGGCACTTGATTGTGAACCACTATTTTTATTCCTAACACCGGGTTATATTTTATGTTTCTGGTTTATGTGGATTTCCTAACTGGGTATTCCGTCTTTTGCCTATTTATTGAGGCCTTACTGATTTCTATCATTTCTAATGTCTTGATGTTTCTGAGCAATAGCTTCCCAACATATTTGTTGTAAGAATTTTCTGATGTTCTACTCCATTTTTATCATCACCACTAGTAGTTCTATTTTTTTACTTCTTTTACTTCTATTTATCAAATTTGTCAAATTATTTTTGTAGCATGTTTTATTGCTTTGCTTAGCCTTTCCTTTCCTTGAAATATGTTTTCCATTAATATTGTCTTTCAACTGATGAATGGATAATGAAACTGCGGTACCTTTACAACATGAAATCAGTAAGATTCAGCAGTAAAGAAAAACAAAATCATGAAATATGCAGGTAAACTGATAGAACTAGAAAGGATCCTACTGAGTAAGGTAACTTAGACCCAGAAAGACAAAATTACATGTTCTCTCTCATCTCTAGCTCTTACCTCCAAATCCTCAAATGAGAACCTGGAGTAAATGCACTCAAGAAAGTAAAAGGGACTATGGCAGTTGGAAGAGCACTAGAGTGACTATTACAGAGTAAAGGGGTTTGAGGGGAACTAAAGTATTTGGGGAAGAAACTTTATTTAGAGAGGAAAGAGGGAGATTAATACAAAAGGAGAGGAGGCCGGGCGGTGGTGGCGCACGCCTTTAATCCCAGCACTCGGGAGGCAGAGCCAGGCGGATCTCTGTGAGTTCGAGGCCAGCCTGGGCTACCAAGTGAGTTCCAGGAAAGGTGCAAAGCTACACAGAGAAACCCTGTCTTGAAAAACCAAAAAAAAAAAAAAAAAAGGAGAGGAGGAAAGGAGTATTAAATAATGGAAAGTGTTTCTGAAAGGGCCATAAGGAATCAAATTATTTGTTTGCCTAAAATTACATATAATACATATAAGAGTATGTGTCTACTATGGTGATATTTTATTTGTGCTGAAATGTGACTTTATTTGTATGTTAATAAATAAAGTTGCCTGGGGGTCAGAGCTAATAGCAAGCCATAGCAGAAGCTGGGCCGTGGTGGAGCACGCCCTTAATCTGATCACATGGCAGGCAGAGTCTGTGTGTTCAAGGACATAGCCAGCTTAGAGACACAAGCCTTTAATCTCAATACCAACCATAGAGACCTGGAGGTCTGTATAGACAGTCAGTGACAAGGAGGTCATGTGGCTGGGTTTACAACCAATGAGAAGGCAGAACAGAAAGTCAATAAAAAGACAGACACACAGGAAGTAGGTCTCTTTTTCGAAGGTAGAGGCAGCGAGGGGTAAGAAGGCAATTTTAGTCTCAGCTTTTAGCTATTGCTCTGACCTCTTGGGCTTTTAACTCTGCATTTGGCTCTGTGTTTCTTATTTAATAAGACCATTACATCTACAGTCTACCATACACATAAATAGTTCAAATGAAACCTTCCCACGTGTACTCATAAAGCTTCTCCGAAGAGCCATAGATTATCTAACAAAAACCTCAATAAGGGATGAGAAGCTCCCTTTTGAGTTGCTGGCCAGAAAATTCCAAGAGATACTCAAAACCAACCATGAGGTTACCTAAAGAAGAACTGAACAGAGATGACAACACTGGACATGCTAACATGGGATGGCGTGAGAAGGGGAAATTCACAGAGCTCAAACCTAGACAAAAAACTTCAGGCAACTAAGGAATGATTAGAATTGGAAGGAATAGTCTTCCCCAGGGAAGAGAGTTGTTATTGATTATCCAATACCAAATGGTTATCCCTGAAATCATATTCATACAGGTAACATATAGACTGAACATTTTTATTTGTATACTTAATAATATATGTTTATGTATCATATCTTATTACAATATTTTTAAAAGGCTATAAATTTGAGAGACAACAAGGGGAATACATAGGAAAGGCTACAGAGAGGAAAGGAAAGGAGGCAATTATGTGATCATATTTTAATTTAAAAAAAAGAGATAGTAAAAATGAACTAAGAATAGTTTCAATTTTTAAAAAAATCCTAGGCCATTTATTACTTAATAGGCATAAATTGTGACTAATAAAAATACTGTTTATTTCCTTTGAGTAAAGTCAATCTTTGTCTACTTGACATTCTCTTTTTATCCCCTAAAAATCTGTGAAATATTTTTTTAGTTTCCCTTCATGTCACATTCATTTATTCTTCTGTTGTCTACTAGGGCCATATTCTTTTAATTATTGTGACCTGACTATATGTATGTGTCTTTGTTAGGGTTACTATTGTTATGATGAAACACCATCACAAAAGCAAGATGGGAAAAAGAGGGTTTATTTGATTTACACTTCCACATCACAGTCTATTACTTGAAGTATGTCAGGACAGGAACTCAAAAAGGGCAGGAACCTGGAGGCAGAACCTAATGCAGATCACAGAGGGGTGCTACTTACTGGCTTGCTCATCATGGCTTGCTCAACCTGCTTTCTTATAAAACCGAGGACCACTAGCACAGGGATAGCACCACCCACAATGGGTTAGGCCTTCCATATAACCACTAATTAAGAAAATGTTCTACTGCCTTGCCGACAACCAGATCTTATGGAGGCATTTTCAAAATTGGGGTTCCCTCCACTTTGATGACTTTAGCTTGTATGAAAGTGACATAAAACTATCCAGCACAGTATGCTACTAATACATGCTTCCCTCTAGTGGTATACCATTTTACATACGTCTTTTAGACCTATATAATATTTGCTATACATCTTAGTATGTGTGTTTATATGCACATGGACAAGCCATGGCATGTGTGAAGACATCAGAGAACAACTTGAGGGAGTCAGTTCTTTCTGTTCACCTTATGGGTCCCAGCGATTTAATTTTGTCATCAGATTTGACAGTAAGTGTCTTTACCTAATGAGCTATCTCACCATCCAAATATTTGCTATTCCCACCCAAATATTTTTCCAAATAGCCCAGAAAAATAATTTTTTGGGCAAGTTGAAAGACATCCTGTTGGGTCTTTTATTGCAATTATGGTTGAGCTGTAATTAATCCAGGAATAATTGATGTCTGAATAATATTGTCTCCTCAGCTATGAATGACTACATCTTTATATTCTTTTCAAACTCCCTTCTGACTTTCAACCAAGTAATACAATTAGTTTTCTATAAGAGCTTTCCATTTTACTTTTTGGTTCCCTCAAAAGCAGCCAGCAGGAACAAAGTCCCTAAATCTAACGATGCATTAGAAGAGAGAGATGATCATTTATTTTCTTTTCATGTTGCTAATATAGAAATCATTTAAGCAACAGCTTTTCTTTTTGAACTATGAAAGATTTCAATTTCACACAAAATAAAAACTAAAAAAGGAATGGGCAATCAGATAAATTGTTATTAAATAGAGCTTTCACAAAAGCAGATGCCTAAGACTTAAATTGTTTGACTGAGTTGGAAGTTATTAATGAAAACTAAAATAATTACAAAATATGCAAAGCTGAAAATAATTCCTAGATATTTTTGTGATTGTCTAGGTGGGTGCCACCCATATTGCAGCCACTTGTGGCACCCAGAAACTTAAAGTGAGAATGTCATGACAACATCGCTACAAGGATAAAACACATAACAGGTTCCAAAGACCATAGAAATATTTAAATAGCTCATCAACAATCTTTCAGTATTATATATATTTATTAATTAGCATGCCTTATTAGAATTCATTCACGGTCTCAAATTGTCCCCAGAAAACAATAATTAACCTTTCCTGATATTCAGCCTGTACCCACCAAAAAACAGGTTGTGTCTCTGGATGGAAAGGTCAAGATCTGGTAAAAGTCAATGACAATGCTATGAAAGTCTACTTGGAAATAGTGTGAGAATGCTCAGAAAAATGTAGGTTTTATATTTGGAACTTAGACATTAGCTGCATGCTGTGCAGGTTCATCAGGAAGAGATACAGTGTCAAAGACAGACACAGGAAGTCACTTTATGAGACACCAAGAAAATTGCCATGTCCTCAGATACAAGATATGTCAAAAATCACTAAACAGTAAAAGCTGGAACCCTACATTGTCATCTTCCTAATTACAGAGGAAAAAAATCAATAACAATGTGATTGACTAATTACAAGAAACATTTAAAGGAATGAAGATTCCTTGGCAAGTTTCATGATGAAGACATTGTGCAGCTCTTTGTTATATATTTTAAACTTCTGTTAAATTACTATATTGGAAATCTCACAGTAGCTTATGTGCATCATCTCTGGCTATTCAAAGACTTAGCTTATAATGCTTCGATGGCATAGAACACTTTCTACCTAATGCAGTCTGCAACCTCCTGCTTGACAATGTGTCCTCTTCATTTGCTGTCCTCCACCATCCCCTCTCCTTACCAGATACCTAATAGGAGACCAAATACACAGCAGGCTACCCATTCCTCTTTGTAGAATTAGGAGTATGAATGAGTAGATGAATTGCTGTGGTTTCCTTTGGGCCTAAAGCATGCCTTTTACATTTTCTTAAAGGATCAGTCAGATGCTGTTCAAGGCATTCCAGTGAGCTATCTAGGTGCAAATCAGTATGATGGTTCAAACAAGCTAATGTCTCTTCAGAATGTACGTAAGATTCCTAGATATGTATATTTAAAATGCACATAATGTTATCCTAACATTTTACTAAGTTTCTTCTTAAATTGTAACACAAAAAAATTATACCTGGGACTCTTCTACTCAAAAAATACAATTGGATGTTACTGTCTTACACTCAATATTTTAAAATAAAACAAATTCAAATTTTTGTTATTAACCTAAATTTAAAATACATCATTTCTTCAAAAATTGGACATATTATGCTGAGATCCCATATATCAAATAACAAAAAATACTTGTAAATCATAAAATGAGTAATATATGAAAAATTTTATTTTTCATATCACATTTGGCTGTTAGAAACTTGTCTTAGTTTTGAGTTTTTATTGCTGTGAAGAGACATCATGACCATGGCAACTCTTATAAGAAAACATTTAACTGAGGGGGCAGACTTACAAGTTTCAGAGGTTCAGCCCAGTATCATCATGGTGTAGAGCATGGCATGTGCAGGTACTAGAGAGATAGTTGAGAGTAGTACATCTTCCAGGCAACAGTATGTTGACTGAGATATTGGATGGTATTCTGAGCAGAGGAAACCTCAAAGTCCACCCCTAGTAACACACTTCCTCCAACGAGGCCATACCCCCTCCAACAAGGCCATACCCACTCCAACAAAGCCACACATTCTAGTAGTGCCACTCCGTACAATAATATGGGGGCCAATTCCATTCAAACTACCACAGAACTATTTCCAAACAAACTATTTTACCCAGACCTTCATCAATAGGTTTCTTGTTACAGAAATCACATTTTATAGACAGAGTCCAGGTATTTCTCTATAGTATTAGACAATGATATAAGCCTTGGATAACTCCCTGAAGCCCAAGCAACTCCACTAAAGAATAACATTAGTCAAAGATATTTATTATCAGTAGTGTGTGTGTGTGTGTGTGTGTGTGTGTGTGTGTGTGTGTGTGTTTGTGTGTGTCTATGAAAGGTAGCCATGTGGTTCCTCTGGTGCTTACTATATGAATATTGAAGGCATTTTTCCCCCAGATGCTCAGAAATTTTGCCAAAATGTGCTAAAATAAAATCACTTAGAGAATATGAGCTAGCTTTGAGATTAATAAAACCACTAACTTCACAGACTTTCACAAATGATGAGATGAAAACAACAGTTTTCAGCCATCAAGTATTTCAATACTTCACTTTGTTTCTATGATACATTTATCCCATTTGAAATATTTACAAAAGGAGTTGTAATGGCCTTCTGGGACAAGAAGAATAAGATTCCTGTAGGAAATGTTAAAATTAAGTTTGATGAGATGCGAAGTTAGAGACGGCTGTTAAGAGGCGGCCTGCCGCCACAGGGTGGGGCTTTGTTTTGGTTCCTGGTAGAGCTGCAGGTGTTTGGCACCAGTTAAAATCAGAGCCAGCTGTGATATTTCAATAATCCTGATGTTTCTCTCACAATATTTCTCAGAAGTGATGCTTCCTGGTGATGTCTTACACCTGACATATTCAACTTGTGTGGTACAAATGGAAAAGTATGGTAAATAACACCCATTTGTGACACCCTTTGCTCTTCTTCCCACCCTCAGGTCATAACATCAAGGACAAAGAAAAACATGGGTGCTCTAATCATTCATAGTTTTTAACTAAACAGTTCAATATAAGATGATGATACTCAAGAATGAGCAGAAACAGTCTGCAGGACAATCCTGAGGCAGGCTAGAGTGCTCCTTGATACTCAGTATAGATAACAGTGCTTTAAAAACCCTCTCTGTAGTAGAATCCATACCTAGTTTTGCAAGAATTTGAATAGTTTCTATTAAAAGCTGCATTTTCTTTTAAGTTTGTTTGAATTGGAAACCCGCAAACCACAATGCAAATTATGCACATGTTCCCAAGGGCATGTTCATAGGACCATGCTGAGGTCATCTAGTAAGCTGTTGAAATGTTTTAAGAATTCCTTTAATGTACTGCACAATCTTGGCCTGATTTAAAAAAAAAAAAAAAAGATCTTTTAAGAACGTACTTGGGAAACAGGCTAGCTATTAAAATCTACATGTAGATAATCAATATTGCACTGTACAATGCCTCGAGTGTCCCTCAGATAATTTGTCATTGGGGGAGGAATACAAAAAAGCTATCACTTCAAGAATTTTCAATCAAAACATCTCAGAACTATTGGTACATTCAGACAAAAGCCCCTGTAGTATTTGTGATTAACAGTGGATACTCACAGGGATCACTTGAGCCATTCAAAGATCAGATCATTTCATCAGAGGAGTAAGAGGTAGATAATCTTCCATTTAGCCAAGACAAGTATATCATCTGTTTCTTTTCAGTTGAGATAAAAATTCAAGTTTTCTTGGAAAACAGGAATGTGATGAAATTGTTGGGTTAGAAATAGTTTTTACCATCAAGTAAATTTTCATTTTCTACAAAGAATTTCCAACCACAGGTAGAATGTCACTTGATAAGTGACACACCAAAATTCTCTTCTACTCTTTGAGTTTCCTGTCTCCCTTTCCCACATCCATAGTTGGACATACTGCTTTTCACCTCATCAGGGACTTCCTTCCTGTGCCTTGTTCCAGGCCTTGTACTTCACCCAAAGTGATTTCTAATTGAGCAAGCAGCTGTGCTGGCACAGCACACATGGGGCATGGTGCCACAGAACCGTGACCCATCTCCACATCTGAATGCAAGTGGCCAGTTCCTCGTACCCAGGGCCAAGAAACTCCATAATTCATCAGAGGAAAAGAATGGGAGGTGACTTCAAACAGAAATCATATGTCAAAAAGATACTTCCTATGGAAAGTTGAAAACTATAGAAGAATGTCGATCAGAAATGAGGGAGGGCTTCATACTTTTGGCAAAGAGTTTGTGGATACATTTTTATAAGAAGGTAGCAGAGTATGATTTTAGTGAATGATCTCCATGGCTGGACTTAATGTGACTCTGTCCATAGGCACAGGTAACTCAAGGGTACCTGTAACAAGAATAAAACCTAAAGGGCACCATCTTAAATACTTTCAGGTGCTCTGGTAAGGCACCATGACCAACACAACTTATAGAATAAAGAGTTTACTTGAGTCTTACAGGTTAAGAGGGTGGGAAACATAGCAGTAGGCAGGTAGGCATGGCTCTGGAGCAGTAGCTAAGAGTTTACATCTTGATCTGTAAGCATGAGGCAGAAATACCTAGCTAAGAATGTGTGAGTCTTTCAAAACCTCAAAGCCAGTGATACACCCAGTGATACACCTGCTCCAATAAGGCCACACCCCCAATCCTTCCCAAACAGTTCCAGCAACTGGAGACTAAGCTTTCAAACATAAGAGCCTATGAGGGACATCCTCATTCAAACCATCACAGGCACCATTATAATGAAAGCTGCAATTACATTGTTAGCATGCAGTCTTCCCTGTACCCCTACTCTCTGCTAACATTCCATCTGATGCTGTCAACAGAGAGATAAAATTCTATTTTAACATTTGACATTTAAAGAAAATATAGATTAGAATGTTCATAAAAATAGTAACCAATCCCGAAACTAGTTTGCACTCATTTCCCTGAGGTCACCAAAAACAGTTCAACTAACCCTAAAGATAAAACTGGTCAGCCCCCTTTTCTGAGGCACAAAGGAACCACTTGAAATTTTAGGAAACCTATACTCTCTACAGTTAACTAAATTTTCGTTTGATGATCCATCAATCTACAAATATTATTGCATACCTGCTAGTTCAGTCAATTTTGAATTTATTTTTCAGAAACATATAGAATACCAAATTTGTACTAAATTCCTACCACTTGGTATCTAGTAAATATAATAAGGAAACTGAATAATGAAATAGTCTTATAAATGGCCATTTATATTTTGATTTATTTTGTTTTTGATATAGGGTCTTACTCTTAGCCCAGTCAGCCTGGAACTTGCCATATAGTCCAGGGAGGCCTTGAGCTCATGCCATTTTGTCTGCCTCAACTTCCTGAATGATAGGATTACAGGAATGAGCCAACTTGTTGAAAATGAACAATTTTGCATGTCACATTAATGTGTTTTTCTGAAGTATTTTATACATTTTTAGCAACAATTTTTCCCACATTACACAATTCTTTCAAAATTCAAATTTTTAGGTGGATAAACATTTCAAGCACAAGAATAAGGAGGCAATCCATTTCTTTGATGGAACAAATAAGACCTCTTGAAAATTTCACAGTCATCTTTGACTATTTCTAAACTGTTAAGAGTACATTATTCCCTAGTGTTAACAAAGTTCAGAGAAGCTGTACATGTATATTTCAATACTTAAATTCCAAAGAAAGATCTAATCGTGAATGAAGAAGACACATTTTTTTTCTTCTAGGATTCAATTATCAATAGCAATCAGAGTATAACTAAACATTTCTGATAATAGGATTATGATAATTAGAACTTACTTTTTGGTGGGTAAGAGGGCATTTTGTGTATGAAGACTTTGAAGGTGATATGAGAAGATGGAATCTGACAAATAATATCATTCTTCTGCAATTGATAGCCTAATGACTAAAAATATCTGCCATAGACTAAAAACAAAAAATCTTTGCAGTCCAAAACAATTGATTTGCAATGAAAATTATTAAATTAACTAAATTTCACTTCTAATTAAACTGGACTAAAAGGGACAGTTAGTCATGAAAATACAGATGAGCCTACATTCTCCCTCAATCAAGACCAGACCATCATTTGAGCAACTGTATGACAGTGAGTAAAATAAAAATAAAAAAACTAAAATTAATAATCTTGCAATATTAATATTACAGAAATTTAGTTTTGCTCTGGCATCTTTATTCCTTATAAAACACACATGGAATAACAAAAATGCTGATGAATAAACTTTTAAGAGATATCTCTGGTGAAATGTACCCTAAATTGAGAAAAACTGCAAGTCCTACCCATCTCACACTTAAAGCGATAGTTGAAGACATAAAGTGAGCAAACAAGCCCTCTGGTCCACAGGCAGATGAGCACATAACTACCTCTTCCCAGGAGCCAGCAGGCATAAATCCCTGATACTTGGGATCCCTTCCTGATTACTCACACAACACACACCAGATGGGCCCCCTAATCTCAAACCCATACTCCTCATAATTTTATTGTGAAAATAATACCTCACAGTCTTGGAAAATAAAATACAAAAGAATTTCTGAATTTATTTACTTTTCTACAGTAATTATTATAACAACTAAACTACATGCACTCACATTTTTTTAAGTGAACAGTTACGTAAAATAAAGGCACTCTAAAGAGATGCATTTTCCAACAATGTTTTTCTCCTTTTGAAAAGTGTGTGCTATTTCAACTAATTCATTTAAAATTAAAAATTTCTACTCTATATTGATAAAGAACTCAAGAAAAATATTCCATAATTTTGCAAATGTTAGAAACTGTCAAGGTACCTGAGTCATAGTAAAATCTTCACAGAACAAATATAAAGTTCCCTTATATTCTGAGGTTATTACATGAATCTGAGATATGGCAAGTTGCTTCTATTTGTTATAATAACTGAAGTAATAAAATAAAAATAGTATGACAGCATCTAAATTTGAAGACTATTATAGAAGAAATTTTCAGGTGCCCCTTCTCCTGCTCAGCACACATCCTATCCACATTATCTTATGCCTTGTAAATCACACAATTTACCAAACACACAAAAAGTCTGAACTCTACAGAACTAAGTATGACTTGCTTTTCACATCTTGAGACAGCAATATGATCAGAGTGGATAGTAACTGTGAAACTTGTCATATTTGTTTCTACAAATGGGGATTTTTCAGACCCCTGGCTATATTTCTGTTTTTTCAGGAAAAATAAATACCCTGGACTTTGGAAACTTTAGGTAGCTTAAGTATGTTGGATCTAGCAGACTTAAGTATGAGTGTAGACATTTAGCTGGTTCTAAATTGTGATTTTTTTTTAGATCCACAAGCAATTTTAATCGAATAGTGAAATATTGTATCATGGGATTTAGGCTTAAGATTAGTGGTTATTATTTCTTCATATAAGTCAATAAGGATTTTTTTAAAGCAACCAGAAAATTCAAAAGTACAAACCTGAGCTTCAGAGAACACATCCTTCATACTGTTGATTGGGCCGTATGGGATCCCACTTCCTTCAAAGAGACAAAGCCACTTGGCGGTTACTTCTTCTGCAAACCTAGGTGCAGACAAATAGTATATTTTACAATCTAAAGAAGGTGATATGAGCTCTTCTCTTATGTGGCCATCTTTCAAAGTAACTAATAGTGACAAAAAACATGCTTCTTTGGCTTTCTTTACTCTGAGAGTTTAGAGAAAATTATCTATAGAATGTGACTTGAGTGGTCCTGCTGCCAGAGCAGCCACCCGGGCAGCTGGAATGCTTCCTCCCAATGCTAGCCTATGTATTCTCTGACAGAGTGTACCAGAAAAGGAAACATTTGGGGGACATGCACTGAATTATAAATGCTTTTGAGTGATCTGAAGGTATAATCATCATTATTGCAATGTGAGCATGAAATCATGGCATAAAATGTTGTTTAGGTTTCAGGTACAGTACACCAGGTTAGAGCACTAGATAATTCCTCAAAACAAAAAATAAACTAATGCTTTAAAAGTAAGCTGCTGCTGGGGCAGAAAAGCATTGATAGCTACAGTCACTGGCTGTAACTACTTGTTAATCTGCACTGTGATGTAAAACTTGGCAAAGTAGACATGTAAAGACATCTGCATATGTATTCAGTAACCAGCTTCTACATACAAAGCATTATTTCTTATCATTAAGCATAATGACTATGCTTTTCTCTTGAATTAAAATGGATAGAGATTTTTCCTAAGTGGGTGTGGTCCCACACATATGTAGGACCAGCACTTGGGAAGTGAGAACAGGAGGATCAGATCAAGGTTATGCTAGGCTACATAACAAGTCTGAGACCAGCCCTCTGAGCTACATAAAATATCCATTTTAATTTCAGTCCCATAATTTTTCAACTATCTGTATGTAGTCTGAAATAATAATAATTCACTTTGAAGTACTGAAAATCAATATTTTTCATGAAATTAATTCTAAATATCTTGTTTCTGGTTGGTTCTTCATATTTTCTTTTCAATAACTGCTACTGTCATCTCCTGGCCAAGACTTTCAGATAGATAGATAGATAGACAGGTAGACAGACAGACAAATAGATGTACATCATCAGAATGGTACATGTTGAAAGAATCAAAAAGATACATGGAACCTGGAACCTTTTCCATAGATTGTCAATTATTTATGTTTTCCTAAGAGGTGTGTTATAATAGTTGGTCTGATAAATTTTCAAGACAAGTAGTATATCAACAGTGGAACATGCAGATGGTCCAACAGATCTACACAGAAAATGTGTGTCAATTTCTTAAGGAGTCAAGCAAGCTAGAGGAACCTGGGGGAACACATGAATTTAATATTTATACAAGCTTTTCATTAGTGGACAAAAGAGGGGTTGACTTCATGTTGTGGGCAAAAGGGGATTCTACTTCATGTTAAGGAAGGCAACCCTATGCACTTTAAAAAGGCAACTGGGACATAGGCAGTATCTAAGGTCAAAGCTGTGGCCATTGTGTGAGTATGAGTGGGGCTGGGTCCCTAAATGCCACAAAATTAATCCATCAGAGATGGAACATGCTGCATTCCACCTGTCCCAGAAGACCAGACCATCATCTTCTCCCAAAAAGCTATCTCTTGATCTAAGTGTGATGTAGAAACCTTTCCTTTATCTATAAATCAGAGGGGTGAGAGCACATGTTGTCATTAATCACAAAAACTCTAAAGAAACAAATAAAAAAAGAAAAAAGAAAAAATGCTGGTCTAAAACACTCAGAGCAAAAGAATCCTGAAAATAAGACAGAAGGAAAGTGGAAAGGCTGACTAGCAAGCCTCAGATATCAGTTCTGCTAGGGAGTTGTGTGCAGCCTCATAAATACTGCAGACTTAATTGAGAATTAACCAATCTCAAATATTTAATTCTTGAATTGTATCAAATCCACTTGATGCCAGGAATTAGTATTCTGAACCAGACAGCACCATTTATATCATAGATAAGATATTTTTTTTTCAGTTCATTGTTACTTGGAAGTAGTGATAAAACCTGATTTAGTCAGTAAGGCCCTTTCTTAGTACCTCCAATTGTCTAAAGCTACCATCTACCAATCAAATCTTCTTTTCAGAGTCCTCACAAAGTATTTATGATTTTAACTACCCTACCTGTGAGTCCTGGGATACCATTGTCTTTAGTACCTCTTTGGTTACTTCTATTTCTTGCATTATTTTGCTAGTCCAAGTACTCCTTGTTGTCACTCAGAGTTATTACTTAAATAAAGGGTCTCCAAAGGCTCATGTGTTGAAACTTGGTTATCAGACTGTGGCATTTATTGGGGGCAGGGGAACACTAAATGGCTAAGCCTAGTGGGAGGAAGAATGTTCATATCCCAGCCCAGTCCTGTCTCTTTCTGTTTACTAGCTGCCATGAACTGAACAGCTTTCTCCACCACACCGCAACCACAGTATACTGCCTTACTGCAGGCCTAAATGTGACAGGACCAATCAGCCATGCACTAAAAAGTCTGAAATCATGAATCAGGATGAAAAACAACTTCCAGGTATTTTAACATGGAAGCACAAATTTGACTACCATGTTCATTTTCATAACCTTTCCTCTGCAGGAAACATCACACCCTCATTTTGAGCCTTAACCTTTCTTGTATCCATCTTCACTAGAATTTCTGCTTCTCATTCATAAAGCATTCTGTCTTGCTAAATTGCACCCTTCTAGACTTGGTACTTCTTCCCTTTGCTTATTTATTACAGCATGTATAATTGTTCTGGGGAAGCATCCTTCCCAAGATGAGTTCTTATTTGTGCATTACCACTATATTGCAGCCCTAGCCTTTGTTGCTACACACTGGACAGTGGTGACATTTGGTTTAAAACCTATTGCCTCAGGCCTGGAGAGATAGCTCCTGAGTTAAGAGTGTCTGTTGCTCTGGCAGTGGACTCACAATGAACAATTCAAGGTCTCCTGCAACTCCAGCTCCAGGAGATCCCACACCTTCTTCCAGCCTCTGTAGGTACCTGCACTCATGTGCACAAACCCACATGCACACACATGCACGCGCGCGCACACACACACACACACACACACACACAATTAAAATAAGACAAACAAAATCATATTGTCTCCACTACTCACTATAGCCATTCAGTGAACTATCAACACATGAATGGACAAAGAATATGTGATATATATATATATATATATATATATATATATATATCTCATATAAAAATATATTATATGTTTGTGTGTGAGTTTTATTCCATTATAAAAATGAAATTATGTTATCTGCATGAAAATTGACACTAATGGTGGCCATCATACTAAGCAAAAAAAAAAGAAAGAAAGAAAGAAAAAGCTAGATTGAGGAAGACAAATATTGCCTTTTTTCTCTTATATGTGAAGCTTTTGTACACACACGTACACATATATGGACACACATAGACGTACACACAACATGACAGGCAAAGGGGAGCTATAAGAAAAGGAATGTGTGTAGTGAGAAAACAGAAGAAAGGAGAGGGTATAGATCAAATTACATAGTACACAGGAATGAAAATATCTTAATAAAATCTATACTATTTATATTTTTGGTTGTGAGCCTACTATCAGAACTTATATGGTGATATGTTTAGGTAATACTGTGTTTAATCTAAAAGTACATGTGAATCTGAAGCAGTAAAATAGTTTTAGTTATAGCTTTATATAAACCTTTAAAGAAAAAATCTATCACTATTTATAATGAATATACATTAATAAACTTTATTTTAAAAAATGTAAAACCCCCTCTTTTTCAGCCATGCTTGCCTGTTCTGTGTTCCAAGCACACGTGAAATACCCTAAGGGCGCCGCAGGCATGCGTGCTGTGGACTTCTCTGAGTAGCATGGCTATATTAAGAGCATCATAAAGGACATCATTCATGACCCTGGTCATGGCGCTCCCCTCTTGAAAGTGGTCTTTCGTAATCCCTACCTATTTAAGAAACAGACAGAACTGTTCTGTTCATCGCTGCAGAGAGAATCCACACTGGACAGTTGTGTACTGCAGCAAGAAGGCCCAGCTGAATATTGGCAAAGTTTTGCCTGTGGGCACCATGCCAGAGGGTAGGTACTACTATCATGTGTTGTCTGGAGGAGAAGCCTGGGGACAAGGGCAAGCTGGCATGACCCTCCCTAAACTATGCCACAGTCATCTCTCACAACCTGGAGACCAAGGGGACCGGAGTAAAGCTGCCTTCGGCATCCAAGAAGGTCATTTCCTTGGCCAGCAGAGCTGTTGTTGGTATAGTGGTTGATGGGGGGCAGAACTGACAACCTACCTTAAAGGCTGGCTGGGCCTACCACAAGACAAGGCAAAGAGGAACTGCGGGCCATGTATACGGGATGTGGCCATGAATCCTGTGGAGAATCCACTTGGAAGTGGTAACCACCTCAGTGGCAAATCCTCCACTACACGAAGAGATGCCCCTGCTGCGCACAAAGTGAGTGCCATTGCTGCCCATCAGACTGGGAGACTACATGGAACCAGAACTGTACAGGAGGAGAAATAGAACTCAGAAGCTAATAAAGTATGTCCTTCGGCTGAAAGAAAGAAAGGAAGTGAGAAAGAAGGGAATGGATGGGGAAGGGGAAGGGGAAAGGAAAAAGAAAGGAATAAGAGGAGAAAAGGGAAGGGAAAAGGAAAGGAAAAGAAGGGAAAGAAGGAAAAGGAAAGGGAAGGGAAGGGGAGGGAAGGGAAGGAAAGGAAAGAAGGAAGGAAGCAGGACCTTACTATCTTCAATTTTCCTCCCTCCAATACATCAGTAAAATTAAATCAAATCTATTTAACTATCCCCTTCTCCAGGCCCACAAACTGCTTTTCCAGGAAAGGCACACATTCCTGATTGGCTGTCATATCCTCAGAACTAAGCATATGGTTAGCAAGCAAACCCAGGATCTTTGTATTCTAAGCAAGGATGGAAAGACAGAACAGAAGGGAGTAAAGAAACTAAGAAAGGAGAAAAAGTAACCTTTGAACACACATAAATATTCTACAGCAAAGCAGAAATTCTAGCCTAGATTCAAAACTATGCATTAGCTGTCATTCTGCTTGGCCCCTAGCAGCACAGCTCAGTGAGGAGTGGGATGCAGCTGAGCGCCAGTCTCAGAAACTTGATGAGACAGCTGCAAACCAGCATCTCAGAGCTGCATTCCTGTTTGTGCACCAGGCACCAGAAAGACTATCTGCCTCTATTATAGCTAGTCCTCATACCATCCTGATGAGTATTACACTCCTCACAGTTGAGGACGCCAGGGTTTTGAGTGCTCAGCTAGTGACACGAACTCTTCTCCTATGTGGCCATCTTTCAAAATAATTAATAGTGACAAAAATGTGCTTCTTTGGCTTCTTTCACTGTGAGAGTTAAGAGAAAATTATACAAAGAATGTGGTAGAGTGGTCCAGCTGTCAGGGCAGCTACCCATGCCAGTGGAGTGCTTTCTCCTAGTTCTATGACTATGGATTGAATCAAAGCTCTCAGTCGATTTTTATTTTCTTTCTGTTTTTGTTTTGTGAGCTCAATTTATAGTGTGAATATTAATGATAATTCAAACTGTAGCCTATGGCTCCACCTTTAAGCCATCAGCAATAGAATTATTATACATTCCCAGGACTGCAAAGAAAAATTCTGCATTGAATTAATTGCCTACACCTGGCCATTCCTGCCTTCTTTTTAGCTGTTTGGTTATCAACCCTGGAACTTCAGAATGTCTGCCTCTTCAGCAACAAATCTGAACTAATTCATTAGCTTGCATTTTGAAGATTAAAACATGGAAGCATTATCAGGGTTCAAATTCAAGTTAGCATTCTAGGCCAAGGCTCATCTTAGAGCAGAGTGTGGACATGTCTGGAAGATAGTAACAATCACTGATCACTAACATTTACTGAGACAAGGTCAGCTGTTTACACTCTCTGCACCCCAAACTATCTTAAGAATGTTTTAGGAAAAGTATAATAGCTATAAATTATTTACAACAGGATATGATAAATAACCAACAAATGACATTTATTTGGCAGTAATTCCACTTACAATAAAAACAAATACAACAATAAAGTTTCAGATCAACATTGAAATGTTAGTGATTTCGACAGTAGCCCAATCTATTAAGCCTTATCTGTCAGGTATCATATGATCACAAAAGTTTAAGTTTCTGGAACATTTAAAATATATTTTTATCTTTATTTTTTGTTGTTGTTTGTTATCATTTGTTTATGCCTTTTTCTATAAAACATCTTGGTACTGAGGCCTCTAGGGATTTAGTGATGACTAGACTGAGAAATCCCACTTGGTCTTCATTATGCTTGGAGCTCCACCATAGGGAAGAATGGGGCAGAGAGTCATGCTGAGCAGGAAACAATAAATCAGGCTTTTACCAGGCCAACAACTAGGACACTTAGAGAGAATTTAAGAGGTACCAACAAACACTGCTGTGGAGAGGCCAAAGAGCTTAAAGCTTCTTTTTCATCTCATCTCAAGAGCTAAGTGGAAGGTCAAAGCCTCAGCTCTTACAAGTGATGAGAGTGTGCGTGCTGACCTTGCGTTGAGTCACAGTTGGATGAAGCCTGCATGTCTCTACCATGTGAATTCATAGCTAAATGAGGCCTGTGCACCTCTATCCACATCCTGCTGACTTCAGAATGTTTAACAACAGTGTGAAGCCAAAGAATTGTTGTCTTTTCCCTCATTGCCTGAAAGGATTTTTAAAGTACTCAAAGATAATTTTTCCCTTTTTTTTTTTCATAGTTCTCCTTATCAAAGGGCAAAGTCTCTGTGAATTGACAAGTACATAGGCGGCGCTGTTGAACCTGGAAAATTCTTTCCTTGAAACAGTGTGCACCATCTCAAGCTCTTAGACTCTTTGTGCTGCAGGTTCTTCTGCATACATCCCACAGCCTTGAGGGAAGGGGTTTAATAAAGATATCAGTTTAATGCTGAATTTTCTAAAATCTCTCACTCTCTGTCCAAATGTGGGTCTCTTTACTAATTAACATCTTCTGCAAGAGGAAGTTTCTCTGATGAGGGTTGAGTGATATAGTGATCTATGGATATAGCAATGTGTCATTTGGAGTCAGATACCTGCGTAAGATCTACACAAGTTCAAGACAGACAAAAATTCTAGCATGAGGGAGGGAGGGTGGGCACAGGCAAGAAGCTACTTCCAGTTAATCCCTTTTGGGAGAAGGAAAAGAAGAGAATTTTCTTCAACAGAGGAGTAGTTGGCCAGTACAAATCTGACTTCACACTCCCCACTCCTTTCTTTGGTTTTGGAGTTGGAGTTGTTATTGTTGTACTGAGAGAGAGAGAGAGAGAGAGAGAGAGAGAGAGAGAGAGAGAGAGAGAGAGAGAGAGAGAGAGAGAGAGAGAGAGAACATAAAGTTTGGTGAATAGGGGAGAGGGCTACAGTATTCAAGAAATAGGAAATATGTGATCAAAGCATATTGTATGAAAATGTTTTTAGCTGGGCGGTGATGGTGCACACCTTTAATCCCAGCACTTGGGAGGCAGAGACAGGCAGATCTCTGTGAGTTCGAGGCCAGCCTGGTCTTCAAAGTGAGTTCCAGGAAAGGCTCAAAGCTGCACAGAGAAACCCTGTCTCGAAAAACCAAAAAATAAATAAATAAATAAATAAAATGTTTTTAAAATAAAAAAGAAAAGAACAGAGTCTGTGACAAATATAAAATTAAGGCCCTCTTGCTTTTATATTAATTTATTATTATTATTATTATTATTATTATTATTATTATTATTACTGAGTAGGAGGTGTATATGTGGTACTCTGAAGAAACCTTTGTCAAGCTCATTCTTTCCTTTTACCTGTAAGTGAGCTGCAGGGCTCAAACTTAGGTCATCAGGCTTATGCTACAAGAACAGAACTTGGGTCGTCAGGCTTACAGGACAAGTGCTTTATGTGCTGAGGCATCTCATCAGCCCTATGTCATTCTTTTTTTAACATAGGACAGAAAATATTTTATCAATGTGTACTAAATCATTTGATAATATATTAGAAAAGTAAATGAACATGATGATATGAAAAGTTAATAAATGTCAACAAAAAATGACATAGAAAAGCAGTTCTTTCCTTCCCCTCCATTCAGGTCTCCCTAGTCCTGCAACTACTGGCCTTAGAACTCTTCTTCTCAGACTGTCTCCTCTCCTTTGGCAAACCCCAGCCTGCTTCCTACCAAGGACCCTGTAGCAACTACAATGGGCCTAAACTAAGTAAGTTAACGTATATTCTTCCTTCTTCCTCTATTCCAGGTTCCCTATTCTTGCAAATATCATGATCTACATCAGACAATACTCTCGTACTTCCCCCATCCTTTGAAGACTCACAGTACCCCAGCTCTGCTTCCTACCAAGGACTTGTAGCAACTACATGTGGTACAGAACCAAGCAGGCCAAGCTGTGTTCTCATTCCCCTCCTCTTCCAATCCAGTTGTCCACACCACATCCAACTTGCAGATTGCCTGAATTCCACATCCTGTGCCTAGCTACAATGCAGTAAATGCCCCAAACCCTTGTTTACCTGCACCCTCCTCCCATCTCCAGACTTAAAGATAGTTGCTCATTGACTGCATAAGCTCTATTTGATCAGTCCTGTCTGCACTTTTCTCCAGGCCCCAAGCTCACTCTAATCCTATTCCCTCTAAACCAGCCCAGCCTAATCAGCCCTGCTGACCCTAGACTACCCTTATCACATCAAACACTCAGGTCTAGCCTTAAGGACACAACATATGCTGAGGTGTAATCTAGTAACTTTGTTGAACCAAGGTCACATGCACCCTCCTAGTGTCCAGACCTATCTATGATTATACATCTGTGTGAGGTTCAATTGCAATTCCCTGGAAACACATCTACCCAAATGATCCCTCAAACCTAAGCCTTGCTGATACATCATGAATGCTGCTCTATTCCCAAGTCAGTCTAGAAACACATATGAGACACACCAACAAAAAAATAAGGCTACATGCCCAGGTCACATTAAAAAAAATACAATATAAAAGGACAAGACAGCATATCTCCCCCAAAGTCTAATGTTCTATAGAAATGTTCTCCAATAAGAGTAACCTATATCAATCCCAGGACACAGAAATATTAAAAGAAAAAACAGATATTTCATGAAAGATTTCAAGGACTTTAATGAAGACACAATGAAATAGCTCAATACAATTAAATGATGAACTCAAAGAGAATAAATGCCTGAGGGATGCCCAAGAAAACAAAAGCATAGACTGAGTGAAATGCCAAATACAATCTAGGATTATAAAATCAAATTCAATGCAAAGAACATTGAAGACAACTTAAACTGAAATGAAGATGGAAATGAAAAACTCAATAACCCAATTTAAAAACTCAGGAGTGGGAGAAGCTTACCAGCAGAATGGATCAAGCAGAAGATAGAATATCAGGGCTCAAAGATGAGTCAGAGGTTTTATACCACACAATATCAATGATTATGAAAATTTAACAAATAAACAGAAGAGAAATGTTCAGGAACTGGGGGATATCATAAAATGACCAAATCTTCAAATTATAGGCACGGATGAAGGAGAAGGATACCAGGTCAATGGAAAGGTTACGTCATCAAGAAGAAAATTTTCCAAAACTAAGGAAAGGCACCCATACAGATACAAGCAACACACAAAACAACAAATAGAGAAGACCAGAAAAGAAACCCCCCATGGCATATCATAGTTAAAATAAGAAATATACAGAAAAAAAGAAAGGATACTGAAAGCTACAAGAGAAAAAAACATAAGCAACATATAAAGGAAAACCCATCATAATAACAACTGATTTCTCAATGGGAATTTTTAAGCCTGTAGAGTCTGGATCAATGTTCTTATAGTTCTCAAAGAACACAGATGCCAACCTAGAACAATGTATCCCAAAAACTATCTGTCATATATGACAGAGAAAGAAAAACTGTCCATAATACAGACAAGTTAAAGAAATCATGTATATCCAAATAAGCCACACAGAAGTTATACTTCATATTGAAGAGAGTTAGAATCAGCATAGCCATGAGATTGTAGAAAGAAAACAAGTGTTGTTAAAATTACTGAAACACAAGTACAACTGAGAACACAAACAGCAAAAAGAAAAATAATAAAATAACTGTAATCAACATATGCTTTCAATAATAATTTAAAATATTAACGCCTTCAACACTCAAACAAAAGACACAAGCTAGTTTACTGGATTAAGAAACAAAACCTAACAAAAATAAAAACAGAAAGTGCATGCAAGCAACTTCCAAAAAATTTGTGAGTTGACAGAAACAGCCAGCTGCCTGGACAGTCACCTGAGGTTTCTCCACAGTGTTGGGGCATCATCTTCAGCCTATAGGCTTAGCATATCTGACAGACTCATTTGTGAAGTAGGATGTACACAAGGTCGACAGTTCAACCTCACATTGGGTGAGAGCAGTCCATGTACCAGAAACACCTGAATTCCACTAGTGTCATGTCATGATTCAGGATTTTAAATTCTGGAAATTGTTGTTGATTTTTTAATTCAGCTGTCCATTCTTGGCTGTGTATATATGGCTTCATCTTAACATCCTGTTCTTCTCCACATCCCTCTGTCAAATGCCAGTTTACTATTGCGAGGCGTGAGCTTAGTTACTCTTCAAGAATAACTGTTTCAGCTGCTGTTCCATTGCACATCAGAAGCCATCGGCCCACTGCCTATTCAGCTGCCTTCGAAGAAAAGGGCACTGTACCTTTTCCAAATTGCGAAGGCCACTTCAGGGATGGTGCCATATTGTCCTGGCCTCAGAAGATGCCTTTTGATAAAGCCATAATATTATTTCCTTCTTGGGTCTCTGAGGGAGTTGAAGATTAGTTAGTTATAGTTGAAGGTTAGTTAGTTATAGTTGAAGATTAATTAGGATAGAAAGTGAATTAGATACATTTTGGACTTAACAAAATAGGATAGATAATGAAATTATTTTCTCTGAATTTGTCAAATACAAATGGACTAGACATTGTTTAGACATTTATTACTTGTATATATTGTATATAGTCATTGTACTTTTGTATATAGTTTTTCTTTTGTTAGTTATAACCTTTTTCTTTTTTTTCCTTTTCATTAAAATAGAAAAGGGGAAAAAAAAAAAAAAAAAAAAAAAAAAAAAAAAAAAAAGAAACAACACAAATGGGGGGGGGGGCGTTGGGGGGAAGGTGAGGGGGACGGGAGGGGGGAGAACAAGGGAATCCGTGACCAATATGTAGAACTGAATTGTATTGCAAAATAAATTAAAATAAATTAAAAAAAAAAATATCAACTTAAAAAAAAAAAAAAAAAAAAAGAAACAAAACCTACCTTCGTTTTCTACCAGAAACTCAACTTTACATACATACACCTTAAAGAGAAAAGACTTGGAAAAGTACTTCAAGCAAATAGGAACTCAGAGCAAACATGTTATCCCAATATTTTAAAAAAATATATTAGTTTTCAGACAAAAACAAATCAAAAAGAAAAAGGACATTTCACTTTAATGAAGAGAATGAATAACCAAAATACCTTACTATCTTAAACACACATATATATACCAAGCTTTGCAGTACTCAATTTCATATAACACAAACTTCTGGAATTAAAGACACAAGTTAACACTAAACACATTAATAGTAAGTGATTTCAGCACTGTACTTTCTCCAAAAGATAGGTCATCTAGACAAAAAATAAACAGAGAACCATCAGGATTAAATTACATCATACATCAAATGGACCTGACATGTATCTACAGAATATTCTACTCAAATCTCAGGGAATGTACACTCTACTCAGCGGCCCATGGAAGGGTTTCTAAAATAGACCTCACTGTGGAACACACACACACACACACACACACACACACACACACACACACACACAACTTAACAAATGTAATAAAACTTAAAATCAAGAGCAAACAAATCTCTACTAAGTACACAAACTCATGAAGATTAAACAACTTATTATTGAATGACAAATGGGTGAGAGAAGAAATCAAGACAGAAGCAAAAGAGTCTTGGAACTAAATAAAAATGAAAACACAACACACCAGAACATCCATGCACATTAAAAGCATTCCTATGAAAGAAATTTATAGCTTTAAGTGCCTACATTAAAAAATCAGAAAGAGCACAAATAAATGACTTAATGATGTAACTCAAGAATTTAGAAAAACAAGAATAAAACAAACCCAAATCTAGTAGATGGCAAGAAATAATAAAAATCAGACCAAAAAAATTAATGAAATAGAAACACAGAAGATGATACTAAGAATTGAAGAATCCAATACGCCTGTTTTTTGAGAAGATAAACAAGATCCACAAACCCACAGCCCATTTACTGAAAAGAAAAACAGAGATGGCCCAAATTAAGAGATTCAAAAAGGAGGAGAGATACGTTAAAAGCACCAAAGAAACTCAGAGTGTTATAGTGAAGTACTTTAAAAACCTTCACTCCATTATGTTGAAAATCTTAAAGAAATGGTCAGGTTTC
Organism: Peromyscus californicus insignis; assembly: GCF_007827085.1. Classification (NCBI taxonomy): domain Eukaryota; kingdom Metazoa; phylum Chordata; class Mammalia; order Rodentia; family Cricetidae; genus Peromyscus; species Peromyscus californicus. The sequence goes on along the minus strand of NW_026294606.1, from coordinate 45,602,206 downwards.
TAGATTCATCCAAACCATCAAAAGTAAACCAGAGGGAGACCAAAAACCTATAAAATAGACCAATAAAAATAGGGAGGTTGAAACACTAATAAAAAGCTTTGCAAACACAGGCCATGACCAGAAGGATTCATACCAGAATTCTACCAGAATTCTGCCAGGAACTATAGCTAATGGGAAGAGAGAGAGAGAGAGAGAGAGAGAGAGAGAGAGAGAGAGAGAGAGAGAGAGAACTTCAAAACTACTCCATTGACATGAAGTAAAGACATCAGAAAAAGAAAACTAAAGACCAATATCCTTGATGAATAGAGACATAAAAATATTCAGTAAAACACCTGATACATATAAAAGAGACCATCTACCATAATCAAGTTGGCTTTATCCCTTACATGCAGGATAGTTCAATATATTTAGGTCAATCAATATAATAAATCATATAATTGGACTTAAAGACAATAATCACATGATAATCTCAATAGATTAAGAAAAAGCCTTTGACAAAATCCAACATGCTTTCATGATCAAAGTCCTAGAGATAGAAAAACTGAAGCAAACATACAATATAATAACAGCTATATATGAGAGACCCAAAGACAACATCATCCTAAACTTATTTGGAACCACAGAAGATCCCATATAGCCTGAGCAAAAGAAAAGAAAATGCTGAAAGAATTACTATTTCAGATTTCAAGATACATTACAGAGCCATAGTAATAAGAACAGTATGTTACTGTCACAAAAACAGACATAGACTAGCAGAATAAAACAGAAGACACAAACATATGAACTTGTAACCATAGCCATCTGATATTTAACAAATATTTCAAAAGCATTCACTGGAAAAATATAAAACCATTAACAAATGGTGCTGGAAAACAATATGTCCACATGTAGAAAAATAAAATTAGTATCTACCACCTAGCATGAGTGTTAACTCCAAATGGATCAAAAACTTCAGTGTGAAACTTAAAAATCTTTAATAGATAGAAAACATAGGCAGTCTCATTTATTAATTCTTGCTCTCAGTGTCTGTGCTAATGGTGTTATATTTAGGAAGTGGTCTCCTGTGCCAAATCATTCAAGGATACTTCCTACTTTCTCTTCTATCAGGTTCGGTATAACAGGATTTATGATGAGGTTTTCGTTCCACTTGGACTTGAGTTTTGTGCATGGCAATAGATATGGTTCTATTTGTAATCTTTTACATATTGACATCCAGTTATGCCAGCACCATTTGTTGAAGATGCTTTCTTTTCCCATTGTACAGTTTTGGCTTCTTTGTCAAAAATCAGGTGTTCATTGGTGTGTGGATTAATGTCAAGGTCTTCAATTTGATTCCATTGGTTGACATGTTAGGTTTTATGTCAATACCAATGGGACCTCCTGAAACTGAGAAGTGTCTATAAAGCAAAGGACATGGTAAATAAGACAAAACGACAGCCTACAGAATGGGAAAAGATCTTCACCAACCCCACATCTGACAGAAGGCTGATCTCCAAAATATATAAAGAATTCAAGAAACTAGACATCAAAATACTAACAATCCAATTAAAAAATGGGCTACAGAGCTAAACAGAGAATTCTCAACAGAAGAATCTCAAATGACCAGAAGACATTTAAGGAATGACTCAGCAACCTTAATCATCAAGGAAATGCAAATCAAAATGACTCTGAGATACCATCTTACACCTGTCAGAATGGCTAAGATCAAAAACAATGATGACAGCTTATGCTGGCGAGGATATTAGAGCAAGGGGAACACTCCTCCACTGTTGGTGGGAATGCAAACTTGTACAGCTACTTTGGAAATCAGTATGATGACTTCTCAGAAAATTGGGACTCAATCTACCTCAAGACCCAATGATATCACTCTTGGGCATATACCCAAGGAATGCTTAATTATATCACAAGGACACTTACTTGCTCAGCTATGTTCATAGCAGCATTATTTGTAATAGCCAGAACCTGGAAACAACCTAGATGCCCTTCAACCGAAGAATGGACAAGAAAATGTGGTACATATACACAATGGAATACTACTCAGCAGTAAAAAACAATGACACCATAAAATTTGCAGGCAAAAGAATGGGACTAGAAAATACCATCCCTACCATCCCGAGTAAGGTAACCCAGACTCAGAAGGACAAACATGGTATATACTTACTCATAAGTGGATACTAGATATAAAGCAAAGGATAACCAGACTACAACCCACAGCTCCAGAGAAGCTAGCTAACAAGGAGGACCCTAAGAGGGACACATGGTTTGCCCTGGGAAGGGGAAAGAGATGAGATCTCCATGAGTAAATTGGGAGCGATGGGGGGGAGGAAATGGAGGGTAGGAGATGGGGGATGAGAACATGAGGGAATGGGATGGTTGAGCTGAAACAGGGATGGAGTGGGAGAGCAATGATAGAGATACCATGATAAAAGGAAACATCATGGGGATAGGGAGAAACCTGGTACTAGGGAAGTTCTCAGGAATTCACAAGGATGACCCCAGCTTAGACTAATAACAATAGTGGAGAGGGTGCCTGAACTGGCTTACCCCAGTAATCACATCATTAAATACCCTAACTGTCATCATAGAGCCTTCATCCAGTAACTGATGGGAGAAGATACAAAGATCCACAGCCAAGCACCAGGCTGAGCTCCAAAAGTCCAGTCAAAGAGAGAGAAGAGGGATTCTATGAGCAAGGGGCATCCAGATCATGATGGGGAAACCTACAAAGACAACCAAACCACGCTAGTGAGAACTCATGAACTTTAAACCAACAGCTGTGGAGCCTCCATGGGACTGACCTAGGCCCTCTGCATAAGCAAAACAGTTGTGTAGCTTGATCTGCTTAAAAGGCCTCCTGGCAGTAGGATCAGGATCCATCCCTGGTGCATGAGCTAGCTTTTTGGAGCCCATTACCTATGGGGGGGGGAACACCTTGTACAGCCTTGATGCGGGGAGAGGGGCATGGACCTGCCTCAATTGAATGTACCAGGCTCTGCTGACTCCCCAAGAGAGGCCTTTTCTTGTTGGAAGAGGGAATGGGGGGTGGGCTGGAGGAAAAGGCTGGGGGGGAATGGGAGGAGGGAAGAGAGGGAGATCTGTGGTAGGTATATAAAATGAATTAAAAATTTCTTAATTAAAATATGATCTTTGAAAAACAAACAAAAAACACAGGCAATACCCTATAGGTTATAAGTGTAGGAAAGGGCTTTCTGAATAAGACATGCTACAGCTAGCAAATGGAATCAACCGTAATACCCTTCAAGAGATGAATGGAAAATAAAAATGTGGTATATATACACAATGGAATGCTATTCAGTTATACAGAAAAAATGAAAACATGAAATTTTCAAGTAAAAGGATGCAATAGAGAAGTTCATATTGAGTAAGTGAACCCAGACCCAGAAAAAAAAAGCTACATGTTCTCTTTTATTTGTAGTTTCTAGCTACAAAACTTAAGATGTGAAAATATAACCTGGAAAAATTACAGCAACCAGGAGAGTAAAGGGTTGGAAAGAGTAAAGAGTAAAGGAGAGTTAAAACCTTTGGCTTGGAGGGTACACTAAAGAGGAAAATACCAAGACAGAGGTGCTAATGAAGGTATAATTGGGAAGATGCAAGTATTTAATTAGGGAAGAGGAATGGAAGTCAATAGAGAAGGAAAGGGTGGGAGGAATAAATAACACTAAGGATATTTGAGAAGTCATAAGGAATCATATAAATTTATATTTACCTAAAATTAACTATAATACATATAAGTATATGTATATACAAATGTATACAGTTTAAATGAAATTATGCCACTTGAGATAATAATGCTCCCCACAAGAGCCATGGACTATCTAAAAAAAAAACTCCAGTATCAGGTATGAGAACTCCCCCTATGAATTGTTGCCAGAAGAGCCCAAGAAGCTCCCAAAAGAATACAGAGTATTGCTCTTGCCCCTAGATTGCCTCTTAGATATTGAAGATAAACCCCTATTGCTGAAGATACCATGTACTTCAGACCTGAAGGAATCAAGGTAGATCTGACCCCAAAGCTTCTTCCTTCAGAACTATTTTTCATAATACTATTTATGCATATACATAATAAAATATACATCTGAATACTTTGCATTATGAAATGGCTCCAAGACTATGAGGGTTATGAAGTAGAATATTATGGTTTGAATGAGATGATGCCTCAGGAGTCTCAGGCATTTGAAAACTTAGTCCTCATTGGTGACACTGAAGAGGTTTAGGAGATATGGTCTTATTGGAAGAAGTATATCTGTGGAGGTAGGCTTTGAGAGTTTAAAGATTCACATAATTCCCAATTTGCTCTTTGCTTCTTGCTCGGAGTTTAAGATGTGATTTATTAGCCACCATGCTTGATGCTAGCTGCCAAGCTTCCCAGCCATAACAGACTTTTATCTTTCTGGAACCATAAGCCATATAAGCCCGTACTTCTATAAGTTTTCTTGGTCATGTTTTACCACAACAACAGAAAAGTAACTGATACAGCTGGTATGTCTGTTTGTAGGACAAGGTCTCAAGAGCCCGGGCTACTTGGAACTCACAATCATCCTGTCTCATCCTCCTGAATATTAATACTATTCATTTTTCTTCTACCAGTGATCCTGATCCTACTGCCAGGGGGCCCCTTAAGCAGATCAAGCTACACAACTGTCTTGCTTATGCAGAGGGCCTAGGCCAGTCCCATGGAGGCTCCATAGCTGTTGGTCTAAAGTTCATGAGTTCTCACTAGCATGGTTTGATTGTCTCTGTAGGTTTCCCCATCATGATCTGGATGCCCCTTGCTCATAGAATCCCTCTTCTCTCTTTGACTGGACTCCTGGAGCTCAGCCTGGTGCTTGGCTGTGGATCTCTGCATCTTCTCCCATCAGTGACTGGATGAAGGCTCTAGGATGACAGTTAGCATATTCAATGATGTGATTACTGGGGTGAGCCAGTTCAGGCACCCTCTCCACTATTGTTAGCAGTCTAAGCTGGGGTCATCCTTGTGAATTCCTGGGAACTTAGACAGATTAAGATTTTTGTGCTTAAGATTCTGGCTTTTGTGTTGTTTTGAGAGATAATAGCCCCTAGTTCATAAGCTTGTTATGAGAAATTAAATGAACATATTGTGGGCATTTAGAATAGTATGGAGTACTAGTTAAGTGCATTTTAGTAATAAACATATACAACTAAACTAACATTATGGGGAGAAAATTATTACCAGGGAAGGGACAGATATTGCAATGGGAATTTTAGAAATAAAATTTTGATAGAGAATTGCATTCTTTAGACAAATCTGAATAAACCTAAACCAAACCAGTGAGGCTCTACAAGATCCAGGCTAGAGTCTCCAGCTCAGTAACTATAAACATGCTTGTGACACTTCTATAACCCACAGAGAAACAGCTGGAATTTGTTGGTCAGTGTTTCTACCATAAACAGAATCATGGGTTTAATATTTCCTATAATTTCTTCAGACCTTATTTCCTCTTGGGAATTTTTCTCTCTATATTACCATGAATTTTGGTTAAAGTTATCTTCTTTCTCTTTAGCATTCGCTAGCTCTCTCCATCATCTGCATGTTGATTTGCAGGCCACACAAAAGATGGAGTGAGCACATATACAAAGAACCCAGACAAAGCCTTCTTTCTCGGTGTCACTCAGAACTCCCCATGTAATTTTCCCTTAAACACATTGAGAAAAGAGCTTGAGTAGCCAACATGTCTTAAGACTCACACTAGTTGTCAGTACATCAACAATTCTAATTTACACTCACTATCACTCACAGTTCACAAATGAACTGTTTCACAGAGCTTTTAAATGCAGTATGGATCATGTATCACTGGCCTGTCTAGCATTGCTGCATCTGCTTGTGAACTCCAACAGCATTCTGCAAATCTGACTCCAGAAGGCTGATAGAGACACATTGTCTTGGTACTGTGACCTGAAAGGTTGCCTACCCATACTAGAAAATAAACTGGTTTAATTGAGACACCCTTATGAAGAGCTTATAAAGCATTGTAAAGTTACTGGAGAAAAGTTATTTAATTAGCAAAAAATGGAAACAACTATAACTTTATTATGTGAAAATAATTTGGGTTTATGTATATTCTTTAGCATTTTTAATGAACCTATACTTTTAAAATTAAAAATAGTATATAATATTTTGTGATCACTTTACCTTTGGCAATCCTATATGTAGGTCAAATAAAGTTACCTATCATATCATTTGAATTGCTTCAAGAATATCCATTGGAGTGAATATAAAGAGGGATAAATAACACAAAAGACCTTTCAAAAATGTTTCATGGAAACCTACTACTATAATCTTCCTAACACACATACACATTTTTTAAAGTTAAAATGAAGCTATTCTCTGAGAGAAACAATGCCTCTCCTAGACACCAGAGACTAACAAATAAAAAAAGCCCAGTCAGGAACGGTTTCTTTTTGGAGTGTTGGCCGGTGAGGTTCCATAAAGACTCAATCAGTACAGGCTATTGCCAATGCTCTTGGTTGCTTCCCATAACTTGACAGTAAGGCCCTATTGCTCAACACACCACGTATTTGAATTGTAAACACGAGGAAATTGAGGCTGGCAACAAAAGAAACATAATCTCTTCTATCTTTCTTTTTTTTTTCTGACTATCTTTCATAGTGAAAGAAGGTGCTATGCAATCTGCTGGCAGGGAAAAGTAATCATCAACTATACTCAGCTGTGAATCAGTAAGATACAATAATAATTGGCCTGGAAAGATATGTCTGTGAGTGTAACAGTGACATGAATGTCATTGGATTAACCAACCACTTTCTGATTGGATTTAAGTTCAGCCCCACAAGATGAAACCTGTACCTCCCACTATTGTCTAACCAGGAAACTATGGCTACACAGGTCATAGGCCTTAGGGAAGAACTTACTACTAATATTTTGCTAAATGGACATATTATCAAACTGACTCCTAATGATTTATTATTATAGCCATAGACTAGCAAATTTCTCAGCTCCCATCACAAATGCTTTCATTTGCAGCAATGATGGCCAATATGGGGAGTCACAGTTATTCAAAGAACAAAAAATAAATTGCAAATTACTCAGCTCTAAATAGACTCCCCCTTTCCAAGGCTCAAGAATCATTGCAGAAGAGGTAGCAGAAAAAGTCTAAGAGCCAGAGGAAGTGAATGACTAACACTGTCTTCCTGACATAGCTGGGCAGATGTACATAAAAACTCACAACAGTTGTGACATCATACACAAGGCCAAATCTCAGTTTAGATAGCTGAAAATAGCCCATTTCTTGGTTTCTGAATATATTAACAAGCTACGGGACCATAAAATAGTATGTTAAAGGCATGAAATGAACATAGACCAGTGGGAAGGAAAAGAACCCAGAAACAAATTGACACCTCTGCAGTGAATTTGCCTTAAACAAGAGTACTGTGGACACAAATGGAGAGGAATTTCTTCAATAAATGTTTATGAAGACTCTACATTCACATGCAAAAGGAAAAATGAGTTAAATCACACTATATGTGAACTCATCATATATCCAGAGTAAAACTTAAAGAAACCATATAAATACTGTAAATAAAGATAGAGACAGTTTTACTTAATAGTAGTCTGCGCATTAGTAGTTTGAATATAACTTCCAAAGCAAAGGCAACAAAAACAAAGATGGAAAAATGAGGTAACACCCAATTAAAGGGCCTCTGCTACTCAACAGAGTGGAAACACAACCCAAAAAGCAGGATAAAATGTATACAAGCCATAAGTCTAAAATGTCCCAAATGTGTAAGGAATGATACCACTCAATATCAAAATAAATACACAGACCAATTAAAAATCTGATTAAAGCATACTACCCATATAATATTAAAATATATATTATAGTATTATCACATTAGGTTGGTCATGTATATGGAATCTAATTATGAAAAACAAAAAGAGGAAAATGTTGCCCAAGGCAAAAAGTTTCAGTTATACAAAATTAACCTGTAACTCAAGCAACAACATAACTATAATTAATAGTATCACACTATTAAAAATATTCAAAAGTAGCTGCTGTGGGATAATGCTTTTGTACACTGGTTTAATAAAACACTGATTGGCCAGTAGTCAGGCAGGAAGTATAGGAGAATTCTGGAAAGAAGAAGGCTGAGTCAGGAGATGGCAGCCCGCCGTCCAGGGAGCAGCATGTAATGGCACACAGGTAAAGCTATGGAACACGTGGCATCATATAGATTAACAGAAATGGGCTGAGTTTAAATTTAAGAACTAGTCAGTGATAGGCCTGAGCTAATGGCCAAGCAGTTTTAATTAATATAAGCTTCTGGGTGATTACTTGATAAGCGGCTGCAGGGTCTGTGGGGTTGGGCAGGACTGGAGAAAACTTCAGCTACAAGTGGCTACTTTTGTATTATCTCCACAAAAGCAGAAATTATGTGAAATGTAAATATATGTTAGTTTGATGTGTTGTGTCATATATATGTGACACATATATATACATATATATATACATATATATATAAAATCAAATTGTGCCATAAATACATGCATTTTGGGTCAAATATACTTCAATTTTTAATATTAGTCACAGTTCTTTAAGTAGACTAGCCAAGTTTTGTCTCTTCTGTGTACTGGTTTCATGATGTAACACTCAGTCCATCATCAATGAAAAGGATGCAATAACAACCTTAACTCTTTGAAGGTTTTTGGAAGGCTAAATGAGACACAACTGCTTATTACACACTGGTGTTAATAATTAGGTATTGTTGCTGCCATTGTTAGACTTCTCAACCTAAGTCCTTTTTGTCTATACTGATCTAGTTTAACTACTAATAATTAAGCCACATTTATCAGAGTGCATATCCACAATGCCTCAGCTATAATCTAAACTCAACTGTATGGAGATGCAGAGCTATTGCCATAGAACACACACTGCAGCCCCTTTTTAATTTTCCTTTTTCATGTCCCTGTTTTTAATATATCTGTTCTGAATTCAATTTGAACTTATTACAGAAAGGAAATTTTCAAATGAAGTATGAAAACAGCCCATGCTTTACAAATTTGCCCATTTTCTCGTCTGTGCTTTCCATGCATGAAGAGTCTCAGGAAAGAGAACACTTTTGTTACTACACTTAATACAATATCATAAACATGGTGGGGAGAGACTTAGGCTAGAAATGCTAATCATGATTCATTGTGTCCCAAAGGTGAAAAGAATCCTCCAGGAATTCCCCCCATCCTTGGAAACAAACATTGGGCTTGTCTCCCTTTCATTTGCCCAGACAGTGCTGGACAAGTGATGCCTGGGAAGCAACTCACCCACAACGAAATCTTTTTCCCCCTTCTCCTTATGTTTTCCTGAAGTACTGGGCATGGGACCAGGGCTTTGTGCTTGTGAGGCAAGCACTCTATCACTGAGCAGCACCCCATCCTAGAAATACTTAAATGAAGACTCCATCTTCCTAGTCCTTCTGCTCTTTCTCCGTCCTCTCTTACTATGCCTTTCTCATGTTCTAAGAATCCACTCAGGTGAGAAACCACACTGTAAGTGTGAGATGACAATTGCTCACACTCATCTAGTAACCTGTGCTTCTGTACTTGCTGAATCCTGATGAGCCTGAAGGAGCCCAGCGTCACTTCCTTCCCCATACCAGCCCTTCTTTGTAACAACAGCCAAAACTTCCCACCAAATCTTCTTTTCCATAAGATAAACATCCTTTTCCTGATTGCTCCACATGACATCTACAAAAATTTAAATAATCTATGTTTGATTTACCAGCCAATAAAAAATATTTTATTCAAAGAAATAAGGCAAAAACAAATCTTCGCCAGGAAGCATGTACAACCTAACTAGTCCTTTAAAAATGGCAAATCCAAAGACTTTGAGGCCTTGCCTCAAACAAGCAACAATAGAAATTCTTGAAAACAATCTATTAATAAATAACAAGGAATAGATTTGTCAACTTGGTTATAATGAAAGACACCATTGTCTAATGATATACAAATCAAATGTTTTTAATAACCATAAATTTTACCTAGCACAATTTTAACCCCACCATTCAGGAGACAGAAACAAGTAGATATATCTGAGTTTAAGGCCAGTCTGGTCTACATAAAGAGTTTCAGGCAAACCAGAGCTACATAGTGAGACCCTGTCTCAAAAATAAACAAAAAAATAAAAATTTCAAATGACAAAAAGTAATAAAAATTCTTAATATACTATGAAGCAGTCATACAACAAGGCAGTCTGTGACTAATTTATAGTAAGCATATAGCCATACATACCTTATATCATATGCACACAAAACAAATTTAAGCAAATTCAAAAACATAATTTACTACATGTATATATTTACAAACTTCTAAAACATTTTGAAGATGCAATGTTTGTAAGATCTTTTGTCCTCAATGATTTTCGAAGTCTTTGAGGGAGTGAGAGAGAGAGAGAGACCACAGAGACACAGATGATTAAAGTCATCTTGTGGTTTAACAGAGTGTATGGGGAACCCCACTGGTTGCTAGCACTAAGGCAGGAAGCAAGCTGGGCTCTTCGCTCTTGTAGTGTTATGCCAGGACAGCCTAACATTTGATAGCTGACATTTTTATGGGACAGGCTATGTGCCAAGCACTGTTTTAAGTGCTTTTTCATAGATATCACATTTAATCCTCACAATAATCTTATGGAATACATCCTACTAGCATCTCATTTTATAGACAAGCAGCCTGAAACTCAGGGAGATGTGAGTGATTTGCCAAGGTCATGTATATACAAAAACAGAGTAAGCAACCAGACGGTGCACTAAAACCCGCACTCTTCGATCCACCACAGGTACGCACATCAAAAGAGGAAGACAGTGAAATGTGTGCATGGATGGATGGCTAATCTGTCAGCATAGGAACTGCTTGCCTTCACCCAGGTGGAACCTGGAAAAGGAAAGTGAGTTGAGCACCTTCCTGCTCTGCTGCTCTAGAATCACAGCAGCAGCCTGCGACAGACTCATTCTTTTGGGCCTTTGAGGAAGATAAGGAATTTGTTATGGGTGCTTGAAAAAGTCATCCTAAGACTCAAAACAATACTCAACAGAGTAACAGCTTAATTCATATTTGTTGAGTGAAAGTTAAAGTACCCCTTTCATGTTTACAAAAGTAAATAGTAAGAATTAGTAACCAATACTGCTTCCTTAAAGGTACCTAATATTAATCCAATTTCATTGCTTTAAATAGGTTTTAAGTAGAAATATGAGAGGAACCCCACAGGAAAATGCCTGGATTTCATGAGAGCTACTGCCAAGGCCATCCAAGATATGTTTGTGGATCACATAAATGTGGCCCCTCAGGTGGTGCCTGGAGAGCTATTCCCCTCATTGGTAGCAAAGCTGGTTTCTACTACAAAACTTTAATGGAGACTTGCTGATGTCATCTTGGTGAACACTGTATGAAACAGAAGCAGATAGAAAAAGCAATCTTGTTAAAAAAAAAAAAAAACACCTGACGTCATTTTAAATGGAATAATAAAAAATGTATTTAAGGCCTCAAATAATAAACACATAAGAAAAAACAAGAATCAACTTAAGAAGAAAATAGAAATATTTTGTGGTTAAGATTTTATATAAGTCAACATAACACAGAGCATGAGTGACACTAACAAAATTATTGTACTCAAAGCAAATGAGTGACCACCACATTGCTGCAACCCTGCCAGACCCCGCCAGTACCATACAGTAGTGCTTATTGTATGGCAGCCACTTTATAGTGTCCCTTTAATTCTCTCCACATTTTTAGAGCTTGGAATTATTACTATTATGCCCAATTTATAGGGAGAATAAAATCTAAAACACCTATAACTTAACTACTATAATGTCTTAATAGGACAGAACAACTGTTGAAATTTCAAGTTTTATTCAAGCTTAAGCTTACCTTAAGCACAACTCTATTTCTGCTCCCTTGTCCTCAGAGACCAACAGCTGTAAAGGCTGTAATTGCCTCATTCAGTGCCCTCTGATCAACTTGGATTCCACTGAAAGTTCAGATAGCACCCTCCTCCCATTTCAGATCCCTATGTGCTTTTATTTGTGGTTTAGACTCCACTTTAGAGGCAACCCTCAGCCTCTGGGAGGTAGGATGATGGATAAATGTCCCCGGTTCCTATTCTCTGGGGCCATGAATCTGAAATACATTCCACACCATTCTCAGTGTCTGCAACATAGCTGAGCTACACTATTACAATGCCAGCCTGCCCATCAAAGCAAGAGTATGTCCTGCCACACCTCCCTACTCATTCCTGTTCTTTGCCATCAACCCCCTGATAAATAGTTTTATCCATGACCATAGGATGGTTTGGATTTTAGGCAAACTCAAATTAAGATAATACCTTCTGCTGCTTCTGAATCATTGTGACATATTTAACTAAGTACAGGTAATTAAGTAACTACTTAAATTATTTTAATGTATTTTACATTCTTCAGCATGTCATAAGTAGCTCTGGCATTGGTTAAAGACTCTATTTTAATGAGTTAAACTGGAGCTGGGCTTGGGGAATGGGGAGAAGCCAGTGTGATTCTCTCCAGGCCACCTACAAAACTTGCCAGTAACTGGGAAAGACAGTGAATATCTAAAGGCAAATTAATGGGAGAGGAATGTGAGTTGTGGATTCTGAGTTTAATCACTGCAGCTCAAATAAAACTTGGGCCCTGACCACCCCAGTAGCTACCCATTGATTCCTAAGCACTAAATTATAAAGCTGTCTCATACTCAAGAATATTGAGACTAAGTTCCTGAAGTCATTTTCTTTCTGGATATGCCCAGAGGAGGCCACTGGCACTTAGAAACAAATCAAACTGGACAGCAAACTTGGAAGCCAAATTTTCCACTCTTGGCTAAGTGGTTAAATATGCCTGAGTCTTGTAATTGCACTTACAGCTCATGGTGCCCCTGGACTATCTTCAGGAGTGCTTTAAGAGTGGACAGTGGTTGTTGATGTGTTAGTGAGGCCCGTGTATTGCTATCTTGTAGAAGGAGCAATTCGCACTGACAAGCTCTTGGTAGGGTAAAGCATGGAGGCTACTTGAAAGAATAATGTAGTCTTATTTTCTATTTTGTTGTGGTGAGAAACAGTTTTAATCAAGTGTCATATTGAGCTGCTGCTGTTGTGCAGCTGAAGTAACATGTTTAGTAAAAATAAGGTAGCACACAGTTATTGACAGTTCTCAAATATACAGCTTTTGCTTGTGAGTATTGCTTTAAATGCTTCATATGGTTGCTGTTAAAATGGGTATGTAAGTTTTATTGAATAATACCATAAACAACCACAAGAAGCATGCACGAATTGTTAATAGATTCTGCTACTTAATGGCAGAAGTGCTTGGTGGACTGTGTTTCATCAAAATATCCCCATTTCCCACTAAAGAATGAAAAGTTCTGTAGCACACATATGAAAGATGGGTTCCTTTGTCTCTTACCAAGTTGGATTTCCCTTCTTGTGTGTGTGTGTGTGTGTGTGTGTGTGTGTGTGTGTGTGTGTGTGTGTGTGATTCTCAATCTAGTTGAGAAAACAACAACTGAAAACAAAATTTTGATCTAAAATTTTAGCCATTCTTCTGGAGTAACAGAGAAGTTAATTATGTCACATGAAGTCAAAGAACATGAATTATTGACAACGGGAATCTCCATAAATAGTATTAATTTCTGACCTTTAGTCTTTGTGTTCTCTGTTTTTTCTTTCTTTATGTTTTTGACCGTTCCTAACCATAAGCTTAAAATAGGGTTGCTGGTATACTTACTAGGTAGAGCAGAGCCCAAAGCTCTCAGTTTGTTTTTCTTGCTGCTTTTGTCATTTTAGTTATTTCTAATATAATGTTGTTTAATATTTTTAAATATGGTTTATTATGGGACAGTGATATAGCTCAGCAGGTAAAGGTGCTAGATGACCTGAATGCAATACCCAGGACCAACATAGTAAAAAGAAAGAGCCATCTCCCCCAATCTCCTCTGACCTCCACAGATGCACCATGGCACATGTGAAGTCCTGCCCCTCAAATACATGTAATGGGAAAATTTTAATGGGCTATTTTAATGCAAATGGATACAGTCTCATGCATTTTGCTAATTTTATCAATTTAAAAACTACTAACATAGCCATTTTAAAAATCCAGAAAACAGAATATAGGGATGTAAAAACAAAAACTACATATTATGCTATCCAGGAAGAGCCAAGTTAAAATTTAGCATCTTTTGTGTTTTTGCTTTCTATCATCATCACCTAGTACCCATGGTAAGCTGGCTTCAGGACTCCTGATGATACCAGATGCCTTGAATGTCCAAATCCCTTATGCAAATGGTATTTGTATGCATACAAATAGGTATACAACCTCCTGTGCATTTTAAATCCTCTGGCAATTACTTGTTACATGCATGCAATGTAAATAGTAGTGGTAGCATATTGGGGATAATCATGACAAAAGGAAGCATATTTAATGTGGGTCAGAAGGATTTCTAATGTTTCTGGTTGGAGTTTACTGAATGAACACAGAGATATGTAGGGCCAATTGTAACCTGTAAGTTTGCCTTTAAAAATTAATATTAGATAATAACATTTCCCACACAATTACAAATTCCTTTTTATAATTTATTTAGTTTTACTTTATGTGCATTGGTGTTTTGCTTGAACATATGTCTGTGTGAGAGTGTCGGGTCCCCTGGAACTGGAGTTACAGACAGTTGTGAGCTACCATATGGATGCTGGGAACTGAACCCAGGTCCTCTGGAAGAGCAGACAGTGCTCTTAACCACTGAGCCATCTTTCCAGACCCCAGTTACAAGTTCTTAACAAACTTTATTTTCAGTGAGAGTATAAATATCATATCACATTGTTTATTTCCAGGATTGTGGTAAACTTTTATGTTTTTTGTAGCATATGTTTCCTTTTGTCATTATAAATTTCTTTACCTTTATATTTCTAAAGAATTTCAGTATCAAGGATAAAAAATCTGAAATAGGGTGATCATGTCATTAAGGATGACACCTTAGACGCTATGAACCCTTTGACCATTTACTTTCTCCCTATGGGGTATGAATCAATTTGTCTCATATGCATTCAGTGATACAAATCATTATTTAGTTGCTAAATACTTGAGTGATGAAAAAGAAAAACTTATTTCAGTCATTGTAGCGTCTATGTTTTATTTCCAGTGAGAATGACTTCTTGTCCAGCATGAGTTTGACATTAGGACACCAGTTTTTGTGAGTCATTTCTTCAGTTAATCACTGTAGTTTTTTCCAATTTTTTTGAGATTTTTCAGGTAAGTCAATCACCTTATTTGAAACCAGCTACACTTTCTGTAATTCTTATCCAAACTATCTCTGCAGGCTAAAATTTCACTTGGGCTTTAGCATTAGAATCATTAATACATAGTACAACTGGGATTGTAAGCTTCAGTACTTTAGAAAAATAGGCTATTCTTAAAACCACCTTAATTATTTTAATTAAAAAAAACAATCACACTGAGATGTCTGGACTATTTTAATGGTGATATCACTAGCTATCTGAGTTGCTGGGCTATGGCTGCTAAACAAGCCTGGAATCCCTTCATTACATTTTTGCTTCTGTACACTGATTTTGGATTTAGTAACATGCTAAGAAGTTTTTTAATATTATATTGGGCATCTTAGTACTTTGTAAGTCTAACAAATATATCCACTTTAATACCAACCTGCACTTTCTTAGTGTTCACTGAGAACTACTTTATTCTCTCTATTCTATTCCATTGTAGATAATGGCATGTTAAGTCATTAAATAACAATCACATTTCTAATAATTTCTCTCTGATAGTTCTAATGATTCTTCTATTCTAGACTATACTGCTATATGTTGATATGTTTGAAAACAGCTTTTAACCATCCCTTGCACTTACTTTCCAAAACCAATTTATCTAAATGGCCACCAAAAAAGCCAATCCCAGAGCCACAAAGATCCAGGCCAACATTTTTATTTGCCTTTTTTGTTTCCATTCATTAAATTGAACAGAGTACCGAGACTTAAATAAACTCAGACATTCCAATGTCTGGATTTTTCTTTTTCTAAAGTTAGCAAGTGAGAAAAGAAAAACAATTCACAAAAGAGGGGGGAAGGGTCATTAAGAAGGGAAGATGCAAATTTATAAATTGCAATATTAAAGTTTTATATCTATATGGATATTTGCAAGCGAGAATTGGAGGTGGGGAAAGGAAGAAAAAGAGAAAAGGAATAAGAAAAGAGTGGGGGTGAAGGAAGGAGGGAGAGAAGCAAAGAAAAAGAATGAAGGAAGGGAGAAAAAGCAGAGAGGGGACAAGGAGGGGATGAGTCTAGCCAGAAGTATTCTAAACATAAAGTTTATGGATAGGAAAAAAATGAGAAAAGTGTAACCATTCTGTGAGTGCTCTGGAAAAGAAACTGACCATCAAGAGATTCCAACTTGGGCCTCACCAATGAACTGTGTGATAGTAAGAAAAGACACAAAACTAGAACTAAGGAAGGCCCAGTCTGACTATAGAAGCAGCAAGCACCCTGACAAAACTTTGAAGGACTGTCTAAGTGACAAGGTGCAGGAGCCCTGATCACTAGTGAATGTTCTGGAACAACTGACACAAATCAAGACTCTGCTGAGATGACAGCTGTCAACACAGAAAGAGAAATGAAGCCCACTCTTGCCAGTAACATCAGCTCATACAAGAGCAAAGACCAAGGAGTCCACACTCCAAATCCAAAGCTAGAAGAATAAAGCCCAAGAGTACAGACTTCACGCCAAGTGTAGGCAGGCAGGATACCTTGGCAGGAAAGGAATGAGCTGGGCAGCTGGAGAAGTAAGCCTGGATGTCAGGAAACTGAGTCAGTCTCCAGCTTCTCCATGTAGTGCAGAAGTCCAGACTGAAACAAGAGTGTCCTGGGAAGTCTGGAGGCCTTTATCACTTACAAGGAATGCCTTGAAAGCTGGTCTATGGTATCTCCCACCATATTTCCAGAGATCTCTGGTCCATTGTGATTACACTTAAATTTAAGGTTTTACACTAGGGAAAGGCTAAATTAGATGTTGTTCCAAGTTCTATCCAGTTCTCCAAGTGTTTTGGACTCTAACATTCTATAAATGAAAGTTATACACTAAGTTCCAATGGAGAAATGAGAGCATTAAATGTTTTATCTAGGGAAGCAGAATTTACTGGACTCCTGCCCACTACCATCATCTCCTCCCTACACACACATATAAATATCCCACAACCACTACCCAGCTCTTTCTTCTAAAAGGCCGTGAGGAATGGTTTATAGCTGTCCTGGAAAACAATGGAGAGAGTGGCTGACATTCCATTCCCTCCTGACTCACAGACATCATCTGATTCTCAGTCACAAAGACCTCTCCTGCAGGGTGAAAAGTGCCCTGGTCACAGGAGCATCTCTGGAGTGGCAGTGGCCCATTGCTTTCTGTAAGCCAAAGGGATGATTCCCAGAGCTGGCTTTCTTTATTTCGCCCTCCAGGCTGGTTTTATAATAACAACATAGTCTTAAATCTCTCTCCAAATAACCAACATTTAGAAAATGTACTACATCAAATATAGACATTTTACAAGGGACCATCTATTAGCTGATAATGGCAGAGCTGCCAAGGAATGCATAAGAAAACAAATGTGACCCTCACCAAACATCAGCTCCATTTATCCAAATTAGTCCTGCTGCAGTGCATGCAAGATAAACTGACAACGCTATGATTCAGCGCAGTAGGAGAGGTTGGGGGGAGGTTACAATAAGCTAAATGTGTAGGTTGAGGATGTATATAAATCACACGAAATGCATCCTCATGAGATGCTAATGGAAGTCAGGAAAGGGGCTGGCAGAGGAGACCTTAAAATGTGATCATATGGAATATTAGACCAACAAAACCATTTCAGAGGGAGAAAACAGTAAGTTTCTCTGTGGATATTAAAAACATGTAGACATAGGAGAGTTGATGGCTGCCAGGTTTCAGGAGCAGTGGAATTCACTGGAGTTAAGAGGCAGCCACTGCCTCCCAGCCCTGTGTGTGTTTAAGAAGCACAAAGCCATGGGCTTCTGACTGCTCACAGTTTTTCATGACATTCTTTTCAACCACCATGGGCAGCTAGCATTTCGTGATTTCTCTACCATCTCTATATTAAAACCCTGTCTGATGGAAAGGCATTTCTACACTAAGGAATCAGAGATCCTTAACCCTCTTGAAACAATAAGAAACTTAAGAAATAAAAAAACAGACTATAATTTTAGAATGTCAGATCCTCTGAAATCAGCAAACTATGTATAAAGAAGAACTATATTAATGGAATCGTGAATATAGGTTCCTTCCAACCCTTCAAAAAGATAAACGTTTACCTTGTTCTTTTAGAAAACTGAGTAGTCAATGAAGCCTCCATGCAAATAAATGAAACCCAGCTAGGAGATTGATGCATAGCATCCACTCATTGTTTAACTGGGAAACAGTTCAAACTGTAAAAGACAGGAAAAGGTCAAGAGAAGGACAGCATGAGAGTGGAATGAAATGGAGGAGAAAAGATTGAAAAACTTATCCATAAAAGTAACCCAGGATAACTCAAAAAGAATTTGAACACCCTGGTTGAAGCTGCTCACAGAGACTCTGCCCTCGCTGTTCATTTACTATGGTCTTGTTTGTCTCTTTTGGAATAGGGCTGTCTACTTGGAAGCTTAGTATGTTGTTAGCATGTTATTTATTGTTTAAATTAATAGCGGTTTATAATTAAGAGAAACATGGGCAATGAAGGCTTGGTTTGTGAGGTTTCAGAGAGAGCAAAGATTATTAATGCTGTTCATTCGCATATATAATATGGCAATAAAACCTTTGCTTTACTTGACAATCAATGCTGTTTAGCTGGGATTGAAAAATCAGATGTAGTTAATAAAATAACAACATATTTGAGGGAAAATCTTCTAGGAAGCATTTCGTCAGGATCAGGACACAGAAGCTGTGGTCCAAGGGACACCAAGGCTGCATCTCAAGCTGACAGCTGAATTTGGAAATGTTTAAGAGTCTCACATGGTACTGGTTTAGGTGTCATGAAAGCTGGATGATTGAAGGAATCATGGAGAGAAGCTGAGCCTTGGCACCATGTGTCAGGGTTGGAATTCTGGTGGATAAGTCAAAATGCCATTGGTGAGGGTGCAGCCTCAGTATCAATGGAGAGTCTATTATATTGGAAATGCCAAGACTACAAGATGCCTGCCATGACAGTGGCAGGTATGAAGTGGAGCCGGCCTGAGCCTATAAGGTAAGTTGTAAGTGCTGTAGCTGTCAGAGCTAGAGAAAGAGAGCTGCTTATAAGTCTTTCAAACCCAAATGACTGTGATTGAGTCTCAGATGCTGGACTTTGAGCTATAGGATTTGAGCTAAACTGCTAGATATGGTTTTTCCTTAAGTGTGATTGTTTCTATACCTTGGTTCTTCCCCCTTGGAGTCAGAAAGTATTTTAACTCTTGATTTTACAAGAGCACAAAGTTAAGTGACTTTGGATAATTTAAAGAGACTGGTTTGAACTTTTAAGCTATCTCAATTTTTACAGACTGTGAGACTTTTAAAGTAATACTACATTTTATATCATGATGTTAAAATAAGATATTGATGACAAACAAGGAAGGAAAAATGAAGATTTAAAGTAATGTGTCTGTGTGTCAAAGTTGGCAAGAAATAGAATGTTAGCTTTGGTTGGCCACTTGACACACCCAAGAAGAGGAAACCCCAACTGGGAGGTTTCTTCCATAGATTGACCTTTAAGCATGTCTGTGGGGCATTTTTTTTTTTTGATTGCTAGTTGACGTAAAAGAACTCAGCCCACTGTAGGCAGGTGGGCCTAGGCAGTTCAATAAAGGTAACTCAACGTGAACCTAGAAGCAAGCCAGTAAGCAGTATCTGCTGTGGTCTCTGCTTCAGTTCCTACTGAAGGTCCAGATTTCTACACAAGTTCCGGCCTTTGATTCCTTCAGTGATGTTTTACAATCTTTAGACCAAATAAACCCTTTCCTCTCCAAGTTGCTTTTGATCAGAATGTTCTATCACAGCAATAGGAAAGCAAACTAGGACAGACATTTAACACAGCACAGCAACTAAAGGACACACTGAAGTATTTCATTCCTAAGCAAAGACAGCTTCAAATGTAAGGAGCAACAAGTAAAGTGCTCAAGCCTCCAAATTCATCGCCCACACTAAGGAACAAGTGTCTCTTGGAAGGGAATGGACCAGGGGCTGTGAAGGCACACTTTAAAAGGTTTCAAAAAACTCTGTGCCCTATTAATATCCTCATTAGTAAAATAGTGCTAAGTTAAATGTATTTCTAAGTCTTGAAAGCTACTTTAATTTTTTGAAGTTATCCATAAATAAATTTTCTAGCTACAAGGCCCAGGCCAACTAAAATTTCACTTCACTTTACTAGAACCAAATTGGGTCATAACAATAAAACTATATATTATTCCAATCAAGGTTTCTGATTGACAGCTACTTTATTAAATAAAAATTGCCAAAATTAAGTTTTGCAATAACTGTAGTTCAACAGAAAAAAATCTCTCAAGTACATGAACCTTATGAATTAATAAAATGATTGTAACTGGAATTGTTAAAAAAACAAGTTATCAGAATTGGTCATGGTGGCACATGGCTGTAATTTTAGTACACAAGAGGCTTAGACAAGAGAGTGCCATGAATTCAAGGCTATCCTGAACTACATGGCAAAACCCTGTCTCTAAAATACAAAATTAACAAGTGAAAACATTGCTATACCATAATTGATGATTCCTGAAGATTCAGATTTTTCTCTGTGATGATTTGAAATGTCCCTCCCAGGCTCATGTTTTGAATGTTTGCACTAGCTGGAGGCACTATGGGGAGGCTTCAGAATCTTTGGGAAATGTGGCTTCCAAAGGTAAGAAAGTCATTAGGGCTGCAATTTGCAAGGTATCCCTGGCTCTGCTTCCTGATGCATCCTGATTTGAACGGCCTCCACTGTACTCTTCCACCACCATGCATGGAGCTATTCTACCATACTTTTACTTCTATGATGGACTGAAACCCTTGGAAAATTTAAAGCAAAAATGTAAAAAAAGTAATTCCTCTCTTGTTTTATGTCAAATATGTACATTTGATCGTAATAACACAAAAGTAACTATTACAATGTTATCTGCTTCATAGCTTGTTCTCCTGTGATAGTGTTCACTGTGATGTGATACTGTCATGTGTCCTTAAGAGAACCTGAGGCTCAGGGAAATCAGAGAACTAGTTCAAGATGAGAGTTGGTCACAAGAATACTATGGTCTCCAACTTATGTCTTCTGACATTATGTGACCATGAGTCTCCATGGTTTCTGACTACTGCTCTTTCACCCTTTTGCTTTGTAGGCCCTGGAATCTTCCCTATTGGCCAGTTTAGCTCTACTCAGATAGCTCTGTTCATCACTGATGCCAGCAATCACTAATTGACAGATCATTTATTGAATTTCAGAAACCCAAACAATTATGAGAAAGGAAAATAAAAACAATATACTTTAAGAAATATACTGTCTTGTCAAAAGGAGAGGAAAGGACTGTCTGGTGACACCTTATTGCAAAAGAAGACTTGATGCAGCAGCCTAGGAAAGTAACTTACAAGAGACAGGTGAGGCAGGCAAGAACAGATCCTGGACCTGTGTGTACTTTGAAGACAGAGGGGCCATGAGACCAAAAGGGTCCACAATACAAGAGTAATGGCTAACTGAAAGTCTGGGCCACATTATAAGGACTATCATGTAGTTTTGTATCTTGTTTTCTGGACAAGACCCTAGGCCAATGACGTGTATAAAAAATGGTTTAAACTTTTCATTAAATCTTGGGAGCATCCCAGAAAGACCTAGCAGGAGAGATGTAGAGGACAGGAAGCCCTAAGTGCCCATTTGTATTTAGACAACATGATGCTGATATAGATATCAGGTATGAGTCAGCTAACACAGAGCTGACACCAGACATAGGAAGTTGGGAGTGGGGAGAAGGGTTGGAGGGAGAGTGGGAAATGGGGAATGGAGTGAGAAGACATCAGTAAGTCAACACAAAATGGCTGGCACTGTTGTCAGAGCACTCCAAAAGTAACTGTGTTGTAATCTATTATATAATTATTTTTGGCAGAGCACTATTTTTGTATGATTCTTTATAAATATGACCTTGAGGTCAGAGGCATGATCCTTTGTCTGAGGTTTCGCCTTTGTCAGCCTGCCTGTGTCTTTCTGTAGGTCTGTGTGCTGCCTACCTGTCTACAGTCTATGTGTGCCAGCATGTGTCTGGGTCCCTGCCTACCTTATAGCCTCTGCTCAAAGAGAATAAGTATGGTATAAGTGAATATGGTACGTGGTATCTACTTGTGACTCCTCAAAATCTTCTCAACCTCCTGGCCTCTAAAGACTTTCCTCCTTACTTGCCACAGGATGATGGACCTCACACAAAATGTCAGGGTGTAGTGGTATTTGCTCAGCCCATGACCTTGGACTATAGGGCCTGAAGGAGGTGGTGCTTCCTGCCATTGTAAGTGACCTCTTAAAATGAGAGAGAGAGAGAGAGAGAGAGAGAGAGAGAGAGAGAGAGAGAGAGAGAGAGAAGGGTCACATGCCCCTTCTCCCTGCTCCTGCCCACGAGGTAGATTCGCTCCTGGTCAGATCAGAGGATGACTTCAGCTATCTACTCCTTTCTATATTCATGAGTGTATTTCCTCAATTTACCTTAATAAATTTCCCTAGTACTTCTTAAACAGACTCCTGTGGATTTATCGCTTTAGCTGGCACCCAACCATGTAGATCTGAATCCCACGCCCACCTACTCATGACCAAACCCCAACACCTGTGGGCAGCTGCTGGTGAGTTTCTCCACCCTGCAGAGCCCTCTCAAATCCCCAGGAACTGCCTGACTCCTGCTCAGGTGATGGCTTGAATGCAGCAGCCTTGTTAGGAGCCTGTAGGCCAGGCAGCTCACAAGACAAAGGTTCTTATAACCACTGCCATTCCCGCAGAGTATCTGCAGGGGTCCCAGGCAGCACTTCTAATTGTTTGTTTGGTATATTGCCTCATCTGTTGTGATCCCAGCAGCTCTGCCTAATATTCACCAATACCAGGTAGGGGTTGCCTGGGTGAGTGCTTAATTCACAAGAGCCCATTCAGAGAGCTTGAGTCAGCTCACACCAGACCTGTTTTGGTGCTATACCTGCGACGCCTACTGGCCAAGCAATGATACTACATCCAAAAATCATCCAATGAATCAGCCATTCACCTAACCTGGTTAATTACACATGAAACATCTGGACCCATGGGACAATCTTTTGAGGATTTTCTCTGAGGTAAATTACTTAATAATTTTACACTTTAAAATGATAATAAATAAACAAATTAATAAAATTTTTCTTTACAAATTTCGAATATTTCTCAAAAAAAATGGCAGACAATTTCACCACTCAGGAATTTTAAAACCTTTTTGTTTGTACTATGGATGAAATATTAGAGGACATATATGACCTCCCTGGCATGTATATAATGTCTACCAAAATAGCAATTAACATAATGATTCATCTCATATCATTGAAAAATTGGTTTAATAATAACAGCAAAAATGAGACATTAATGAGATTGATACAGGACTTAAATAGAAGGATTCTTTCTTTGGAATCCACTAATTTACCACAAGAACTTCAGTCTATTAATAATAACTGGGCAACCAGATTTAATTCTATTGATAATAAATATGAATACTTAACAGTTAAAATAATAACTCTTCAGAGCAATCTTAATGCCATTCAGATAATTTCTAAGGAGGAAAGATAATCACTAATTGATAAAATAAAGTCAGTGGAATCATATGTTTCTGATGAACAGAAAAAATTGTATGAGTCCATGAAATCTCTAGAATCCTTTATAACAGAGGAGGTTCAAACACTGCAATAGGTGGTAATTAATCAATTTCAAGCTCTGGAGGAGTCTCTCAGTAAGGATAATAAAGGAACTAATAGGCAGAAGGGCAGAGCCATACAAGTAATGACATTACCTTGCAGCTCTTATAAAATGGCTTATCCTGTCACCATCCATGAGAAGCTAGCAGATGACACACATCCTGAATAATATATAGAATATGTCTGGTAACCTATTCATATGAGAGATTTAAAAATATTAAGAAAGTGGTAGTCACCTATGGAATACATTGAACATATGTAAAAGAGATGTTAAATATGTGGTCTCCTAGAAATAGAATAATACCAGATTACCGGAATAGGTTAATTTCAGCTGTATTAGAATACAGCCAGCAGTTACAATGGAAAAGCTGGTTTAAAGAAGAGGCTAAGGCCATTGAACAGCAAGGTAAAATCAGAGGTTTTGAAATATTCCAAGATCAAATTCTTGGTGAGGGCCATTTCGCTAATTTAAATGTACAAACTACTTTGGATGAGCACACATTACCCTATGCTGTACAGCAGCTTAAGCACTTGGGGAAAAAATTCCAGAACCAGGGAAACCAACTGAGCTATATACAAAGGTTTTCCAAGAGTCAAAAGAACCATTTACTGATTTTTTTAGAAAGACTGACCATGGCTGTAAACAAGGCAATATCAGACCCACAATTAAGACAGTTATTAACTCAGTCTTTGGCTTTTGATAATGCTAATACAGAATAAAAAAGAATACTTACACCTTTAAAGGTCGGGTCAGCACTTTTGGAGGAACAGATTCAACATACAAACGGTGTTGAGTCTCTTAACTATAGTAATGAGGCTTTGATAAGAGAGGTGATTTCCAAAGGTAGAAGGAGGCATCAATATAACAAATGTATTATACACCAGGTCATATAAGAAGAAACTGTACACAGGGTGCTCCTAGAAGCAATGCTTCTTATAGAAATAACTCAAACAGGAGACTCCAAACTTCTGGATTATGCAGAAGTTGTGGCAAACACCAACACTGGGCCAATGTTGAATGCAGATCAATAAGAGACATACAAGGCAACCCTTTACTAGCAGGAAATGCCTCCGTGGGCCTCTCACAGGTCCCTAAATTGAACATGGTCCAAACATTTCCAATCACTGTAGAGGAAATTCCTCCCAAGGACAATTAAAATAATCCAGAGCATAATATAAAGAATGATACTGCACTGGATTGTAGATGAATTTCTAAATGGTCTTATTAAATAAAAAACATGGAGCCAAATATAGGAGTGAAGCCTTAGATCAGGAAAATAGGGAAAGCCACCAGCCAACTTAGTTCACCAACTCTGAAGCTTCCAAATGCGAGTTACTTCCTATCTTATCCACGCCTTTTTTGTCTTGCTGTTCTGCCCTCTCATTGGCTCCCTTAGCCCAGCTACCTCACTTCCTTATCACTGACTGTCTGCATAGACCACCAGACCTCTATGGTTGGTACTGGGATTAAAGGCATATGTCACCACGCTTGGTTCTCTTCCCTAGTGTGGCCTTGAACACACAGAACCTCCGCCTGCTAAGTGATAGGATTAAGGGCATGTGCACCACTGCCTGACTTCTTTGTTTACTTAAAATGGTTTCTATTTCCTCTGATCTCCTGGCAAATTTTATTAAAGCACAAATAAAATATCACCACATTTCAGCACAAATAAAATATCACCATGGATGATAGAACAACTTTGATAGATGGATCAAAAATACCAAAACACACCATAAAACAAATATTTTGGCAGACTTTTATAAATGAACAAAGACCAAAGCTTAAAGTGCAAATTAGTAACATTGTCCTTGAAGGATTAGTGGACATAGGTGCAGATGTGACTATAATTACACCAAAATCATGGCTTCTGAGTTGGCCTCTTCAAGAGGTAGATGTCCGATTTTTAGGGATTAGAATCCTACCTCAGGTAAAACAAAGTTCTACATGGGTTGACTGCATAGGGCCAGAAGGACACAGAGGAAGGCTGAGGCCATATGTGGCAAAGTAGCAGTGAATCTTTGGGGCCAGGTTATAGCAATGGAATACCCAGACTAAATTTCTCCAATCTTAGGAATATAGACCAATTTATATTTCTTAGAATAATATTATAAGATACTATAAAAAAAAAAACAGCCACCAACCATTCAGGCTGTACATAAACACAGCACAACTATCATTGAACTCTCAGAAGTACCAATGGCCATAATTTAAAATGGCTAACAGATAAACCTGCCTGTATTGGACAATGGCCTATGACAAAAGAGAAACTACAAGCTTTAGAACAACTGGTTCAGGAACAGTTAAATGCTCAACACATTGAAGAATCTACCAGGACTTGGAATTCTCCTGTATTTGTTATTAAAAGGAAATCTGGTAAATGGAGAATGCTGACAGATCTGAGAGCCATAAATAAAGTAATTCAGCCTATGGGCTCCTTACAGAATGGGATGCTCTTGCCCTCTCTACTACCTAAAGAATGGCTTACTATAGTTATTGACTTAAAAGATTGTTTCTTTGCCATACCTCTACAAGAAAAGGATAGAGAAAATTTTGCCTTCACAGTACCTACTTATGATTCTCAGCCAGTCAAGAGATATCAATAGAAGGTCCTCTGACAGAGAATGTTAAATAGCCCTACCCTGTGCCAATATTTTGTGCAAAAGAACCGTTGGAAATAATTCATGCAAAATTTCCACAATCTATAATCTACCATTATATGGATGATATCTTATTACCTGATCCAAAGTTAGGCACCTTAGAAAACATGTTTGAAGAAATAAAAAAAAAAGTTTTGCCTTGCTGGGGATTACAAATTGTTCCTGAAAAAATACAAATAGGAAATTCTATGAATTATTTAGGATATAAGATAAATCTACAAAAATTTAGACCCCAAGTACAACTCAGGAGAGATCAACTACAGACTCTTAATAATTTTCAAAAATTGTTAGGAAGCATTTCCAACTTACATACCATCATTTTAATACCTGAAGATAGAATAGCAAATCTGGCAAATATCCTAAAAGGGTACAAAAACTTAAAAAATCCAAGGTAATTATCAGCTGAAGCTGAGAAGGAATTGGCTCTAGTAGAAAAGAAAATGACAGAGGCACATGTGGATTGTGTGAATCCAGAACTTAACTGCATGCTGGTCATTCTCCCACAGGGATTTTGATGCAGAGGAAAGATATTATTGGAATGGATATTTCTACCATGTAAACTAAGTAAGAAGTTAGAGATTTATGTAGAAAAGATCTCTGATTTGATTCTAAAAGGAAAACTAAGACTTCATCAATTGACAGGAATGGCTACAGCAGAAATTGTAGTACCTTTAGCTAACGAGGAAATTTCCTCTTTATGCAAAGATAATGAATACTGGCAAAGAGCATGAAGTAACTTTTTGGGAGAAATTAACAATTGCTATCCCCAAAGCAAGAGAATAGACTTCATAAAGAACTGAATGTGTATGGCAGAAACCAATCTCTGGAGTCCCCACATTCTATACTACTGCAAATAAATCAGGAAATGCAGGGTATAAATCAGGAGGTTTAAGTAAAGTGGTTCAAAGCTGCTACAATTCTGTACAAAAGGCAGAACTGTATGCCATTGTTATGGTACTAATGGACTTCATAAAACCTCTCAATATAGTTATTGCCTCTCAATATGCAGAGAGAATTGTTTTACATATTGAAACTGCTGAATTTATTCCTAATAATACAGAATTAACTTCACTATTTATACAAGAAATCATCAGAAATAGAGAACATCCTATGTATATAAAATACACATCAGATCCTATATGGGTCTGCCAGGTCCTCTAGCACAAGGTAATGATGAGATAGTTCAGTCATTAATAGGTAATGTGCTAGAAGCCTCAGAATTTCTTAAGAAACATCATGTAAATAGTAAAGGTTTGAAAAAGCACTTTTCCATCACTTGGCAACAAGCCAAGGAAATTGTAAAAAAAAAAAAAAAAAAGTCCTACTTGTTCCTTCTATAACCAAACTGCATTACCCGCAGGAAGTAATCCTAAAGGTATACAAAGAAATAAAATCCAGAAGATGTATGTGTTTCATTTTGCAGAATTTGGAAGATTAAAATATGTACACCTACTCAGGATTTCAATGGGCAACTCCTATGAGTTCTGTAAAGGCTGACTCTATCATTACACACCTAATTGAAGTAATGGCTATCATGGGAATACCTGTACAAATTAAGACCAATAATGCGCCAGCATATGTCTCAAATAAAATGAGACAGTTTTTGCTTATTACTATATAAAGCAAGTTACAGGTATACCACACAATCCCACAGGTCAAGCAGTCATAGAAAGATCTAATATAACTTTAAAGGATATGCCAAATAAACAATGACTCCTAGAAATAGATTGAATAATAATTCTTTATTAACCTTGAAATTTTTCAATGCTGATGAGAAAAGAACAACAGTGTGGAGAGACATTGGACAATGGAAAAAACTCCTGAGCTAAACCAACCAATTTACTTCCAAGATGTGTTGACCTCAGAATGGAAATCAGGATATGTCCTACATTGGGGAAGGGGTTTTGCTTTTGTTTCTGCAGAAGAGGAAAAGCTATGGATACCAACAATATTAATAAAAATTTGCTTCAAACAGGAGAAACCCCTTAATGAGGAGAAGTGATAGCTCATCCACCAATGTGACAACTCTACAAGTTGTAAGCAAAACAACAAACAAGGGTCTGAGCAGGGTTCTATTTTTTTGTCTTTACAAGATAATAGAAATACCCATCTTCAAGAAATTATAAGGCTTTGGACACCTAGACATCTACCACATAAAGGAAGGACATATTGGTATCAATATACTCCACAGGGTAATATCTCACTGCCTAACATCACCTAACATACCTCTTTAACTCTAGAAAAGTTGTGGTCCTGATTCAATTATAAATCAAGATGGCTTTGGAGTTGGAATGTGGCTCTCCAGTTCTCTAAACCCAAGCATGTTGCTAAAAGAAAAAATTAGGAGATTCTGTCTCATATCAGAAGAGCCAATTGGTGTGGGACAGAAGAAAACCAATAATCTAGGGACAATTGTCAAGATTCTATTTCTCTCCATGCTTATCCTTGATTTCTGGGAATTCTTTCTTGAATCATCCTAAATCCAAACTTTCTATTTTGATACTAATAATTTTTAAGTTTTCTACAGTGAAAAGTCTTTCCAATAGCAATCTCTGAATTCTCCAAAAGGGAGATGGAGCCCCCACAACAATGACTCTACTCGATCCAAAAAGATGCCATTGTACCTAAGAATATTACTCAATGATCAGCTTAGATGGTCCATCATACTACACCTCTATCCAGAATCTCAGACAATCATACCAGCTACTCTGAGACTGACTGCAGATTCTACAGCTAGCCCTATTGAGACCTAACTATCTAAA
Source organism: Peromyscus californicus insignis (assembly GCF_007827085.1). Lineage (NCBI taxonomy): Eukaryota > Metazoa > Chordata > Mammalia > Rodentia > Cricetidae > Peromyscus > Peromyscus californicus. The sequence goes on along the minus strand of NW_026294606.1, from coordinate 45,572,828 downwards.
CTTTCTTACAAAACCCCACAGAGATACTGTCACCCCCTAAACAGCAGGAAGCAATTCTAAGAAAATGATGCCCCCTCTCCAAAAGGTTTCATTTTTCTCAGGGTTATGGATGGATGGTTATAGGGTTGGGGGTGGAAAAACAAAATTTAAAATCAGTATTCTCCTTTAAAAGGGGGTGGGGAATGGATAAATATAGTATATTAAGGTAGATTACTGTATCTACTAGTAAATTGATTTAGCAAACTATCAGTCTTGGATAATTTGCACTGATATGGATTCTTGTAAACTGACACAAATGTAAACTATTCTATTTATTTATTTATTTATTTATTTATTTATTTATTTATTTATTTATTTTACAATACAATTCAGTTCTACATATCAGCCACAGATTCCCTTGTTCTCCCCCCTCCCACCTCCCTCACCTTCCCCCCAGCCCACCCCCCATTCCCACCTCCCCCAGGGCAAAGCCTCCCCCGAGGACTGAAATCAACCTGGTAGACTCAGTCCAGGTAGGTCCAGTCCCCTCCTCCCAGGCCGAGCCAAGCGACCCTGCATAAGCTCCAGGTTTCAAACAGCCAACTCATGTAATGAGCACAGGACCCGGTCCCACTGCCTGGATGCCTCCCAAACAGATCAAGCCAATCAACTGTCTCACCCATTCAGAGGGCCTGATCCAGTTGGGGCCCCCTCAGCCAATGGTTCATAGTTCATGTGTTTCCATTCATTTGGCTATTTGTCCCTGTGCTTTATCCAACCTTGGTCTCAACAATTCTCGCTCACATAAACCCTCCTCTTTCTCGCTAATTGTACTCCCGGGGCCTAGCCGTGGATCTCTGCATCCAGATCCCTCAGTCATTGGATGGGGTTTCTAGCATGACAATTAGGGTGTTTAGCCATCCCATCACCAGAGTAGGTCAGTTCATGCTGTCTCTCGACCGTAAGACACAGGGATCGCCCAGTGACAGAGAAATGGATGAGATCTACATGAACAGCCTGGACATGAGTGGGGATAATAAAGGGCGAGGGTCGAGGGAAAGAGAGCTTGGGGGAGCAGGAGATCCCAGCTGGATCAAGAACAGAGAGGGAGAACAAGGAATAGGAGACCATGGTAAATGAAGACCACATGAGAATAGGAAGAAACAAAGTGCTAGAGAGGCCCACAGAAATGCAAAAATACACCCCCACAGTAAACTATTCTTATACTCCTATTTAAGATAACTTGTATATTGATATAAATACAAAACTGTATTTGGTATATTATACACATATTCCTACTCCTGTTTGAAATATTTTATATATTGATTTTACAAAATAGACTAGATATTATAATTGTAATTCTTGCTTGATAACTATTTTATTATATATAATTTTACTATGTTAAAATTAAAACCTTCCTTTTTGATTAGACAGAAAAGGTGAAGTGCTGTGGGATGTCTTTCTGTATGCTATGAATATGTGTTGCTCCCATTGGCTAATAAATAAAGTTGCACTGGCCTATGGCAGGTCAGGATGGGGCCAGGCAGGAAAATCCAAGAGAGATAGTGAGAGGATAAAAAGAGTAGGGGGAGACACAAAACAGCCTTACAAGGAGCAACATGTAATGGGACACAGGTAAAGCCACAGAACACACGGCTATACATAGATTAATAGTTATGGGTTGAGTTAAGTTATAAGAGCTAGCTAGCAAGAAGCCTGAGCCATAGGCCATATGATTTGCAATTAACATTAAGCCTCTGAGTGATTATTGTATGAGTGGCTACAGGACTGTGGAGCCAGGCAGGACCAGAGAAACACGGGACTGTGGGGCCAGATGGGACCAGAGAAACTTACAGCTACATCAGGGCTGTTTGTTTTGTTCTGTCCAATTAACATTAAATCAGGTACTTCTGAACTTATAGTCCCTCCATTAGCACTGAATACGTGCTTTAGGTTCAAGTCTAAAAAAATTTGTATACATCTATTAAAATAATGTGATGACAGATTAGAGGAAGCTTTTTTAAAAAAATAAATTCTTAATTCAATTCCAAAAATATTTAATACCTCTTTTCAGAAATCCTGAAATAGAATATTTAATCTCACAGTGATTCACTACAGTAAACTCTGAAATTAAGTAAATTCACAACTATATACCTGAGACTTCATTTAAGAGATCAAGTCAGCCAACGACAATTATTTATATTAATAAATTATCTCAAGAAAGTGTGCAGTCTGTTGCTTTTGTTCATGAGGAAGCAGCACAGCCACTTTTAGCAATGACTTCCTGGACTGTGTCAAGAGACACTGGCTTACATTAGTAACTTTTTCCCAAGTTTAAAAGCTACCATCCATGTCATCCCAAGCCATATTTTTTTCTTCCTTCAGGATCTTTTAAGTCTTTTAAAATTAGCTCAAGTAATTATTTCTGTTTTTTAAAATACCTTTTCCTTCCCTCACTTAATTCCATCTGTCCTTCAAGATTCATGGCAAGTGGGACTGCCTCCAAGAAGCCTTCCCTGCTTTACCTAGGCTGAAACAGCAGTCCCTTCTCTAGGCTCCACAGCACTTTGACCACCCTGGCACTAGCCACACACTGCTAGTGTTTATTTCATTCACTGCTTTATGTATTTGCTTTCCTTATTAGACCAGGCACTCCTCAGGAGCCCAGGCTTCACATCTCATCCCAACTGCTGAACCAGGGTATCTAGACAAAGACCAAAAAATGTTAGCAACATGGGGAGGAGGCAGGGGATGATGTGAGTCTTATTTCTACTTCCTCCGTTGTTGTCATTTCCTACTTCTCACCTTCATGGCTTCCTGGGATTTCTCCCCAAGCAAAACCACATCATATTCATCCTTCTTTTCTTAGATTGAACACACATGAGGACTTTCACTTTTGAGGTCCTAACTATTACAAAAATGCTGATCTAGTGTGCTACTCACATAAGTTTAAGAGTTTGTTGCTCCTTAACAACACAAAGATGAGATATGTTTGCCAGAACTGGGACAAATCTGTTACTTGTGTTCTTTGTGTTTTAGCTAAGGTTTAATATATTTTACTTTACCTGGTGTTCAATATTAGCAGCTGGGTAAACAGACTTTCTGCAACACTCAGGATAAAATGGCAAGCTCAAGGGGAAAGTCTTCCACATTACAAAAAGAAAAAAAAGATTTGCTGGCAGGCACCTTCGGGGACTAGGAACACCTGAGAGCCCAGGAGGGAACTGTGTGTGCTGGCTACAGAAAACAGTTGATGACCAAAGCAGGCGGCAGTCTGGATAATGATACTGGAGCTCCAAGAAAGCCTCCAACTGTATTCTGCAAGAACAGTCAAAGGAAAGCCTCTTACAGGTCGTGGAGCAGGCTAAGAATTCCACTGTGTACAAAGGGAATTCCTGATTGTACAGCCTTCACATGAATCCTACTGTGGCAAAGAAGGAAATACTCATGGCTGAGGAAAATTCTTGGAAGATTATGAAACACAGTAGGAAATCCATATGTCTGCTGAGGCACATACACTTGTAAAAATCTGTTAATGCTTCAGTTTTCAGTTTGGGGTGTCAAGTTGAGTACAAGAAATGAGTTTCTTGTGAGTCCATCATGCCTAAAGTTTATTTTTAAAGTTATCTGTACTGCTAATTCATTCTCAGAAATCCCTCCACATTTTTTACATAGTCTAAAGATGAGAATATATAGGAGCACAGATGAAAAGTACTTATAATGTTTAATAACAGACCATAAGCAAAAACCTGCTATACTGACATGATAATACTGCTAGTGATCTAAAAGTTTGCTTTCACTTTAACAAGGATTTGCAAACACAAAAAATATATAGCATTCATATTAATATATTAAGAAAAGACTATAAGCGGTTAACACATTCTTGTAATACTCTTTTAAAGCTGAAAAAAATTAAAAAAATAAAAACATTATATGAAAAAACATGCTCAAGGCAACCACAAAAATTGTCTTCTAGAAAGTCGGCATCCGGGGAGCTGGGCATTTTGCCTTTCTTTATGCAATTTTCCTAACTTTCAGAACAGTCCTTGGTATACAGTAGGCATTCTATGTTTGTAAAAATGAGTGAGTGAGTGAGTGAGTGAGTGAGTGAGTGAGTGAGTGAGTGCAAAATTTAAGGGAGCCCAGCGTTGGATATCACACTGAGTTACCAATGAAATTGGGGTCCCTCTCTAGGTTCTGACTCTTCTTTATAAAAGAACTTAAGAATCATTCAGATAAAAGGTCAAGGACAATTTTATTAGCACTTAAAAGAAAAACCACAAGGCAGCTTCACTGTAAACTTCAGTAGCTGCCTGGAGGAGGGACATGGAAAACAGGAAGCAAGAACACCATGACTTCCGGGTTAGGTGTGGAGGTTCAGCAAGCAACCATGTGGCAAAAGGGAGGCAACTTAAGAGAAAGAGTGAAAAGCCAAAAGTACTAGAAAAAGTTAACTTAGGTCCTGGCCATATCCAAAAGAAAAGAAAGGAAAAGCTGCTCCTTTCTGAGTCAAGACTTAAACCTAACAGAGTTTCAGAGTAGCTGTGTGGTAACTGTACAGAGCACAAGGCATCTGGGCAGGAAAAGTACATGATCTCATTAAGAAGATAATTATCCCACCCATCTCCTTAGCATGGCATGAACTGAACCTGCCTTCTTTGGGGTAGTTCCTTAACTAAGTGATTTACTGGCCCTACTGGATTACCTCTTACCTTTTTCATATCTTAGACTACCAGGTGCTCCCCCCCCTCAAGCCAGAGGAAGTCCCCATTCTCTTGACTAGATGGAAACAGCATTCATTCCCTTAATGGCTTCCCCAGAGTCCTGATTACTGCTACTGTAACAGAAAAACATATTATGGAAACTCATGAGTTCTCATGGCCTCTCCACTGAAATACAAGGAAGTTTTACTGGCTTGGTGTTCCTGGAATACTTTGAACTTTCTACCAAACAAAGACTGCCCTTTGACACTTCAGGTTAGATACAAAATACAAGCTACTGCTGGGCAAACCCATCTTCTAATCCCCTGCCAAAAAAACCAAAATTCCCTTATTTCACAATCTAAGCATCAACCTGCTTAAAACGCCTGTCTTTATTTTCACAGTTTGATCTGCTTTTCACTTCTTTTGATGTCTGTGCCCCCTCCTCAGCCTTCCCCTTGCTCCCCTAGCCTAGGGCACAGCAGCTGATGAGCTGCTTCTAGAACTCCATCACATGCCCTCAGTCTTAGAAACCTCTTCCAGGTGTGTAGTTAGAGTTTTCCTGCCTGGCCCACAGTCAGGACAAATCTCTGTCACCCGCCAGTCCCACAGCCTCTCAGACCCAACCAAGTAAACACAGAGACTTATATTGGTTACAAACTGTATGGCCGTGGCAGGCTTCTTGCTAACTGTTCTTACAGCTTAAATTAATCCATTTCCATTAATCTATACCTTGCCACATGGCTCATGGCTTACCGGCATCTTCACATGCTGTTTCTCATCATGGCGGCTGACAGTGTCTCTCTGACTCAGCCTTCCACTTCCCAGTTTTATTCTCCTCCTTGTCCCGCCTACACTTTCTGCCTAGCCAATGGCCAATCGGTGTTTTATTTATTGACTAATCAGCAACACATTTGCCATACAGAACATCCCACAGCACAGGTCTCTGCTGATTGACTTCTCTCAATTCCTACAGGCCTCTGTTCAAATCTTACTTTATCGAGCAGGCCCCCTTGATGAATATATGAGGATGAAGCCACCCTCATTCCCAACCTCGGGTATTCATCTTTTCCATTCCCTAATTATCTTTTAATAATGTACTTTTCTCTTACTTATTTATCTCCAATGCTTACAACTTATAAGCAAGAGCCTCCAGTAAGTATATACTAAATTAATAAACAAGTACAAAGTGACTATGTGTCACTGCAGAGGTGAGATGTGTCACTGCAGGGGTGAGAAATACGGTATGTGGAAAGAATGTGGTCCTTAAAATGCCTTTTCTTTTGAGACAGGGTTTCTCTTTGTAGCTTTGTGCCTTTCCTGGATCTCGCTCTGTAGACCAGGCTGGCCTCGAACTCACAAAGATCCGCCTGGCTCTGCCTCCTGAGTGCGCCACCACCACCTGGCTTTAAAATGCCTTTTCTATCCACTCACTGTATATATAAAACCTGTGGTAGTTTGAACGTGAATGGCCATCTAGCTCATATATTTAAATGCTTGGTCCCCAGTTGGTGAACAGTTTGGCAAGGATTAGGAGATGTGGCATTATTTGGGGAGGTGTGCCCCTGGGGGTGGGCTTTTGAAACCCAAAAGTTTCCCAGTTAGCTCTCTCTCTGCCTTCTGCTTGTAGAAAAGGATGTAAGCTCTCAGGAACTGCTCCGACAACATGCCTGCTCCCCGCCTTTCTGCCATGATGGTCATGGACTAACCCTCTGAATCTGTGAAGAGGAAGAAGAATCGCATATCTCAGGCCTGAACTTGGCATCTAGCAAAGGCAGTCCTTTCTTTCTCCCTGCTAGCTAATGTCTCTGTTTTCATGGAACAAACTTCAAATGATTCACAATTTCTGAAATTACCGAAAGGAAACTTTTTTGGTCAAGATCAGAATACTGAACAATGCATACTCCTGAGCAATACTGTCCCAAGAACTCATGCCCATTTTGCTTGTGTTTGATTATAGGCTGGATATGACACACAAACTGGATCCTTTCTCTCCTAAAGATGCTGTCATTTGTCAGGGAACCTAGGAAGAAATATGAGAGAGTGGCTTCATAGCAATGTAGAAATAGCCATGCAGCTACAACTGCTTCAGTAAAACATTAATTCTGGAAATAAGACAGAAGACAGAAGATGGGAGTGTGGCAAGAGCAGGGGCCTCCAACTGAAATAGGATAGGAAACTACAGGAAATTTCGGTGATGTCAGACTATGAATGACTCTAGGTTTCAAACTGAACATACTGGGCTTAGGCCTGTAATTTGTGGAAAGCCACTGAAGTTTTACAATACTGGGGGAAAATGTAGATCATATAATGAGAATGGCAAATTTGAAGGCATTTGTAAAGACTTCTGAAAGCTAACCACTAAATAAGATTAATGTACCCACTCCTACTTGTTTAGAGAGACAAAGGATGTGCTTATAAGCAGGAATGAATAAATATGCTACTCTTTCCTTTTCCCCACTATTTGACATATCCTGAATGAGAAGGTATTGGAAGTATTGAAAATTATAAAAATCGTAAGATAATACCAAAAAAAAGAGTCAATACACTAAGAGAACATGAAACTTGGTCATAAAAACAAATAAAAAACAACAACAAAAACCATGAGGACCCTTTATGAAAAATCTCCAGTCAAGGTTCCTCTCTGTAACCACCCTTAGATTCTTCCTTTCAGCATATTTCTATTTCCTTCTTGAATCAGAGTAGAAAAATAATGACTCTATGATTTCAAAATGCTTAAATTCCTATGTGTGGGTGTGGGTGTATAAAATGGTGAAATGCTACTTGATTTACCTCAAAAGGAAAAGGTTTTCTCTATATCAAAGTCTGCTTAAAGTCTTCCATAGTAGAATTCTATAACTGAACTAATCAAGGAATCAAAAAGTTTTAGGGTACAGGAAACTCTAATTTTGTGTGTCCTGGTGCTATCAAAATGCTGGCAATTTAATAACAAGATGATACTTGTATCTTCCTGGGTTTATTTTTCTACTCTTCTCACAGTATGGGCATGATTTTTTAGTCCATCAAAGAGCTTTTTATAAGGTTCTCACAAGTCCCTATTATTGAGATTTGGTAACCATGGTGTGAAAGGAAAAAATCCTATCAATGAATTAAATGAATTAAAAATGCTTAGGAGACAAAGGGGCAAAATGTAGAAATAAATGGGTAATTCTCATGTGAAGAAAGGTTAATCATAAGGGCTGTGAAGCTTTGCAGTAGAATCAGAATTATATTTAACTGTTGATAAGGAAAGGGGCACCCATTTTCCATTCTCCTACTCTATGTGTATTAGTCCCACACACAGATCCTCCCTTGACACACAGAGCATTTGGCACATGGAAGAGATACAGTGTAGAGAAGTGTTTAAAATCCAGGAAGAAAAAAGGGTAAATAAATATCCAGAATTTCATGGAAAGGTCCCAAAATTCAAGACAAGGAAATAAAAGTATCATAAGCATGACTTTACTTTCTAAGAATCAGTTTATATTACATGAAATCACATGGTCATTTGAACAAAGCCTTAAGTCATTGGCATAACAAAAGCAAATCTTCAACACTGGGTGACAACACATGTAGGCATCTGGAGTCACAAAACCCACAAAGACTATTTTTACAGACTAAAAAATTTAGAAGCAAACAAATAGGAAAGAGTTAGATTACTTTTTTATGCAAAATTCAAAAATTGGTATATATTTCCTAAAAGTAAAACATGACATGAATGGAAATTTAGAAATCAAATAATTAATATGACTCTTTAATAACTCATTACTTAAACTAGCATTTTCCATCACAGTAACTCATTCACATCAAGGGCTCAGAAAATCTAATGAACTTAATTTCACCTCCACATATTTGGGTTTACTTATATGGGAACAACAGGACCTACTTCACAGGATGCTTGTAAGGGTTAAATGAGATGATATACAGAGTTTTTAACACAGTGAAAGTACAATTAATGTTAAATTCTTGTTGCACTTGTTGTTAGCAATTTATGATATGCTAAATCCAAACAGTTACATACTTCAAAGAAGCAACCCAGCTTAAGTCACTATGACTTTGTTTACACCATTGTTAGGAGTTGGTATTTAATAAGACATTTAAATGCTTTCAAATGTTTTGTTTTTAACAACAAACTATTTTATGGTGGCTTTTCATTAATCAATTTGGGAAATAAAGAGAACTACAAACTGATATAAAAGGAGAGGACCCACAAAGCCTCTCACAATGAGGACAAGATAATTCATTTAGGCATCAGATCCAAGCTTACCTTGCAGATAGGATTTTAATAAGCTCTTTTCTATTCTGCACCCGAAGATGGTTCGTTTTATACTTGGAATCATCAATCAACTGAGGCAAATTCAAGACCTAAAAGGAAAAAAAATAGATATAATTCACAAGTTTTTCACATACCTTTAGGTCCTGGTTAGATGCAATATTCAGGATCTGCCTCTCACTTCTTTTCTTGTCTTCACCCCTCTCTACAAGGGGATAGAAGCAGCAACACACAACTGAGGGAATCATATTGGTGAGTGAGTCTTGCCAATTATATGAGAGTATTTACTATATTTATGCATATATGCCTATATATGGAAGCACAGACAAGTTATCAGATTTCCATAATATACATATGGATAAAGACAAGTTATCAAATCCTCAGAAAAAGTCTTACCTAGAGGAACGTGGACAAAGCTCCAAAACTAGATAAAACTAGCCTAAAATCTAACAACAAAAAAACCTTAAATGCCTACATTCATTTATATAAGACCTACAGTCAGCATACATTTTAGGGGCACAGACCTATTTGTTCCACATGTTAATAAAATGATATAATCTATCCCAGTATCCCTATTCAGGATATTGTATAAGGTGCAAAAATAAAGGAAAAACACATGTATTTGTCCAAATTCTAACTGTTCAAACATAAAATGAAAAGATCTTCTTCCTGCAGGAGTGTCACTATTTTCCTTTAGTATGTCTCCCTGAAGGAATACTGACTACAAATGCTGCTACACACTTCTTCCTCTGTTGCTTCTCACTAAAGGAAAACTCTATGGAGCAAATGCCTTTGGATGTTGTGTAGTTTTAACAAGACCATAATGATAGTAGCAAGTCGATTTGGAAGGAAAGGGACATTCTGAAAGAAGGTGTGGAGACAAGAGTTTGGCAGCTCTGCTGGAAACTCAGAAAGAGCATTTCTGGGCTGGGGGCAAGCCAAGTGCCCCACAGAAAGCCTGACTTCCTTTATTAATGGGTTTGTTTTCAATATATACAGTTGAAGGTTTCACTTGTTTCCCATAGTTTAAAGAAAACCAGTCCACTAGTCATCTTACAAAAGAGAGAAGCAGGGAAGACTCCCCACAGTCAGGACCATCCCAGTGCTGTGATTCCTCTTTCACATCGGCCACTCACTTCTCCCTAAAGGCAGCATTACTCTGCAGGTTTTAAAAGGTAATACTGCACACAATTCCACTTCCAGAAACATCCCTGTCACGACACCTGATCCTAGAATTGGTCTCAATGCCTGACTGAGTCACAAATCTCCTTCTGAAGAGTAAATCTTCAAGGAAAAACAAGTTCTTCCCCTAAGTAACAGGCCAAATTTGCAAGTCAGGCTGCACAGAAGTCAGGCTACTGTCAGCTACATAAGAAGACACCAGGTGACTCTTCCAGGAGGGCTTAGATGCCCTTGTGTCCTCTGCATTTGACTTAGAAAACTTTCCATTTTTCAAACCTCATACAAATTTGGGGGCCTAAGTAACTATACATCTGTCCTCAGCTTTCCTGGCTGTCTAGACAGAGAGCACTAAGGGCAATGAAGGGAATCATTCTGTAGCTGTTTGAACAGTTGTGCTCCAACCTGCACATCCATGCTGTCACACACACACACACACACACACACACACACACACACACACACACACACAAGTGCATTAAAAGAATTATTAGAACATGGCTTTTAGATAAAAGAAAAGTAAACACTGTCAAGTTCAGACCACTACATACCTCTCTACCAGTGCAGATGGTAGGCAATTCCTTGAACAGGGACTTGATACAAAAAGGTTTGAGATGGTGACACTCAGCCACTGCCATGACAGCCCCACTTCAGCTTTCTTTATGACATCTCTGCTTTGGTTTTGTGCTTTACCATTCTCTTACTTTAATTTGCCAGTCTCATTATACTTGAAGTGGATTTACTGGTTAGAGCATAGAATTCAATCATGGATTATCTTCATAGATAAATAATGCACAATAAAATATCTTAAAAGGAAGTCAGTCATAATGTAAAACACAAAAGTCATTGTTTCATAAGAAATTAACAATGGGCAGAACTGTTGTGTGGTGATTAGAAAAAAAAAATGTAGCTTGACTAACTTACATTCCTACCAGCAGTGAATAAACTACTTCCGTTCTAAACATCATCAGCGATTTGTTTTGGCATTTTTTAATATTTTTTGAAAAGTTTACAGATCTATACAATGCCTTTTAATTATATCCACTTTCCCAGTCCCTCCCTCCAATTCCCTCTTCCACCCTATCTCCTGTCCATCTTCAATCTCTCATTTTCCTTATAACTCACTGAGTCCAATTAATGTTACCATTATTTCACTGGGTGTGGAATCATCCAAAGGGCAATTGACAAAGTTCTAGTGGCCACACTTCAAAGAAAAGTAACTCTCTTGTCCCCAGTAGTCACAAACTGACATTAACTCCTTAGCTAGGGGTGGGACCTCAGGAGCCTCCTCCCTGCCAGAATTTTTAATTGGCTTGATTTTGTGCAGGTAACCATGGCTATTGTGAGTTGGTATGTATACACTATATCATGTTCAGAAGAGTGTTTTTCATAGCACTCTTCCCCATTCTTGGGATTTTACATTCTTTCCTCTTCCTCTTCTAGACTGTTACCTGAGCTTTGCGGGGAAACAATGTATCTCATCTATGGATAAGCACTCATAATCACGTTCAACACTTTGAACAGGTGGAGTCTCTACATTAATCAGCACCCACTGCAGTCAAAAGATTCTCTGCCAAAGATTGGAAGCAGTGGTGATCTATGGATATAAACATAAATATTTAGATGGTGGTGGTTTGGCAACTTGACTACTTAACAAAACAAATCAAAAGATTTCCCCTTTGAGTCGATGACTTCCCTTGTAATGTGTTTTAGCAATGTTTATAGAACCAAGAATGAATCCCTTCCCATGAAGCAGGCTTCAAATCTAATCATTAGTGTAGCTGGTTACCTCATAAACAGTCTTGCCACTATTGCCCTAGTGGGTATATCTCACCTGGCCCGGGACACTGGATTTGTGGCATGCAAGGGCCAGCACTGTGTAAAACACAGACAAATAATAGTTTGGGAGCTTATTTATCCCAGATAGGTCACCCACAACAGATCAAAGAAATGATTCCACAGAAATCAAATTTATGAACTAATAGGCTCACTAAGGCTACTTATAGAAAAATATAGAGCAATGAAGAGTTACTGTAAGACCATGGGTGACTCAAAAGTCACTGAATTGCCAAAAAATTCTGCCCTAACATGGGCCAATAATATAGGAAGGCTATATGTCCAGAACTCCCTACATGGTGTGCAAGTAGCTCATCTGGTTGAAGAGTCTCTTAAGCCCAGTAATTGTTATTATTTATATGACATTGGGAGAGGCCTATGAATATTACATCTTTCATCAGCTTCTTGAACATTGTAAGTTTCAGTTACTTTCTGTGCCTTGTTTGATTTGTTCAATTCCTGACTCTTATAAGCCTCCCTCCTCCCTCCAGGAAGTAATGTTTCAATATGGAGGGAACTGCTACATAACATTCTGTCCCTTCCTCTAGTTCAGCAGTCCTCAACCTGTGGGTCATAACCCCTTTGGGGTTTGCCGATCAGATGTCCTGCATATCAGATATTTACATACAATACATAACAGTAGCAAAATGACAGTTATGAAGTAGAAATAATATAATTTTATGGTTGGGAGTCACCACAACATGAGAAACTGTACTAAAGGGTCACAGCATTATAAATGTTAAGAACAACTGCTCTGCTTTTTAGGTTCTTTCTGTTCCATCTTCTGGACTTGTTTACTGTGCTTGGAAGGGAGTGATATACATGTCTGATCATTTTAATCCATCTATGACTAAATATATGCCATTACTACCACAGTGACTGCCACTAATTTTTAAGAACAGTCTCTCAGTATACCACCCACTGAAAAAAGAAGTGCCCCCCCCCAGGACAGTTAGCTGTAGTAACCTATGAACCTAAATATAAATATTTTGATACAATTTGACAGGAATATTGCACCTATTTATCAAATAATAGCAATGACCTTCCAAACCACTGGCTTTTGGCTTTTCCTTCCAATCAGAAGCAACATTATTAGACCATAATAGTCTTGTCACTACTGTACCAGCAGGCACATCATATCAGGCAAGCTGGTACTGTAATAGACAGGGTCTATAGCTGAACAGGACTAGTGGTAACAATTCTCCCATAGTAGCCTACACAGTGCTTCCTGGCACTAAAGAAAGCCAGTAAATAGGTGAGAGCTTCCAGCTTGGTCTCTACCTGATCTCTCGGTGTCCTGTAGCAAAAGCACGCAGTGTCTTTAACAACATGGACTTGCCACCTGGTTTTAGCCTTACAGGCAATAATAATAATAATAATAATAATAATAATAATAATAATAATAATGGTGGTAGTAATAGCCTTTATGGTTTGTAGAGCCTTAGGAGCCTTCCTGGTCAACAATTAATAGAATAGTAACCTGGCCATGGCTTAGGATTTTAATCCAACCTCTGGTTCTTTTCTGCCTTCAATGACATCTTTGCTCAAACTCTGTTTTACTGTTTATCTTGATACTTCTCTAAATCACTAAGAAAAATCAAAGGTTATAATTACATAAATAAACATTTTAAAGAGTATGGGTATGTTCTATAAGGGTCTACTGTCATCTATTCCAATTGTCACACGGTCTTGGCTAATGAGATACAAAAAAAATTAGAAAAGAGTCTCACTGGGGAAACAAACTACTCTTAAGGGTAGGCTGCATGCTCAACAGCAGATGGACAACAGAAAAGGAACTCAATGGCATTTTTGAGGGTCCTTGTCTCATGTTGTGTCAGGACTCTTCCTTTTTAAATGTTTTATCATTTTTTTAATTTAATTTTTTTCTTCCCTCTTTTTTATCCTATGGGTCCTTTGTGTATATATTGTGGCTTCCAGTTTAGTGTTTTTCTGGGATTCCTGAGTGTGTGAATGAGTAGGTATCTGTGTTTCTTATGCCTTCTCTTGGGCTCTTTTTCTTCTGTTTGTTTTATCCAATCCTAATGTGTTGAGGTTTATCTGATTATATTACATTTTATTATTATCCCATAGAAGCCTGTTTGTTTTCTAATGAAGGACAGAAAGGGGTGGATCCAGATGGAATAAGAGGTGGGGAGGAGCTGGGAGGAATAGAGGGAGGAGAAATCATAATCAGAACACATTGTGAGAGAAAAAAATCTATTTCAAAAAAAGGAAAAAATAAAAAATAAATTGAAAGAAAACAAAACAAACAAAAATTATATATATGAAAAAATAACAAATGTGCTAACCATAAAAAATCCAATAGAACACACAACTGGATAATATGCAGAAAGTGGGAGATTTTTGAACACTCAGTCCTGAATGGCATATCTTCATCAAACCCCTACCATCAGGGCTCTGAGAACTATGTGGAAGAGGAGGTAGAAAGATTGTAGGAGCCAGAGGGGGTGGATAACTCCAAGAAAACAAGTGTCTTCCAGATACCTCAGGATTGATGCACATATAAACCCCACAGAGACTGTGGCAGTATGCATGGAGCTTGTGTAAGTTCAAGCCAGACAGAGTACCAGTGCCAGGAGGAGGAAGTGGACACAAGCTACCATCCCTATCCAAGAAGGTATATCTAATTTACATCTGCATGCAAAGGAAAAATTGGTTCTCTTTAATGGCGTCTCCCTGGCTATATTAACCACACTTAAAAGTAGGTCCTACACCCAGCAGTAGATGACCAACAGAAAAAACGAATTCAATGGTATTTTTGTAGACTTTTGGTCTCATATAGCTTTGTTTGGGAAGTTTTTGTCTTTCTAGCCTTTTTCTTGTATAGTATGTTTTCTGATTTTGTAGTTTTATGGATTGTGTGTGTATGTATTTCTGACTTTTCTTCTTTTTTATTATTATGGTTTGGTTGGTTGGTTTGTCTGTTTTCTAAAGAGAGAAAGAAAAGGCATGAGTTGGGTGGGTGGGTAGGCAGGAAGGATTTGGGAGGTGTTGGGGAAGAGGAGATAGTGATCAGATTATGTGGGATGAAAAGAAAATTTCCAACAAAAAAAGTTCAATATAAAACAGAAACATCTCAAAACATGTTTCAGATGTTTCATAAAAGAGCAATGTTGGATACAGCAGCCACAGATGAAAAATACTACTCTATCTAGCCATCCATGGCCCACAGTTCTTTTGTATACACTATGCGGCCTCCTCATCCTGGAGTGCTGCTGCAGGACTATGGTCAATTTCCCCTCCCCTGATATCCGTGGAGAGCGGGAGCAACTTGAGATATCCAGTGTACCTCAGGCCCAGGGAGTCATGGTCATGCTTTGGCATGCCATGCTGGCGATCAGAAGTGGTTTCTCAGCACTGAGAGGCTCTGGGCCCACACTGGCTCTTGTCTTAACAATGGCCATACTTGAAAGGGCCTGGGTTGGGTGAACAATCTCCACCCTTAACATACTTTATTGCAAGGGAGACATGTACGTTGCTGCATACACAAAACCAATTCATTAGCTCTTGGTCAAGCTTAATCTTTTTGACCTGTGATTTTTTTTTTATCATTTATGTCTTCTGTAAACTGTTGCTCAGATCTTAAAGCCTTCCAGAACCTCAGTGGCATAGCTTTTGGTTTTCTGTCAAATTTTTCCTTAGAAACTCTGGCTTAACACAAACCTTGCCACACTTACCTTCAAGTGACATGTCTACTGCCTTTTATCATTCCCTCCTGATTGTTTTATAACTTTTGGAAATCAATTTACATGGTTGTCTAAATAATTTAGATCTACCAAAGCCTTTCCTAATTCATAAGGATCATATCTCACCATGGAGTTTGGCAAAGTCACTAAAGCTCCATACTAGCTTTGAGGTACCTACCAAATCAATCTCTTTCTTAGCTTTCTTGTGCACACACAGTCCTATCCAGCTGAATGTACTGACATCAAACATGATCTCTCTCATGCCTCATTCTCTTGGTAATATACCTGTCTTTTCTCCACTTGATATCCAGTCCTTAACATCCATGGGATTCTTAGTTGAAAATAACCCAATAACCCTAGTTACTCCTGTGAGCCAGTCCATCAGGAACTGATTTTCTTAGTTTTCCTCAGTTTCTGTCTTAAGGAGGGATGGGAAGTTACATTACTCAGTTTCTCAACTTTCACTGAACTCAGAATAATCCATTCCACCCCCATGTGTCACAGCATTACACACCAGGTTATGAGAGATTCATTGTTTAAAAGTCATTCTCTGTTGAGCGCTGTGGTGCATGCCTTTAATCTCAGCACTTGGGAGGCAGAGGCAGGCAGATCTCTGTCTTTGAGGCCAGCCTGGTCTACAGAGTTCCAGGACAGTCATGACTACAAGAAGAAACCTTGCCCCCACGATGATAATAATGATAATAATAATAATAATAATAATAATAATAATAATAATAATAATAAAAGTCATCTTAATTCAAGCACCTCAGCGGCTGAGTGTTCCATAAGTAACAGAGTTTCTTATACTGGTCCATTATGAAAGTCTCCATCCTCATGCTGAATCACAGATTCTCCTGCCCTCTATGTTAA
Organism: Peromyscus californicus insignis; assembly: GCF_007827085.1. Classification (NCBI taxonomy): domain Eukaryota; kingdom Metazoa; phylum Chordata; class Mammalia; order Rodentia; family Cricetidae; genus Peromyscus; species Peromyscus californicus. The sequence goes on along the minus strand of NW_026294606.1, from coordinate 45,556,284 downwards.
AATGTCTGACTTCAGAGATATCATTCATAACTTCTACCTCATTTTGTTTCTCTTCATTGTCCAATTCTTCCTACTGGTTACAGGTTACAAGTTTTTGCATTCCGGGAAATGTTCCTTAGTAGAGACACAATTTAAACTCTTTTGTTTGTAGCCTACCAGATGTAAGAAATGGCATGCAAATATCTTTATCCCATCTTCCCTTTTGTCTTCCTTTTCCTGACAAATCAGAGGTTAATGCAGTGGAGAACATCTGCATGTCTTTCCCCCAGTGCAGAACATTCTTTCTGGAAGACAGCTGAGCCTTAGCTGCATGCCTCACTACCCACAATAAAGTCATGCAAATGACATTGCACCATTTGTTCCTTCAAATCTTCAATATCTTTGCTAAACACTTCTACCTTCCCATTTACTTACAGTGCCTATAACGCATCTTTTGTTGTTGGTGTTGTTTTCAAGACAAGGTTTCTCTGTGTAATAACCTTGGCTTTCCTGGAACTCACTCTGTAGACCAGGCTGTCCTTGAACTCAGAGATCCACCTGCCTCTGCCTCCCGAGTGCTGGGATTAAATGTATGCACCACCATCACCACCACCTGGCTTTAAATGCTTGTATTAGAATTTTTAAAACAGCTGTGTTACATTCTTTGTGAATTAATTCCAACATCTGTGTTGTCCTGATATTGGCATATATTTATTTTCATCTTTTCTTGTGAAATTTCAGGTTCTTCATAATCTGAATAATTTTGGATAATATCCCAGACATTTTAAACATTGTACTAAGAACTTCTGAATCAAGGCTGGAGAGACTGCACAGGGGTTAAGAGTACTTGCTGTCTTGCAGAGGACCTGGGTTTGGGTCCCTGTACTAGCATCAAAAGGCTCACAACCACCTGTAAATCCAATTCCAGGGGGTTCTGACACCCTCTTCTGGCCTCCTCCTGTACCTGTATGCACCGGGTGCACTTACAGACAAGAAGCTATACACATATACACATAAATAAAAATAATAAAAAAGAACTTCTGAGTCTTGTTTAAATCCTACAGAGACTTTCTGATGCTATTGTTTTTAGAACAGAAATTTACCTGCTTAGGTCTAAGCTAGAAATTTCATCACACTTTCCATATATTTTTGATCTAATATTGGTTCAATTTCCAAGCCTTTGCAGTACCATTAGGATCTGTCTTGCCTGTGCCCCCACTTAACAGTTACACTATAACCTGGGCATGAAGGTGCCTGTTAATTCTGCTCTCAGCATGTTTGGTGCAGTAATTTGGATTAGGTCAGTGCATATGCAGAACAAGTGCAAGCTCAGAAATTCACAAACAACTTCAAAGATTGCTTTCAAAGCTGTTTCCCTTTGCAGTCTTTCTCTCTACAGTCTCCCTGCAGTCCTTCTCCCTGCAGTCCTTCTCCCTGCAGTCCTTCTCCCTGCAGTCCTTCTCTCTGCAGTCCTTCTCTCTGCAGTCCTTCTCTCTGCAGTCCTTCTCTCTGCAGTCCTTCTCTCTGCAGTCCTTCTCCCTGCAGTCCTTCTCCCTGCAGTCCTTCTCCCTGCAGTCCTTCTCCCTGCAGTCCTTCTCTCTGCAGTCCTTCTCTCTGCAGTCCTTCTCCCTGCAGTCCTTCTCCCTGCAGTCCTTCTCTCTGCAGTCCTTCTCTCTGCAGTCCTTCTCCCTGCAGTCTCTCTGCAGTCCTTCTCCCTGCAGTCCTTCTCTCTGCAGTCCTTCTCTCTGCAGTCCTTCTCCCTGCAGTCCTTCTCTCTGCAGTCCTTCTCCCTGCAGTCCTTCTCCCTGCAGTCCTTCTCCCTGCAGTCCTTCTCTCTGCAGTCCTTCTCCCTGCAGTCCTTCTCCCTGCAGTCTCCCTGCAGTCCTTCTCTCTGCAGTCCTTCTCTCTGCAGTCCTTCTCTCTGCAGTCCTTCTCTCTGCAGTCCTTCTCTCTGCAGTCCTTCTCCCTGCAGTCCTTCTCCCTGCAGTCCTTCTCCCTGCAGTCCTTCTCTCTGCAGTCCTTCTCTCTGCAGTCCTTCTCTCTGCAGTCCTTCTCTCTGCAGTCCTTCTCTCTGCAGTCCTTCTCTCTGCAGTCCTTCTCCCTGCAGTCTCCCTGCAGTCCTTCTCCCTGCAGTCCTTCTCTCTGCAGTCCTTCTCTCTGCAGTCCTTCTCTCTGCAGTCCTTCTCTCTGCAGTCCTTCTCTCTGCAGTCCTTCTCTCTGCAGTCCTTCTCCCTGCAGTCCTTCTCCCTGCAGTCCTTCTCCCTGCAGTCCTTCTCTCTGCAGTCCTTCTCTCTGCAGTCCTTCTCTCTGCAGTCCTCCTCTCTGCAGTCCTTCTCTCTGCAGTCCTTCTCTCTGCAGTCCTTCTCTCTGCAGTCCTTCTCCCTGCAGTCCTTCTCCCTGCAGTCCTTCTCCCTGCAGTCCTTCTCTCTGCAGTCCTTCTCTCTGCAGTCCTTCTCTCTGCAGTCCTTCTCTCTGCAGTCCTTCTCTCTGCAGTCCTTCTCTCTGCAGTCCTTCTCCCTGCAGTCTCCCTGCAGTCCTTCTCCCTGCAGTCCTTCTCTCTGCAGTCCTTCTCTCTGCAGTCCTTCTCTCTGCAGTCCTTCTCTCTGCAGTCCTTCTCTCTGCAGTCCTTCTCTCTGCAGTCCTTCTCTCTGCAGTCCTTCTCTCTGCAGTCCTTCTCCCTGCAGTCTCCCTGCAGTCCTTCTCCCTGCAGTCCTTCTCTCTGCAGTCCTTCTCTCTGCAGTCCTTCTCTCTGCAGTCCTTCTCTCTGCAGTCCTTCTCTCTGCAGTCCTTCTCCCTGCAGTCCTTCTCCCTGCAGTCCTTCTCTCTGCAGTCCTTCTCTCTGCAGTCCTTCTCTCTGCAGTCCTTCTCTCTGCAGTCCTTCTCTCTGCAGTCCTTCTCCCTGCAGTCCTTCTCTCTGCAGTCCTTCTCTCTGCAGTCCTTCTCCCTGCAGTCCTTCTCTCTGCAGTCCTTCTCTCTGCAGTCCTTCTCCCTGCAGTCCTTCTCCCTGCAGTCCTTCTCTCTGCAGTCTCTCTGCAGTCCTTCTCTCTGCAGTCCTTCTCTCTGCAGTCCTTCTCCCTGCAGTCCTTCTCTCTGCAGTCCTTCTCCCTGCAGTCCTTCTCTCTGCAGTCCTTCTCCCTGCAGTCCTTCTCTCTGCAGTCCTTCTCCCTGCAGTCCTTCTCCCTGCAGTCCTTCTCCCTGCAGTCCTTCTCTCTGCAGTCCTTCTCCCTGCAGTCCTTCTCTCTGCAGTCCTTCTCCCTGCAGTCCTTCTCCCTGCAGTCCTTCTCCCTGCAGTCCTTCTCTCTGCAGTCCTTCTCTCTGCAGTCCTTCTCCCTGCAGTCCTTCTCCCTGCAGTACTTCTCCCTGCAGTCCTTCTCTCTGCAGTCCTTCTCCCTGCAGTCCTTCTCCCTGCAGTCCTTCTCTCTGCAGTCTCTCTGCAGTCCTTCTCTCTGCAGTCCTTCTCTCTGCAGTCCTTCTCCCTGCAGTCCTTCTCTCTGCAGTCCTTCTCCCTGCAGTCCTTCTCTCTGCAGTCCTTCTCTCTGCAGCCCTTCTCTTGGGTTACCCCACTTTCAGTGCACTTTTAAGTCAGAAGTCAAACAGCCAGAACACAGGTCAACAGCAACAGACTCACTCCTTTGTTTGACTGAGCTGAGCTGTGAAGAAAAGTTTCTCTTCCTCAGTGTGGCCTCTGCCCTCCATAGTGCTGGGCTTGCTCAGCAGCTAGCACAGAAGAAAGTACAGAGGAGGGAAAATGAAGGTTCTCTGTATGGAGACCACAGCTCAGCTTTGATTCTCCTTGTACACAACGTAAGAGCAACTCTGGAGCTCAGCTCCCTTGCCTGGTGCCCACACTTAGTCTTCAGGCTCCATTGAATTGAAGTAACAGAGTAACCAGACAGGAAACTCAGTAGATCTGCTACCAGTTTACAATAACTTCACATTCTGATATTCTTTAATCTCCCCCACTGTTTACTCATAGAGTCTTCAAGCAGAGTCCCCGTCTTAAGTGCTCAGGTCTTATCACAGGGCTATGTTAAAGGGGCAAAAGGAAGTGTGTCACCTGGGTCTGTCCTAGAACCAGAATTATAATACCCAAAATTTTAGAGGCCAGTTAATAAGTGCTTCCTGTGAGCTAGGAACATGTTGCACTTTGCTTATGTAACTAACCCTTATAATCCCCACAATCTATATGTTGGAATAGTTATATATTACAATCTACATTGAACACAGAAGGAAACAGATGCTTAGAGAAGATTAAGTACTTTACCAGAGGTTATCTGACTAGAAGCAAGACTCGTAGAGACCATATGAATCATGCTATAATGTACCCAGACCACCTGCACTCGAATCAAGTACAGAATTTATTAAAGTTGAAGTTTCCTGTGCCCTACCTCAAACACACCAAAGTCAAATCTTTGAGAATGCAGAGATTCCATGCATATTGAAGTTGAAAACCAATGCATTTCTGTACCCAGTGAAGGAAACCATCAGTCTAAATAACTATAAAGAGTATGTCAATATACTTCAAATAGAAATAGTCATAAATGTTGGCATCAATCAGCTTAAAATAGCTTACATATGCTCACTTTCCCTGCTCCTTTGCATCATGTTAAGGAACATAAAATAGAAATTGTCACAAACCAAGGTTCACTTTATATATAACAGTATATTTCTGACCCCAAGCCTAGAATTTTTGCTCTGACTCTGGACCCTGAAAACCAGGACTTCTTGATAGGGTTCCTCCTTAAAATGTGTTAGTCGGCCAGTATATCAAATTCTACTTTCCCATCCATTCATCACTGACAGTTGCCACCTCCCCTCCTAGGAGGCAGAGCTATTGTGACTTTCCTAAAAAATCTGACTTGGGCTCACTTTTGTGAGGCTAGTTTGCATGAGCCATCCCTAACGGGTAAGTGTGAGTGAAGTAGAACTAGAAATTTATTCTTTATGTATTACTGGTAAGAAAAGAGAGCTTGTATTCAAGTAGAAATACAAAACTTTTTTAACTTGGATGAAAAGAAGTGTTGTACAAGTTTACATGTCATGACATAATTACAAAGATTGAAAATGTCGATCAAACTGCAGCACTCACTCAGCCAATCCAGCAAATGACCTACAAAACACTGAAACCCTCCACACATTTCCTCCAAGGTCTCAGAATTTTTACAGGCACTGCTTTGATGGCTCATAGCAGGGATTATCATTCCTAACTCACATATGGGAAAATCAAAGTCAAACATGCCATTATCTAAGGCCCTATGACAGTCTCCCTTTTGAAGCAATGTGCAAGCATATCATAACAGTAAGTCATATTTTAGTACTAAAATATGTAGTAAATATTCTGCTTTGAAATAAAGGTCTTTTTCAAAAAGTGTTCTTACAGATACTTATGAAGAAGTTTAAACATCTCAAAGTAATCAGCAGAAGTGAATCAAAAATTAAAAAACAAAACAAAACAATGAAGAACTTGGGGAGAGAGGGAGCGGGACAGTGAGGGAGAGGGGCAGGGTCTGGGGGTGGGGCTCCAAACACATGGCACAGAAGGCAAATCTGGACTTGTTTAGAGGAGAGCTGCAGTTTCCATCTCTGCAGTTGAGTACGTAAATGACTTCTCAGGCAACAGTTTCCGTATGGTTCATATTTTTAAAGCTGACCATTTGTAATAAAGGTTCTTTGATCCCAGATCAAATGTTGGAATCAATTTTCTCTACACTCCCCGAGTCACAATTATGAAAGCTTCCCCTTCCACCTCAGCTATGCCAGCCCTTCCTGCAGGCAGAACGGTCTAGCCACTGGTCACTTTTTCTAGGCTACTTCCCACCTCTGCACTGTGGCTTTGACTCTGCTTGTTAACCTCTCACACAAAAGAGGCACCATAATAAATAATTCTTGTACATAGTAAGTTAACCACTATAGTGAAAATGAATCCTCTGAGGAGTTCAAGAATCCTTAATAAGACAGAAAGTGTATGGTCACACAGGCGGTAAAACTCTAATCCTTGCTCGGGGAGGAAAACGGTTTTGATAGGTGAAACCTTTGTCTGTGTGCAAAAAGTAAATAAAAATAAAAACAAATATATCTTAACTAGCTTATATTTCTTGGATTTAAACTAGTAAAAGTGAAGTGACACTTTGAAATTTTCAAAATTCTGTACTTCTAAAAAGGTCTTAAAACAGAAGATCTAAAATCGAGATAAAAGATGAAAACATTAAAAACTGTCTAGGCAAGGCTGAAAATTTAGCATATTCCTAACCTAAATTGGTCCAAGTATTTCAAGGCTTTCTCGGACCCTGCAGAGCAGAAATATTTCTAATATAACTTTTACTCCTACAATATTTAAGCACGAATTCCACAGAAAGCTATTCATTAAACAAAGGTAACTGAAAAAGTCTTAAAATTTCTAGCAGAAAATAAAGTTAATTTGCAAATACTTCAATTATATTTGTGCCTAATTAAATATGATATAGAGGAAAGGGAAGGATGGGGGAGGTAGAGAGAAAAGGAGAAGAGTTCCAGGACCAAAAATCCCTCTAAAATTGAGAAAAGTATTATAAATGTGTGTATGTGTGTGTATGTATGTATATATATATATGTATATGTATATATACATACATATATATATGTAACAACAATCATCAAAGAAAAAGAGGCCATTTGAGGGGGACTGAGAAGGGACACGAGAAGGATTGGAGGGAGGAAAGGGCAATGATATAATTATATTTTTAATAAGATTTAATTTTTTAATTGAGAAAATTTTAAGTTAAAAATTTTCATTTAAAATAGATACTACATCAAAAAAGGACAAAACAACAACAACAAAAATTCTCCAGGACCCACGAGGTGGAAGGATACCTCCACATGCATACCTTGGTATGTACACATAAATAAGCATACAAAATGCAAAAAGGAAAGAAAGAAGGAAACGAAGAAAGGGGAGTGCTGACCAGACCTAAGCCTCACCATTTGGATCAAGTGGTGTGCTTTCAGGTGTTAACACAGGAAACTGAAGTAGTTACGATTGAGCAATACTGTCAGGCAAAGTGGAACTCTCCCTCAGTTTGTAAAAAAATGAACAGTTGAACCTGCCACCCACCCATTCTGGTGATTATGGATTACCTTGCATACAACAGCAAACTGCTGGTTACTTCCTGCTCCAATTACAAGGTAGCCGTCCTTGGTTTTAAAAGCCTTAAAAAGATACAACAAATACATATGTAAGTGTATGTCTGTACATGGGCAAGACCAGAAAATTAGCTTAAATTCCTGATAATTCTATATTGAAAGCTTAATATACTTAAATGATGCTATTCATCAATTCAACAGCAACCTAGTGCATATCTTTTATAACTGCATCTTTTTTTTTTTTCATTTAAGACTTTCAAGCTGCTTCCCAGCTCTTCTACTAACTTCTACAATGTTGGGGAAAAAGTGACAAAAAATTTAAGAAAATGTCTCATGACTTGAAATTCTACTTTCATTACACTGTAGATTGATTTTTGATATTTCAAAGTTTTGTGTTTTCTTGGTTTTCATTCTCACTTGTAGAACTTTGTACAGCAAAAAGTACAACTATTAATAAAGAGTAAGAAAAATAGATGGAGGAAAAAAAGGAGTGAAACTCTTGGGTGTGTCTACTTTCTCCCATAGTGCCCTCCTTTCTCTTAACTCTTGTGCTTAAAATCTATTCCAAAGTATTTTTAATAAATTCCAACTCAGCTTCAGACTTGACGCTTTCCTGCATCAAAGCCAAAGATTCAGTTTTACATGAGACAAGACTCCTAAAGATTAAGGGCTTTTTTCGGGCTGCTGAGGGCAACAGCTTCGAGCTGTGCCTCCATCTCCCCACCAATTGAAAAGAGGCTGGAGAGATGGCTCAGGGGATAAGGGCACTGACTGCTCTTCCAGAGGCCTGGGGTTCAATTCCCAGAACCCACATGGCAGCTAACAACTGTCTGTAACTCCAAAATCTGATATCCTCACACAGACATACATGCAGGCAAAATACCAAAGCACATTAAATAAACAAAAATAAATTTTTTTTTTTTTTTTTTTTTTTTTGGTTTTTCGAGACAGGGTTTCTCTGTGTAGCTTTGCGCCTTTCCTGGAACTCACTTGGTAGTCCAGGCTGGCCTCGAACTCACAGAGATCCGCCTGGCTCTGCCTCCCGAGTGCTGGGATTAAAGGCGTGTGCCACCACCGCCCGGCCAAAAATAAATTTTTAAAAGGTGTGTGCCACAACACCCCAAGAAAGAAGGAAGAGAGAGAGAGAGAGAGAGAGAGAGAGAGAGAGAGAGAGAGAGAGAGAGAGAAGAAGAAGGAGGAGGAGGAGGAGGAGGAGGAGGAGAAGGGAAGGAGGGGAGGGAGGGAGGGAGGGAGGGAGGGAGGGAGGGAGGGAGTCAGGGAGGGAGGGAGGGAGGGGAGGGAGGGAGGAAAAGGAAGAGAAAGGAAGAAGAGAGAAAATGAGGAGTTGGGAGCTGCATTGCTCTTTGAGGATTTCATGTGTAAACTTCTGGGTGATTTTCATTCTTTAGCAGTAAAAACCAACACATCAAGATTCAAACACATAAAATTGTCAGCTGCTCTCTAGGGATAGGCTCAGATGGACAGAAACAGACCCTCAGATTAGCAGTTTCACCACCAAACAGCCCAGCTCTACTGGAGATCTTTTCCACCCACTTTCCCCCACATGTGACCTTAGTGTAATTGGAGAAGTCAAGCTTTACCCTCAACTGCCCAATCAGTCAGTTCTTTCTCAACAAGCTCTTTGAATTTCCTTTCTTCCTGGGTCAGCTTTGCTCTGCAACCTCACCTGCTTTCCTTCACTAGGCACTTCTTTTGAGAAGAATGTCTTCTCTCTAATCTTGCAGGTGTTACTTCTACACTGGTGACCTCTGTACTAAATTTGAGCACATCCTTTGCTCAATCAGCTCTAGTCTCTTCTCTTCCTCAGAATTTATGTCTTCTGCCTCCACTGAAAATATCAACACAACACAACATGAATTTTTGTTCCTTTCCTCCACTTCTATGTGCCAGTAAAATGGAACCTACCTATACCTGTGCACAACACTGTACTGTCAAACCTTTGCCACTGTATTACCCTGTCACTATATTGAATCGGTACCTCCTTGACTGCTCTGGACAGTTGTCTGTCACCTTCGCAGGTCCCTGCCTTATTTCCAGGTTCTGCTCGTATTCTCTCCCATCTCCCTGTCTTGTTCATTGTCTATGGGCCTCCTTGCAAGGTTTTCATCACCCCTTAGCACTCCGTCTTTGGTCTTTTTACTTCAGTTGATCGTATGGCAGTTCCTAGGCACATACAGTTATTAAATTTATGTTAGCAAATAACATAAAGATGACACTTCATAATTCTATTCATATGAAATGCCCAAAATAGATAAATCCCTGGAGATGGAAAATATAGTGGCTACCTAGGGCTGGAGAAGTTGGGAGAAGATGAGGAATAACTAATGAATTTGGATATTTTTTGAAAGATTGATGAAAATTCTCAGAATTTGGTAGTAATGATTGGTTGTGTAGCTATGAAAACTCTAAAATTCACTTAGTTAAACCCTTATGAGGGCTAATCATATGATTTTATATCAATAAAGCTGCTATTTTAAATTTTAAATTCACAATAATGAGCCACAATCCTACTAATTACTGGCCAAGAATTTCATAGCCAAACACACACATGACTGGTGGCTACTACATTAAACAGTACATGCACAGAGCAAGAAATTATCTGTTGCTTGCTACTGGCAGACTGGGAAATTGCATGTTTTTCTTTCTTATTCTTTCTACTAGAACCAAAATCTAAAGAAAGTCAAGGTTTATGATATGGGGTTGACAAAGGGTAAGCAATTGATCAAATGACTAGTTCTAGATAATAAAATAAGAGCTAAATTTTATCTTGCATTTAAAAACCACAGCAAGGTTTTTTTTCTGTTCAAATGCTAATAAAAAGGCATCACATGAACTATTTTAAGCATTTTTCCTTGTTCACAAAGGCAAAAGTAAAGTGAGTGACAAGGATAATGTGTTGGTGTTTCTCAAATGGCAGGAAGGGAGTTTGCAACAGACCTGTGACTAAGCTACAAATGATTTTAAGATCAGGTTTCTCAATGAACCATGGGAACCATGGCTAACTATGAAGGTATGCCAGTTCTCTACTATTTTATATTTTTTTAAAGTGAGGTAGCAAATGGAAAGTGAAGTAACTATTCACTGTCAAGTATAATGCAAAGAGTCATTTTTTTAAAAATTGATCAGTGACCTCTTCAATAAGTTTTGGGTAGGTATGATTTCATTTTAATAAATTTCCTTAAATGAATTGAGGATCTGCTTGCTGTTTCCTTCAATTTCCATTATGTTATGAAACATCTTTACCAATATAAGGGAAATCTTAAGCAGATGCAGAAATTTTTTGATCATCTGTGAGACAGTGGACACTTAGCAGCCCTTGCACTAACAGAATATGATCAGACCACATATTATAAGGACTACTGGGTAAGATTTTGAGTTATCTTAATAACTATTTCCTATTAATATTTTAAAGTGTTCATAAAACAGATATGTTTTAAATAAGAATATTTTTAAAAACTAAATTAGCACCATAGAAAACTGGGTAAGAAGTGAATATCACAAGGAATAAATACATTACCTATATACTATACAGTATTATAACCCAAAGAAACAGCTGCTCACAGAGCTCTTCTTCCTATTCTCATATACACTTTACATAACTAATTTCTTACTATATTGCTAGTATTCTTTTTAATATCTCCTCACAAGAACATTTATTCATCCATCTAACATAATACACTGTATCTCCAGACACTGGGTATGATGGGTAAAAAAAAAAAAATAACAAGTGACCCTTCACATAAGACTTACATTCTAATAAAATGGCAGATATCAGACAAATACTGACAAAAATAATGGCAGACAGTGACAGGCTCTAGAATGGAAGCATACAGACCATAATGAGATCTTACAATACATAGTCCTAATATTGTTTGAGTTGAGGGATGAGAAGTAAAAAAAAAATCCCTTAGAAAATGCATTCTAAGCTGAGAACTAAGAATTCATATGTATGCACTGAATAGAGTTGGGGGAAAGTAGATTGTTGATGAAAGAAAGAACGACATGTTTGGAAGAAAAATAGCCTACAAGAAGAGAGAGTAGCACAAACAAGGCTGCAGAAGAGGAAAGAGAATCAGGTGAAGTTGAAGGCCATAGGAAATATGTTATGTACCATAAAGCTGATGGGAAGTCCCTAAAAAGACTTGACTGATCAAGCCTGTATTTCAGAAAGACCTGTCTCTCTGTCTCTCTGTCTCTCTGTCTCTCTGTCTCTCTCTGTCTCTCTCTCTCTCTCTCTCTCTCTCTCTCTCTCTCTCCACTGTAATCACTAGTTAGAGGATAAGATTAGAATTGAGGAAGCTGATTAAGAGGCTAATGTGATGATCATGACAGAAGACAGTGTAGTCTTAGACTAAGGTCCAAGTGAGTAGAGACAGAAGAAAATGGGGTCAGTGAATAATTAAGTGGGGAAAGCTAGTGGAATTGATAACAGACTGAGTATGATGGTTACAAACTGCAGACTAAAGGAGAGGATGATGCCTCAGGTGACAATGATACTTAGGAGAATTTGTGAGATTTCCCAGAGCAAATTTCTCAAGTAGGAACCAATTAAAATCTGAACTATAGATTATGGATGCCCCAACATTGCAGAAGAACTTTGGTTGACTGTCCAGGCAACCAGCTGTCTCTGTCATTCTAGATTTTTGGAAGTTGCTTACAATGCACTTCCTGTTTACTTGGGTAATATTATATCCTTCTGAGGTCTTTGATGTAGTTGAAGCCTAGATAGTTATAATTTTCCTTGGTTATTATAAAAGATAAATTGGATATGAGACTTTAGACTCACAAATACAGGATAAATAGAATATTTTCTTTGAATTTTCAAAGTATAAATAGACTGGATATTGCAACTGTAATTCTTGCTTGATAATTGTTTTTGTTAAATGTAATTTTACTATGTTGAAGTTAAGACCTTCCTTTTGTTTAGACAGAAAAGGGGAAGTGATGGGGGAATGTCTTTCTGTATGCTGCAAATATGTATTGCTCTGATTGGTTGATAAATAAAGTTGTTTGGCCTATGGCAAGGGAGCTTAGAGGAAGGTGGGAAATTCAAAAGGAGAGACAGGAAAGTCGAGAGAGATGCCAGTCAGCCACCCAAGGAATAACACATAATGGAACACAGATAAAGCCACAGAACATGTGGAGATCCATACATATATAGGCTAATAAGACATAAGAGTTAGCTAGCAAAAGGCTTGAGCCATGGCCATGCAGTTATAATTAATATAAGCCTCTGTGTGTTTACTTGGGTCTGAGCGGCTGCAGGACTGGTGGGTGAGAGAGATTTGTCCCAATTGCTGGCTGACCGGTACACAGGAAACCTTCAGCTACAATAGATAAAATCTTGGCAATCATTTGCTTATAATGTATAACTGAAGAAATTGCATGAATTAAATCATTTACAAGAAATGGAGTAGGGTGAAGACTAATAAATGCCTACGGGGCAACATTTTCTAGTCTCAGAAAGAACATCGCCAGTGGCTCAAGAATGCAGCACGGAGTCAGTCAAGGATGAAACAGTACTGGAAGATGTGGGGTGAACATATGCAAATGATGTCAGCAAAGTCGGGAACAGGCATGGATGTAGACATGCCTCCCACATGGATAGGATGGGAGGCACCAAACAAGTTCCCAGTGATTCTACTTTCTCATGCAATAGGGGTGTTTTGAACTTGGTTAGGGAATATGAGACAAGAAGATGAGAAAGAATTCTACAGTTTGCTACAGACAATGAGAAAGCAGAGCATTGCAAGAAACACAATTGGAAGTGAATGTGTTGAGAGAAGTGCTTCCTTGTCATGTTTCAGTTACCTAGCCTTAGAATAAACACATACTTGCATGTATTATGTTTGGGGTTTCCTCAGAAAGATATGAAAAAGAAAAAAACAAGTGAATGAAAGTTAGACAACTGCTGAGAATATTATAGAGCAATTAGGCATTAGCCATGAACCTAAGGAAGAAGGTGGTAAAGAAGAGAAGAGGTTTGAACAAGGAGTATACATGGTGCCAGTCAATGAGCAGCCTATCCTGGACAGTCATGATGGAGGAATCTGAGCAAACAAGGTGAAATACAAGGACACAAGAAATACTCAGAAGAAAAGCTTCATTTAGCAATTGTAGAAGGAAATCAGTTTCAGGTTAAAAATAGAGAACTTTAACATGTACTGCATAAAGTAGTTTATGATATGAAACAGGGATTTGATTTTGGCCATTTTATCTAATAATGACTATCATACCTACACACAGAGAACTCCCAGTGCAGTCAAAGCCCTCGTGTCCTAATACTAACCTTCATCAGATTTGCAAACAATTAATTCCTTGTAATTCACTTGATTGCACACTCATCAGATTATGCAACACATGATGCCATCTACACACCCCCAAAATGACCTATCATTGCAGGGAGTACTTAAAGGTCCTAGCTTGGCTGCAAACATCCATGGCTGAAGTGTTCTTATTTCAAGGAATTCAAGTCACAGGAAAAAGGCAACTCCTGTTTCTGCATGAATTGATGGAGAAACAGCCAGGAAGGGTAAGTGTCTACCATTCCCCAAGAACAAGGTCAGAACCAAGCCTATCCTCCCAGGACACCAAAATTTATCCCTCCAGAGGAAAGAAATTCTTCTATCAAGTGTGTTTCACCAAAGGTGACAAGATTCACAAACAGAAACTGCAACGTGATCTAGCATGCTAGCAATTCAAGGTATTAGCTATCCCAACTATCCAGGCATACTTTCTGAGAATAAGGACACGCAAGTTCAGAGTAGTTAGAGAAGTTTCAAAGGCAAGAGGTAACCACAGCTGAGGCTTTGGGGTAGATGTGTAGAATAGGAGGCAGATGTTAAGGGAGGGTAAAAAGACAGTCATTATAAAATTTATGTTGCATGTGGAAATTTTCAGTCCTTCCCAGAGATTGTGTTTACTGAGCTTCCAGACTGCCAGCCTGGCTCAGTGATGTCCTAATTACTAATCTGACCAAAGATAACAACACATACAGACTTCTAGAAGCCCCCCACCAACTGAGCATAACCAATATTCAAGTGGAAGGGGGTGAGTAGGAGTATAGTTATGCCTTTCTATGCTGTACAATTTCTTTGTAAATTGCCCTGTCTAGATATCTGTAGTGTTGTCTCTATTATTAATAAGGTATGTATAATTGGTAGGGTATCAACTTCAAAACAAGAATACTAAGCCTTCCTGGGGCTACTTAATTTTAACAGACTGTTCTTCCACAAAAGGGAACCACTGCTGATGGCCTTCATCATCCACAGGAAAAAGGCATTCCATGAAGTTTAGCTCACCACCATTAGAATGTTTTCTGTAACATCAGGCAACTGACTTCTGGGTCTGTGCTAGTACACTGTGACAAATATAGAGCACTATTTGCTATTGCTAACAGTTCAGTGCACCTTATGGTGCTGGAGCTGGCTGCCAGATGGCAACAAGTCACGGACTGCTTGTAGATCAAGAACAGTATCATCGATGGAATGGAACAATGTAGAAAATGGCAAGCGAGTCCCAGCCTCTCAGACTTCCCTACTACCAATTTGGCCTCAAGTACACATTTTTCATGTGGAATAACACATTTTGAAAACTCATCGTTGAATGCAAGCCCTTTCTTGAATTACATAATTCTACAGTACCCTTGAAAGCAATGCTATATGAGGATTTCTGGCTAGAATTCACCAAAACCATAGGAACTTTGGATGTTTAGAGATATTTTTGAGAGTCTTTCAACTTATCTAGGACTTTCAATCACTGGACTGCTGGCACCACTCGTAGAAGAAATAGCAAGGAAGGAGAAAGGTCTTCAGTCATTCATGTCCTTCACAAGTTATCAGGGATGTAGTTTTCCTTATAGTACTCTGTGAAGACAGTCTGCTTTTCTTCAAGAAAACTACAGTGGAAAATGGCAAGCCAAATCATTTTTCCTGAAACGCGTGCCAGAAATCACTTCTGATGGTTCTGAACTGGCTGGGTTAGAGTAAGTCTTAAGCCAAATGACTTGGAAAGCTTATCAATAGCACCCACTCTTTAATGGAAAGTGAAAAACAGGCTTAACCAGAGTATTTGATTTTTCACAAACACTCCAATGCAAAAGTTCCCTGACAGTATCAATCTTTCCTTAACCTCCCTCTTGTATACTAAATATGTTATGACACTCATGGCTTTATAACAGCTATATGCCATATAGAAAATAGCATTTGTGACAAGAAGCCTACACCTACATCATACTCATGGGAAGGGTGTACAGAGTAGAACTTCAGTGACACAAGCACAGCATTTTACTACCACCTGCTGAAGACTCAAGCTAGAAAAACATAGCAACTATGGTTAGAATAGGAATATCTTAAAGAAATTTACAGGCTTGATTGGTAATGTTTTTCAAGCATATCTTAACTGCATCCCCACATTTATTAGTGAAAAAAATCACAGTGCATGAACAGTAAGACAAGAATTGGAGAAAACCCCAATATTAGACCTACTGAGGTCTAGAGATGACACATAAATTTCAGGCCATGGTAATTTGAATGATCATGGTTAAGGAAAGCAGTTATTGGGATAGAGTATGAGGGTGTAGAAGGGAATCGGTGCAAAACCTGCCAAAACAGTATGTGAAATCCCTATAGCTGTCAATTAGCTCGTAAGATATATAGCGACTGTAGGTCCCGAGCTATGAAGATAAGGCTCAGAGCATTGTTCCAGATTCTACATAAAGGATTGTAATCTCAGGCAGAAAAAAATGGTATGGCAGGAACCTGGAAGTTAACAAAAACAAACAACAATAACAAAACAGAGAAAACAGGAAAAGTAGAAGTCAAGCCCCCCCACAAAAAGGTATAAGAAGCAAGGAGATTGAGCTTTGGTGCATGTAGGTTTGTGGACAACAGACAAGGGTAACTTCAAGTCCCACATGCTAGCCAAACGTTGTTAAAAAAAAAAAGTATATGGGCAACAGATAATACTATTTTTGTTATATCAACACTACTATGTGACTGAAAGTGAAAAACTACTAAACACCCCAGTGTTGGAAATGGAAAACCTCTTTAGAATCATTGGTCAGGGGAGTCCAGGAAAAATCACCAAAATAATACAGGTTCCTGCCATGCCCTTGGTTGCCTCCCAGAATTTGAAGTTAAATCCCTATTGCTGAAGACATAACACTTTGGACATGGGACTGGAGGAATCAAGCTGGAACCAACCCAAAAGTCTCTCCAAGGACTAGTCCTCATAGAATCAGAAGGTGCTCAATAGGAAGGTATTAATGCCTAGTGCTGTAAACCTAGCATACTGCCTGTAGCTGATGAGGTCATGGACCCTAGAGAAGAACCTACACCCACCACTGTCCGAAATAAGTATAATTTCTAACTGCATTCTAAATATGTATTATAACAATCATAGATAAGTAACTCTCACACCTGAAGTATTGCAGCAAATGGAGTTACAAAAATCCAAGACTGTGGGGTACTGTAGAATGGATATATATATATATATATATATATATAGATATAGATATAGATATAGATATAGATATAGATATAGATATCCTACACCAAAGACTCAAGGAACATCACAGAAGAGGGAGTGGGGATAGAATAAGAGCCAGGAGACCAGGACAACTATCCTAAGACACTCTTTTAAATATGACAGGGAAGCCACATCCATGGAATCTCAATAATATGGTGGCTCAAATACAACCAGCTTAATAGTAACATCAGATAACATGACAACATGGATAGGGGAGATCTTCCAGGGCTCTACCCTTGGATGAAGAGCTACAGGCTCTTAGAGAAGGCTATTTAGAGAGGGAGAATCAGTCTTCTCCAGGACAAGCTCCTGATATGTTATCTAATCCCAAGTAGTCATCCCTAAATAAATACATATAAGAGCAACACTAAATGGAGCCAGCATGCTGTATTTATATATGAACATTTACTTATGATATTTACATATATGTGACAATACTTAAAAAAGAGGTCATGAATTTGATAGAAAATGGGAGGAATAGGAGGAATTGTAGGAAGGAGAGAGGGGTGTATATGTAAATATAAAACTCATATATTAAATTCTCAAAAGAAATTTTTAAAATTAAGTTTTAAAAAGGGAATACTAAACACTATATAAAATGCTTGACAGCAAAACTTGGAAGCAGAATATAGGGTAGAGGAGCAACTCTCAGGAATTCAAAGACAAAGGACCAGGACCCCCTGAGAAGAGCAAATATACCAAGATGAACTACCACAGCCAACTTCCTTCCCCAAAGATGATCACTGAAGTCTGTAGGTGAAGCTAAGTTAAAGACAGATGGTGGCTATGCTTCTCTTAGCAGTTCCAGGTGTCCTAAGTTAAGACACTGACAGTCTCCATCTCTCTCCTGAGGTATTTTCACTATATCTTTCCAATGCCAAAGTTTAACATCAAAGGCTATAGCATCAGCCTCTATACCTTTTCTAAAAAACAATATAAATAGTTATTACCGAGTAATTGGGCATAATCCTGAAAATAAAATGTTCTTTCCAAATATAAGTCCTGGCCAGGGACCTGGAATCTAAAGCACACAAGGAAAATGTGTGACAGTGGAGATATACGTGCTTATGAGAGGACCTAGTAGACTGTAGGAACAGGTGAAATGTGGTCTTAAATAGTGGCCAAATGAACTAATTCATAATCGTATTCTGCTATACTCATAGATTGGTGCCTTGTGCAGTCATCATCAGAGAGGCTTCCTCCAGCAGCCAGACATTATGGGTGAGAGTCTAAATTGGAGGTCGCCATCTGGTCCCTCTCTTCCAAGTTTGGGGAATCTCATGGAAGCAAGATGGAAAGATTGTAGGAGTCAGGGGAGATGGATGATACCAGGAGAATACAGCCTACTGAATCAGCTAAGCAGGGTTCATATGGGCTCACAGAATCTGAAGCAGCAAGTACAGAGCCTGCATGCATCTGTACCAGGTCCTCTGTATGCTTTGGGTGTTACTTGATATTTTTGTGGGACTCCTAACTCTGGGAGTGGCTGTGTCTTTGACTCTTTTGCCTGCTCTTGGGACTCTTTTCTTCCTGTTGAGTTGCCTTGTCCAGCCGCGATGTGAAGGCTTTGCCTTATCTTTTTTTCAATCTTGTTTGTTGTGTTTGGTTGTTGTCTCTTGGATGCCTGCCCTTTTCTGAAGGGAAATAGATGGAAAGTGGATCTGGGAGAGAGGGAAGGTGGGAGGGAGCTGGGAGGAGTGGCAGGAAGGGATACTATTGTCAGGAAGTATTGCATGACAGAAGAATCTATATTCAATAATATATATTATTATACTGGATATATATTATTGAAAATATATATATATATTTATTGAAAATAATGTGATGCCTATCACATTAAATATATTACATATACACACACACGTACACACATACATACACACATATATATGTGTGTATGTATATATGTATGTATACATATATATATGTGTGTGTGTGTGTGTGTGTGTGTGTTATATCTAAAGCAGGTTGACTCCAGGGTCAAAAAAGGCTTCTAGAAAACTCCATTTGAAAAATTTACAGACATTTCTAGAAAGTAATGGAATAGGGCTGGTAAGATGGCTCAGTGGGTAAAGGTGTTTACCAATGACCATGTTGATCTGAGTTTGATCCCCTGAACACACAGAATGAGAGAACTGATTTCCACAAGTTATCCTCTGATCACCACACATATTCTGTGGTACACACAAGTGTTTCAACACACCCACATATACAAACACACTTATACATACAGAGAGGGAAGAGAGAAGAAATAAATAAATAAATAAAATTTTAAACAATAAATAAATAAATAGATAAAGCAATGGAACAGATAAAATGCTGGAAGCATAGCAGGACATTGAGAAAACCACCACACTCTAAGGTTTGGATTTTTTTTTTTTACACTGTAGATGGATCTCAAGGATTTGTGCATGATATTCATGCTTTTTGCCACTGATCTACATCACAATCCCACAAACATTTTTTAAGACTCATTCCTTAGTGAAATATTTAAACTTCTACAGTGAGAAATTTAAAATACCAAGGGAAGAAAGTGAAGAAAAGATTAAAGGATGGAAATTCCTCCTGCACTCATAGATCAGCAGAATGAATATTGTAAAAAATGGCTATCCTACCAAAACCAATATACATATTAAATGCTATCACCATCAAAACCCCATATTACTCTTTGTAGAAAGAGGAAAACCAATTGTAAAACTCATATGGATGCCAAAACAAGTGTGAACAATAAGAACAATCCTGGCAGTATCACCACACCTGATTTCAAATTATATTAAAGAGTCAGAGTAACAAAAACAGCATGGTATTACCATAGAAACAAACATGCAGATCACTAGAACAGACCCATGTATAATGTCACACAGTTAGAGCTAAGTTTTTTACCAAGATTCTAAAACACACATTGGAGAAAAGAAAGTCTCTTCAATAAATTATGCTCAGAAATCTCAACATCCACATGTAGAAGAATAAAACTAAATCCCTCTCACCCTGTACAAAAGCCACCTCCAAATGTAGCAAAGGCCTTCATTTAAGACCTAAAAAAACACTTAAAATATAAGCAGAGTCAGATGCTTTCTGCAAAGAACTTTAATCATCCAGTAAATAATGCTAACAATTAGCAAATGAGATTTCATGAAATTATTTTTATACAACGAAGAAAATAATTGAGTGAGGAGGCAGAATGGGAGGAAATCTTTGTAACTGCATATTTCATGAAAGACTAATATCTAGAATATTCAAAGAACCACCCTATAAATAAAAAGAAATCAAACAACTCAGTCAATAAATGGGCTGATTAAATGAAAACACACTTCTCAAAATGGCCAATAAACATAACAAAATTTATATAGATATATAGATATCTATATATATATATCCTACCATAGAGAAATGCACATTAAAACTGCATTGAGATTCCACCTTATCTCATCAAGAATGTCAATAACAAATGCTGCCAAGATGTTGTCAAAGGAAGCCCTTATATACTTCTAATGAGGATGTAAACTCATCAACCCATGATAGACATTAGTGTAGAAACCCCTCAAAAGACTGAAAATAGAACTGCCATATAGTACAGATATATCAAAAAGATTCTAAGTCAACATATGAAGGACATACTTGCACATTTATGTTTATTACAGCACTATTCACAAAACTTAAGTTATGAAAACAGTCTAGGTGTCCATTAATATAGGGATGAGGGATGGATAAAGTGTGGACCTTGAGAGCTTGTTTGGAGGCTCTAGCAGGGGAGTGCAGCTACTTGTGTACCCTTGACTGAAATCTGGTCCTCCTTATTCAGAGAGGTTGTCTGCTGAGGTCATAGCTTTGGGAGGCATGCACATGGAGTGGTGAGAGAGAAAAGGGACACCAACCTGGCCAGCCAGATCAGCCAAATCAACCCCAGAAATCAACAGGATGACAGAAGTAACAGCTAGATTGTCCAAATTTGCAGGCAAACTGATGGAACTAGAAAATATCTTGATTGAGGTAACCCAGACCCAGAAAGACAAATGTGATATGTATTCACTTATACAAGGATGTTAGCTGTTAAGTAATGATAACCAAGGTACAATCCATAGAATCACAAAAGTTAAGTGTAGAATAAGGGACTGGGAGTAAAAGGGTATATCTCCCTAGGAAAGGGAAATAGAATAGATAGCTATGGATGGATGGGGGAATGCCTGGAATGAAAGGATGAAGCAGGGAAGGAGAGGGAAGAGGGAACAGATGAGGGAGGGAATATGGGAAGAGACCGCAAAAATTAAGGGCCATTTGAGGGGTAGTATGGAAACCTAATACATAGAAATTTCCTAAATATACACATAAATGAAGGCAATCTAAATGAAATCACCAAATAATGGCAGAGACAGAGCCCCAACTGGACATCTCTTTTCACCAAATGAAGCTTCTAGAACTTGGAATGGGTTGCATCTAATTGAGCTTTTGGGCAAAACGGATCTCACAGGAATGAACAAACAACACGGGCTGTTGCCAAGGCTATGGGTTGTTCTCTACAAACTGATGGTAAGGCCCTATGCTTAATACAACACCTACACAACTCATTGAACACAGAATAGTTAAAGTGGTGCCTACCTATAGCCTTCACCCCTGTGGGCTAATGTTCTTGGTATTGGAAATTACTCTGCATACTACCAAAGGAGAAAGATAAACACCAACTCAGCTACAAACCCTTCTATCTTCAATTTGTCCTACCTGCAAGATAGTGCAATGGTGTCACAAAGCTTGTGGGAGTTACCAATCAATAACTGATTTGACTTAAGGCCCACTCCACAAGATGGAACTCATACCTGACACTGCCTGGGTAACCAAGAACCTGAGACTAGATAGCCTAAGAACCTAGGAAAAAACCAAATACTAAAAGAACGTAGCAATAAAATGACTCATAATGATACTGTGGTATACTCATAGAGCAGTGCCTTGTTCAGCCATCATTAGAGAAGCTTTCTCCAGAAGCAGATGGGAACAAATACAGAGACTCACAGCTGAAAAATAGACAGAGAGGCCCTGGACCATTCATCCCTAAATGGGATCTCTCCATCAAGTCCCTCCCCTCAGGGCTCAGGGAATCCTTTAGTAGTCCAAAATAGGATAAGAGTCAGAGATGATTGAGGACATGAAGGAAACAAGGCCTTCTAAACACAAGAGGACCAGTGTATATATGAACTCACAGAGACTGAAGCAGCATGCATAGGGCCTACATGAGTCTGTACCAGATGGAGTCCTAGAGATAAAAGGAAAAGTGGATGAAAGCCCCTATCCTTAGCCCAGAAGCTATCTCCAATTGATAACTACTTGCAAATGAAAATTTAATTTTCTCCAAGAAAGTCTCACTTGGGAAACTACTCTTAAGGATAGGCTGCATGTCCAGTAGTAGATGGTCAACAGACAACAAACCAAAAAGCATGTTTTCTTGTCTCATGTATCAGTTCTTGCCTTTTCCTTTTTTTCTTTTTTTTCCTTTTATCATTTTTTACTTTAATTTTGATTTTTTTCTCTTTTTTATCCTACCACTTGCATATATATCATGGCTTCCAGTTTTGTATTTTTATGAGGTTGCTAAGTGTACAAACAAGTGGATCTCTGCGCCTCTATCTGTCTCTTGTGACTTGTCTTGGGCTCTTTTCCTGCTCTTTGTTTGTTTTGTCCTATTCTGATGTGCTCTTGTTTTATCTTACTTTGTTATTAGTTATTAGATGACTGTTTGTTTTCTAATGAGTGACAGAAAGGAGATGAGATGGATCCAGACAGGAGGGGAGGTGGGGAGGAACTGGAAGGAATGTGGGAAGGAGAAACCATAATCAGGATGTATTACGTGAGAAAAAAATCTATTTTCAGTAAAAGAAAAAACTGTGTAATATGTACACAATGGTATTTTTTAGTCATTTTTTAGTCATAAAGAAAAAGTTACGTTATTTACAGAAAACAGATACAACTAGAGATAATCATATTAAGCAAATGTAGTCTCAGAAAGTCAAACATCTCATTTTTTTCTCATTTGTGCATCCTACATTTCACAGAGATATATAAAACCATACATGAGTATGTGACATGAAGGTATAAATGGAACCTTTGTCTGGAGGAACAAAGGGGCCTGAAAATGCAGAAGGAGTGCAAAAGGTGACGATAGAGGAGACAGCAGGAAATACAGTGTGCATAATACGGTGTGCATTATGCATTTGTATGAAGATGTCCTTATGAAACCTGACCAGGTAAATGAATATATATAAATTAAAATATTATAAAAACACACTAAAAATAAGATAGTGTTTGTATTGAAAGAACTTAGTATAATATGTAAAAGCACAGCTTAATAAATTATAGTTCTATATTCCTTCTCCTGGCTGGACACTAGAATATATAAGCTTAAGGTAAATACCAGAAAAATAAATTGCTACTTTATGGTAGGGAAGGCCTGCATGATAAGACACAACACTTGAGGACTAGATAACTAAAGAATTCTCTCCCTGTGAAATTAATATTCAAAGGGCAAAATAACCCATAAATTGAGCATAGTTTACTTACTTTCTTTCTCAAGTCCCTAAGAATCTGCATGAGGTAAGCCTCAGTCAGCTGATCATGGGTCCTTCTGTATGTGACCAGAAGAGAGAAAAACAGACCCAGACTTCTAACAATACAATACAGAACTATACTGAATTGTCAGATTAGGGGCTCAATACATACTTTAACCATTTCTATCCCATGAAACAATCATTTTAAAAAGATGTAATCTGAACATTATTCTGTAAGCACCTATGTCTCTGACTTTGGTTATACACAAGAGTTGGATTCCCACCAGCACATACACCATGGCTGAGTACTGGTTGTGTTCTGAAAGGCTTTCAACAAAATGCTGTTGAATTAGAAAGTTGTGTCTCCCAAAGTAACTTAAGAGAGAGTCTGTATAAACCTTCCCAAACAATATAAAAAGAAATTCAAGTCTTTCTGGTCCACCAGTAACAAAAATCAGTGTTCCTGGTCTCATTAACTATTTAAGAGGACATATCTGGTCTTCTATGCCTTGTCTCTCTTACCATATGAACATACTACATTATCTAAAACATCCAAGGGTAGCAAAGATATATTGGTTTATTTTAGGATTTATTTATTCATGTGTTTGAGCAATTGTTATATTTTAGTTTGTCTGAGATTCCTGCCCTATTAATAAATGTGAAAAACACTGAGGAATTTTTATATATAGTAACAGAATGAACTAAGAATAATTTACCATTCCCTGTCTCCCAAAATATAGTTCTTAGTTTCAGTAGTATGAGATATTTTTAATATTTCAGTTGAAACCCCTTGAAGAAGCATCTCTATACAATGTTTAACTGAGTGTTCCTTGTCTTATCTTGAATGAAAACGTAAAGCTACCATTCCTATGCCAGTCGACTAATTCACTCACTAATCAGAAATCAATTAATTGCATCAGCTCAAGGACTCAAAAGCCTTGAGAGGTGGGGCTCAGAAGATCATATTAAGTCAGAAACTAAGTAAGAAAGTCAAGAGATCCTCAGGAAAAATAAATGTCAGACAAAGGACCAGACTACACAAAAGAAGCAGGGACAGGGATGAAGCAGCTGCCTTATTATTGATGGTGCCTTGATCTTGATCACTAGGGTTATCATGCACAGTAGTTTTGGAGGGAGCAGTGAGCAAGAAGTTTGGATCTATATCTTACGAAACTATGATCCATCTGCTTCGCATAGGGCTTGGCACTTCAGAGGTCCTTATATTTACACCTATTTGGAAATCATTTTGTAGTAGATTTGTTTGTTTGTTTGCTTGCTTGCTTGCTTATTTTTTTTTTAAGACAGGGTTTCTCTGTAACAGCTCTGGCTGTCCTGGAACTCACTCTGTAGACCAGGCTGGCCTCAAACTCTCAGAGATCTACCTGTCTCTGCTTCCCAAGTGCTGGGATTAAAGGTGTGCACCACCACCACCCAGCTATTGTACGAGTTCCATGAAACATGTTCATAAAGAACGAATAGAATCACCTCTTTCAGAGCACCTCCACTCAGACCCACATGTAGCTGGAAGTTTTCCTGTGTCCTGCCAGCCAGCAGTCAGGACAAATCTCTCCTACTCGCGTCCCCCAAGTAAACACACAGAAGCTTATATTAATTAAAACTGTTTGACCTTTAGCTCAGGCTTTCCAGTGACTAGCTCTTACATTTAAACTCAGCTCATTTCTGTTAATCTATATGTTGCCACATGTTCCGTGGCTTTTCCTGTGCCATTACATGCTACTCCCTGGATGATGGGCTGATGTCTCCCCCTGCCTTCTTCCTGTCTCTCTCTTTGAATTTCCTGCCTGCCTCTAAGCTGCCTTGCCATAGGCCAAATGGCTTTATTTATCAACTGATCAGAGAAACACATATTCACAGTGTACAGAAAGACATTCCTCCATCACCCACAAACACATAGACACCACATATATACCTTCTCTTCACTCAAAAATGTTTGAGAAATCAAGTTCAACAGCCTTTTTCTTTAACTGCATTTTTCAAAAATCAAATGTAGTAGTGAATTTTCAATCTCCAAAGAGGCCTAGTTTTCTAATGGTATTTCTCAAATAAGTTAACCAAAAATTCCTTTTAAAAGATCACCAATTAATTTTTCTCAGAAAAGCACCAAAGAACAATCTGAGGAAGTTTGCATCTTCTTTCAGATCTGTACAGGAGCAAGCACCCTGCTGACAGGCAGAAGGCTCTAGAGGATGTGAGCCCTCATCTTCTCCCATATTAATTTTATAAATTAACTCATGTATTCTGCATCATATTTAATATTATCCTTTCATGGCAATAATCAAGTTTGCAATTTTATGATTCCCTAAATAAAGGCTTTGGATAAATGCCAAAGGAAAACTGATAAAAATGATTCTACTTTAGTGTGTCCCTGTAGCTCAGCTTTTTAAAATAGGACAGCATATTATCCAGAAAGGGTTTTTTGTGACTTTTAAATCTTGTTAATCAGATATCATAAGGAGAGAAAGATATCCACAAGAACTAAAAAGTTTATGTTCTTAGAAACTTCTCTATATAGGCTGTTAATCGAAACTTTAGGGCTACAGTGTAACTCAGTGATGGTATTTGCTAAGATACACCATGGTTTGATCCCAGCACCACACACACTCATGCAGGCACACTAATTATTTAACTGCATGTAATACATTGTTTAGCATCTCAGTTTGTATCTCCTCTCTATTTCCGTATCCATGTAAGTCACTCACTACTTTCCTGTTTATTCTAAATAATAAGCCATTTAGCCAAAACTCTGGAAAACTAGTAAATGTCAGTCCTTTCTAAAGAAGAAGGTTTTACCTCCCCTTAACAGATCTTTTACTGTAAAGAGATTGATCATCTGGCATTGCACAGTTAGTTATTAGGTAAGTGGTTACTGTGTGTGCCAGATGTGATGCTAAATTCATCTTATGAATCACCTTGTTTATCAGCACAATCACATGATATATGGATCATTATAGATTTACTGTATTAAAGAAATGGACACACCAAAAGAGAAGCAGCTCCCTGACGTATTTGCTGGCAGCATCTTTCCAGAACTAAGTTCTCTCCTATCCTGAGGCTGAGAAACACTTTGCTTGTCTTACTGGCTCCACCTAACATTGATGGATAACTAATATTTGAACATAACTAATAATACAATATTCTTTATAGGAGTTTTATGTCTCCATCCAAATAATTTCATAAGAGCCAACCTCTGCCTCAGGTAAGGGTCCTCAAATCAGCCAACTAATCTCTTCCCAGCCCTGTGCTGGAGGTCACTTTTTAGAGCCCCAATACCACTTCTCCTAAGCTAAGAAGTTTCACTTTTGCCTGGATCCAATTTTTATTTCTTTTTCCTAAATGTTCTGGATTTGGCAACAAGAGATCAAGATTCTGCCACTAATTTACTATATGGCCTAGGGAGAAATCACTTAACTTGTCAGGTCACAGTTTTCTTGGGTATAAATTTGGGGTATTAGACTAGTCCCTTTCAGCTGTAAACCTTTATGATTTTAAGATCAAGTTAAGATGGTTTAAAAAAAACCCACAGTGCAAAGAAAGAACATGGCCACATGGCCTAGTCTAGAGTCTAGAGATTTTTCTCAATTTATTTCCAAAGTCTTGGGGCCATTTCATATATGTTCCCATTTACTGAAAGGCATTGAAAATGATGCTGTTTCAAAGTGGCATGATGGTATATGCCTACAATCCTAGCACTCAGAAGGCTGAAGCAGGAGGATTGCTGCAAGTTTAAAGCCTGCCTAGGCTACATATCAAGCTCCTGTATCAAAAAAAAATAATAATCAACTGCGGACATTTTACAAGGTAAGAAACAAGAAAGCCCTCATACACGATATTTAAACATGGCTCCACAGTTCATAACACTTTCCTCATGTATAAATAGAACATTACATTTACAACCACTTACTCTGTAATGTATTTCTTTTGGCTGGGAGTTAACTATGTGAGAGTCTGTAGAACACTGACTTTTTCTTTGTGTTATTGAACAAAGTCATGCTATTATGTATGACACAGGGTCCTTGAACACTCAATCTAATTATTACTGTGGGGGATTTTGTTTGTTTGTTTTGCAGATAATTATGACTCCCATTTACTGACCACCTACTATCAGGTCTGCTGACTCTATGCTTGATCATTTACATACATTACGTAATCTCTTTCCTTCAAAAAGCCTACAGGGTATGTATAATTACCCCACTTCACTCATAAGAAAAGTCCTTAGGGAATGCACTAACTTTTCTGAACAAACTTTAAATAAGAAACTAGGATGAGAACCAAAACCTGCAAACCTGTTCTGCCATTCTGCCCTGAAACAACATAACATGAATCTATTTATGTTTTGAAGACAGTCACAGAACCTATTGAATCCTTATGCAATAATGCTTCTAAGTGTCCCAGGGATCTTATCAGTTAGATGCTATCATTATCCCCATTAGGTAGGATTATAAAATGAAGCATATTGAAATACAACTTTTCCAGAGTTACATAGGAAAAAAGACTCATGCTCACCACCCCTTACCCACAAACCACTTAAAATCTGGCAGAAGCTTGAGAGCTAGAAAGAAAATAGCTATTTATTCTCAAGTTGCACAAATTAATATCTAAGCAATCTGATGATAAGGAAATGCTTACCTAGAATTTCAAATAATTAGTGAAATCCTTACATATCTACTGCTTTTCACACACTTATACACATTTCAGGAATGCACAAAAAAGAAATTGCCTCTCTGGATGGAACATAATCCAGTACTCCCAGCCCATCTCAATCGGATCAATTCCCCACAACTTCTTTTCTTTATGGGGACTATGCACACCAACAATGATCGAGAGAGTGATGATGGTGATGATGATGATGGTGATGGTGATGGTGATGATGATGGCAGGAACAACAGATCCTAGACTCAAACTGTTTCTACCATTAAGTGCTATTTCACCACGGAGGAAACACTTCAAAATTTAAACACCTAAAGTTTGTTTGTAAAGATAAATGCCATTGATCCCTTTAAGATCCTAAAACTTGTATTTTCTTATTAAAAATGATTGTAAGTAATGTTGTAAGCCTGAATAGAGATACTCAACAATGGTTTTGTCAAATAAATGAGAAAAGCTTAAAAATGGGGACGGAAATAATACATTGCCAATTGTAAAAGGTTTTAAATATCATAAAGTTCATGATAAACTTTAATTCCAAATAAACTCATTGATGTTGTAAACATTCACTGTGTTGGAGTGTTTAAAATTTTATACATAGAATCAAATTCTCCATTGCAACATTAATTTTCCAGTGCCTTTTCAATCGCATCGTAAGAAAACCCACACGAGAAGGTGGATGCTTTACAATGAGTGCACTGGAGCCCGGGTAATGAGGCTTATGTCAACGTTTCCATTCAAGACGCTTTTTTTCAGCCATTTAATGACTGGACTATAAAAATGTGACTAAGTGAAACCTGGCAACTGCATTCTTAGTAACATTTTTAAAAACTGCAAAGAAACTAAAAGTAATGGCTTTCCATTGGGTGATTTTTAAGTATAATTTTTAGGAACAAACACTGTTAAAGAAAGTTATATAAAAGCTTTGTTCAACTGGATTCATAAGTATATTTTGGAAGGGTGTTGCCAAATACATTTAGTCATTTTCTGTAAAGTGCTCTGTTATTTGAGATAGACTGGCATGTACTTTCTTACTCGATATAGAGTACATCAGGAAGATTACTATTGCTCCACAGTTATTCATCACAACATTTGGGAGTTAGGATATTTCTGCACTGGTCACATTCCAAGAAACAATAATAAAAATCAAATGGGAAATGGGACTTCCTTTAAAAGTCACTGATAGCTGTTCATCAAGTTGGGAATACCAGTCAGGAGGGAGGGACACTGGATTAAGCTGTACCACCTCTATAGGCTGTTAGCTTGTGTGACCCAAGCAAGCTATTTAACCTCATTGCAGCTTAGTCATCTCATTTTATTAAAAATATGATTTATTTAACATGGCTGTGTGTTTTGTCTGCATGTATTTCTGTGTACCATGCGTGTGACTAGTACCCACAGAGGCCAGAAGAATTTGTTGAATCTCCTGGAAGTGGAGCTACTGATGGTTTTGAGTTGTTGTGTGGGTACTAGGATTCTAGCCAGGGGTCTCTGCAAGAGTAGACACTGCTCTTAAATGCTGAGCCATCTCTCTAGCCCCAGCCATCTCACTTTAAAACTGGTAACCAAATGATACAGTGTCTATCTCATGGGTTCAATTATTTAAAAATGTATCTCTTAGAACAAATAGCATTAAACCAGACATTTTAAATTTTGCTTTATTTAAATATAAAATAAAGTATTTTCAAATAATGACAATTTCTCTAAATGAAGTATTATTAATGAGTAGTGACTGTATGCTTTGGGAAAGATGTTTGTATTTGACTAGTTAATTCTCTAAGAATGAAGAATAATAAATCACTTAGAGTCATATCAACTTCTGTGTCACTTCCAAACATCTTCTTAAAATTAAATAATTGGCAAAATAACCAGTGTTTCCATTGTTATATTCAACAGGCAATGATGCACTGTGGTGGTAGCAGGCAGAAGCTCAAAGGTAAATATCCACCTAGCATGCAGGAGAAGCTGGGTTCAATCACCAGAATAACAAAGAAATAAGGGCATGGAGGTGGAGTTGCCAAAGATCACACTGAATACAGCAAGGTCAGAACGCACTAGAAGGAGTCAAGCACAAGTTTGGAGTTTTAATATGAAAAGAAAAGGATGTACAGCTCATAGAGTATTTAGGTTAGTACAGACAAGTTTTGATGTGGTCCGTGGAAATGGAGACACACTTACTTGTCTGCACAAAAGAAGAGGTAGTAAGACAGTCCCCCTCACAATACTTACAAGCTTTTTAATTTTTATTGTAGTTTTCACTTTTTAAAACCATTTTAAACTCAAATATATTTTGATAATATTCTTCCCCTTCTCCCAAGTCCCACCAGATCCTCTCCCCTTCCCTATCCACCCAACTTGAAGTTCTTTCTCAAAAAGAAACAAAAACTCAATTCAATACAATAAAATAAAACCACATCTAAAAAGCAAAAAAAAAAAAAAAAAAAAAAAAACTGCAACCAAATTAAAGTATATACAAAAAAAAAAAAAAAAAGAAAAGAAAAAAAAAAACCTCATGGAGTCCAATTATATGCTGGTCAACTCCTGAACATGAGGCCTGTCCTGGAGTGTTTGATATGCCCAGTGTCACTCTACTGGAGAAAACTGATTTTCTCTCTCCCAGCAAGTATAAGTGCAAGTTCAGTTGTTAACCTTCACCCTGCTGTCTAGGTTTCCATTCATTCATTCATTCATTCATTCATTCATTCATTCATTCATTTTTAAAATATAATAAAACAAAAACTATCACCAGGCGGTGGCGGTACATGCCTTTAATCCCAGCACACAGGAGGCAGAGGTAGGCGGAGGCCAGCCTGGGCTACAGAGTGAGTTCCAGGAAAGGTGCCAAAGCTACACAGAGAAACCCTGTCTCAAAAACCAAAAAAAAAAAACTATCACATCAAAGTCAGGCAAGACAAACCAAGAGAAGGAAAGGAGCTCTTGGGGTGGAATATGCACACACGCTCCTCCTGTAGAGCAGTGTCTACAACTGATCTGACTCCTGTTTACCTCTTGATCGCTGTTCCCATCAACCCTCTGAAGAACTTTTCCCGGTACCTAGGAAGACTAGCAAAGTCCAAATAGCTACCCAGGCACATAACTTTGCAGAATCTTTTCTTCATCCAGCAGAACATCCCTAGTCTTCTATATTCATTTGTGAACCCCCCACATTTCAAAGTTTACCCCAACCCTTGATTTTCCCTAAGGCTGTCCTCTGATTCCCCTCCAGATCATGAATGTCCTCAGTGGCATTCAATAACTTAGCCTCAGCACTTCACATAAACTACTTAGTGATTCAGAATGCTGCTCCCTCCCAAAATTCTAATCAGTCACAGGGAGAGAAAGCAAAACACAAAGGCTAGCAGCACAAGCTCCTTTTCTGCAGCTCACCAACACCACATCATCTTAGCCCCTATCATCCTTTGAACCATACAGGTAATACCTGCCTCACAGGACTTCCGCAAGGAGGAATGCAAACTGCTAAGCACACTGCCTGGAACAACAGAAGTAACACATGCACGACGCAGCTTTTGAGTTAACCATACCTGAAGTGCTTCAGACAAAACAATGCAGCAAGTTAGGCTCCTTGCCAGAGGTAAGCCCGAAGTCAAGGATTAGAGCCAGGCTTTCCACAAGACTCCCAAGTCCTCCCTCCTCCTCACGGGATTTCCTGGCAGTGGGTCTCCTTACCACTGGGCCTGGACTGTAAAGGCACAGCTAGGGCCAAGGCTTTGAACCAGCCCCTCACTTCTCACAGGTACCAGGTAACACAATTGTGAAGAGAGAACTACCTAATGCACAAACCAATCTTACACATGGCTTTGTGGCTTGAAAATAAAACTTGAGAAAATAGCTTTTTAATGACTACATTATAACTCTCCTTTTCCTTCTAATTTAGGCCAGAGTTATTTTCCCTCTTTAGTAATGAATCAAATAATTCATGAGTAAACTGGGGATTCTGCCTAGACTCAGAGTTGGCTAGTAATATACAAAAAGTATATGCGGTTAAGTTTTTAAAAATGAACTCCTTATATCAAGTATCTCATTACACTACTTTCAGTACCTTTGCTATCCAACAAGAAAAAAAAAACTAACATAAAACACATGAAGAATTATCATTTTCAGCATTCACTTACAACATGTAAATATAAATGTTGCTTTTGCTCCCTACAACAGCAATTCATCACCATATAAGTCAACATTTTCCTTATGGTCCTGCTGTATCTCATTACAAAAAAAAAAAAACTTATTATAATTTATAGTGATTTTCTTCTGTAAAGTAATATTCATGCCAATATAACTTCTGAGTATTTAGAACATTGTATTGTAGGCAATGAACAAGGAAAAGAAGAAAGCATCACTTCACAACTTGGACAAATATTAAAAACTTCTGACTGGAAACTCAACAGACTATGGATTCTGCTTCTTAAAAGGGTGTTTTTTATTTCTTTTCACTACTTTAGTCTGGTGTAGTCAAATACTCACATAGAAAAAAAAGCAAACTGAAAAAAAAAGCGTTCTTCATTTAAAGATCCTCTTGGTAACAGATGGGAGTACACTGAAGAGAAGCCTACCCAGAAGACAGCCCACTTCCCACCTTCTGTCTGCAAACAGCCTGCAGGAGGATGGCCCACTCCTGGCCATGGACCTCTCTCTCCTCTCTCCCCTCTCCCCTGCCCTCTCCCTCACCCTCACCACTCTCCCTCTCCTCCCTCTCCCTCTCCTCCCTCTCCCTCTCCTCCCTCTCCCTCTCCTCCCCACACCTTACTATAGTTGGTAGGAGGTAGACAAAGGTACCTGACCTATGTTTCATCCTCCACAGGCCCACAGTGGCTGCTATGATTAAAAGTTTGGACTGATGGTAATATTCCCGCAGACACTTGTTATAGAGAAAAGGGAAGAGAAATTCATCTACATGTGAAACCGATAATGAAGGTGTGGCTGTGAAAGTAAGGCAACATGGCAGCAATACATGCAACTCAACTCCTGGTATAGAAGCCAACTGGCACAGATTCCAGCATCCAACCAAGGACAGGCAGAGCCAGGAGGAAAGGTTGCTTCCTAGAGAAGACACATTTTCTGAGAGTTCCCATCTGAAGCATTACTAATAAACCTTTTACTGAGAGCGTCTTAGTTTTTTTGCAATAGAAGCATAGTGCTTGCTTTGGCAGCACATATACTAAAATTGGAACAATACAGAGAAGATTAGCATGGCCCCAAGCAATAGAAATACAATGACATCTGACATAGCATTTAATGGATAATTACTACAGTTATTTAGGACTGAAATAAAAAAAATACTACTTCACAGGAATGTAGATAACAAACAAAAATGATTTTTATACTGCTTACATATAAAAGATGAATAAAAATTTAGGGATATAGTCACAAAAATATTCATTTGTCTTAAGCCAGTTGATATAACATGAAGCTAAGGTTCTTATGAAATATATAAAGCATGTTTGTTACCATGTTGCACAATAAACTACCATGAAATTGGCCTCTTAAATGAATCCACTTAAGAAACATTTTTACCTCAAGAAGTCTGTCTCTCTCAATCCATCTCTGTCTCTCTCTCTGTCTCTCCATCTCTCTCTGTCTCTATCTCTCTGTGTCTGTCTTTCTCTCCTCTCTCTGTCTTTCTCTGTGTCTCTCTGTCTCAGTTGATCTCTGTCAGTCTGTCTCTCTCACTTGTCTCTCTCTGTCTCTCTGTTTCAGTGTATGTCTGTCTGTCTCATCTCTGTCTCTCTCTCTGTCTCTGTCTCTCTCTGTCTCTCTGTCTATCTGCCTCTCTCTCTGCCCCCCCCCCCCCCTCTCTCTCTCTCTCTCTCTCTCTCTCTCTCTCTCTCTCTCTCTCTCTCTCTCTCGCTTGATCACTCTCTCATGCAAGCACACACACACTTCAGTCTCTCCCACAGATAAAATATTCAGGTATCAGTTGGGTTGAGACATATCTAGAAGCTGACCAGAAGATCATCCTCCCAGATTCCTTAGCTTGTTGACTAACCTCCTTGCCTTGTTGGATTAACAGTCTCAGCTGTGGAGTTTGCCCATCTTGAAAGATGAGCAGACTGCAGCTGTTTGCATCTTGTAAAACATAGAGACATGCAGAGTACAGTAAAAAAAAAAAAAAAAGATAATGACCTATTACCTTTTCTATCTAACCTAAAAGCAAGTCCTAATCACTACCAGCCTTCACGAGAAGGAAATCATTCCAACGATGGGTGTTTGAGGAACATCCAGGCACATCACTGCAAGCCACACTTGCTTTTGTGTTGCAAAATAAGCTATCCAAAATCCCTCTGGCTTAGAAATTTCGTTGTAAATATTTCTTGAGAGAAATATTAATTAAAAACAAAGTCACACATAAATATATTCACTGGCCAAATTAAATATATTACTGAACTACATCATTATATCAACATTTAAAAAGGTAATAAAATAAAGGAAGAAAACTTCCATCATCATAAGACAAATTGATTTACATTTTCTGCAACCTCTTCTACAAATCTAGAAAAACATGATAAAAATATTGACAGACATATAGATATATAAACAGATACATGAATATATTGATGCGGGCAGACAAATTCATTGGTGGCTGACATAACACAGGAAGGCAATAAAATCCTCTCCCAGCATAGCTGCAGTGTTAGTAGAATTTCAGTGTCTGTTGCTTACCATGCCACCACAAATAAGGTACCACCTTCCTACTAACATTCAATCTGCTGTTTATCATTGTCATAAATATTTCCTGGGATTGTTTTCAAAAGTGTGAATTACAAGTCAACGTGTATAATTTATCTGCTTCTTAGAAAGCATTGTTACACAGTTTTTCAAAAGTAGATTGCCTACTTTTAGGCTAGGTTTTATGCAAAGGTAAGTTACAAGATTATAGCTGTTGTAAAAATACAGTAAGGCAAAAATATTCTGTGTGTGTGTGTGTGTGTGTGTGTGTGTGTGTGTGTGTGTGTGTAGACTTTGGTATAAAATGTGTTATAATCAATAGAAATTTTGTTCTTTAATTATTTTCTAATAATATTTTAATTTGCAATTCATTGATACTCACTGTGCAGTAGTAGTATAGGCTATGTGTTATCATCACTGTGACCAGATTCTGGACAGAACAGCTAAAATGATAGAAGAATTTACAGCCTCAACAGTCTCAATTGGTGGTCTGTCAGCTCTATAGTTTCTGGACTGCAGGGAAAGGCCAGATGTGAAATTGGTCACCTTATGCATCCAGAAAGCAGAAAAGGAATGACAGCTTTTTCCCTTCTCTTTGTCAGTCCACCCAGGCCCCAGCCTATGGGATGACACTGCCCACATTCAGGTACGTCTCCCTCCCCTTAGCTAATTGTCCCTGGAAGTGCCCTCACAGACACACCCAATGGTCTGAATTACTAGGTTCCTGGCAGTTCTAAATCAAAATAAGTAGATAATGAAGATTAACCATGACAGATTAAAACCAAAGGAATGATTTTATCTATCATTTTTGAAAGACATAAAGGACAAAGGTACTTTATGATTCAATACCTCAATTTTGTTAAGACCATAGGTTCTCGTTCCATCAAGGAATTAAAGATTAGTTACCAAACTTCAAAAGAGTCAAATTTAATTTAATTTACTTTCATGTGAAATAAAGACATTTTTGCTGTTTACATTCAAATCATTACTCTTTATTAATTTTCATTTTAGGACATGATTTTGTTATCTAATTACTCTTACTAACAAATCTCTGCGGTCACATTTTCACTGATCACAACTCAACTTCTGTTCCCTTTCGCCTTCCATCTACACTACTGCTTCAACAATGTGAGTTTTTTGAAGGCATGGATTATATCAGACACAGCTCCTAGTCTTTTTTCCCATAATAATCACTTAGTAAATGTTACTAAATTGAACTAAGTAAATAAAAAGCTTGGCCTTAAGGAATTTGAAATCATATTCCAAGCTTACTACTTGTAGGTAAGTAATGACCTAAATAAGCACTTCATATGTTCTTTCCTCCTAGGTGCTAGCTACACAATTAATTCTCCAGAAAGACCTGGAACACAGGTCAAATCTGGGCACTAGTTGAAATTCAAGGTTTATAAATATGCAATTAGGCCAGAAATTTATTCTCCTCTAGTCAGAGATCAGCAGAAGATATCCCTGTGACATCACTGGGGACCCTCTAGCCCAGAGGCTTGCCCAAGAGACCTGGGAATCATCCCTAAAGTAGGTATGCTGCCTCAGGAGAATTCACCTAGTTTCATTGGTCTCACAGAAACTATCAATTTCACAATCGAAGGCTAGGGGACTCTTAACTCTTAGCCTTGTAAGAAGGGCTGAACAAGGATAGCCAGGAGATTTGAGAGCAAAGCAGGGTGTCTTCTCCAAATGAAAGGCAGCTTGAGGTTAGTAAAGTGCTGGCCTCTCTCTACAAGCATTATTTATATCTACTATGACACAATAGCATGGCTTGGACTTTTGGATAAAGTAATAATGAGAAACCTCAGATGTGACTAGGTCCAATAAAACAGTATGACTAATGCACAACCATCTCCATTCCTGCAGCAGAAAATAGCTATAAACCATTTTATTGGCCCAGGTTAGATCTCCACAGGGAAGTAGGTGAGAGCAGTTCTAACCTGCCTACTGTGTCCAGCTGCAGCAAGTGGCTCTGGTGAAGTGTCTGGAAACTACCAGAAGTGATTCCCTTCATGTATACCAGTCCTTCAACAATAGTAACCTAGAGCACCAAAGGACGGGATATATGATTGGCAGTAAAGCTTAGTAGTTGAGAACTTTGAAAAAAGCACAAGTTTCAGTTAAAGTCAGTAGAAACCATGACAACAGCTTACAATTGTCTCTCTAGCATACACCAACACCAAGGAGCAGCCCAAGGTAAGAGCTGTGGCAGAAGCTGGAGTCAAAGGATTAGAGCTTTATAAAATTTGTGGGCACAGAGCAAAGCAGCTGAACTGAGACACTTAGAGGCAGATGCAAGTCCCTTCAAAGGGTACTACTGAGGTTAGTGGGGGCCTATAGCAATAGCTACCACCTTCCCCTCCCCCACACAACACTGCCAAGCCAGACAGAGCATAGAGAAGGGAACGGTTAACTATATCCCCAACTCAGCACAGGTATGCCAAAAATTTTATCCAAAAAGTGCTGCTTGGAAACTTATTGAGACGATACCTCGTTGAGACAAGACCTTGCTGAAAAGATATCTCACTGAAATAAGACCTTGCTGAGGCAATACCCCAACTGAGATTATGCCTACACCAAGTCTGCTTTAGTCAGATGTGAAGATGAACACTTCACTGAGGCAATGATCCATCAAGAAGGAATGAAAATTCTAAGCACATATCACCAACACTAGTACACCTAATTTCATAAACAAAACACTACTGGATTTAGACACAGGCTAACCCCAACAGAATAATAATATTTCAATACTGTATTCTTGCCAATATACAGACATTCTCAGTAAAAAACAAATAATCAAAGGAAACATTTGAGTTAAATGATATTATAGATCAAATGAACCTAACAGACATCTATAGCGCATTCCAAAAAAACCACTGCAGAATAAACTATTATTCTGAGCAGGCAATGGAAGAAGATTCTATAGAACAAGTAGTATGAAAGGACACAAAATAAGAAAAGAAATACAGTAAAATTGAAATAATTTCTTGTATTCTACTTGACCAAATGGAATAAAGATAATAGTAAACATCAATATAGTCTGTGGAATACACACAAACCAGTCAAGAATGAACATCACACAGTTGAGCAATGAATTGGCCACCAAAAAATAAAGAAATCTTAAAAATGCTTAGAATTGAAAGAAAATAAAAATACAACAGGCCAAAATGTAGAGACTATAAGAAAAACAACACTAAGACATAAATTTATAACAGTATTGAAAATCAGAGCATTTTCAAATAAATTAATTAATGGTGCAACAAATGAAGCCCAAAGTCAGCAGAAGGAAATAAGTGATCAATATTAAAGCAGAAATTAATGAAATAGAAATGAAAAGGACAAAAAAATTGATGAAACAGTTGTTTCCTTGACAGGATAAACACAATTAACAAACCCCTTAGCCAAAGAAAGAGAAGATCCAAATTAACAAAATTGAAGGTAGAAAATGATATATCATAGCACATACTGATGAAATTCAGAAATCATTAGGACATACAATAAAAACTTACATTGCACTAAATTGGACAATCTTTAAGAAGGGTAAATTCATAGACTCATAAACCTACCAAAATTAGATAAAGATTTTAAAACACAACTTAAACAAATACATAAACTGTAACAAGACTGCAGTAGTAATAAAAACTAAAATCTACCAACTTTAAAAAAAGAAAGGCTAAGTCTATATGAAGTCCTGGAAA
Organism: Peromyscus californicus insignis; assembly: GCF_007827085.1. NCBI lineage: Eukaryota > Metazoa > Chordata > Mammalia > Rodentia > Cricetidae > Peromyscus > Peromyscus californicus. The sequence continues at coordinate 45,518,051 of NW_026294606.1, read as the reverse complement.
GTCTGCAAGATCTTGCAAGAAAAACATTAATGTTTCAAAAGCTATTCTAAGGTTTGTAGAAATGATTAGTGCTTAAGCACATTTTTTGCACATGCAGAGGACCTGGGTTCAATTCATCCACATTATGGCTCACATCAGTAACTCAAGGAGATGGGACAACTTATTCTGGCCTCTGTGGGCATCAGGCATGCATGTGGTGCACAGACTTAGATACAGATAAAATATCCATGTACATAAATAAAATAAAATAGAAATAGTCCATTAAAATGAAAAAAAATATCAAACTCCTTTAATGAAGTAAATATTACCCTGGAACTAAAGCCAGATAGACACAAGACAAGAAAATAGAAGGCCAATCTCCCCAATGAACACAGATTAAAATATTTTCAATAAAATATTTGCAAATGAACACAAGAAAATATCAAGAGATCATTTGCTACAATGAAGTATGTTTCGTTTCATAAATGTAAGGATGCTTCAATATTAACAAGTCAATAAATGCAACACATCTCTTCATGATAAAGATCCTGAAGAAACTTGGAATAGATAGAAAATACCTCAACATAATAAAGACTACAGATTATGTTTCAGTGTCTTTTCCTGTTGCTGTGATAAAATACTCTGGAAAAAACTGAAGAGATAAAGTGTTTATTTAGCTCACAGTTCCAAGCTATAGTCCATGTTGCAGAGGAAGTCACAGCAGAAGTTTGAGGAAACTAGTCACTTTGTATCCACAGTAAAGAAACAGAAGTAACAGTCACGTTTCACTGCCTAGGAAATTATACCACTCACAAAGGCAGGGCTTCCTTTAAATAATATAATCAAGACAATCCTCCACAGATATACCCAGAAGCCTATATCCCAGATCATTCTAAATTCTGTTAAGGTAACAATCAATATTAACCACCACATGATAACTCTACAAGCAATTTTTTATTAGATGAAGAAAAACTCAAAGTATTTCTACTGAAATCAGGCACAAGACAATGGTGTTGACTGTCTACTTTTATTCAATATAGTGCTGCAGACCTTAATTAGAATTTATAACCTTCTGCACAGGAAAGGAAACAACTAACAAAAGAGATGGTCTTTAAAAAAATGGGAGAAATTTTTGCTAATCTTCACTACCTATGCATCTGAAGGAACCCATAACATCTAAAAAATGCAAAAAAATAAAATAAAATAAACACCAAAAAAATCAACATCTGACTCAATAACTGGGCTAGTGAAATGAGCAGGTTAGTTCAAAAACATAGCTATTATAAATAGTTCTGGAACAAAAGTTGATTTTCAAGTATCTCTATGATATATTGATTTGAAGTCCTTCGAGCAAAAACTCAGGCAAATGAAATGGCTGAAATGAATAAATTATGTGGTACAAACAGCCAATAAACATATTAAAAATTGTTACTATCTTCAGTCATTAGAAAAGGGCAGATGACATTCTATCTCATCCCAGTCAGAATGGCAGTCATCAAGAAAACAAAGAACAAATGGTGACTGCTATGCAGACAAAAGGCAACACTCATGAACTCCTGGTAGGAACATAAATCATCCATCCACTATGGAAATCAGTATGATGTTCCTCAGTATACCTTCCCTATAACCCAGCACTACCTAAACACTAATCACAACAGCTAAGTTTTAAAACCAACCAAGGTGTCCATCACCTAGAGGAATAGATAAAGAAAATGGGGTTTGCATTCACAGTGTAATTAGTTAACTACAAACAATAATGAAGCCACATTGTCTCCAGTAAAATGAATAAAAGTGGACATAATCATATTAAGCAAGTTAAGTCAGTCTCAAAAAGTCTTATTCCTAGCCTGGCGGTGGTAGCACACATCTTTAATCCTAGCACTTGGGAGGCACAGGCAGGTGGATCTGTGTGTAGCTGGAGTTTTCTCCAGTCCCACCCGGGCCCGCAGCCACTCAGACCCAAATAAACACACAGAGGCTTATATTAATTAAAACTGTATGGCCTAATAGCTCAGGCTTCTTGCTAGCTAGATCTTACACTTAAATTAACCCATAATTCTGATTTATGTTTAGCCACGTGGCTTGGTACCTTTTCCCAATTTTGCCTTCACATCTTGCTTCCTCTGTGTCTGGCTGGCGACTCCTGACCCAGCCTTCCTGTTCCCTGACTTCTCCTCTCTTTGTCCCGCCTATACTTCCTGCCTGGCTACTGGCCAATCAGCACTTTATTTATTAACCAATCAGAGAAACACATTCACAGCATACAGAGCAATATCCATAGCATCTCTGTGAGTTCAAGGCCGGCCTGGTATCTAGAGTGAGTTCCAGGACGGCTAGAGCTGTTAGACAGAGAAACTCTGTCTCAAAAATAAACAATAAGTCTCATTTGTATGAGCTAGACTCTATGATAGACAGGCAAAATTATAAATGAATAGAAGACATGAAAGAGGAAGCAAAACCATCTGGGAACCAAGAGGACAAATGAGAGGGGAGGGAAGGGAGAAAGGAATGTAGCAGGATAGTGGGAGAAAATATTCTCTAAGCTATGACACAGTATAGCATACATTTACATGGAAATGGCCTTGAGAAACTGTGCATATTAAAATATAAGCAAAATGAAATAACAACTTGGCTTGACCACTGAAAATGAATAGTCACTACTGACAAAAGAGAACAATAAACCTTGAGGAATCATTAAGAGAAAGACTGTAGAGACTGTTGTCCCCCTGTTCTTTTAGCCATTTATTTCACCAGGAATTCTCTGTTCCCGTGTTCTTCATGTCTTCTTCTGACCTCTGCAGGCACCGGGCACACATGTGGTACACATACATACATTCAGGTAAAACACTCACATTTAAACAAACACTGTTAAAGAAAGGGAAGGAGTACTACTAAGCTCATCCTATGAATTCAGGATTAGCCTGATATCCAAACCAGAAAAGATACATCAAAAGTGGTGTTGACCTGTTTCCCTCATGAACACAGGCTTAAAATTTTTCAATAAAATTCTTCCAAAACCATATTCAAGAACACATTAAAAGATAGATCTTGGCCCCTGGACAGGATGTCTTACAGGCCCAAGCTGCTACTGAGGGCCACGTCTGGGTTCCTGGTCCAGCTGCAGCTGGAGTCTGTGTTGATGTCTGTGACCTGTTTCATATCAGGAGGCCTTAGATGAAATCAGGGGGCCATACTAAGCTGGCCCCACCCTTCACTGTCCCTGAGAAAGCTGGCCTTGCCTCTCATTGGACACTGCAACTAGAGAGCTGGCCCCTGAACTCCGGAGAGATGGCCCCACCCCTCACCACAGGTCAGGGTGAACCAACCCTAAGGGCATGGACAAAAGTGAGCTCTATCCACCCCCTTGCCTAAGGTAGGTGGCCCCAGTGGTCCAGACTGACCAGCTTAGCTACCACCCAGGCCCACAGCCAGACCTTAGGCTGGCCCACCCTAACATATACCCCATCTAGGACCTGTTACAGCTTGAGAAGTGACTGGTTCTGTGGAATAATACCCACAGGAGCTCCATGACTCAGGGTGGCCACAGGATATCCCAGAGGAGTTCTGGGGAGGATTCAGTGATGATGGTACCAGAAACCAGAGGCCTTAAACCAGATCAGTGACTCACTACAATGAACATTTGCTAGTAATCATGATAGAACAAAATGGTATGATACACCTAGGCCCCCAATGCCACCAGAGTAAACGAAGAGGAATTAAAGAAGGAAGAAAGAAGGAGAAGCAAATAGGATGTTTTGTTGTTTTTCTTTTGGTTTGTTTGGGTTATTTTCTTGTTTTTGTTTGTTTGCTTGCTTAATTTGCTTTGTTTTCTTTTGGGAGGGGTGCTACAGGGGTGATGGGAGAATATGGGGGGACAGGAGATGAGCAGAATTGGGGTACATAATATGAAACTTCCAAAGAATCAATGAAGAAATTAAATTAAAAAAGAAGAGGTAGATCTCTGTGATGGTTCAGGCCTGCCTAGTCTACATAGTGACATAGTGAGTTCAGGCGAGCCAGAGCTAAAATTAGTCTCTCTCTCTCTCTCTCTCTCTCTCTCTCTCTCTCTCTCTCTCTCTCTCTCCATATATACATATACTTATACATATGTATATATGGAGAGTATATATATATACATACATACATATATATGTTTATATATGTATATATACTCTCCACTAAATGAAGAATAAGGTAAGAGTGCCAACTCTCACCTCACTTAATATTGGTAGTGCTAAACATCTCAGAGCAAAGTATAAGAAACAGGAAAAGGGGTTAGTAGAAAAGAAAGAAGTCACAATTCCCCTATTCACAAGTGATATGACCCTATACTTAAAAGGCCCCAATGACTCCACTGGAAAACTTTCAGAACTAATAAACACTTTCAGAAGAGCAGCAGTAGATACTTTCTACATAAGAAATCAATAGCCTTAATATAACAATCATGAACTTACAAAGAAAGAAATCATGGAAAAAATCCTATTTAAATTCTAAATAAAATACCTAGAAATAAATCTATCCAAGAAGGTAAATTGTCTATAAGAAAACTTTAGAAAACCAAAGAAAGTGAAGATGACCCTAGACAAAAGAAAGACTTCTCATGCTCATGGGTTGGCAAAATCAAATTCATACGAATGGCAATATTCCAAACTCTACAGATTCTGCTGTGGGATGTCTTTCTGTATGTACAGATTCTACTGGGGGATGTCTTTCTGTATGCTGTGAATATGTGTTGCTCTGATTGGTTGATAGATAAAACACTGATTGGCCAGGAGCTGGACAGGAAGTATAGGCAGGACAAGCAGACGAGAAGAATTCTGGGAAGAGGAAGGACTGAGTCAGGAGTCGCCAGCCAGATACATAGAAAGCAAGATGACAAGGCAGAACTGAAAAAAGGTACCAAGCCATGTGGCTAAACATAGATAAGAATTATGGGTTAATTTAAGTGTAAAAGCTAGTCAGTAATAAGTCTGAGCTAACAGCCAAGCAGTTATAATTTATATAAGTTGCTGAGTGATTATTTTATAAGCAGACCACAGAACTGTGGGGCCTGGCAGGACCAGAGAAACCTTTTTACTACAGTACCAATGTAACTCCTGTCAAAATTCCAACTACATTCTGCGGTGCAGGAAAAAAACTCACTAAAATTCATATTGAATCACAAAACATCCCAACTTGCCAAAGAAATCCTTAAGAAGAACAGATGACAATGAGGCCTTACCATGTCTGATCTCAAACTATACTTCAGAGCCATAGGTTGTTTCCTGCTTCTGTTTTGTTTTTATAAGTAAAAATGGAATACCACTAGTACAAATCAGAAGTACAGACCAGTGAAATATAGAGGAACCAGAAACAAGCACACAGTCACCAATGGTCCTACTTCAGTTTCCACTGTGATAAAACATTCTGACCAAACATAAGGTGAGGAAGAAAGGATATATTTGGTTTATACACTACCTTTCCTCCATTGTTGAGGAAAGCCAGGGCAGAAGAACCTGGAGACAGGAACTGAAGCGGAGACCACAGACTAAATCTGCTCACTGGCTTGTTTCCTCTGGCTTTCTCAGATATTTCTTTTAAAAAAAAATATAGCCCAGGCCCACCTGCCTAGGAATGGTACCACCTGCAGTGGGCCAGGCCCTCCTACATCAGTAACTAAGAAGGAATACCCTCACAGGCATGCCTGCTGGCCAGTCTAATTAAGGCAATTCCAGGGTTGGGATTTTCTCTTCTCAAGTCACTATTGACTTTCATCAAGCTGCCAAAAACTAACCAGCACACTAATTTTTCAACAAAGAGTCAAAAACATACATTTGGAGAATAAAACAACCTTTTCAATAAATAGTGTGTGGAAACTAGATATATGAGTATACTAGAATGAAACTAGATCAATATTTCTCACCCTGAAGAAAATCTATTCAAAATGGATCAAAGACCTAATATAAGACTTGAAACTTTGAAACTGCTAAAGAAAACACAGTACACAGAAAATGAGCCCTCTCATGCACAAAGTAATGCTTTAAATTGCTAAATCTATTAACTTCAATTCCTTTTGCATTGAATTTGATGTACACCCTTCTACAAATATTATATAAGTGATTTTCCATATTTTAAGACCTATTAAGTTTTTTAATATGTAAATCTTTAATACATCTGGAGTTAGTTCTAGTGGATGAGGTGAGTTAGAAATTTGACTTTTCCAAATGAAGTAGAGGGAAAGCCTGAAACAGCTGGGAGAATCTCCAGGAAGAAGGCCAGACATAGACAAGCAATATTCTTGAGGGGAAACCATAAGAAAAAGAACCCTGGTATGGAAAGCTGGACTGGGGAGCAGCAGCTTCTCTGCAGACAGACTGTAAAACAAGCTGAGGAGAGTTTCCTCTACTTGCCTTGCTATGTCTCTAACTTCTTCCAAATGGCTGAGTCACTAATATAAATGTACACTACTTAGTTCTTCAATGTTAAACCATAAGGAAGGACTATTACGTGATAAAGGAGAATGCTGACAGAACTCAAAAAACACCTAACCATGCTTTGTGTTTTTATGAGGTAAATACCAAATTAGAGGAATTCCCTATTACCTAAAAATGAATAAACATAAAAAGATAAAACAAGATTCATTAAGACATTATATCCTACAAAAGAAAATACATTAAACATGTATAAAGATCATATAGCAGAATAATAAGTGAATTTTAGAATGTATCCATTTATGCTTTCACAGAAATTAAACACTAAAATCTCTACAATGAGAAAGCAAAGGTAAGCTATAGAAAAATTAACAATTTCATTAAAAGAAAGAATAAGGAACAAACACCTCAATGGAATCTAAAATAACACTAGAGTCTGTGTAGTTCAGACTCTGTAGTGCAGAAAATAATAGTGTCACGTGCACTACAAAAATGTACCCAGGTAAAACTAGAAAAGAAAGGACAAGAATATCAGCATGTCCCTTCACCAAAGAATAAAAACAGTGGGAAATACCTGCTGAAAATTCAGCCTACAAATAACATGTTAGAGGAAGAAATCTAAATAAACAGATAAAACATCTGAAATTACACTAGAGACTTTCCCCAAGAGTATGATTGCAGTTGCTATTATTACTGCACTTAATCATATTTAAAAAGATAAAAAGAGTGGAAATCAAAAAAAAAGGAGTGGAAATCAGCTAGTTCTGCAATGTGTACTAAGTGCTAGAAAAATGAGAATCTCTTAAACAATGTATTTTGGCCACGAAGAAATTCAAGTTTGTACTCAAATATTGTCTTTCCTAACAAGTTAAGTTCAAGTTAAAATCCATCAAAGTTAAGTAGTCTGTGTCGAAGTCAGACTTGGTGGGAAATAAGTCAAGACTGGGGGAAAGGCTTCTGATGGGATTATCATGAGGTTACTGGCTGGAGTGACCTGGTTTGTGGGGCAGGAAAACCACAAAAAGAACTATAGGATATGCAACCTGCATGGTTCCCTGTACATCTACCTGTGAATAAGAAATTATTTACACATTTGCCATCACTCTGACCCAAGCACAGGAAAGACATGTGAGTACTGAGAGGGATAGCAAAAGAGGATGAAACTTGAGTAAAGGGGCAGGAAGAAAGCCCTGATCCTCTTTGGGCCAATATGATCAATAAATAGCCTCTTCTGCACTTTCCCAGTACATGGCTCATTAGTTATGTCAATAGAGTAATAAGAAGTGCGAGGAGATATTTGGCCTCTCTATATTCATTTAGATTATTCAGAAATTTAGTATCATAAACAAAACTAATGAGCTAAGTAAAAATACAAATGTGTTGACCAAAAACTTGATCTAATATAGGAAGACATTAATTAAATCTAAGCAAATCTGTATGATTATTTTTCAAAAATATGGAAATACCCCTCCACAAATTTTAAAGGCAGGTTGGTGTAGATTACTCCCATTCATTATATCACAGATAAAACAAATCATCTAGTTTTTCATTAGGGAAAGAATACTTCTCAAGAATTCTAAATGCAGATTTTCTTGTACTTGATCAGACAACAGAAAGGTAACATCAAATTATGTAAGGTAGATAAAACATATCTCTCATGCATCCAGAAGAATACACCCTCAACATGTACCTGAAGGACTCTATATCCTACTTCAGAGATGTTAGATACAACTTTATTCACAATAGGAACTGGGATCAGCCAAGCATCCATCAACTGATGAATGGATAGTGAAAATGTGGCACATATACACAATGGAATTTTATGCAGCTGTAAAGAAAAATAAAGCTTACTAAATTTTCAAGTTATTTAAGTGTAACTTGGGTGAAACTGGAAAAAAAATTATACTGTGTGAAGTAACCACATCAAAAAAGACAAGTGCCTCATACTGTCTCTTATATGTGGATCCTAGCCTCGGAACTTTAGTTTTATAAGTTTATCTTGGAACACCTGTGGAAGCCAGGAAACTACAAGGAGACACTGGGACAGAGTAGTAAAACACAGGTAAAAGGAAAATAAAGAGAGAGTATACTGTGGAGAAAAGGCTTATGTAGGAAGAGAGTTGGGGGGATTAGGGAGATAAAGATGTATAGGAGAAGATTAACTAAAATGTAGATTGCAAGACAATCATATATGGAGGCATACTGTGTAAGCCAATTAAATACGTGTTTTAAAAGTATTAGAAGGGAAAAATCCTACACTGTTGGATAATTAAGCAAAAACCTCAGTGTCAGGTGTGGGGTACCTCCTTATGAGTTGTTGGTCAAGGAAACCCCCAAGGCTCCCAAAAAATTCAGGTGCTTGCATTTCTTCTTGGTTCCCTGCCAGAAATAATGGAAAAGACACCATTGTTGAAGACACCACACACCTTCACAGCATGATACAGAGAAATCAATTTGGAATTGAGCTAGAAGTTTCCTCCCTGCTGGCTAGCTTTCATAGTATGAGAAAGTGCTGTGCAGGCTGCTGGGGGAGGAAAGGAATCAACAGTCCAAACCAGCTGTGAACCCTATAAACAGCAATGTCAACCTGCCAGACAAGATGTGCTTATATTTGCAGTTTGACTGTTGTGGAGATAACCAACTGGCCTCTGATTAAATTTGAGGCCCATTCCATAGAAAAGAATTCAAGTCTGGTATGTACACTGAGTCAAAATCAAATGACTGAGGAAGACTTAGGCCCTAAAGGGAACTTCCTATTGTTGTACAACTAAATTGACATGCTCCAAACTACCTTGCAAATATTTATTTTTATAGTCATAAACGAATATTATTTGCTGTATTAAGCACAGAAGCTTCTCTTTACAATGAAGGGTGATGAATGCAGAAACTCATAGCTGATCCAGGCCCTGAAAATAAGAATTGAATACTACACCTTAAACAGGACTGTATTTTACCACCCCCTATAAGCCTCAGGGATATTATGGAAGAGGAAAGGGAAAGAATGAAAGAGCCAGAAGATGACAGAGAGAGGGCTGCTAAATGCTATCTTCTAGACTACATGGCCATGGCAATTATGATCCTTCATCATAATTGTTTTCATCATGTTCATCAACATAAGTTTTGTTGGTCCTGTATAAGACTGGGCCTGTCATTGGTGAATAATCGACCAGAGAGGAAATTGCAGTGCTCTTCTCCTCCCTGCTGAACTATTAGTTGAACTGAATCTTCATTGTGAGCCAATGAGACTCTGGTAGACAGTTTCATGACCATCCTCACACAAGAAACCCCTCATTAAGCACAGTGGGTCACAAAACAAAACAGTAAGATGTGAACATGGGAAAGGTAGGGGCTGAGAGCAGTAAGAGGGAGATAAGGGAGGGTGGGATGGAAGTGAAAAGATTGCATAATGTATATATATGTTAATTTGTCAAATAACAAATTTAATTTTAGAAGGGGTAAAGCATATGTATATACTCTAAATCACTAAGAACAAACTACACACCACAAATTTTAAGAGAAAAAATTAAATTATTTTAAAATGTTTTATACTATGTATTTTGATCATATTCTTTCCCCTCTGCCAAGTCCTCTCAAATCCCAACTTCATGTGCTCCCTCTCTCTCTCTCTCTCTCTCTCTCTCTCTCTCTCTCTCTCTCTCTCTCTCTCAGAAAGAAAGAAGAAAGAAAGAAAGAAAGAAAGAAAGAAAGAAAGAAAGAAAGAAAGAAAGAAAGAAAGAAAGAAAGAAAGAAAGAAAGAAAAAGAAAGGAGAGAGGGAAGGAGGGAGGGAGGGAGGAAGGAAGGAAAGAAAACAAAAACCAAAAAGACAAAAAATACTAAATCATTAAAAAAAATGGAGGTAGGGCACAGAAAAATGTGGAGCCTGTTTTGTGTTGTTCAACTACTCCTAAGAATGAAGCCTGCCTTGGAGAGGGATTGATACACTCAGTGGCATTCACTGAAGAAAACTCTTTTTTCCTGTGCCAGCAGGTCACTTGCAATCGGTTTCTCGGTTAGGGGTGGGACTTCGTGATCGTTTTCATTTCTCAGTCCTGGGATTTTGTCTGACTTTAAGTTGCACAGGTTCTGTTGTCACAGTCTCTCTGTGAGTTTGTATGTGCATAAGCCCTGTGGTATCTGGAAGACTCTCTTTCCGAGAAGTCAATCACCATTCCTGGTTCTTACAACATTTTTGCTTTCTCTTCCACATAAATATCTTGAGCTTTGAGGGGAGGGGCTTGATAATGACATCCCATTTAGGACTGAGTGTGCCAAAGTCTCTCACTCTCTGCACACTGTCTGTTTGTGGGTCTCTGTGTCAATTACCATCTAGTGTAAGAAGCAGCTTCTCTAATGAGGGCTGAATGATGCACTCCTCTGTAGATACAGCAATATGTCATTAGGAGTCATTTTTATTGTTCTGTTCCTTTAGCAGAATAATAGTTATGTTTTCCCTTAGCTCCATGACCTATGTAGTCTCACATTCCTGGCCTCAACAGTGTAAGCTGTTCGTTTCCTCTCATGGAGTAGATCTTAAATCCAGTTTTTAAAAAGTGTTGGGTTACTCCCATAACCTTTACACCACTGTTGCACCAATATATCTTGTAGGCAGGCCACTGCTTTAGGTTACAGAGTTTGTAGCTGGGTGAGACTGAAGACTAATTTTCTCCAGTGGTAGTATAGGTAGTAACTTCCAGTTCTGTGAATGCTAGTCAGTAGAGCTGAAGCTTCTAGTAAAGCCACTATGGAATCAGTGTGTTTCCTCAAAAAATATATCTACTGCAAAATCCAGCTATACCACTGTAAGGCATATAACCAAAAACTCTACATATTACATGTTCATCCATTTCCACTGATGCTCTATTCATAATAACCAGGAATTGAAAACAACCTAGATGTCTATCAACTGATGAATGGATAATGAAAATGTGCTACATTTATAAGATGGAATATTATCCAGCTGTTAAGAAACATGAAATTTGAAGGTAAATCAGTGGAATTATAAGCAATCATCCTAATGAAGTGACTCAGACCCCAAAAGACAAATACTACGTATTTTTCTTATGTGTGAATGTTAGCTTTTAATATTTAGATATGTGTGCTTCATTTGGAATATTCACAGAGGTTAGATGGCTAGGAAGGGACCAGGAATAGGAAGGTGATCTTCCAAGGAAGGAGAGATAGAATATAAATAAATAATAAAAAAAAAATAGGAAATTTAAATAGGGAGAGGAAAGAGAAGGTACAGCAGATGAGAATACGGGGAGAGAAAACTAACACTAACAGCCTTTTGAAAAGCTATATGGAAAACTACTACTCTAGATGCTTCCTAAATTATGTAAAATATATTTAAATAATTACCATATAATGGGAGAAACAATGGCCCAACTAAACATCATATGCTAACAAGTAAAACTGCCAGTACCAGGATGAGTGGCATCTCATTGAGTTATTAGCCTAAAGGGTCCCATAGACCCTCAGCCAAACATTACAGGTTATTGTCAAAGCAATTAATTATGCTCAGAGTAAATATTTTTAAAAATTCAAATCATATGTTAATGATTTAAACATAAATATATTAGTAACATACAGATAAATATCCAAAGGGAAAAATCTAAGCGACACTAAGAGGTCTATTGAAATCAAAATTAGGCCAAAAGCTTAAAGTGAATATGGAAATTAGATAAAGCTGGGTACAAGTGAGGATCTCAAACCCAAGGGTAACCCAAGTTACTAGAACCTGTCTCAAAGCAAAACAAAACATAAATAATAACAAAACAGCAAAGGCTAATGTGGTATTAATATGATCAAGGTACCATCACAGGTCTTTTTCACCTGGAAATTCATTTAAAGCCTCAAAATATCCAATTTGTAGATGATAAAAACAAAGGCAGAAGAATAAAAGTAATTTGCTTAAGGATACACAGATAGTAAGTAACAGAATGGGGTTAAATCCAAGCAGGCTGGCTCCCGAGCACATGATGATAGCCAGTCTGCTGCCCTCCAGACAAAGATGATAACTGGTCAGCCTGAAGTTTTAATGTCTCTTTGCTGTCTTCCTTATATCAAGTAAATAAAATAAACATGTTTTATATTTCAAGACACACTATTAAACTAGCTTCAAAAGAATATTTTAATTAAAAACTTAATTATGCGTATTTTCTTCTCTCTCTCTCTCTCTCTCTCTCTCTCTGTGTGTGTGTGTGTGTGTGTGTGTGTGTGTGTGTGTGTGTGTGTGTCTGTGTGTGTGTGTGTCTGTGTCTCTGTGTCTGTGTGTCTATGTGTCTATGTATATGGATACTATACACATGAGTTCAGGTACTCACAGAGGCCAACATATCAGATTCCAGTGTGGGTATGGGGAATTGAACTTAGGTCCTCTGTCAGAGCAATAGTCATTCTTAACCATCTCTCTGGGCCATCTGTAGACCCAAAAGAATATTTTAAGCATAGGTGTGGTAGCACATGCCTGGATTCCCAGCACTTAGAAGAATGTAGTAGGATTATAAACTCAAGGCCAGCCTAGGCTACATAACAAGATGTTGTCTCAAGGAAAGAACAGAGTTGCTGAGTTAGGGATGAATCGAGTAGGATTGGGTAAATGAAGAATGATAGTGGGCTTTTTAAAAGGCTCAACTGGGTATAAACCAAAATGATGATGATGATGATGATGATGATGATGATGATGATGATGATAGTTTAACTAAAGCAGTAAGAAACAATGGAACAAAAATATAAACTCCAAAACCATGTGGTGCAATGTTTGTATACTTAAAATAAGTTCAAATCATTGAGGGATTATGAATAATTGGTTATAAGTTAAAAGGGTGAATTATCTATAGAATTTATACAAAAATATAAACTATACATATTTAAATCACCACTACAAAAAACTAAAGTAGCCAGGCAGCAGTGGCACACGCCTTTAATCCCAGCACTTGGGAGGCAGAGCCAGTTGGATCAAGGCCAGCCTGGTCTTCAGAGGGAGACCCAAAACAGGCACCAAAGCTATGCAGAGAAACCCTGTTTCGGGGGGAAAAAAAAAGTTGCTACAACAGACATGATAAGTAGAATATTAATATATTCATATTAGACATTGTCAATAAGGAATGCATGTCACTGATATTTACAAAATGAGATAGCTACAATGAAAGTTGTTCTCAAGTCTAAGAAGTACACTAGGAATATCATCTTCAAAGAAAAAAGATATTTGCTTTCTAGCCCATTCCTCATAATGAATGCTTACAGAAAGGTACACTGATCCAAATGACATGGAAAAGGCCATTGACATAAAGATCTGCTGAGTACCTATTGATAAGTTTTAGGTCTCCTGAAGGCCTCTCCATTGCCGTTGCAACAAACCTAATCAGACCAAATCAGAAAAAGCCCAGATTTAATGGGTAAAGCGCTCCCAGGCGATTCCCTGGCCTGCAGAGAGGAGACAGGGATGGGAGGCCAGAGGAACTACGTGTCTGTTTTCTGGGATGCTGCTTATATACCCTGTGGGAGAGGTCTTGAGCCTCTCTGGGGCAGGAGCTGTGTTTGGCAGGCTTTGAAGGGGCGGGTTTAGGGAAAGAGATGAGGGGTGGAGTTGAGGTGGCTCTTCCACCAGACTCCTTCCAAACATTCCAGACTCTTTGGGTATAGGAATGCCAGGGTACCAGGGGTTGAGATGGAGCTCCCACCCAAACATCTATACCATGACTAAAGGTAAAACAGAACTGAAGGTGTGATAAAGGAATGAATTAGCTCCAGTTTCAGAGGGTGTCCTGTTTTAAGTCACAATAGTATAAAAGAAATACAAATAAAACACTTTTTTAATCTATGGCACCAATTCTTCTATGAGCAAAGAGAAATAGATTTGGGGTGGAAGAGGGACGTGATACTCCTACCCAGTCCCTTTAAATACATAAATAGTCTTAAAAGCCCAAATCTGCAAAGGATAGCCAAGCAGAACTGAAAAGCATCTTAGGTTAAGTATCCCAGTGCTGCTTCTTCTTCAAGACAGACTTAGCCCAACACCCACCCATGATTGTTTGCTTATTTGTTTGTTTGTTTGTTTGTTTGTTTGAGGGCATGGTCTTAATCTATGAAGCTTAATACTTCTCTCTTCTTAAGACTTAAACTAGACCACTTTTTAACTAGGCTGTAAATAATGCTGTATCTTATTTTAATATATACAGAACTTTCTATTTTCATCAATTTAAATGATAAAAATATGTGAAGAATTGAATGTTTAGTTATTTTCATACAATATTCTTTCAAATGTTTTTTTTTTCACTTTTGTGTTATCTTAATAAAAAGAATCTGGAATTGTCAGCATTATTTTAGACACTATTTTGTCAGCACTGGAGACATCACATAATTATGTTAACTGTATGTTTACACGGTAGTGAAAAACAATTCTCTAAACTCAACAAGAGTTCAATAGCAAACTTTTCCCTGATGGCAATAAGTAAATTGCAAACGTTTTGTGTGTGCATTTCATTTCTCATTTTCATTCACATTTTTTCTATTATGGTCTTTTTAAAGGCCTTAAAGATCTTAGTTCTTTCTTTTTTAATGTACTTTTAATTTTGTAATGCAGACATTGTTTCTACATTTGTTTTACATAATGAACCATTTCTCTCCATATGCACTGTTTAAAACTCAGCACAAAACAGTTGAAGAAACTGTGCTTCGCTTCCCAATCTAAATAATCATTGTAAAGTTCAGAATTCTCTCTACTGTCATTGAATATGAAGAAACATCTAAGCTAGTATACCTTGAAATAGTATTTATTCTCTTACAACTTCCTAAATAACAAAACTACCCTAGGGCAGGGTTCTGGCATCCTGATCCCCCATCTATATTTTTATAACTAAATTAGAAGTTTCTGAATAAAAGAGATTAGGATAAATTAGCTCATGATTGAGCAAACTCTAATCAGGTTAGCTCTCTAGTTGGCCTAAATAAACCACTTTACCTTCCTAATGGCATCATAATTAAAATCTGCTGTGGCAGCACAATTATAGGAGTTCACAAATTAAAAAGGACATTTCCTGGTTCTTAAAAATGTTAATTTTCTAAAGTATGTCCTATATTAAGTAACATTGATGTATTAAGCAGGAAAATGTGCTTCTTGTAAAAATTAAAACATTACATATTCAACTATAAGGCAGGAAACATGTTAAATTAATGGTAATAGGAAAAGATATACTTATTACAGATGATACTTGTTACAAAAAGTAATAAACTGATTTCCATATTCATGCAAGCCATCTCTTACAACACCTAAGTACCCTGTGACTTTAAAGCAGAAATGCCAAGTCTGTCATCCTGAGGATACGCTCACTGTTAATGTAGCTAGGATTTAAGAAGCTGCTGCCTTGGCCTCATCAGTACGGCCTCAAAAACGGCCCAGCTATTCTAGCTCCAGCTGCTCTGGGGCTCTGATAGGAAACTCTCATCTCTTATTTCCCGTGGAGCTTTCAGAAAGGTAAAGAAGAGTACAAGTGCATTTTAGGTAAAGAGAGGCCTAAAAATTGAAATTGAACCATATGCAACCACCCAGCACACTAGAGAACCTTACCTCATGTTCAAGCTAAGCCTGGGTAATGCCAGGAAAATATGAGAATTAAGAAGAAGGGCGCTTACTCCCAGCACCGCTGCGCCATTTATCTTTGGAAGCACTGGGAGCCTGGCATAGCATGTGGTCCTGCTAAAGAGTCTCTGGTGCCCTAAAAAAACCATTTTTCTCAGCAAACAGCTTCTCTGTCAAATGTCCATCAATATTTACTCTGTGCAAACACAGAACAGAACAGGACAACTGCAACTAGAGACTTCTTGGAAGGAATATCTTTTCCAGATGGGAGAGATAAAGAATGATTACAGGTTAGTTCTTGTCTGCATACCCACTCCCACACAGGGTATCAAGAACCTTATATAATAAGGCCAATGGTGCTTCCCTTTCTAGAACCACGGAGAAGTAACTTCATCAGTAACCTCATCATCTCTAATTCTTCATCCTTCTGATGAGGAAACACATGTAGAGGGAAACTGAAAACTTACTCCAGGTCACGTAAAAGGAGAAGTGCCTGAGGTCCTGGTAAAGACCAGCCCCTTCTGCTGCACAGGGCGGTCCTCACACATCTAAGAGGACTTTTCCAGTGCAGTTTGCCTTCCCTGCCTGATAGGAGTCATTATGGTTGCTTTAACAGAACCTGCCCTTATCTCCTTGTCCTATGATGCTAAAACCTTGAAAGAAACTCCACAGAAGCAGAGGGAAAAGTGGCCTGGAGTCTAAAGCATGATTCTATCAAGAGCAAGCATTTTCCATCAGCCAGCAAGCCATTTAGAAGGAATCCCCAGGAACAGACTTGCAAAAGCAATCTTCAGAGAGATGAAAAGGGCATGTTGTAAACTCCGTCTGTTTGCCAAATAGCCACAGAAAACATAAGAAACATGCTTGCCATCCAACTGTGTCAACAGTTCCACTCTCCTATGAAGAAATGAGCAGCAGTTGCAAAGCATCCGAATGAAGCACATGAAAGCAGAGCATGGCATTGGACAGCCTCAGGCAGAAATTTAAAATTGTAAGTGCTTTGTCCTGTCTGCAGGTCAAAGTGGCTTGTTTGGTTTATGCAAACATTCTTTCTGGATTTTGAAATGGCTCTTCCATTTTCACGGATGTTACGTTTTTTCTCCTTTTCCCCAACACACTTGAAGTTGAAAATACCATTGTTTCTCCTTTACAGGTGCTATCCTCTTGTCCCTTTAGAGCTGCAGACCCTCCAGCAGAACTCAGTGTTCCTGAAAATGGTAGTTCTGTGTTTAGCCCAGTAAGATAAATCAATATGAAGCTCTTGAGGTATGTGATGCTCAGTTTCATGTGGCATAACAAGTCATTGTTTATTTTTCATGAAAAAAAATTCATAAGATGCTTTATTGAGAAAAGATTCTAATATTGTTAAACTTATTTATCTCTTTATATTTGTGTCAGAGTAGCATCAAAAGTACATGTATTTTTATATAAAACCTACTAAAATTGTAGAAAATTATAGCAGAAAAATCATTGTGTTTATCATGTAGTTTATAGTCACTTAATTCATAAGTGTAAAAAAATCAAGGGAAAAAAATGTGTGTAAGAGTGAACATAGGATGTGAGGAGTAAGATCATGGTGCATATGTAATGAGCAGTACAGGTCTCAATACCAGGCTGCTCCTGTGCTCACAATCATGGCTGGGCTGCAACTAGCCAATCAGAAAGTAAGTGAAGTGCAGCAAATAAATGCCTCGGCCTTCCTCACCAAAATCCACAGGTAGTCCTCACCACCAAGACCACACAGAAATCAAAACTTGGTGATGCTGACTCTAGAGTCCAGAACTTGAGCTTGGAGATGAACTTCCTCCCACCCCAAAGAAGGTGGATCCTACACAATCAGGATAAAGCAATCACAGGGGACCTTCTGGATGGAGGAAGGAAGGAAGAGAGGAAAAGAAGGAGGGATGGGGAGAGGGGATGAAGAAAGAGACAGCTGGGAGGGGGTTTTATGCATAAGACCTCTAATGTAGTCTTAATAGAATGCGTATATGGATTCCATCCCAACACATTCAAGCCAAAAGTGAGAATTTTTTTTAAAAGCAGATTTCTAAGAAAGAGCAATAGGAAAAGCAGACATGGTAGCACACACCTTTAATCCTAGTTCTTGGGAGGCAGAGGCAGGTGAATCTCTGTGAGTCTGAGGCCAGCCTGGGCTACAGAGTGAGCTCCAGGAAAGGCTCCAAAGCTACACAAAGAAACCCTGTCTCAAAAAAATAAAAAAAAAAAAAAAGAAAAAGAAAAGCAGACACAAATCAACATCTAAAGAATATGGCCCCCTCCACTCTCTGAACTGGCACATGGCTATAGGGCTATTTCTCTACCTTAATCTCAATTTTAGTGTCACTGTAGACTCCCTTCTTAATTAAAACAATTGATTTCCAGGCCACAGGATGTAGAAAGAGCCCATGCCACTCATACACAAAGCTCCCATAAACGTCTCTATTCACCTATCTTAAAAATGAAGAGAAAGGACACTAAATAATCTCTAACACTGCCAGTAAGCCAAGAGAGGAGACAGAAGCAGAATCCCCAAATGTCTAAGTGCATAGAACCTAAACCCACCCTCCCTAACTCTGTGACCTCAGCATGATATTTAAACTCTACATCCCTTGGTTTCTCTGTTGAAAAAAGGGATATATATATATTTCATAGAATATAAAACATTGAGAGCAGTACCCAGCACACACACACACACACACACACACAAAGTAAATAGTAACTATTACTGTTACAAGTGCTCACTAAATGTGTTTTCTGTGAAGGAATTTGTAATATTTGAGGAAAAGACAGAGAACAGAGGTCATAGGAAAGAGACTCAAGGAAGGAAGGAAAGGAAAATCATTAAGATGAGAAACTTGAAGCACTATGAAGAAGCACTAGAGAAAACGAATCAGGATTACTGTTTTTTTTTTTTTTTTTTTTTTTTGGTTTTTCGAGACAGGGTTTCTCTGTGTAGCTTTGCGCCTTTCCTGGAACTCACTCGGTAGTCCAGGCTGGCCTCGAACTCACAGAGATCCGCCTGGCTCTGCCTCCCGAGTGCTGGGATTAAAGGCGTGCGCCACCACCGCCCGGCGAAGGATTACTGTTAAAGGGCAAGAAGCCTTGACAGGACATGACTACCCAAACAGTTGGGTTAGACTTTTCCTTAGGTTCCCTCTTTGTTCAAGTTCTGTATACTCACCTGTGGTGACATTTTATTTGTGCTGAAATGTGTTAATATTTTATTTGTGCATTAGTATTGGTGAAATTATTAAGGCAACTCCACGTAGTTAAAAGGGAGATTTATTTAGTGGCGTAACTTACAAATGAAGGGATAGGTAGGTCTGGGAATGGCTACCCACTACACATTAGTAAATAAAGTTTGCCTGGAGATCAGAGGAAATAGCAAGCCATTTTAAGTAAACAAAGAAGTCAGGCAGCGGTAGCATATGCCCTTAATCCTATCACTTAGCAGGCAGGATCTCTGTGTGCTCAGGGCCAAGTGTGGTGACACATGCCTTTAATCCCAGTACCAACCATAGAGGTCTGGTGGTCAGTACAGACAGACAAAAAGTGACAGAGCTGTGTAGAAAGAAGAAGTGATGTACCTGGGCTAAAAGAGCCAATGAGAGAACAGAACAGCAAGGCATATAGATGTGGGTAGACAGGAAGTAACTCGCATTTGGAAGCTGCAGAGTTGGTGAGGTAAGGTTGGCTGGTGGCTTTCCCTATTTCCCTGATCTCTCTAAGGCTTTCACTCCTATATTTGGCTCCATGTTTTTTATTTAATAAGACCATTTAGAAATTCATCTATGCTCACCAAGTTGCTTTCTGGTCTTGATTTATAGTTCTTGTTATTTCTGATCTTATGTAAACTTTCCTTCTAGGAAGAGGGATTTCCTATTTTAAGTTATTAAACTAGTTTCCAGCTAAAATCAGAACTTAGTCATTGTGAGTCTATTTTCCCTAAGGCTTAATCATTCCTTAGATTAATTGAATGGGCAACTCCCAGACGGCAAAATTGAAAGTGCAAGCCCGGAAAATAATTAGTCCTTAACCTACCTCTCCAGAACTCTTCACTTTAATTGATCATTCTCTGCTTGAACCCAGGAGTATCCTGAGTAAGTTAATAAATCAGTAGCCTCTCACATTCTATTTGGCTTCTTGTCTCCTTGTCCAGTATTTAGTATTTCTACTCTATGGGATTACAGAGCACACAAGGGCCAGAATCCTTGTCGAATCATCTAGCTCTGTCATCAACTAGTATATTACAGACCATTCGGTTTTTCATTATCATTACAATAAAATTTAATTGTGTATTTTTTCTAATTATTCTATTTTTAAATGAAAATACCTATTTTCTCCCTTCTCTTTCCTCCCTCCAATCTATCCCACACCCCATTCCATGCTCTCTCTCAATTTCATGGCTTCTATATTTTTTAGTTATTATTACACACACACACACACACACACACACACACACACGTATACACACATGTACACACACACACGTACACAAACGTATGATTATGTCCCTATTATATGGTGACTTCATTTCAATTCCTTTCACATATGTATTATTTTTAGAGAGCTTCTACAGTAGAAGATATCCATATGGCTTTCCAAATGCCTTTAGTACTAATTGTCCCTCCCTGTATCACCTCTATTACCCTGCTCTCCCATCTCCCTCCCCATTTAATCCCCATATTCCAGTTTCTCCTTTATCTCTTTATAACATTATAGTCTATTTCATTAGAGGGAATCTTAATAGAGAAAATGCCTCCAGGAGTTTGGACTAAAAGCAAGTCCATGTGATATTTTCTTGATTAATTTTGATGTGAGAAGGCCAAGTCCATTGTGTGTGGTGCCACCCCTGGCTAATAGTCCTGGCTGCTATAAAAATGCAAACTGAACAAGATACAAGGAGCAAACCAGCAAGCAGCATTCCTCCATGGCTTCTGCTTCAATTC
Source organism: Peromyscus californicus insignis (assembly GCF_007827085.1). Classification (NCBI taxonomy): domain Eukaryota; kingdom Metazoa; phylum Chordata; class Mammalia; order Rodentia; family Cricetidae; genus Peromyscus; species Peromyscus californicus. The sequence goes on along the minus strand of NW_026294606.1, from coordinate 45,497,132 downwards.
CTGCCTCCAAGTTCCTTCCTTAAATCCCTGCCCTGATTTCCTTTGATAATGTGGAAATGTAAGCACAATAAACCTTTTCCTCCCCAAGTTGGTGTTTTATCACACCAACAGAAACCCTAACTAAGATAAAAGACATAAAGTGAAAACATTTGGGAACTTCAAAGGGATGAATCGGGCTGCTCTTTGGTGAGTACTTTTCTATCAATCCTATCTAGTTCAAACTTATCCAAGCACAAGTACAAGAAGCTTTTACCTCCTATATCCTTGTGCCTCCTCTAGGCTACAGATTCATAGCCAATCTCTAGAGATTGGGTTGAGGTGGGATGAGTATCTAAGGGCCCGGAGAGTTGAGCTGGCAATTAGCCATGAAGGAAATATCACAACAGCAAAAGTTACTAAAATATGTGCAGGTGTGTGTTGAGGTCCTTTTCAAACGCTAATGAGAAGTCTATGTGAACAAGTTCATAGTTTAAAGAAAGTTAGTGCCAAGCATGGTAGTGTAAACTTGTAATCCTAGTACACGAGAGATGGACATAGGAGAGGAGGAGTCTGAGCCACATGACCTAGGGTTGCAAGTATATCTCAGTGGTTTTAGTACTACCCTCACATGTTCAAGGCTCTGCGCTTAATTCTCAGAACTTACTGCAAATTAAGTAAGTAAGTAGAAACAGAGTGGACTGCTTCAACGTAATAGAAAAAAAAATCTACGAAAAACCAATAAGCTCCATGGTAAAACACTACATCATTCTTTTCTAAAATCAGTAGTAAAGCAAAAATCCCTTTTCTAATCCTTTATATCCAGCTAATGCAATAAGGCAAGAAAAGGTAATTAATTGTATACAGCTTGAAAAGTAAAATAAATTAATGTGCTAATTTCATTATTCTGGCCTCTAAAGACAAGCACATGCAACAAATGAGGTTGAAATAGGAGCTCCCTGAGTTGGTATAAATGTTCCTTTCTCCTGTACTATCTTTTATGGTGGCTGAAGTGGCCTTCCAACTTCTTTTCATCATAATCCTTATCCTGAGAACAAGAGCTTCCCAGTTCAGATCCTTGCCAGAAAATGGTTCTGTTAACATGAAACTGAGTCAGGCTGCTTTGTGAGCAGCTCCCTTTCTGTCCCTTCCTGTCCCTTCCTGGACCTTTTAGTTTTATGACAGAAGGGGGTTGGCCCATTTTAGAGAAGATTTTTGTCACTCATCACTTATAAATTCTAAGTTTTTCCTTACACCTTCTTTTGTACCTTAACTATCCTCAAAAATTAGACTTCTGATTTTTTGTGTATGTGTCTACTTTTCCCTTTCTTTTGATATAACTCAAAATCCATCTAGGATAATTATAATAACAAAATGTAAATAAACACAATGAAAACTAAGCTATCACACATTTGACAAATAAATGTGTGGCTTTTTAAATTCCTGATTAGTGAGTCATAAACAGTTAGTTCTTTATAAACTTTCCCATTATTCTGAGTAACAATGTAGATCTATGTATTATATTAATTCTAGATGCACTGCCCTTATTGTAAAGGCACTGACTAGCAGTCAGAAGTAAATTATTTATACAATGTAAGTATATATTATATTTTCTTTATTTATGCAATTTGAGCAAAGTCATCTGAAATGTGAGCTTGAAGTGTACTAATGTTTTCTAACAGGAGGATACAACGCAACTATATTCATCGACTCCCCAAGAGCATCCCTTTATCAGTTTATTCTTCATTCCTTGCACAGATCTCTCAAAGACTCTTCCAAAATTCCTTCTCTAAAATGAAGCTAATTAAAACAAACATTTCCCTTCTCTGTTATTATTCTTTTATCTGTAGCAGTTCTCATTATAGTATCATTTAAATGAAACCTTATACTAGAAGACATTTATTTGTTGCTGAGACATCATCTCTACTTAATCAGAATGGCTGAGGATGACTAGACCAAAACAAGATCCAATTAACTAAGTCATCTGGAAATGCAATCTAAAGATATACTTTTTAAAAGAGACAAAAAAAAAAAAAAAGAAAACCCACTGAAGAATGCATTGATCATCAGTTTACTGCTCTGGCCAACTCTTTCTTGTTGAGCTTTACTAATGACATTCTGAAGGTCATTTATAACATCTATAATCAGAAATGTCCAGATAAGGCAGAAGATTTAGCAACTGATTTCCATACCCCATGGTTACTCATTGAAACATGAAATCTATGATATTTCTGAACAGACCTTTGTGGGGCAAGAATCAGTGATAGGAAGTAAACTCTCAATCAGAAATTACAAGACAAAGTTGTGTGAGGTGGGAAGTTGCCCATGAATATGGAGACTGGCTACCATGTCTCCACGAGAACTCAAAGTGGATACAATAAATGTGGAATGGGCCATAAACAGTGGAGTTACACTGTCCAACTCAGCACACAGATCAACCCATCCTCAAGATCTCAAGAACTCCAGCATTCTTCTTTCTCCTCCTTATTAATCTCAGGGATTTCTTTATAGTCTATACATGCATCTTCAGTTATATATTTCTACTTATATGTAAAATTTACTTACTAATATAATTCCTTGATTTTTATTTTCTGAAAACTAAAATACAGAATTTTACTGGCCAGTCTGCTTTTGGTCATTCTGAGAAAAATCTTCTGTGGGAAATAAGAGAATTCATTTTCAACAGTTTCAAGAATAAAGAAGATACAGTCCCTGCTCTATAGCTGTCTAGGAGGAAAGACGTCAAGGTCACAAATAACAAAAACATAAGGCAAAATGAGCTAAGTGCCATTAGAGAGGTATATACACAGTGCTTTGGGGACTCAAAGGAGATAAATATCACATCCACTTGGCAAGATCAGGAAGAATATGTGAATGAGGAAACATTTGAGCCAAAGTTTTATGGATGGATGTGATTTTGCCTGTAAATTGTGGCTAGAGGACTTTCTAAATATAAAGACTATTAGAAGTAAGTTCCCACCCACAGAAAAAAAGCCTCTTAGGAAAAGGTACATGGTCCTTAGCTGACTCATAGTGTACAGATCACAGGAATCTAGTTGGAGCTACAATCCAAAAAGACCAATCTACCTGCATTTCAGTAACTGATCATAAGCATTCCATTGTAAAGTGGCATCGCATCAGTGCTTCTGGTGGTGAGATCTGTCAACTGTGTCATTTCAACATTAGTTTAGCATTTACAGGTTTAAATTTCCATAACATCAAATTGGTTAAAAGAGAATGTAGAAGTCAGGAGTTCATTTCTTTCTAGTTATATATAAAGACAAGCACTCAAGCCAATGATCCATTTTTCTCTTTGTCCAACAAAAAGAAGAAAGAAGTGATGGTTTACATTTTGTAAAAGTGGTAGAATAAAGTAATAAAAACGATGAAAAGAAAATTAAGTCATTACTTAATACTCTCTCAAACAGGTGCTTGAATCCACATCTATACATGGGTTTACAGAATTAGCCAAAATAAATAATGTGGGAGATCAATGTTAAACACATTTGTATGCATGTGGTTTTTCTCCAGTCCCAGGAGAATTCACATTTTAGTCTTGCTGAAATCCCATTATTAATCTTACTGTTACCAGAATGAAATGGAAAGTAAATCCACTGAAGTGTAATAACTGGAGCTGCAGGAAAAACTTTTCTTCCTTACAGAACAAATTCTTCAGTTCAACTTGAGGACCATTTCAGACAGTCCTAAGAGCTGACTGTGAGCCCAAAAGTACTATCTCAGTATGGCATTTGTGAACACAGAATCATAATGGGTTAATTTATCTCTAAAGATTAGTACTTTTCAAATCAAATTCCCATATTTTTAGCATTTAGAAAATTCTGTGAAAAAAAAAACAAAGTCCTAAAAACATCATTTTCATTTTACAGATTAAAACACTAAGGCTCAAGAAAAAAATTAACGAATCCTCACATGTTGACACAGTAATACAGCATTTTGAGTACCTCTTTTTGCCAATATGCCTGAAATGAATCTTAGAAGAAAGTATAGTTTCTTAAATAGTTTGCTATACATTTTTTCATGAAGCAAAAGAAGTGTTTATTTTAATAACAGTCTCACTGTCTCACTAGGAGGGTACACTCTACTTTTCAGGTATTTAATATTCTGCTATGGTTTCCTCTCACAAAGCCACAATAAAATGACTTCTTCCATGGACATTGCATTAATTCTCTAAGGTTTCACAACAGTTCTTATAGAGGCTCTTGAACAGATTCAGTGTTTCTTCAAGTTTGCCTCTGTCTGTAAGATCTATAGTATGCCTGTACTAAAAAGATACCTCTTATATTAGTTAAAATATAAGTTAAATTTCTCTTTTTCACAGTAGTAAAATGCAGGAAATTTTCTCTTCTGGCCCATGTCTCACCACCTACGGACAGCAAGGCTGAAACTTAAGGTCCAGGCCTTCAGCTGCCTCCATCTTATTCCCCAGCATTCACCATACTTGTTACTACAATTTGGATATAATCATCAGAACATGCCATAGTTGTCTTTTGTTGTTATTCTTAACTCAAACACTTAAATAGATAATATCACCCTTCACTACAGACTTCATTTTTACCATATTCATTTTCAAGAGTTGTTATCGCTTTCTTTCTCTTCCAGACACCTGAATTCAGCTATGTTGTCAATGGATTGTTCAACACACTTGAGTTAAGTATGATCTATGAGAACACCATCTTTGATGTCCTCCAGATAAGAGGAATATAAAATCTCTGTCTATTTACCCCAGCCCTAGAGCCTCCTGTGAAACCAGCATATTGATAATACTCATGTCTCAAGCTTGGTGAAATGTTCACTTCTGTATGTCCAGATTAATCTGTGCATTCCTCTAGTATTCACATTATAACAGTCATTAAAACAATTTGATAATCACAGAATTCTGTAAATTATTATACCAATTCTGAACTCTCAATAGCTACTAATATGAATGGTCTCAGTTCTCCAATAAAAAGATGCAGAGTAACATACTGGAAATGAAAACAGGATTTAACATTTTGCTACCTCTAAGTAATACCTCACTATCAAGGACGAATGCTACCTTTATATAAAAGAATGGACATTACAAGCAAACAGAACTAAGAAAAAAATCAGGTGGAACTATACCAATGTTTGATAAAATGGACTTCTAATGAAAACCAGTCAGAAGAGGTACAAAAGAACATTCCATATTCACTAGAGGAAAAATCCATCAAGAGTTTTACAATTCTAAACATTTATGCACCAAACAGGAGCACCAAATTTCATAAAAGAATTACTCCTAAATCTAAAATTATAGATTGACTCTAACAGAGTGATAATGAATGACCTCAATACTCCACATTCATCAATGGACAGGTCATCCAAACAAAAATTAAATAAAGAAACTCTGGAGTTAAATGTTATCATAAGTCAAATGGATGTAACAGATACCAAACATTCCATATAAATGTTAAAGAATATCTTTTCTCAACAGCCCATGGAGCTTTCATGAAAAGTAACCACATATTGAGACACAAAGCAAGTCTGATAAAATTTTGTAAAACTGAAATAACATCCTGCATATTATCTGACAGCAATAAAAGAAAACTGGATACCAACAACAATGAAATTTGCAGAAAGTATATAAACTCATGGAAGCTATTGAATGAAAATTTTTTAACCCTAGAATTCATTGAAAATAAAACAGCATAAAAAATGTATGTATGTAACACAGTGAAGACAGTCTTTAGAGGAACTTATCAGCACTAAGGGATTCATCAAACAACTGGAGAGATCTGATATTAACAATGCTTCATCTGAAGGTCTTGGAAAACAATAGTAAACAGCAACCAAAAAGAGTAGATGGGAAGAGATCATCAAAATTAAAGCTGAAATTAATTAAAAAGAAATGGAAAAAAACTGCAAAGAGTCAATAAAATGAAGAGTTAGGTCTTTGAAGAGATTAACAGGATTGACAAATCTTTAGCCAAATTAACTAAAAGAAAGATGGGGAAGACCCAAGTTAATAAGATCAGAGATGAAAAGGGAGCTATTTCAACAGATATTGAGAAAATTCTGAGAATCAAACAATATACTTCAAAAAAATCTGCATTACAAAAAAGGTCTTGTGTAAATATTATGGCTTCTGGTTTTGTTTTTTTAATGGGATTTCTGAATATGCAAATGAGTGGATCTCTGTGTCTATATCTGTTTCTTGTGCCTGTGGGAGCCTTTTTTTCCTTCTGTTTGTTTTGTCCTATTCTCATGTGTTTGTTTTTGTTTTATCTTTTTTTATTAAAAATAATTTTAATTAGTCCTTTGAGAATTTCACACATATTTAATTACATTTCCCCACCCCTCCCAAAATTCTTTAACTAATTTCAGATGGAACCCTTTATGTTTTCACCTAACTCTGTACCATTTTTTTTTCCATCAAGGCCAATGTATCCTGTTCACATATTGTTGATTTTGTGCCCATCTACTCAAGCATCATTTACTTAGTGGGGACTGCATCTTAGAGAAAATTGACACACCCTCTTCCAGAAGCTAACAATTGACAACAATTCATCAGCTAGGATTGGAACACCATGCACAACTCCCTTCCCCTTGCTGGGATTTTATCTGTGTTTGTTTGCACATTTTCTGTGTTCGTTTCCCAAACAGCTGTGAGTTCATGTAAATATCTGTGAAAAACCTATCTGTGCAGCCCTGCTGCTGTGTCAAAGATGGAACCTTTCCTTGTAGTCATTTACTGCCTCTGGCTCTTTTTTTTTTTTTTTTTTTGCAATACAATTCAGTTCTACATACCAGCCACAGATTCCCTTGTTCTCCTCCCTCCCACCCCCCTCACCTTCCCCCCAGCCCGCCCCCCATTCCCACCTCCTCCAGGGCAAAACCTCCCCCAAGGACTGAGATCAACCTGGTAGACTCAGTCCAGGCAGGTCCAGTCCCCTCCTCCCAGGCCGAGCCAAGCAACCCTGCATAGGCCCCAGGTTTCAAACAGCCAACTCATGCAATGAGCATAGGACCCGGTCCCACTGCCTGGATGCCTCCCAAACAGATCAAGCCAATCAACTGTCTCACCCATTCAGAGGGCCTGATCCAGTTGGGGACCCCTCAACCATTGGTTGAGGGAAAGAGAGCTTGGGGGAGCGGGAGATCCCAGCTGGATCAACAACAGAGAGGGAGAACAAGGAATAGGAGACCATGGTAAATGAAGACCACATGAGAATAGGAAGAAGCAAAGTGCTAGAGAGGCCCACAGAAATCCACAAAGATAGCCCCACAACAGACTGCTGGCAGTGGTCGAGAGACAGCCCGAACTGACCTACTCTGGTGATGGGATGGCCAAACACCCTAATTGTCGTGCTAGAAACCCCATCCAAAGACTGAGGGATCTGGATGCAGAGATCCATGGCTAGGCCCTGGGTGGAGCTCTGGGAGTCCAATTAGCGAGAAAGAGGAGGATTTATATGAGCAAGAATTGTTGAAATCAAGGTTGGATAAAGCACAGGGACAAATAGTCAAATGAATGGTTTTTGTTTTATCTTATATTTTACTTTGTTATTATCCCTTATAAGCCTGTTTGTTTTCTAATGAGAAATAGAATGTAAATGGATCCAGATCAAAGAAGATATGGGGAGCAACTGGGAGGAGTAGAGGAAGGGAAACCATATTCAAGACACATGAGAAAAATCTATTTTTTTTTTTTTTTTTTTTTTGGTTTTTCGAGACAGGGTTTCTCTGTGTAGCTTTGCGCCTTTCCTGGAACTCACTTGGTAGCCCAGGCTGGCCTCGAACTCACAGAGATCCGCCTGGCTCTGCCTCCCGAGTGCTGGGATTAAAGGCGTGCGCCACCACCGCCCGGCGAGAAAAATCTATTTTTAATAAAAGAGATAAATTGTATTACACTAAACTGAAAAATCTAAAAGAAATGGATGAAATTGTAGATATGCATGAGCTAGCAAAACTAAACCTAGACATAGGAAATAATTTAAATGCACCCTTAACAACCAATAAGCTAGAATTAGGAACTAAAAATCTAAGATTTTTTTCTGTTCAACTGAAAATACAATGTTTACTCCAATATATAGCAGGATTTCTGAGAAAGCTGCGGGACACGTACATTCAATGGCTTTTTAAAACTATTTTTATCTTAATTAAAATATAATTTCATTACCTAAACCCTTCTATTTCCTTCCTTCAACCTCCCTCACATCACCTCCCTCTATCCTTTTCAGGGTCCCTCCACTCCCTCACACACTGATTTTCTCAAAATGAGATTTTCTTTGATTGTTGTTGTGTTTGTGTATGTGTGTGTGTGTGTGCATAAATATATAAATAGAAGCTGAAGCCGGGCGGTGGTGGCGCACGCCTTTAATCCCAGCACTCGGGAGGCAGAGCCAGGCGGATCTCTGTGAGTTCAAGGCCAGCCTGGGCTACCAAGTGAGTTCCAGGAAAAGGCGCAAAGCTACACAGAGAAACCCTGTCTCGAAAAACCAAAAAAAAAAAAAAAAAAAAAAAAAAAAAAAAATAAATAAATAGAAGCTGAAGTATCCATTTAGTGGTGCTTATTGGAATATGATTTCTAGGCTGACGGCTTTGTATTGGATAACCAATTAGGAGGCTCATCCCTGGGAGAGACTACTCCCTCTCTCAGAAGTACAGTGATGTTTCCCCTATGTATTAGTTAACATGTCTATTACTGTTGTCATTGTTCAGGTCTCATTTAGGCAGCCAGATTATTGAGGTATCATGGATGTAGCTTCTCTGTCATGTCTAAGCAACACAATCTCACAGCAGATTTCTTAATCCTAAAAGCCCAGGATAGAAACAGTGCAGAATTCCACCAGACCTTCAAAGAAGAACTAATAACAATACTCCTCAAATTATTCCATGATGCCAGTGTTACTCTGATACTCAAACCAAACCAAAAAATACCACAACGACAAAGGAAAAAAATCATAGGCCAATTTCTCTGATGAGCATAGATGAAAAACTTCTCAATGAAATAAATACTTGCAAATCAAATTCAAGAATACACCAAAAAAAAAATATAAACCACAATCAAGTCAATTTTATTCCAGAGGTTCAGGATGGTTCAATCCACATAAATCAATAAATGTAATACACTACATAAACAGATTTAATGACAGAAAAAATGATCATCTGATTATATTCAGAAAGTGCCTTTGACAACACCCAATGTCCACTCATGATAAAAGTCTTAAAGAATCTAGATATGGAGAGGATGTAGCTAATTGTCAAAATAATAAAAAGCAATATGCAGTGTGTATATATGTGTGTCTGGGTGTGCGTGTGTGTGTGTGTGTGTGTGTGTGTGTGTGTGTGTGTGTGTGTGTCTGTATGTAGTATATACTACCTGGGTTCTGTGCTCCCATATAAATTTTAAAATGTTTTTTTTTTCTATTTGTGAAAAGAATGAACGTCAAGATGATTTTTCTGGGATTGAAATGAATATGTAAATTGCTTTTGGTAAGATGTTCATTTTTACAATATCAATTCTAACAATCCACGAGCATATGAGGTCTTTACATCTTCTAGTATCTTCCTCAATCCTCTTTTCAGAGATTTGAAGTTATCATTATACAGGTGTTTCAGTTCCTTGGCTAGGTTCATTACTAGATATTTTATTAATTTTTGAGGCTACATACTGAATGGGGGTATGTTCATAATCTCTTTCCCAGCATAACTGTTATTACTATAAAGAAAATGTAATAATATTTTTTCAGTTGATTTTGTTTCCTGCTCTTCTGATAACATTATTATATGTCATTTGTTCTTCATTTTTTTATTTATTTTTATTCATCTGTTTATTTTACATCTCAGCTGCAGCCACTCCCCCATCCCTCCCAAGTCCCTCTCCCCCATTCCCTCCCCTTTTACCACTCCAGTCCCCTCCTCTTCACCTCAAGAAGTTTTATGATGGGATTTTCAGTTCTGTTATGTATAATAATCCTATCTTCAAGTGAGAGTAATTTGGATGTTTTTGCTATCTGCATCTTTTTAATTTCCTTCTCTTATTGCTCTAGGTAGGGCTATGAGCCCTATATTGAAAGGGGGGAGATAGTGAACAGCTCTTTCTTATTCCATATTTTAATGAGATTGCTTCCAATGTTTCTCCATCTAGGATGATGTTGGCTGTGAGCTTGCCTTTATTTTGTTGAGCTGTGGTCTTCCCAGTCCTACTCTCTCAGGACTTTTGTCATGAAGACATGTTGGAAATGTCAAAGACCTTTTGCATCTAGTAAGATGATCTTGTGATTTCTGTCTTTAATTCCATTTATATGATATATTACATTTATTGACATATATATTGAACCATCCTTGCATATCTGGAATAAAGCCAATTGAATGTGGTGGTTGTTCTTTCTGCTGTATTATTATTTGGTTTACATTGTTTTCCTGAGAATTTATGCATCTATATCCTTTATGAATCTTAACCTGTAATTTTCTTTTCTGTTGTCATATCTTTACCTGGTGCTTCTATTTTTTTAATAATTTAAGAAGTATTTGTTGCAGTTTGAAAGTCTGATAGATTTTTGTTGTGATTCCATCTGGACCTGAGATTTTCTAGTTAGAAAGTTGTTTACTAGTGTTTCAATCTCCTTATTTGTTACTGGTTGATTGATATTCTTGATCTGTTCTCAATTTAACTTAAGTGGTTTGGATAAATCTCAGAATTTGCCCCTTTTTTAAGATTTATTTATTTATTTATTTATTATTTATACAGTGTTCAGTTTGCATGTTTGCCTGAATACCAGAAGGAGGCATCAGATCTCATAATAAATGGTTGTGGTCCTCAATGTGGTTTCTGGGAATTGAACTCGGGACCACTGGAAGAGCAATCAATGCTCTTAACTTTTGAGCCATCTCTCCAGCCCTGAAGTTCCTCAATTTTTACAAGTTTTCTAACATAATGTAGTACAGGTTTTTAATTTTATTCACTTGTGATACTCTGAATTTCTTTGGTGTCTGTTGTGATGATTTTATGTTTCATCTCTGATTCTATTAATTCAGGCCTCTTCATTCTTTCTTTTGGCTAACCAGGGCAAGGGTTTGTTGAACTCATTTGTCTCTTCAAAGAACCAGCTCTTAGATTCATAGTTGCTTATGTTGTTTTCGTTGTTTCTCTTTCATTAATTTCTTCTCTGGCTTTTATTATTTCTTCCCATCTACTGGATTTCGGTTTGGTTTATCCTTGTTTTTTCTAAATTTTGAGTTGCATCATTAAATTGTTTATTTTGTGCTCTTTCTGACATTTTAATGTAGATGCTTAAAGCTTGTGGTTGTTGTTTTCATTTTTATTTAACTCTAATTTATTATTATATTTATTTTTATTTCTCCTGACACATTTATCATTCAGTAATGTGTTCATCTCCACCAGTTCATGTAATCACTAGAGAGTCATTCATTGCTGCTGATTTTAAGCTTTATTGCCTTGTCATCAGATAAGATACATGGAGTTTTTTAAATTTTTCTTTGTTGAAATTTGTTTTGTGTCTCAGTAATGAGGTCTATTTCAGAGAAATCCCCATAAGCTGTTGAGTAGAATGCATATTCTTTGCTATTTTGATATATGTCATTTAATTCTGATGTTTCTCTATTTTTTTTGTTTGCATGACCTGTCTATTGGAGAAATTAGGATATTGGAACCACCTATTATGACTGAGTTGGAGTTAATCAGTCTTGAAGTCTAATAGTAGTCTTTTTATGGAATTGGACGCTCTAGAATTTGATGCATACCTGTTCAGAACTGTAATGTCTTCTTGGTTAATTGTTACCTTGATTAAAATGAAGTGTCCTTCCATTATCTCTTTGATTTAGTTTGAAGTCTATTTTGTCATAAATCAGACATCTGCTACTTTACTGGTCCCATTTGATTGAAATACATATTTCCATTCTTTCAGTCTAAGGTTGTATGTTTCCTTAAATTTGAGTTTTTATGAACAACAGAAAGGTGGATTTTTGTTTCTTACTACATTCAGCCAAACTATGTCCTTTGCTGGGAAATTGAGGCCATTAATGTTTAAAGCAATTACTGAAAGGAGTGTGTTGATTTCTGTCTTCTTTTACTATTTGTTTTAGTAACATTTGTGTTTCAGTAATCATAGCTTCTCTTTCTAGAATCTCTTGGTTATGCTTATTCCTATCTTCAGCCTAACATATTGCTTCCAGTATTCTCTGCAGGACTGGTTTGGTGGACATGAATTCTGTTATACTGATTATATCAAAGGAAGTTTTTCTTCTCCTTCAACTATGGCATATAGTTTTGCTGGGTACTGTAGTCTCAGTTGGCATCCACAGTCTTTTATAACTTGGAGTCCATTGCTCCATATTCTTTTGGCTTTTAATGTTTCCACTGTTATTCCAAAATAACAGAAATCAGCTGTTATTTTGATGGGTTTTCCTTTATAAGTGACCTTTGGTTTTTCTCTTGCAGCTTTCAACATCCTCTTTTGTTCTGGATACTTAGTACCTTAATTATAATGTGCCATAAGCAGTTTCTTTTCTGGCCCTATCTATTTGATGTTGTGTGCTTCTAGATTTTGTATGGGTGTGTCATTCCTTAATTTGGAGACATTTTCTTCTATGATCCTTGAGGATCTGCCATTGACTAAAGATTCTTCTTCTCTGCTTATAACTCACAAATTTATAATAGTTTCCCAAAGTTTCTGCATATTCCTACAGTGTACTTTTTTAATGTCATGTTCTTTGAGTGATACAATTCCTCCATTTCATCTTAAAGTCCTGATAGTCTTTGTCCTACTTAATCTATTCTATAGGTAAGGTTTTTTGCTGAGTAATTAGGTTTTTGAGTTTTTAAATCCCATTTTCAGCTTGAGTTTTCTTCAGCATTTTTATCTCTTTACTGAGCTTAGTTTTCAAATTCTGAATTGTCTTCACTTAATTCAGCTATATATCTGTGATTTCCTGGACTTTACACAAGAGTGTGTTCCTTTCCTCTTTAAGCTCACTGAAATGTGTATGTCCTCTTTAAACTCCTTCAATTATTTGATGATTTTTTTCTAATACTATCCATCTACCTGCAAATTTCATGATGTCATTTTTTTAACAAGTAAACTTTTTTAACAACTCCATCGTATAATTGCACCACATTTTCTTTATCCATTCTTCTTTTGAGGGACATCTAGGTTGTTTCCCATTTCAGGCAGCAATGAACATACTCCTCAGTCATTGTATTGAATCTTTAGATTGCTTTTAGTAGGATGGCCATTTTTAAAATGTTAATCCTACTAATACATGAGCATGGGAGATCTTCCCATATTTTGATATCTTCTTCAATTTCTTTCTTCAAAGACTTGGAGTTTTATCAAAGTTTTTCATCTGCTTAGGTAGAGTTACCCCAAGATATTGTATATTATTTAACGCTATTGTGAAAGGTGTTGTTTCCCTGATTTCTTTCTTAGTTCATTTGTCATTGGTATGTAGGAGGGCTACTAATTTTTTTGAATTAATCTTCTATTCAGCTACTTTGCTGAAAGTGTTTATTAGCTCTAAGAGTTCCCTGGTGATATTTTTAGGGTCACTTATGTATACTATCATATCATCTGCAAATAAAGATACTTTGACTTCTTCCTTTCCAACTTGTATCCCCTTGATCTCCTTCAGTTGTTTTATTTCTCTTGCTAGAACTTCAAGTACTGTATTGAATATCTATGGAGAGAATAGACAGCCTTGTCTTGTTCCTGATATTAGTGGAACTGCTTTGAGTTTCTCTCCATTTAATTTGATGTTAGCTGCCGGCTTGCTGTAAACTGCATTTATTATGTTTAGGTATGCCCCTTGTGTCCCTAATATCTCCAGGACTTTTATCATGACAGTGTTGATTTTTGACTCGAGAGATAAAAGTGATCCCCAAAGAGTTGGAACTAAGAAAGAATACAGAAGTCACTCCTGCCTGGGTCTGCCTCATATGGTTCACAGGCTTTGAGGCCCAATTTAGACTGAGGAGTATGGCAAAGTTGAGAGAAAGCAGGGTTCTGGAGTGACTGCTAGGCTGGAATACAACCTTTGAGATACTATAGACCTGGAAGTGTGAGTGGAAGGAAGTTTGTGTTACTCACCAGGATGGGCTGATTGGTATTCTAGTTCCACAACCTTAGCTAGAAGAGATTAGAGACCAAGCAGGCAGGCAGAAGTATTGGTCCCTTACCAGACTGGGATAGTGTGCAGGCTGAGAGACCAGAACTAGACCTGGGAGTGTGAGGATAGCACAGGCAGGAAGGGATCTGGGGCACTTACCCAACTGGGTTGGTACAAAAGCTGCAAGACTCCAGCTAGTCTTGATAGTGTTTAGAGGGCCATACAAAGTTTTCTTCAGGCAGAGTTTTGCTATTGGCTCAGGCCAGCCTAAAACTCAGTGTGGAGCCCAGGCTTGCTTTGAACTCAATCCTGTCTTAACTTCCTGAGAGCCAGGAATAAAAGTTTGAACCCTATGTTCAGCTCCAAGATATGTGCTTTCTAAAGTTCTTAACTGGTTAAAAATACAACTACTATGAATTGTGGATGACTTTTTCTGGAGAAACAAAACAGAAACCTTTACAACTAAATTGATAGTTGGTCCTGTTTTTACTTCTTAGCATAATGATGTGAAAATATAAAACATGGAGTTACATAAGAACATACGCTAATTTAAAAATGTTTAATGTTTTAAATTGTGTTGCTTCAAACAACTTGTATTAAAATTGGAGTTCAATTCCAAAGCCAAAGTTCCCTCATTGTATTATAATCTCATTCATTATCCTAAGTAAAGTAAAATGTATATCATCAAGCGCATGCATGCCATTAAGCCTGCTTCATCAAATGTCTGTAACTATAGCATATTTTTCATCAGTGTACAAAAGGAGGAAAAGATAAACATATCCCAGGTGTAAGCTTTGAACTCAATGGACTTAAACAAAGATTTAATTTTTTTGAGTCTTAACATTAGGATACTTCCAATTACATTTTTATTAATTTTTTTCTATTTTCAATTGAAAGCACTGTATGTAGACATGTATAGGACAAAACTCTGCACAATAAGATCTAACCATATCATAAGCCCAAAATTCTTTCCATCCATATTTGCAGAGGTGATTTCCCTCTTAGCTTTCAACTAGTTCCTATATACCCTTTATAGGCAATGTTCCCTTGGGAAAGTAATTTTCACTGTCTCATATTGCTCATCTGTAAAATGGAGATAAAAATGTCTGTTTCAGGAAGGAATAAGGAAACATCAAATTTTTTTTTTTTATTTTGCAATACAATACAGTTCTACATATCAGCCACGGATTCCCTTGTTCTTCCTCCTCCCGTCCCCCTCACCTTCCCCCCAACCCCCCTCCCCATTCCCATCTCCTTCAGGGCAAAGCCTTCCCCACAGACGGAGATCAACCTGGTAGACTCAGTCCAGGTAGGTCCAGTCCCCTCCTCCCAGGCTGAGCCAAGCGATCCTGCATAGGCCCCAGGTTTCAAACAGCCAACACATGCAATGAGCACAGGACCCGGTCCCACTGCCTGGATGCCTCCCAAACAGATCAAGCCAATCAACTGTCTCACCCATTCAGAGGGCCTGATCCAGTTGGGGACCCCTCAGCCATTGGTTCATGGTTCATGTGTTTCCATTCATTTGGCTATTTGTCCCTGTGCTTTATCCAACCTTGGTCTCAACAATTCTCACTCATATAAACCCTCCTCATTCTCGCTAATTGGACTCCCAGAGATCCACCCAGGGCCTAGTCATGGATCTCTGCATCCAGATCCCTCAGTAGTTGGATGAGGTTTCTAGCACAACAATTAGGGTGTTTGGCCATCCCATCACCAGAGTAGGTCAGTTCAGGCTGTCTCTCGACCATTGCCAGCAGTCTGTTGTGGGGGTACATTTGTGGATTTCTGTGGGCCTCTCTAGCATTTTGCTTCTTCCTATTCTCATGTGGTCTTCATTTACCATGGTCTCCTATTCCTTGTTCTCCCTCTCTGTTGTTGATCCAGCTGGGATCTCCCGCTCCCCCAAGCTCTCTTTCCCTCGACCCTCGCCTTTCACTACCCCCACTCATGTCCAGGCTGTTCATGTAGATCTCATTCCATTTCTCTGTCATTGGGTGATCCCTGTGTCTTTCTTGGGGTCCTGTTTTCCAGGTAGCCTCCCTGGTGATGTGAGTAGCAGTCCAGTCATCCTTGTTCCACATCTAGTATCCTGCTATGAGTGAGTACATACCATGTTTGTCTTTCTGAGTCTGGGTTACCTCACTCAGGATGATTTTTTCTAGATCCATCCATTTGTCTGCAAACCTCATGATGTCATTGTTTTTCTCTGCTGAGCAGTATTCCATTGTGTATATGTACCACATTTTGTTTATCCATTCTTCTGTTGAAGGGCATCTAGGTTGTTTCCATGTTCTGGCTATTACAAACAATGCTGATATGAACATAGCTGAACAAGTGCTCTTATGGTGTGGTTGAGCATTCCTTGGGTATATGCCCAAGAGTGGTATAGCTGGATCTTGGGGGAGATGGATTCCCAATGGAAACATCAAATTATAAAGCACAAATACGTTAAGAACTTAATAGTGTCTCAACATGTTAACATTGTCCTTTCACAGAATCATGAGTGTCAGGCACCCCATATGCATTATTCTTTCCAATCCTTTAACAATCCCAAGTAGTCTGTACTATGATCATACTTTTTTTATTATTAAGAAATTTTTTATTCATTTTACATACCAATCACAGATCCCCCTCTTCCCTCCTTTTACCCATCCAGTCCCCCGTCCCCCCCCCCCACCCCCCCCCCCCCCCCCCCCCCCCGCAGCCCATCACCCATTCTCTCCTACAAGAAAGTAAGGTCTTTTAACAGGAGATTTCTTTAACCTACAGTTCTGATTATTTCACAGGACTACTTTACCAGATAAACAATAATTGGCCTTAGCCAAAGGACATTCAACTAGGAAAATAAACCCCAATGTCCTAAGACATACATGGTATGCAGTAAGCTAATTTCTCAAATTAGAAAAGAACATTCACAGTGATACAATACAGAGACACAGTCACTCATGTAATTTTCTGTGTTCTGTTGTTCAGTAAAGCAAAATATGACCAGTTAGTATAGCCTCTGCACCCCTCTAAATTATCCCCTGACTTTGTAGTTACATGTCTTCTTTGCCAAATTATCAACCTCAAATTTTCTCATGGTTAACAGAAGTAAAGCAGAATCATTCACTTGTTAATAAAATTAATACAGTATCTGTATTTAAGTGGTATGATAATTTATTGATATGAGTTAGCTTTTTGGTCTTGATGCTGTTTAATAACTCGGAAGACTGATTCAATAATTTGTTATTTACATTTCCTGTTCCACCTTCTTATAGCACACTCTTCCTTCTGAGAAAACAATCAAACCTGCATTCTGTCACCACACTGTGCTCCTGTTCCCAGGACCACAGAAGTGGCTCAAATGGAAGGTCCTTTCTTTACTATGCTCTTCCAAAAGCTGGTGTTACAGAGTTAAAAACAGACCACTGCATTTGGTGTGACAGTGGAGGATAAAGGTGAGAAATGTATGGCATAAGCCCAAAGGGAGGATAAGTTTAAGGAAGGGCTGGCTGCAAACTACAAAAGGCCACATGCTGCCTGCCCTTCTGCAGACCGCCAGGAAAGGTTGAGTGTCTGTGGGACATTTAAGCCAAATGGCCACACAAGACTTCAGTTAAAGTACAGAAACCCACTATGTCCTGACTCTCCCCAACCTGGGTGGCACAACAGCCTCACCACCACCAGATTCTCAAATTCCAAAGGATTGGTTAGGAGGATTCAAGTGACTATGTTAGGGAACTCAACTAAGGAACTCCAGCAAGTTTTTAACTTAGGTATTTATTTTGTCTTTTCGTTTGTTTGTTTGTTTGTTTGTTTGTTTTGCCTCAGATGCTAAAATATCCTCCATTTTATAATAGTCTTTTATCACAAGAATTTCCCATTCAAAATGGCAGCATAATTGACATCTAAGAAGGCAGTAATTTGGATTTAGTGACCAAGGGCTGCTGTAACTATTTTTCTCTGGGCACCAATAACATGATCTTGGTCCTACAGAAGGAATCCCTGTTATTATTGAGATTAAATGCCCCTGGGAGCTGGGCCACAGGGTGCAGAGGATCAGAATTGATTTTACAGTGATTTAAAACAAGTGTTACATCAGAAATTTCTTACATACTGGAGATAATTAAGAAGAATGATGTCCCCATAGCTCTCTTAGTTAAGGAGTGCTAACTGGAGCTTTTGGCTGGTGATCACCCTACCCAATCTTCTTTGCACTCCCAAAAATGCAGTAGCATGGTCTATTGGTTCTGAAGATAGCTTTCCAGATTGCATCTGTGTCCTAGTACAATGAAGATGGAACCAAGCCATTTTTCTGTCCCCCAAAGAACATCCAATGTTACTTTATTTCTACTTTTTCATGTGAAAATGAACTGATTGAATTTCCTAAGTATTATTTTAGCCTGTTTTATTTGTATTCAATAAATTATGCTTGAGCATCTGCATATGCATCTGCATAACAACTGTAACCTGTCATAAGAAGATGGGCAAAAAAAGGTTTTCTCAATGCTATATAAAGTAATGATTGTTGTTTTCAAGAGAAATGTCTATGTATCACCCTAAAAGCTAAATGAACATGCCTTTTTAAGAAAGGGGATTAGAAACGTTTGACGCACTGAAGCATTTTCAATTTTAGGATAAAAATGGATTTGAGAAAAAGAATAAAACAATATGTGTCTTTCTCTGAAAGTGAAAAGAAAACTTTTTTGAGAGATGAAGTCTTGCTGTGTTGCACAGGCTGACCTCAAACTCACTATGCAGTGGATAGAATTGAGATCTTTCTGCTGCAGCTTCCCAATGCTGGGTGTAATTAATGTCTATGTTTGTTTGCTAAAAGAAGGCAGTATGATTCCTTTTAAGTATGGGAGATGCAATACAAGAAGATCAGATTTGTTGCCTAAGAAAAATCACTGAAAATGATATCAAAATACATGCCATTTAGGAAACTAAATATCATTCCCTTGGGAGTGCTGCCCTTCGAAAAATAGCCACTTACTGAGTATTTACTATGTATCAGGCACTCCACTATAGCTACTCATTTCATTAAAATCTCACTATTATCCTAAGAGGTTGATATATGTTTCTCCATCTTAGAGTTGAAAATACTGAGGGTACTACCATTCATGTGTTTATATAAGACCCAACCAATAAGTATGACAAGAGAGTCAACCAATACTTAGTCCATACTAAGAAGTGGCCAATTCCAAAGCCAGTGAATCCTGCCCATGAATACTGCTTCTCTCTTCAATCCTCACACATTGAAAAGAGTATATATTAATTATAATTAATAGGGATTGCTCCTGGTGACCATCAAGAACCCTGGCAGCACCAAACATATTATAAACTAATAGAACTAGTTTCTATTTCCTTAATAAGTCATGGCCATTGGTAAGAATCCTGGATTTATTTTCAACTAATTTTCATTACAAGAGTTTTAATCGCTTATTTAACATGTCTTCCTTGCCTCACTACAAGACCCATGGGAAAAGAAAAATGTCTACCTTCATTGGTGCTTAGTGTCAGTACTGAACACAAAGGTTAACACCTAAACCTTTGTAGCAAGAGTAACTGGTGGGCCTGGGGCAGACTCACGAGTGATCAGTCCATATCTAAGTCCCTAGCCTGCTATCCTTCCCTTCATGTTTTAGTGCCACCTGAGCAGAATGCCTTGCTGATGTCCTCACAACATTTCTATCATTCACCTTTGAAACTTCCACATTAAGTAGCACAGAGAGGGCCTCTGACACTATAGATGCTTTATAAAAATAAGTACATAAATTAATGAATAAAAAGATATTTGTAGCTTTGTTCTAATGTCTTAACCTTGGCCTCACAGAAATGGCATTGATAATAAAACCTAAACCCTCACTCAGTTTTTTCTCACAAGCTAACTAAGAATCTTAGGAAAATTCTTTAGCTTTTTTTTTTAATTTTTTTTATTTTTATTTTGCAATATTCTTTAGCTTTTATAAGGTCTAGTTTCCTCATTCAAAGTGGGGATTGAGACAGCAGTGTCTTAGAGCATACTAACAGGCATAGGAAACACAATTCCCCATGTCCTTTACCCAGTCACTCTAGTCATCTTTCAGACACTCGCACTGGGAAGTTTCCCTGAGTAAGGACTTGTCTAGCAACACTGTTACAACACCAGAAAGCTCCACTTTAAACAATGCATCATGTTTATAATGTTTAGTATTTGTCTTAATTATGTATCCATATGTCTTCCTGTACATTCAACTAAAATAAATAAACGAATGTAATCTGCCTTGAATATGAGGCTTCACAACGCAGTCACTCCTTCATTAGTCCCTATGTAACTGCACCACAGATTTAAATAGTTTACAAAGATGAAGTACGTGTGATTTCACAACTTCAAAGAGTTAATGAAATTTCCAAAGCATTTAAACAATGTTTACATTCAAAGAGTATGGTCTCTGATAAAGTATGGAATCTAAGTTAAGCTTTATCTGTGTAAAAATTTAGCTCTTTGCCATTTAATAGGCATTCATTGGTTTAGTAAGATATTATTTTCATTCCTCTCTAACTTCTTTCTAAACTTCGAGCATATCTGATGCAGCTAGACCTTGGATGCCTACAAATTTATCTTTCCTTGAATTGCTGATTTTCTTCCTTCATGGAGGTGAGGTACCTGTGCACTGCTGGTATTCTAAAGGACTGGTTACATTAATTACTAAGAATTGAACTTGTCATAAAGTTTTTCCTAAATTATATACATTGAAGGGAATCCTCATCTCTAAATGAAATCTGCACTTCCTCTCATGCTTCCTGTCTCAGCACATGAAAGCAGTAACATCTACCTTGACAGCTAAAGTAAAATTTGAGGAATTCCAACTTACATCTTCATCAGCCACATCCTCACTAACAGGTGCAGGTCATATGACTTTCAATTCTTTCATGGCTATGGATACTCTTTGCTTTACTCCTCCCTCAGGATCCCCAGCACAGTGCCACAGACTTGTAATCCTAGCACTGGTGAGCCAGAGAGGAGGATCCCTGGGGCTCACTAGCTTACCTGATGTTAAAGAACCTCATCAGGCTTCTGGAGCACAGGTGAGTGCCCTAGCTGGGCCCGGACCCCATCCCTGGGCACCAGCCACTCCTGGGAAGACCTGCCCAACTTGGCCCCAGGTTCTGGCCACCGGGCAGGTTCCCTTCTAGCCCCACCGGGAAGGATCCCCTTCTCCAAGACCCCTGGCAGACCCTGCAGTCTCCATGCCCTGCCCCCACGCCCATCCGCCCAAGCCCCAAGCCTCTTCCTGAGACTTAGAGGCCAGCCCCCAGTTCCCATGTTGCCCTGGACTTCCCTTCTGTAGCACAGGTGAGTGCCCTAGCTTGCCCCGGACCCCATCCCTGGGCACCAGCCACTCCTGGGAAGACCTGCCCAACTTGGCCCCAGGTTCTGGCCACAGGGCAGGTTCCCTTCTAGCCCCACCGGGAAGGATCTCCTTCTCCAAGACCCCTGGCAGACCCTGCAGTCTCCACGCCCTGCCCCCACGCCCATCCGCCCAAGCCCCAAGCCTCTTCCTGAGACTTAGAGGCCGGCCCCCAGCTCCCATCCTGCCCTGGACTTCCCTTCTGGAGGGGAGAGAAAGGAGGGAGGGAGAGAAAGAGGGAGGGGGAGAGGGAGAGAGGGGGGAGAGGGGGAGAGGGAGGGGGAGAGGGGGAGAGGGGGGGAGAGAGAGAGAGAGAGAGAGAGAGAGAGAGAGAGAGAGAGAGAGAGAGAGAGAGAAGAGCTCCCATCCTACCCCGGACTTCCCTTCTGGACAAGGGCTCCCATCCTGCCCCGGACTTCCAATTTGGACAAGAGAGCTCCCATCTGGACAAGAGAGAGAGACTTCCTGAATCTCTCAGCTCTGTCTGAACAAAGTGTGCGGATAATGCCAAGAACAAACCACAAGGAGATGGGCAGACGTCAAGGCAGAAACACATACAACAAAATGAATAGCAATACAGCATCACCAGGCCCTAGCCCTCCTCCAACACCTAGACCTGAACATCAGAAATTGGAAGAAGCAGAAGAAAACAGCCTCATGAATGACATCATGAAGAAGCTAGAGGCTTGTGTAGAGGAAAAGACAAAAAAAAGTGAAGAACGCTGTAAACAACTAGAGGAAAGGGCAAACAGATTAGAAGAAATCAATAAAGTCCTGGAAGAAAACAATAAAGTACTGAAAGAAAATCAAGAAAAATCAATGAAACAAATGAAGGAAACAGTCCAAGACCTGAAAAGGGAAATAGAAAAAATGAAGAATACACAAACAGAGGGGATGCTGGAAATAGAAAATCTGAGTAAACGATTGGGAACTTCAGATGCAAGTATAATCAACAGAATGCAAGAGATGGAAGAGAGGATCTCTAGCGTTGAAGATACAGTAGAAGAAATAGATTCATCAGTCAAAGAAAACACTAAAGCCAACAAAGTCATGAACCAAAATGTCCAAGAAATTTGGGACACCATGAAAAGACCAAACCTACGAATAATAGGGGTCGAAGAAGGAGAAGAATACCAACTCAAGGGCACAGAAAATATATTCAACAAGATCATAGAAGAAAACTTTCCCAACTTAAAGAAGGAAATGCCTATGAAGATACAAGAAGCTTATAGAACACCAAACAGACTAGACCCCCAAAAAAAGTCCCCTCACCACATAATAATTAAACAACTAAACGTACAGAATAAAGAAAGAATATTAAGAGCAGCAAAGGAAAAAGGTCAAGTGACATATAAAGGCAAACCCATCAGAATAACACCCGATTTCTCAATGGAGACTTTGAAAGCCAGAAGGACCTGGACAGATGTAATGCAGACACTAAGAGACCATGGATGTCAGCCTAGACTAATATACCCAACAAATTTCAATCATCATAGATGGAGTGAACAAGACATTCCATGACAAAGCCAGATTTAAACAATACTTATCTACAAACCCAGCCCTACAGAAAGCACTAGAAGGAAAATTCCAACCTAAGGAAGTCAGATACACCCTCGAAAACACAGGCAATAGATAAAGCCACAGCAGTAAACCCCAACGAAGAGAAGTACACACACATCACCACCAAAAAATAACAGGAATGAACAATCACTGGTCAATAATTTCCCTCAATATCAATGGACTTAATTCACCTATAAAAAGACATAGGCTTACAGAATGGATATGAAAGCAGGACCCATCTTTCTGCTGCACACAAGAAACACATCTCAAATTCAAAGATAGACACTACCTAAAAATAAAAGGCTGGGAAAAGACTTTCCAATCAAATGGTCTTAAGAAACAAGCGGGTGTAGCCATCCTGATATCCAGCAAAATAGACTTCAAACTAAAATCAATCAAAAGAGATCAAGAAGGGCATTACATACTCATCACAGGAAAGATCCACCAAGATGAAGTCTCAATTCTGAATATTTATGCCCCAAACACAAGGGCACCCACATATGTAAAAGAAACATTACTAAAGCTTAAATCACATATAAAACCCCACACATTAATAGTGGGAGACCTCAACACCCCACTTTCACCACTGGACAGATCTCCCAAATTGAAACTTAACAGAGAAACAAAGGACTTAACTGATGTCATGACTCAAATGGACTTAATCAATATCTACAGAACATTCCATCCTAACAAAAAAGAATATACCTTCTTCTCAGCACCCCATGGAACCTTCTCTAAAATCGACCACATACTTGGCCACAAAACAAATCTAAAAAGATACAAAACAATTGGAATAACCTCCTGTGTTCTATCAGACCACCATGGTCTAAAGTTGGATTTCAACAACAATAAAAACTACAGAAAACCTACAATCTCATGGAAACTGAATAATACCCAACTGAATCACCAATGGGTTAAGGAAGAAATAAAGAAAGAAATTAAAGACTTCCTAGAGATCAACGAAAATGAAGACACCACATATCCAAACCTATGGGAAACTATGAAAGCAGTGCTAAGAGGGAAATTCATAGCACTAAATGCCCACATAAAGAAGTTGGAGAAATCTCACACTAGTGACTTAACAGCACACCTGAAAGCTCTAGAACAAGAAGAAGCAAAGTCTCCCAGGAAAAATAGACGCCAGGTAATTATCAAAATGAGAGCTGAAATCAATAAAATAGAAACAAAGAGAACAATACAAAAAAATTAATGAAACAAAGAATTGGTTCTTTGAGAAAATCAACAAAATAGACAAGCCCTTATCCAAAATAACCAAAAGACAGAGAGAGAGCAACCAAATCAACAAAATCAGAAATGTAAAGGGGGACATAACAACAGACAATGAGGAAATCCAGAGAATCATCAGGTCATACTTCAAAAACCTCTATTCCACAAAACTGGAAAACCTAAAAGAAGTGGATAACTTTCTGGATAGGTGCCACATACCTAAGTTAAATCAAGACCAGATAAACTATTTAAATAGTCCAATAACCCCTGACAAAATAGAAACAGTCATTAAAAGTCTCCCAACCAAAAAAGCCCAGGACCAGATGGTTTCAGCGCAGAATTCTACCAGATTTTCAAAGAAGAGTTAATACCAATACTCTCTAAATTGTTCCACACAATAGAAACAGAAGGAACATTACCAAACTCCTTCTATGAGGCTACAATTACCCTGATTCCTAAACCAAACAAGGATACAACAAAGAAAGAGAACTACAGTCCGATCTCCCTCATGAACATTGATGCAAAAATACTCAATAAAATACTGGCAAACAGACCCCAAGAACACATCAAAACAATTATCCACCATGATCAAGTAGGATTCATTCCAGGGATGCAAGGGTGGTTCAACATACAAAAGTCCATCAATGTAATACACCATATAAACAAACTCAAAGAAAAAAACCACATGATCATCTCACTAGATGCAGAAAAGGCATTTGACAAAATCCAACACCCCTTCATGATAAAGGTCTTGGAGCGATCAGGAATACAGGGAACATACCTAAACATAATAAAGGCAATTTACTGCAAGCCAACAGCCAACATCAAATTAAATGGAGAGAAACTCAAAGCAATTCCACTAAAATCAGGAACGAGGCAAGGCTGTCCGCTCTCCCCATACTTATTCAATATAGTACTTGAAGTTCTAGCCAGAGCAATAAGACAACATAAGGAGATTAAGGGGATACAAATTGGAAAGGAAGAAGTCAAGCTTTCCCTATTTGCAGATGACATGATAGTATACTTGAGCGACCCCACAGATTCCACCAAGGAACTGATACAGCTTAAAAACACCTTCAGCAACATAGCAGGATACAAGATCAACTCAAAAAAATCAGTAGCCCTCCTATATACAATGGACAAAGAAGCGGAGAAGGAAATCAGAGATACATCACCTTTTACTATAGCCACAAATGACATAAAATACCTTGGGGTAACACTGACCAAGCAAGTGAAGGACCTATCTGACAAGAACTTTAAGTCCCTGAAAAAAGAAATTGAAGAAGATGTCAGAAAATGGAAAGCTCTCCCATGCTCATGGATAGGCAGGACTAACATAGTAAAAATGGCAATCTTACCAAAAGCAATCTACAGATTCAATGCAATCCCCATCAAAATACCAACACAATTCTTCACAGACCTGGAAAGAATAATACTCAACTTCATATGGAAAAACAAAAAACCCAGGATAGTCAAAAGAATCCTGTACAATAACACAACTTCTGGAGGCATCACGATCCCTGACTTCAAGCTCTACTATAGAGCTACAGTAATAAAAACAGCTTGGTACTGGCATAAAAACCGACATGTGGACCAATGGAATCGAATTGAAGACCCTGACATTAATCCGCACACCTATGAACATATAATTTTTGACAAAGAAGCCAAAAGTGCACAATGGAAAAAAGAAAGCATCTTCAACAAATAGTGCTGACAAAACTGGATATCAACATGTAGAAGGCTGCAAATAGATCCATATCTATCACCGTGTACAAAACTTAAGTCCAAGTGGATCAAGGACCTCAACATAAATCCAGCTACTCTGAACCTGCTAGAAGAGAAAGTAGGAAGTAGTCTTGAATGCATTGGCATAGGAGACCACTTCCTAAATAGAACACCAGTAGCACAGACACTGAGAGAAACAATCAATCAATGGGACCTCTTGAAACTGAGAAGCTTTTGTAGAGCAAAGTATACGGTCAACAAGGCAAAGCGACAGCCTACAGAATGGGAAAAGATCTTCACCAACCCCACATCTGATAGAGGACTGATATCCAGAATATATAAGGAACTCAAGAAATTAGACATCAAAATGCCCAACAGTCCAATTAAGAAATGGGCTATAGAACTAAACAGAGAATTCTCAACAGAGGAAACTCAAATGGCTGAAAGACATTTAAGGAATTGCTCAACATCCCTAATCATCAGGGAAATGCAAATCAAAACAACTCTGAGATACCACCTTACGCCTGTCAGAATGGCTAAGATCAAAAACACTGAAGACACCTTATGCTGGAGAGGATGTGGAGCTAGGGGAACTCTCCTCCACTGCTGGTGGGAATGCAAGCTTGTACAACCACTTTGGAAATCAATGTGGCGCTTTCTTAGAAAATTGGGAATCCATCTCCCCCAAGATCCAGCTATACCACTCTTGGGCATATACCCAAAGAATGCTCAACCACACCACAAGAGCACTTGTTCAGCTATGTTCATATCAGCATTGTTTATAATAGCCAGAACATCGAAACAACCTAGATGCCCTTCAACTGAAGAATGGATAAACAAAATGTGGTACATATACACAATGGAATACTACTCAGCAGAGAAAAATGACATCATGAGGTTTGCAGACAAATGGATGGATCTAGAAAAAATCATCCTGAGTGAGGTAACCCAGACTCAGAAAGACAAACATGGTATGTACTCACTCATAGCAGGATACTAGATGTGGAACAAGGATGACTGGACTGCTACTCACATCACCAGGGAGGCTACCTGGAAAACAGGACCCCAAGAAAGACACAGGGATCGCCCAATGACAGAGAAATGGAATGAGATCTACATGAACAGCCTGGACATGAGTGGGAGTAGTGAAGGGCGAGGGTCTAGGGAAAGAGAGCTTGGGGGAGCGGGAGATCCCAGCTGAATCAACAACAGAGAGGGAGAACAAGGAATAGGAGACCATGGTAAATGAAGACCACATGAGAATAGGAAGAAGCAAAGTGCTAGAGAGGCCCACAGAAATCCACAAAGATACCCACACAACAGACTGCTGGCAATGGTCGAGAGACAGCCCGAACTGACCTACTCTGGTGATGGGATGGCCAAACACCCTAATTGTCGTGCTAGAAACCTCATCCAACTACTGAGGGATCTGGATGCAGAGATCCATGACTAGGCCCCGGGTGGAGCTCCAGGAGTCCAATTAGCGAGAATGAGGAGGGTTTATATGAGTGAGAATTGTTGAGACCAAGGTTGGATAAAGCACAGGGACAAACAGCCAAACGAACGGAAACACATGAACTATGAACCAATGGCTGAGGGGTCACCAACTAGATCAGGCCCTCTGAGTGGGTAAGACAGTTGATTGGCTTGATCTGTTTGGGAGGCATCCAGGCAGTGGGACCGGGTCCTGTGCTCATTGCATGAGTTGGCTGTTTGAAACCTGGGGCCTATGCAGGATCGCTTGGCTCGGCCTGGGAGGAGGGGACTAGACCTACCTGGACTGAGTCTACCAGGTTGATCTCCGTCTGCGGGGAAGGCTTTGCCCTGGAGGAGATGGGAATGGGGGGCGGGTTGGGGGGAAGGTGAGGGGGGGAGGGAGGGGGGAGAACAAGGGAATCCGTGGCTGATATGTAGAACTGAATTGTATTGCAAAATAAAAATTTAAAAAAAAAAAAAAAAGAACCTCATCAGCTGCTTGACCAGCTCCCCTCCTGTTGATCCACTCCCTCCCTCACACTTCACTGGCTTTCAGGCTTGAATTCATCTAGGAAATTTTCTCAAGTCTCCCAGAACCAGGTCCCCCATGGCCCATTTTCCTGTATCATGACACACTTCCTGCTAATACATCAGTCACTAATTTTCTCCCAGCTAAAAGTAAGTTCATGCAGAAACTGTCCCTTTCCTCATTGACTCCATGCTTGCCAGCAGATAGGTGCTCAGAACTTGTGAAAATAGAGAAGTAAAGAATAAATAAAAGAAGGAATAAAAACTTTTGAATTCCTTCTCCAAAATTTCAATGAAATTTTCACTATTACTTTTCAAGCAGAGTGAGACTACAATAAAAGCAACAGCTTTAAAAATCTTGCACACACATGCACAGCAGACACATGGCCTATCCTGTGGATAGTAAAATGCACATTTGTAAGTAGTTACTATTAGGTCTGTCCATAAATGAGCCTGTATTATGCAGTGACAACAGTCACCTAGTCATCTTAAATTAAAAAATATTACAGTAAAATACATCGTTTAATGTAAATAATAGCTACCATCACCATTCTCTACACTTTGAGCTAAACACATGTTGTCTCATCCAAATCCCACAACCATGCTCTGAAGTAGATCATATGAGAACTTCTCAGAGAAAGAAACCAAGGCTTAGTATGGGAGATAAACACCTGTCTACAGCAGAGAGGTCAGTTAGAGCACCTTCCTCAGTCTGGCCTCCCTCTAAGTAGTTGTACTTCTACAGTTGCACCATCAAAGGAAGATATTTAACAGGGGGTGTATGAAGCCATTACTATCTCTGCTCCAGTTTTAGCCCTAGTAAACAAGGGAACATGGGCTGCTACAGAGAAATACCTCTGGGTTGATAAAACAGTACTAATCCAGGAAACTCAGCTCCACACTCAAGGTGATACTTAAAAGCACGCTGAGTCCTTTGAATTCAACCTAAGTAAATGTGAAATTATGATGTAAAAGAGACCTTTAATTCAGTAGGCCACATAATTACTCCTATCATGAAGATAAGTAAGAAACATGAAAGTACACATTATCTTGGACATATTTAAATAGTGTACATATTAATCAATTAAAATATTCTAACACAAAGTTCATTGTTGGAAAAATTTTTATTGCAAATGATTTCTTTGGCTTGAAGTTCTTTCTTTGATGAAAATTCTTTCATTTTCTCAGAACAACCTAATGAATTTTGTCACAGAATCTAACAGTAAAGAACACTGTAGGAAAAGTAGAATATTTTATTTGTTATATTTTCCTTACATCAGAATTATCAAAAGTAATGTCTCAAGTTACAATTACTTACCTGGTCAAAATGATTAGCAACTATTGACAATTCTTCATGCTTCTCAGAGGAAAAATAATTATCCCAGGGAGTCGGAAGGAGGAGAGCTTTGACTGAGAGCAAGGGTGAATGTAATCACAGTACATTCTATGTATGTATACATGTACATATGTATAGAAAATAAACTAGGAAAAATAACTTCTTTCTCTTTTTAAACTAAATGTAAACAATTCCCTTTAGCTGTGGTATATTTAAGCTTCTATATTACATAAGGCAGATAGCAGGCTCTCATGTATTTCACTCATCCAGAAGATTGTCCTAGGCTTACCATGTGCCAGAAATCATCTTTTATTTACTTCTCAAAAGAGACTTGCTGACCATCTATGCATGAGGGACTTAACAAGAAACAAGAAACTTAATGCTTCCTATTCCTTCATATGTCAAGTCTCAAGATAAGGCCGAGTCATTTGTAATTTTTAGGTCTCTGAGTTTCTACTCAACCTGCTGTCCAAATCCAGCCAGTTATCATTTTTGTCTGACCCATGAGGCAAGAATGAGTTAAGCATTTCTAAGTTGTTAAAAATAATCTAAAGTAGAATATTACATGAAATATGTCTTACATGACACATGAAAATGACATGAAAGTCAAATCTCAGAGCTATAAATACATTTTCATTCAAGCCCAGCCAAGCTCATCTGTTTACACCGACAGCTGCTTTTGCACCACATCAGCAGAGGCAAGCAGTTATGACAGAGATGGTGTGGCCCCTTCATGCATATTGCTCTGCACACCTGCTAACACACCATTTATAACCCATCAGCATCTCCACTGTCACAGAAATTGCCATGCTATGTTTTTATATTTTTGCAGAGTACACCTGAAATGTCCAAACAGGCGGAGAAAAGCGGACTTAAAATGTTTCACTTTTAGCATACACTGTAAGGTACATTGTTTTGCTACTAAAGTAAAAGACGAATCATTTTATTTATTGTGCAATGACACAAAAACTGTAGTAAAGGAGACGATAAGTGGCAGGTTAAATGAGATCACAATATTTCTAACTCACAATCCAGGGAAGGAATGTCACAAAAATTATAGTCACAACAAAAAAATCATAATTTATATAAAAGAAAATAAAGCCACAGCCAAACTAAATTTCTATGTGGTTCATTTGCTTTATCGAAGAAAACAAAGCCATTTGGCAATAGTGTGTTAGCAAAAACATGCATTACTGTGTGACAAGAGAAAAAAAAAAGCTTGTTTTATCTCCTGGTAGGAACAGTTGTTCAGAGTTAAAGACATGAACTCAATAACCAAGCTAAAGTTGGAGTTGGACTAGACATATAGGCCACAGGTACACACTTGGCTTAGCATTCCCTAGGCCATGGATTCTTCTCAGCACTGGGAGAGGAAGGGAGAAGAGAGAGGACCAAGGAGAGAGCATAGGACCTAATATAGCCCAGACTGGCCTCAACCTCACTCTTTCCTGACCTCTCTGTCTCCACTTGTCACATAACTGTTGTTACATGTATTTGTACACCACCACGCCTGGCTTATGAAGTTGTTCTGTACATAAGAACTTAGTGCCAATTTGGAAGCAATGAAGAATTAGTCTCTATAAAATGACCTACAGATAATAAAAATCTTTAAAAAAATTAATGAGTCAGGCTTTTATAACTGATCTGAGGTGTGTGAGGTGAAGCAT
Source organism: Peromyscus californicus insignis (assembly GCF_007827085.1). Taxonomy (NCBI): domain Eukaryota; kingdom Metazoa; phylum Chordata; class Mammalia; order Rodentia; family Cricetidae; genus Peromyscus; species Peromyscus californicus. The sequence goes on along the minus strand of NW_026294606.1, from coordinate 45,466,155 downwards.
AATCAAGCCAGGTGGACTGGGCTGGTAGACAGGAATTCTAAGAATTCTGTGATGGAAAAGACAGTATCTATTTAAAGCAGCAGCTCTCAACCTGTGGGTCATGACCATTGTTTTCCAATGGTCTTAGGAACCCCCAACCATAAATTTGTTTCATTGCTACTTTATAACTGTAATTTTACTATTTATTGGTGTCTCAGTTTCTAAGATCATCAGAAATACATGTTTTCTGCTGGTCACGATCCACAGATTGAGAACTGCTCCATAAAAGGAAAAGTTATGTCTATCTTTAACATAACTAAGGTGAACCCACCTTCCTAATGATGGTCCCATGACCAGGTGATTGACCAGTCCCAGCTAGAATGTTAGGTCTGCATCTAAGCCAGAGATTCATTCTCTTGACTAGGAGATTTTTCTACTCTAACACAGTGAGCACTAGAACGGTGGAGAAGCCTTCTGGTTGCAGTCAGTCCTAGAAGGACCTTGCTACTTGTAAGATGTGGTGCCTACACCAAGACAGAGCTATGAAAATACCCTTGAGTTCCTTTCTCTGGCCATTCCTGGAGTCTAACGTGAAGCCAGCTAACAAGAGAACCTGATGTTATGATCCATAGGGTGACTCAAGAACACTAAAGAAGACTGAAAAAGCCAAAAGTAGATGGAGGTTTGCAGAATAAATAATCATAGTGGAGTGGCAATTCCATGGAGAAGGAACAGATGCACAGGAATAGAGGGCAGAGGGTGCAAAACAAATAGCAGCAAAGGTTGGACAACTAACAATAGAAGGAAAGCTTTTTGGTGCCAAGCTCTGTGCTAAATACTCCCCATGACTTATTCAACCCACACATGATTATGAGACCTTATAATGTGACAGTCAAGACTCTTAGCCACACTTACATGTTTTGCATTGATTCAGGTTTGACTCTGAAACTTTATCATATAAATTGGAAAGTTACATCACAGACACTACTTTGGCTCTTGCCCTCTCCAAAGATTTGCATAAAGATGGACAAGGTAATCTAGGTGCCTACATGACTAAGGAACGGCAAAATTTTAATTGATGAAATCTTGTGCATATTTTTTGTAATAAAGATTTGTTTGGTGAAAAGAATTAATTCAGTGGGGAGGATGATATTTCACTTCATCAGAATCTGCTGCAAATATTTTTCATTTTTTTTCTTGTGTCATAACTTTTGTTTTCTAATTCCACAGTATCTCTACTCTTGGTTCTCAACTCAAAATTTGGCTCTAAAAATCATTAAAATTGGCATCAAGTTGGCATTTATTATAAGTGTTTAATTTAAGACCTCACCTCAGTCTATTACATTATATTCTAAGGACACGACAAATGATTTTAAAGTTTGATAAGCAAGCTTATTTTACCCTTTTATTTATTTGTAACTCTCATTCCACATATATTGTTGGCTCTCTTTTCTCTTATAAAATTTTAAATTTCTTGAGATATTTTATTTTTATTAAGAAATTTTTTATTCTGCCTAAGCAAGACAGTTGTGTATCCCTGGTGCATGAGCTGGCTTTTTGGAGCCCATTACCTATGGTGGAACACCTTGCACAGCCTTGATGCAGGAAGAAGGGCTTGGACCTGCCTCAAATGAATGTACCAGGCTTTGCTAACTCCCCATGGGAGGCCTTACATTTTCAGAGGATGGAATAAGGGGTAGATTTGTGGGGGAGGCTGGAGGAGGAGAGAAAAGAGGGAAGAGAGGGGGATCTGAGGTTGGTATGCAAAATGAGCAGATATCTTTCCTAATGTCTTTCTATAGTAAGAATTTACACATTTCATCTCTGAAAAGTCATTCATGTAGCATCTGAAAAGTCATTCATGTAGCAAAGTGCTGCCCATATCTGTCCTTAAGCCTATGACTGTAATTCCAAATATTCGTCACCTGGAAGACATGTAGAATTTATTATATTTCTCTCTTGATAGTTTCCTTTCCATGTCATTACACTCTGAATTAATCACTCTCAAATGAAACGTAGGTCAAGACTCTTCAATTTCACAGCAATTTAACTTTGAAACATGGAACTTTCTCTCACATTTGCATCAAGGTTTAAGAAACATATCTGTAGTTTGAGCCCAAATGTATCTGCTTCAGATGAAAATAAGAATAGGAATTTCATTTTCTGTTTTATCTTTTGAAACCAAGGGAGTATATGCAGGAGCTATCACTATTTGTGATTACATACTATTTGATATTAAAAGACATTATGGTCATACAAATTTTACATGTGTTATTTTTCCATGTGATTTTTCATTTAAATTCATTAAAAGACATTACCAAGTCATAGGAGAAACTAAATTTTTTTCTTTCTTTGTAAATATTTTTATTTTATAATTAATTTAATTTTACATATCAGCCACAGATTCCCCTGTCCTCCCTCTTCCCAAACCCCAGCCTTCCCCCCAATCCACCCCCAATTCCCACCTCCTCCAAGGCAAGATCTCCCCTGGGGACTCAGCCCAACCTGGTGGATTCAGTTGAGGCAGGTCCAGTCCCCTCCTCCCTACACCAAGGCTGAGCAAAGTGTCTCAGCATAGGTCCTAGGTTCCAAAAAGCGAGCTCATTCACCAAGGACAGGTCCCGGATCCACTGCCTGGGGCCTCCTAAACTGTTCAAGCTAATCAACTGTCTCACTTATCCAGAGGACCTGGTCCAGTTCCATGGGGGCTCCTCAGCTATTGGTTCACAGTTCATGTGTTTCCACTAGTTTGGCTAGTTGTCCCTGTGCTTTTTCCAATCATGGTCTCAATATCTCTTGCTCATATAATCCCTCCTCTCTTGTGCCAGTTGAACTCCTGAGCTCCACCTGGGGCTTGGCCATAGATTTCTGCATCTGCTTCCATCAGTCACTGGATGAGAGTTCTATCATGACAGTTAGGGTGTTCAGCCATCCGATCACCAGAGAAGGCCAGCTCAGGCACTCTCTCGACCATTGCTAGTAGTCTATAGTGGAGATATCTTTGTGGATTTCTGGGGACCTCTCTAGAACTCTGCTTCTTCCTATTCCCATGGGGTCTTCATTTATCATGGTATCTCTTTTCTTGTTCTCCCACTCTGTTCCTGATCAGCTGGGACCTTCTGCTCCCCTAAGCTCTCTTTCCCCTGACCCTTGCCCCCCATTACTCCCCCTCACCCCCAGTTTGTTCATGTAGATCTCATCCATTTTTCTGTCATTGGGCAATCACTGTGTCTTACTTAGGGTCTTCTTTACTAGGTAGCCTCCTTGGAGTTGTGAGTGGCAGTCTGGTTATCCTTTGCTTTACATCTAGTATCCACTTATGAGTGAGTACATACCATGTTTGTCTTTCTGAGTCTGGGTTACCTCACTCAGGATGATTTTTTCTAGTCCCATCCATTTGCCTGCAAACCTCATGATGTCATTATTTTTCTCTGCTGAGTAGTACTCCATTGTGTATATGTACCACATTTTATTTATCCATTCTTCAGTTGAAGGGCATCTAGATTGTTTCCAGGTTCTGGCTATTACAAATAATGCTGCTATGAACATAGTTGAGCACGTGTCCTTGTGGTATGATTGAGCATTCCTTGGGTATATGCCCAAGAGTGGTATAGCTGGGTCTTGATGGAAGTTGATTCCCAATTTTCTAAGAAAGCACCATATTGATTTTCAAAGTGGCTGTACAAGTTTGCATTCACACCAACAGTGGCGGAGTGTTCCCCTTGCTCCACATCCATACACCTATGAATATATGATTTTTGACAAAGAAGCCAAAACTATACAATGGAAAAAAGAAAGCATCTTCAACAAATGATGCTGGCATAAATGGATGTCAACATGTCAAACATATCCATATCTGTCACCATGCACAAAACTTAAGTCCAAATGGATCAAAGACCTCAACATAAATCCAGTTACTCTGAACATGATAGAAGAGAAAGTAGGAAGTAGTCTTGAATGCATTGGCACCAGAGATCACTTTCTAAATATAATATCAGTAGCACAGACACTGAGAGAAACAATTAATTAATAAATGGGACCTCTTGAAACTGAGAAGCTTTTGTAGGGCAAAGGACATGGTCAACAAGACAAAATGAGAGCCTACACAATGGGAAATGATCTTCACTAACCCCACATCTGAGAGAGGGCTGATCTCCAAAACATATAAAGAATTCAAGAAACTAGACATCAAAATACTGAACAATCCCATTAAAAAATGGGGCGACATTTTGAGAACATCAGTGTTGCATACTTAATGTTTTTTAAAAGCTCTCAATGTCCAGTCCTGTAATAGAACAATTTAATAATTTGTACAAGTGAAATCTGAACATTAGTATTGTTTTAAAACTCCTTGTATGATTCTAATATGCATCAGTGATTGGAAATGACTAATCTTAAAACCTTCCTTCTATCATAATTTTTCTATATCATGTAAGATAAATTGTACAACAGTAGAGAAATTTCCATTTATTAAAAAATCATGAAAGAAAACAAAAATTGGCAAAGCTGCCATTAAATAGAACTACACTTTTACCCCAAATCCTAAATGTTTTGTCAGCTAATCATTAAATCTAAGTATAAATGTTTTGTTAACAAAACTGAGCCTTATATATTGTAGGCAGTTTCCTAAAAATACGTGTAGAACATTGATCATAGTTATTATCTAACCAGCAAGGGTATTATGTGAGTTAATTGAATAATGCTCATAAAATCTTTCTTTGAGAATCCTGGGAAGTGGTAAAGAAAATACAATCATGCAATTGTCAGTACATTATGCTGGATCTCAAGATAAACAAAGATTTTCATTTAAAAAATGAATATAATTTATTTATTAAAAGTAAAAAGAATAAATTTTAATAAAAGAGATGAAAAATTACTCTAAATTTATAAGACACTGATGAAAGAAATAGAATATATACAAATGAATGAGAAGATATCCATGTTCATGGATTACAAATTGCCAAAATATCCATGTTGTGCAGAGCAATCCACAGATTTGATGCAATTATAACTTGATAAAACATATGAATCACTTGCTTTTAGAACCAGACAATGAAAATCCTAAAATTCAAATGAAGTCACAAGACACCCCTAATACCCAAAGCAATCTTGAGCTGAAAAGAATAAAGCTGAAGGCATCAAATGATTTTAAAACATGCTACAAAGCTTTAGTAACAAGAACAGCACGATTCTGTCATTAAAAACAGATACATGAAATGAAAAGATCAAAAAGAGAAATTCATCATTTGAGGACAACTGGTATTTGTCTGTTTATAAAAATGCCGGTGCACACCTTTAATCCCAGCACTCGGGAGGCAGAGGCAGGCAGATCTCTGTGAGTTCAAGGCCAGCCTAGTCTACAGAGTGAGATCTGGACAGGCACCAAAACTACACAAAGAAACCATGTCTTGAAACCGCCCCCTCCAAAAAAAATGCCAAGAACACACAATGTGAAAGTCTCAGCTCTTCAACAAGCAGTATTTGGGAGTCTTTCTACACTTGAAAAGAAGTTAAACCTTTTATGTCACCCTACACCAAAATCATCTCATACACAGAGATCAACAGTGCGTAAATCATTATCTGGGGCTTTGGAGTGGGGAGGAGAAGAAAGGTAAAAGCCAATATAGAAATGAAGAATGATGTCTAATAGTTACAGGGATTCCTTTTTTGAATGAAGATAACATTTTTAAAATGTGATAATGTTTACATAACTTAAACAAAAAGCCCCTGGACTGTATACCTCACATGAATTGTATATGTGAACCTCAATAAAACCATTTTTCAAGAGTAGAAAAGAAACATACTATAGTTTTTATGTAAACTCATGACAGTTTAACCAAATTGTTGTCAGGTTTCAAGATGCAAAATACTTAAGTATAAACACAATAAAGGAGTCACAGGCTCTCTCCTCTCTCTCACTCTTTCTCTGTCTCTGTCTCTGTCTCTCTCTCTCTCTCTCTCTCTCTCTCTCTCTCTCTCTCTCTCTCTCTCTCTCTTCTCTTACAATATGAACAAACTGAGAAATTTTTATATATTTTCTAAGGTCCAGTATATTTTTGTTTAACAGTTTTCCCTCGGTTAAACTTTATCTACCCCTATTTTAACACAATTATCAGAAGGATTCAGGCCACATCTTAAACATTTTATTTAAAAATCTTCCTAGCTAAATAACCAGTTTCAAGGATCACAGATTCTACCTTCCAAACACAATTTAGCAAATGTCTCCGCTATTTTATACCAAGGATCAACTTTTCTCTGTCAGTGGCTTGTTCCTGTTTCCATCTGATACCTCCCCATTATGTACTGAATCATTCACATTTCCACCAACTTTCTGCTAATGATGATGTATGCACTCTGAAAAACTGGAGGTGTTAGCCTCTTTCCTCTTTTCTTTCTGAGTCCTCAGGAATAATCAGTTGTTTGTTTTCACATGCTGGCAACTGAAACTAAGGATTCCTATATGCCGGGCAAGTGTTCTCCTATATCCCTAGTCCAAGAACTACTTTTGATATCCACATTAATACCATCAATATCTTCACAGCAATCTTGACTTTTTCTGGCATGTGTTTCAAACTTTTGGATATGGATAGAATATGCCCCTCTCAAAGGTTCACCTATTTGGTGTTTATGTCAGTATTTCCAAGGTGACTATAGACTATTGCAGCAAATTGTGGATATGGTCTATTCCAACAGCTCAAACTTTGTAGATAAACTATTAAAACAACTGGATTAGAAATTTCTCAGCAATGAAAGCAACTTTGAAAATCAAAGGCACTAACTACCATGGCAGTGATGGAACAAAGAGTGGACACAAAGTAGCATTGATAAGGTTGCTACAATTGCCTTCTTGGAAGATTAGCAACTTTTGAATCCAGGTAGCCTTTCTGGTCTTTCATGCTTATGGTGCCATCTAGCAAGAATGCACTTTACTTACCATTGTTAATAAAGACATTATACATAAAAATTTTAACCTTAATGGAAGTGGTATCATACTTTCAGCAGTAGCTATAATGTAGTTCCCAAAACACCAAAGGTGATCCGTCAATGAATAATGGAAATCATGTAGCCCATGTGGTGGCAAAGTATATAGCTTAGAAGATTCAGAGAATGGAAACTCTAATCCCTCACATAGACATCCATTATCAGGTTCTATTCCAATGAGAGAAATGAGGAAAAGACCTGATATTGGGAATTCATGAAAGTTTATTAAAAATAAGAAGAAATATAATGTACTGGGTGCTGTGCTATTGCTTGAAGCATTAGTCTATCCTATTATAAACATTTCAATGAAACTTGCTAATTATAGTCTAATTTAAAGGGCATAAACATAAAAAGAGTAATTGAGGATGACAATAGGTTATTCAAAGTGTACAAAGCAGAACAATTTCAAAAAAAATCAGTGCAAATTAAGGAGATCTGTCCACTTGAGGATTGACAAGCTGAATGTATTTACATGCCTAAAGTTTTTGAAAATTAAGAAACCTTTTTAAAGTGGGTAGAATATCACATGGGAAAGACAACAGAACTGGTTAAGATTCAAAGAGAAAATTCTTGATTCTGGCTGCCAAGTTTCATCCAAAATAACAATGGCCCAGCTTTCATTTCAAAAGCAAAAGAATAAATAGCTAACTTTTTTCGTGAGCCAGCTTCATTTGGAGTAAGACACTACTGTTGTCCATGTAAGGATGGCTCATCATGGTCTGAAACTAAACCCACTTTAAATTTTGTTCAATATATCTTCTTGAACAGTTATAGTTCATATTTCCACTGGATGAATCTCCACACCCATTACCTCAATGGACCAATTGCTGTTCAAAATCTAGAAAAAGGAAGGTCCCAGCCTTGTGACTCCTTCTTAAAAACAGTAACTTAAACCTTTGACCTCCATAAATGTACTGGTTTGTCTGCCTTATTTATCTATTCCAATATGGGGAATAATGTTGTCATTCAGATTTAATAATGTGGGAGATGGTTTGAGGAGTTATTCTCCTAAAATCCCCTCATTTATTTGCTCAGTGCTAAAGAGCATAGTCAAAAAAGAAAATGCCCATCTATTATTTCTGTCAGGCAAGCATAAAAAATTGTAAGGATAAAAAAAAAATCTAATGAACTGTTACAAGAAGTTTTAGATTTACCTGCAAGACAAACTAGGCAATCTAGGTCTAAATCTTTTACAAGGTACACACTAGGATCTAAGGATTTAAACTATGATCTTCTTAGTTAGGTTGTCATTACTTCTGTGAAGATTGTGTAGAAAAGAAATTCAGCTTTAGGAAGCAAAACAAGGTTCAAAAAAAAGCATGGACACTCTACTAGATTTAAGGTATATCAAAGAAAATAAATAGTTAAAATTTGAAAATTAAATGATCAATAGTCATAGAAAAACATGAGAAATAAACTTCAGTATATAAGATAAATAAACTTCAAGATAATAGACTGGAATATGTTGAAACTACAAGTAAATAAATGTGAATTAAATAGTGTCAAAGAAGATAAAATGAAATAAGAGATAATCAATGATTACATATATTTTCTTAATAGGTAACTTTGTGTCAGGATGTATTTTACCAATGAGAATGCATTTTTGAGGCAAATAATTAATTCTCTTACAGCAAAATGTCTGTGGCTAACAGAAATAAGAGACAGTTGAGTATTTGTCCTAACACCTTGTTGCCCATTTTAGAAAGTAGATATGTGCTTGGGTAGTCAGACCAGAAGCCCAGGGAGGAAAGCAAAGTGATGCTGCTTGGGTCTTCAGAAACATTCCAACTCAAAGCAGGAACCTTTCTTAGTAAAGGACTCATGGCATCCTTTTCCATGGCTCTGACTGCCATGATTCTAGGGCACAGACTTCTGTTGTAACTACTCAACACATGCTGTTAAAAACAAAGGTAGTCAAACATACACTCAGATGAGCATGTCTGTGACTAAGTAAAATCTTTATGACTACTGGAGTTGAATTTCATGGACTTTTTATGTATTCTGAAATGTTACTATTTAGTTGATTCTTTTCAACCATTTTTAAAATGTAATAACTAGTTCTAACTCATGAGTGCCATAAAATTAGAACAGGCCATGAGTCGCAGCTTGCTAACTGATGCTCTAAAAGATTTCCAATTGCACTGTAGAACTTGAAATAAGACAGCTGGAGAACATGTTGAGTATGGGAAGATGCTATATAATGATAAACATTTGGAAGGTCAAAATGGAAATGGATATTAAGAACTTTATAAATATCAGTATAAAATGAACATACTAATAAAATATAAACACCAATAAGACAGTGTTTTATGAACTCATGTGATTGGAAACATCTCTAGATGATGTCTAAATTTATTATCACACAAGTTCTAGAAAGTAAGAAAGAGAATAAAATGCCATCATTGAGCCCAGAATGCATTTCCTCAGTTGGAGCCAACAATGCTGCCTAGAGGAAACACTAGCAGGCTGAGTATCCACTACTCAGCCTCTGAGGAATGGGTGGTGCACACCTTTAATCCCAGCACTCAGGAGGCAGAGGCAGGCGGATCTCTGTGAGTTCAAGGCCAGCCGGGGCTACAGAGTGAGTTCCAGGAAAGGTGCAAAGCTACAGAGAGAAACCCTGTCTCAAAAAACCAAAAAAAGAAGAAGAAGAAGAAGAAGAAGAAGAAGAAGAAGAAGAAGAAGAAGAAGAAGAAGAAGAAGAAGAAGAAGAAGAAGAAGAAGAAAGAGAGGAAAGGATAAGATGTGGGTAAAGGACCTTGTCACCAAGCATGACAACCTGAATTGAGTTTCCTGGAACTGACATGATGGCAAAGAGAACTAACTTACGACTCCCATAAGATGAGTGTGCGTGTGCGTGTGCATGTGTGTGCACACACACAAATAAACAAAAAGGTAATGAAAAAAGATAAATTTAAAGTTTTCAACATCTTTAGCCAACAAAGAAATGCAAATTAAAACTACTCTTAGAGTCCATCTCACCCAGGCCAGAAAGTCCATCCTCAAAATACCAATGACAGTGAATGCTGACATGTGTTTTAATAGATAGAAACTTACCTGATTTTTACTTGCTGGTTTTCAATTCTAAAAATTTACTGAATTTGTGTGTTATTTTCAACAATTTGAATAGTATTTAGAATTTTCTACATAGACAATTTTGCCACTCCCAGCAGAGGTAATATTGCTTTTGAAATTCTATATGGATAACCTTTTACTTCCTTGCCCAACTAGGATTCTAGTACTGTGTTGAGTATACACAGAGTGAGGACACCCTGCTTATTTCCGACAATAAAGGAAACATTTTCAATTTTTCAAAGGCAAATAGGTTATTAGCTAAGATTTTGTGATAGGTGATTTTATTCATATTTTCCTGGTATATTTAATACTGAAGATTTTAGGGATGAAAATGTTGAATTTTGCTTTTAAAGATGAAAATGTTTAATTTTGTAAAATGTATCTATTTTGACAATTATATTTTTAATCTTTCATTCTGTAATTGTGGTATGTCACATTCATGATCTGCATGCACTGAGCCTTCCTTGTGTGCCAGAGAGAAATCCTGCTTGATCACAACACATGATCGTTTCCATGTTTTACTGAGTTTCGTTTGCTAAGAAGCCAAGGAATTGGGCACATCTGATGACTAAATATGTTGGCCTGAAAGGTTTTCTTCTTCTCTGTCTTTGATAATATGTTAATACTGATCTCACAAAACATTATTTTGAAGTGCTCTTTGCTCTTTAAGTTTTGAAAAGTGTGAGAGAGATTAATTAATATTAATTCTTAGGTTTTTAGTCACTGATAGAATTCTATCATGGAAATATCTGATCCTTGGCTTTTCTTCATTAAAATGGAGAAGGATAGATGGAGGACAAATAACACCAAGGTTATTTGCTAAAGCCTCAAAGAATCATATTAGTTCATATTTACATGAAATAATTAACAATCCATTCATGCAAACACACACATAACAGTAACTGAAGAAAAAGGGGCTATCAATTTGAGAGCAGGGTAGGGGTATAGGAAGGACTGGAAGAAGGGTATTGGGAGGGAAATAAAGGGAAAAAGGGGAAGAGAGAAAGTGATGCATTCTTATTTTAATAAAAATGCATTAAAAAGTAAATACTTTATTAGTAAATTTTTATATGACTCCAACTAAACAAGTAGCAAAAACAACAATCATGCCGGGCGGTGGTTGTGCATGCCTTTAATCCCAGCACTTGGGAGGCAGAGTCAGGCGGATCTCTGTGAGTTTGAGGCCAGCCTGGTCTACAGAGCAAGATCCAGGACAAGCACCAAAACTACACAGAGAAACCCTGTCTCGAAAAACCAAAATAATAATAATTATAATCATAACTGAGACCATACCAAATGTCCAACATTCTTCACAGCTAACGAGACAAACAAAAACCAGCCATGGGAAGTATTTCAAATCACCTAAACTGTAATATATAGGAAGTTTATATAAATGAGTATCAACAAAAGAACACAGATTGAAAATAACTTTAATAACACTTTTACAGAGAAGATATTAAGAAGGGCAACAGATACATGAAATGTACACTATCACAGTTCATTAAGGAAACAGAAATGGAATACCACAGCATACTTTTTAGGATTGCTAGCATAAAAAATAATAAATATTAGCTAAAGAAGGGGTGCATTATGAAATCATGCGAATAAAGACTTGTGTTGATGAACTCTTTTCACCATTCTCTACAATGCTCCAGGTACTAACCTAACTGGGGCATCAAAGGAATAAAGAAAGGACAAATTTACATACAGAAAAGCTAGGATCAGGTGGTCTGTGCTCACTGATGGAGAAGCCGCAGCACTATGGAAGCTTAGCATGTGTATTAGATGCAGTTGAACAGGGAGGTGGAATTTTTGCTTAGAGCGGACTAAGGACGCAGATTTAGCTAACTTTGGTAAGCATAGTCTCCACAGGGGAGCCATCTTCAGGCAGCTCTGGTGGACATTTTCTGAACATACTAACAACATTCACATTCAAACAAGGAGAAGGCTTTGCAATCCCTCTGAGCCTCACTTGGGGAGAAATTTAAGAAAAGGGATGAGAGGATTAGGAAGATGGGGATATATCAGGAAGGAATAACCAAAATCAAGGGAATATGAAAAAGCCATATGGAAATCTACTTTCTTATAACCAAAATTAAAACAAACAAACAAAACCTTGGGGGCTGGCAGAAGACAGCCATAGGCCCACAGGCTGCCTCTAGGTGCAGGAAGGTGGATACCACAATACAGTGAACAAGTATGTGGTAGAGAGATGTGAAGCAGTGCAATCTGTATGGAGAGAGACATAACTGGAAACTAGAGAGTAGTGAGGACCAAGATGATCTGAGTGGCCTAGACGGTCAGCTGAACCCATGGTGATGTCTGGATCCATGCTGCCACCAGGGACCATACTGATCTAAGTGGCCTGCATTGTCACCTGAGGCCATGGTGATGTCTGTGGGAGGCCAGCTCCCACCGTTTAAAGGGTTTCTATGAGGAGGAGATAGGAATAAGAAACTTGTAGATAGAAAGATAGCAGAAAGGAGAAAGACAGAAACACAGGATAGCTTTAGGAGGACCTGGATCAAAATCCATCAGCCCCTTCTGTCTCTTCAAAAGGGCTTTTTATAACAATGCCAAGGGGCAGGGCAAAAGACTTCCCCCTTGCTAGATCAAAGCACCCCACGCAGTCAATTGTAGACCCTTCTAAACACCTGGTAACCACACTCGTGGCCATGCTGCTTAAAGCAAGCTCAGATTCTCAGACCCTGAGTAAGTTCTCACTAGGAAACCTCTGTGGGTCTCTACTGCTCCCCTTTCTTAATACATTAAAGGGCCCCTCAAACTCCTCAGATAGACTTCACCTGCCTTAGGTCATTCTTCTTCCCTAGTCAACCTTATCAGTCCTTGAGATACACTTTCCATCAAGCACACTCTGTCTGAGATTGGAAACTAGCAAAGAGAATGTTGCCCATCCCTGACTACCAGCCTCTGGTAGGGGGAAGTACAGAGTTTAATTCAGCTGACTCAGGTCCCTACTAAGAGCTTGCAAATAGTTGAAACAACCACAGTAATCCCTAGGTCTGCCACATCCCCAGTAAAGGGGCAGAGGATGACCAAGATGGAATATCCTTTTTTAATGGGTCTAAAATGTCTATAACAGCCTTAGCTGTGCCAAGCCCTTTTTTTATTATTTATTTATTTTATTTCATTTTTATTTTGCAATACAATTCAGGCCAAGCCCTTTTTTAAATCAATGAACTCTTGATGCAAATGCATCAAATAAATCAATAAACACCTGATGCAACTGCATCCAACTTAAAGAGTCCCTTAGCTTCAACAAACCATGGTTCATTAATATCAACAGATTAACATAATTCTGCTATGAATATTACTGTACATATGTACAACTAGCATGAATATTGCTATACATATTTACAATTTTTACAAACTTACAATCAAAACCAAACTCTCTATAGGACTATTTTGCAAACTTTAGCAAACATTTAAAAGAGATCTCTTAACAGAACTATTTACATTTTCTTCCAACAAGACAGAGGGTACATGAATCGTGAGTCACCATAGTTAAAACTGTAGGTGAACTCAAAACTGTTTCATTTCTGAAGTTTGCAAAAGCTCAGAAAAGTCAGTTCTAATTATAGTCTTATAGTTCCCCTTAAAGTTTGAAATCAGAATCTAATTTGTCAGCAGCTCTGGAGTCTTTGTATCCAACTCCCTTGACCCCAAGATTTGGTGAGTGCTGCTGCTAGGGGGCTGCAACACTCAGGACAACATCACTCCCTTCAAACCATCTTCCCCACCAGGCCTGCCTAGCCATTCTGGAACCAGTATAAGTGCACTCAGAGTTGGATTTCACTAGCCAGGGGATGGTCCCTTTACCCAAATTCATAGCAGTTCCCCTGAATACAACAGTTCAACTAAGTTCAAACCAATGTTACTAAAGCTTCACTCCCAGCTACAGAGACACTTTCAGTTAGTTTTACCCAGGAGAGCTGCCCTAGGGTGAAGGTGGAATTACTGTACTGAGCTGCTGTAACTCTTAGAAAAGCTTTCTGTGCAGCCAGCAAAGACAAACTCAGTGACTTTAGCTACTGTCTCTGTTCAGCCTTTTACAATCCCAGTCCTGAGGTCTGAGCACTCTCAACTGCCTCTCGACCCAGGGACTCAAGTTTACTCCTGCTGCTACGAGCCCGGACACTGCTCTCAAGCAGCCCTAGCCCCAGAAGGAAACCCAGCCACTACTAGCTTCAGTTCTCAAGCAACCTTTCTGGATCTTGGAGGAAATCCAGCCACGGCCAGTGGCAGCCACTGCACCTATGGCTCCATTTCCATCCACTCGAACTATATTACCCTGGGCATCTGGCTGTTCAATTATGGGGAACATTTTAAAGCCTTGCACCTCTTTCCCTCTGCTAGCTGCCTCCCAAATACTGGCATGAAGAGGAGATGCAGCACTAGCATTGAGGTTTTGCCATGTTCTGGGAGGTTTTTGTGCCAGATCAATTATGGGCAGCTTTCCCATTCTGACAGACAACCCCCTAGGTGAATCTAATTCTGCCCCTACAGAAGGAAGCAAGACTTGTGAAAGAGAGACCTGAAGAGTTTCCAGTTGCTGAGAAAGAGAAATTACTAAATTTTTAAAGCACTTTAGTTCCTCCCTTGTCTCATCCTAAGATTTCTGTTCCTTAAACTCAGCTCCATGGCCAAGAGGGAACAGACCCTGATTGAATGATGCTGTAAAAGTGTTCTCATCTAGTGGCACTGCCAGTGGAGTGGAGGGTTTTGTTTCACCCATGTTTGACTCAGGGAAAATTCCCCCCTCCACTCAGAGCTTAGATCTAAGCTGTCCCAAATTAACGCCCATAAGCCAAAAGCTTCCACAGGAATCTTTTCTGGTCCATGTTCCTCATAATATTTTTGCATTTCGACTCCGATACTCCCCTAGGAGTCTGTGTCCAGAGTCCCATAGTCAGAAAACCAAGGAAATAGTTTATGAACTCCAAAAACCTCTGTACTTGTTCTAGTTCTACCTTAACTCCCCTAGTTTTCAAACTTTCTACAAGTGAATATTCAAACATCTGCATACTATTTCCCTGCCCCATTTTGGCTTTTCTTTCTCAGACTGCTAAATCCACAATGGCTGCTTGTTATTGGATGCTGTTTTCAGGTACAGCACTAGGGAAATTCTACTTTTACTTTAAGTTTCTTCCTATACAATATTCCTATACCTAAACTCTATATTCTCTCCTAATTTAATAGACAGAAATTGAGAGAGAGAGAGAGAGAGAGAGAGAGAGAGAGAGAGAGAGAGAGAGAAAGAAAGAAATCTAGACAGATATTTGCTGCAGCCTAATTTTTCTATGTACAATTTTTGCTCCTGAAGAATAAAATACCATTGTCTAACCTTTTCATACAAAACTGGACATGTACAACTGCTTCTTCAGGGTTTTCCTACTCTTACTTACTTCCTCCACACCCAAGTAAGTCCCTAGTTCTGGCGCCATCTGTGGGAGACAAGCTCCCACCTTTTAAAGGGTTCCTATGAGGAGGAGAGAGGAATAAGAAACTTGTAGATAGAAAGACAGCAGAGAGGAGAAAGACAGAAACACAGGATAGCTTTGGGAGGACCTGGATCAAAATCCATCAGCCCCTTCTGCCTCCTTCAAAAGGGCTTTTTATAACAATGCCAAGTGGTGGGGCAAAAGACCTCCCCCTTGCTAGATCAAAGCACCCCACACAGCCAAGTGTAGACCCTTCCAAACACCTGGTAACCACACTTGTGGCCAAATCATCCCCTTATGCAGCCCTGCTGGGTAAAGCAAGCTCAGATTCTCAGACCCTGAGTAAGTTCTCACTAGGAAATCTCTGTGGGTCTCTATAGATGTCCAGGCCTGTGCTGCCACTGAAGGCTCTGCCTGGGTCCTTAGTACTACTGCAGCCATGTTTGTGGTCTGTGCTGCAGCCTGAAGACATGTTGATGTCCTTGGGTTGTGCTGCCTCCAGAGGCCATATTGATGTGAGTGGCCTGGGCTGCTACCTGAGGCCAAGTTGATGGCCATAGTCTGGACTGCCTCCTGGGGGCCTTGTCTGGGTCTGTGGTCTTACTGTAGTCAGAGACTGTTTTGTTGCCAGAAAACATGTGGAAGCCCATGACTTGTGCACCTGCCAACTGTAAAGAGCTAGGAAGCATCCTGTCCCTGGAACATAGCCAGTCCCCAGGAACCACCACCCAACTCTGCCCCAGTTGCTGGCCATCAGGGAAAACTGCTGCAGGCAGGCTCCTCTACCAAAACACCCCATCAGATCCTGCAATCTGCAAGACCCATGGCCTACCCCAATACCCATCCCCTTGCGACACCAGTGGCTTCCTGAGATACAGAATCTGCCAGCTCCAATTAGACCAAGAGCTAAGATTGGACTCAGAGGGGCCCCCTCAGACACAGACACATCAAGCATAGATTGGACCAATAGCAGCTCACTCAGACAAAGGCACCACGTGCACCTATTTGAGGAAGAGATAGGTAGACACCAGTGCAAAAATACATACAACAACATAAACAGCAATATGGCATAACCAGAACATAGCCCTTCTACAAGAGCAAGACCTGAACACCACAATGTAGAAGAAGCAGAAGAAAATGACCTTAAAAATAACTTCATGAAGATGCTAGAGGCCTTTAAAGAGGAAATGAAAAATTCCCTTAAAGGAACTAAGGAAAAGACAAACAAAAAATGGAAGAAATCAAGAAAGAAATTGAGGAAAAGACAAACAAAAAGTTGGAAGAAATCAATAAATCCCTTAAAGAAAGCCAAGAAAACCATTAAAAAAAAGCAATTAAACACGTGAAGGAAACAGTTCAAGACCTGAAAAGTGAAATAGAAACACTGAAGAAGACACAAACAGAAGGAATGCTGGAAATAGAAAAACTGAGTAAATGAACAGGAAACACAGATGCAAGCATAACCAACAGAATACAAGAGATAGAAGAGAGAATCTGTGGTGTAAAGGATACGATAGAGGAAATAAATTCATCAGTCAAAGAAAACATAGAAGCCAAAAAGTCATAACACAAAATGTCTAGGAAATCTGGGACACCAAAAAAGGCCAAACCTAAGAATAACAGGGATATAAGAAGAAGAAGAATACCAACTCAAAGGCACAAAAAAATATATTCAACAAAATCATGGAAGAAAACTTTCCCAACTTAAAGAAATATCTATGAAGATACAAGAAGTTATAGAACACCAAATAGACTAGACCCCCAAAAAAAGTCCCCTCACCACATAATAATTAAACTGTTAAACATACAAAATAAAAAAAATATTAAGAGCAGCAAAGGAAAAAGGCCAAGTGGCCTATAAAGGCAGACCCATCAGAAACACACTTGACTTCTCAATGGAGACTTTGAAAGCCAGAAGGTCCTGGACAGATGTAATGCAGACACTAAGAGACCATGGATGCCAGCCTAGACTAATAGTCCCAGAAAAACATTCAGTCACCATAGACGGAGTAAACAAGACATTCCAAGACAAAACAGTATTTAAACAATACCTCTTCACAAATCCAGCCCTACAGAAAGCACTAGAAGGAAAATTCCAACCTAAGGAAGTCAGATACACCCACAAAAACACAGGCAATAGATAATCCCACAGCAGTAAATCCCAAAGAACAGAAATACACATACACTACCACCAAAAGATAACAGAAATTAACAATCACTGGTCATTAATATCCCTTAATATCAATGGATTTAATTCACCTATAAAAAGACACAGTCTAACAGAATGGATATGAAATCAGGACCCATCCTTCTGCTGCATAAAAGAAACACACGTCAACTTCAAAGACAGACACTACCTCAGAGTAAAAGGCTGGGGAAAGACTTTCCAATCCAATGGACTTAAGAAGCAAGCTGGTGTAGCTATCCTAATATCTAACAAAATAGACTTCAAACTAAAATAAAAAGAAATCAAGAAGGACATTACATACTCATCACAGGAAAGATCCACCAAGATGAAGTTTCAATTCTGAACATTTATGCCCCAAATACAAGGGCACTCACGAATGTAAAAGAAATATTACTACAGCTTAAATCACACATCAAACCCCACACATTAATAGTGGGAGGCTTCAACACCCAGATCAAACTTAATGGAGAAATAAGGGACCTAACAGATGTTATGACTCAAATGGACTTAATCGATATCTACAGAACATTCCACCCTAAGGAAAAAGAATATACCTTCTTCTCAGCACCCCAATGGAAACTTCTATAAAATTGACCACACACTTGGTCACAAAGCAAATCTCGAAAGACACAAAAAATTGGAATAACCTCCTATATTCCATCAGACCACTATGGCTTAAATTAGATTTCAACAACAACAAAAATTACAGAAAGCCTACAATCTCATGGAAACTGAGTAATGCTCAACTGAATCACCAATGGGTCAAAGAAGAAATAAAGAAAGAAATTAAAGACTTCCTAGAATTCAGTGAAAATGAATGTACAACATACCCAAACTTATGGGACACTAAGAAAGCAGTGCTGAGAGGAAAATTCATAGCACTAAATGCCCACATAAAGAAGTTGGAGAAATCTCACACTAGTGACTTAACAGCACACCTGAAAGTTCTAGAACAAGAAGAAGCAAAGTCACCCAGGAGAAATAGATGCCAGGAAATAATCAAACTGAGAGATGAAATCAATAAAATAGAAAAAAAGAGAACAACAAAGAATCAATGAAACAAAGAGTTGGTTCTTTGAGAAAATCAACAAGACAGACAAGCCCTTATTTAAACTAACCAAAAGGCAGAGAGAGAGCATCCAAATTAACAAAATCAGGTATGAAAAGGGAGACATAACAACAGACAATGAGGAAATCCAGAGAATCATCAGGTCATACTTCAAATACCTGTACTCTGCAAAATTGGAAAATCTAAAAGAAATGGACAGTTTTCTGGATAGGTACCACATACCAAAGTTAAATCAAGACCAGATAAACAATTTAAATAGCCCAATAACCACTAAGGAAATAGAAACAGTCATTAAAAGTCTCCCAACCAAAAAAAGTCCAGGACCAGATTGTTTCTACCAGAGTTTCAAAAGAGAGTAAATACCAATACTCTTCAAAGTGATCCACACAATAGAAAAAGAAGGAACGTTACCAAGCTCTTTTTATGAGGCTACAGTTACCCTGATACCCAAACCACACAAAGATGCAACAAAGAAAGAGAATTACAGACCAATCTCCCTCATGAACATTGATGCAAAAATACTCAATAAAATATTGGCAAACAGACTCCAAGAACACATAAAAAAAATTATCCACCATGATCAAGTAGGTGTCATCCCAGAGATTCAAGAATGGTTCAACATATGAAAAGCTGTCAATGTAATTCACCATATAAACAAACTGAAAGAAAAAAAAAACACTTGATCATTTCATTAGATGCTGAAAAGACCTTTGACAAAAATCCAACAGCCCTTCATGATAAAGGTCTTGGAGCGATCAGGAATACAAGGAACATACCTAAACATAATAAAGGCAGTTTACAGCAAGTCAAAAGACAACATCAAATTAAATGGAGAGAAATTCAAAGTGATTCCACTAAAATCAGGAACAAGACAAGGCTGTCCATTCTCCCCATATTTATTCAATATAGTACTTGAAGTTCTAGCTAGAGCAATAAGACAACAAAAGGAGATTAAGTAGTTACAAATTGGAAAGGAAAAAGTCAAACTTTCACTATTTGCAGATGATATTATAGTATACATACATAAGTAACCCCAAAAATTCTACCAAGGAACTCCTACAGCTGATAAACACCTTCACTAATGTGGTAAGATACAAGATAAACTCAACCTGATAGAAGAGAAAGTAGGAAATAGTCTTGAATGCATTGGCACAGGAGACTACTTCCTAAATATAACAATAGTAGCACAGACACTGAGAGCAACAATTAATAAATGGGACCTCCTGAAACTGAGAAGCTTCTGTAAGGCAAAGGACACAGTAAATAATACAAAAAAAAGCCTACAGAATGGGAAAAGATTTTCACCAATCCCACATCTAACATTAGGCTGATCTCCAAAATATATAAAGAATTCAAGAAACTAGACATCAAAATGCTGAACAATCCAATTAAAAAATGGGCTATAGTGCTAAACAGAGAATTCTCAATGGAAGAATCTCAAATGGCCAAACAACATTTAAAGAATTGCTCAGCGACCTTAGTCATCAGGGACATGCAAATCAAAACTACTCTGAGATACCATCTTACACCTATCAGAATGACTAAGATCAAAAGCACTGCAGACAGCTTATGTTGGAGAGGATGTGGAACAAGGGGAACACTCCTACATTGTTGTTGGGAATGCAAACTTGTACAGCCACTTTAGAAATTAGTGTGGTAATTTCTCAGAAAACTGGGAATCAATCTTCCTCAAGACCCAGCTATACCACTCTTGGGCATATACCCAAGGAATGCTCAATCATACCACAAGGACACATGCTCCAACTATGTTCATAGCAGCATTATTTGTAATAGCCAGAACCTGGAAACAACCTAGATGCCCCTCAACTGAAGAATGGATTAAGAAAATGTGGTACATATACACAATGGAGTACTACTCAGCAGAGAAAAATAATGACATCATGAAATTTGCAGGCAAATGGATGGGACTAGAAAATATCACCCTGAGTGAGGTAACCCAGACTCAGAAGGACAAACATGATATGTACTCACTCATAAGTGGATACTAGATATAAAGCAAAAGATAACCAGACTACAACCCACAACTCCAGAGAAGCTATCTAACAAAGAGGACCCAAAGAGGGATGCATGGATCACCCTGGGAAGGGGAAATAGACAAGATCTCCATGAGTAAACTGGGGGTAAGAGGGGTGGGCAATGGAAGATAGGGGGTAGGGGATGAGAAACATACGGGAATAGGATAGTCAAGCTGGAACAGGGATGGAGTAGGAAAGCAATGAAAGAGATACCATGATAGAGGGAGACTTCATGAGGATAGAGAGAAAACTGGTGCTAGGGAAGTTGCCAGGAATCCCCAAGGATGACTCCAGCTTGAACTACTAGAAATAGTGGAGAGGGTTCCTGAACTGAACTGGCTTACCCCAGTGATCAGATCGGTGAATACCCTAACTGTCATCACAGAGCTTTTCTCCAGTGACTAATGGAAGCAGATGCAGAGATCCACAGCCAAATACCAGGCTGAACTCCAGGAGTCCAGTGGAAGAGATAGAAGAGGGATTCTATGAGCAAGTGCATCAAGATCATGATGGAGTAACCTACAGAGATGATCAAACCAAACTAGTGGGAACTCATGAAAGTTGGATCAATGGCTGTGGAGCCTGCACGGGACTGGACTAGGCCTTCTGCATGGTGAGATAGTTGTGTAGCCTGATCTGCTTGGGAGGCCCCCTGGTGGTAGGATCAGAATTCATCCCTGGTGCATGAGTGGGCTTTTTGGAGCCCACTACCTATGATGGGACACCTTGTGCAGCCTTGAGGCAGGGGGGGTGGTTGGGTTGGACTTGCCTCTACTGGATGTGCCTCCCCATGGGAGGCTTTGCCTTCTTATGGGGAGGAGTGGGGGGTGGGTTGGGTGGGTGAGGCTGGGGAAGTGGGAGGAGGGAAGAGGGAGATCTTTAATTGGTATGTAAAATGAATGGAAAAATTTTCTTAATAAAAAATTATCAAAAATTTAAAAAGAGCTAAGAAGCTACATCTCAATGATATCAATGATTGCAGACACAGTTGAGAGGGAGGGATGTGGAAGGCTTCTATGACAACCCCTACCCCCACAACAAATACCCCCAAAAGGGTAACAGCCTAAACAGGAAGCAATTGAAGAGAACTCTTAGTAAGTGTGATATGGATGTTGAGGTTGATACCCCACATTGAAGGATTCTGGTAGGGATGTGGGAGGGGAATCACTCTGTTCTACTTAAGGGGCAGGCCACTGAGAGTTTGACCATGCTACAGTGAGTATATGGATAACACAATTTAGACTTATTTTTTTCTTTTATAATCTTTTACTACATTTTTAATTTTAAATTTTTTGGGGGGAGGAGGTCACAAGGGAGGGGGTGGACAAGGAAGGACTGGGAAATGAGAGTAATCAGAGTGCATGGTGTGAAATTCCCAAAGAACAAATAATAAAAGACAAAAGCAAGAACAATAAAAAAAAACCTCCCTGCCAGGCATGGAATACCTCCTCATGAGTGATTGGTTAAGCAAACCCTAGAGGTCCCCTAAACAATACAAACTATTGACATTTGTGGTGGTTTGAATACGAATGGCCTCCATAGGCTCATAAATTTGAATGTGTAGTCATCAGGGAATAGCACTATTTGAGAAGGATTACAGCAAAGGTTCTTAACCTGTGGGTTACAACCCCTTTAGGGTAGAATGATACTTTCACAAGGGTCATACAAGACCATGGAAAACACTGATATTTATATTATGACTTGTAACAGTAGTAAATTTACAGTTATGAAGTAGCAATGAAATAATTTTATGATTGGAGGTCATCACATGAGGAACTGTATAAAGGGTCCCAGCATTAGGAAGGTTGAGAACCACTGAATCAGAATGACTAGGTGGTATGGCCTTGTTGCAGTAGGTGTGGCCTTGTTGGAAGACATGAGTCACTGGGGGTGAGCTTTGAGGTTTCAAAAGCTTATGCTATACTGTAACTCTCAGCTACTGCTCTAGCACCATGAGTGCCACCCTGCTCCCACCATGCCCCCACCATGATGATCATGGACTAACCCTCTGAAGCTGTAAGCAATGAAATGCCTTCTCCTATATGAGCTGCCTTGGTCCTGGTCTCTCTTCACAGTAGTAGAACAGTGACTAAGAAACCAAAACCATTGCTCTTTGTTGCAGAAGGTACCACACATTTTTATTTCAGTACATAGAGAAAT
Organism: Peromyscus californicus insignis; assembly: GCF_007827085.1. Lineage (NCBI taxonomy): Eukaryota > Metazoa > Chordata > Mammalia > Rodentia > Cricetidae > Peromyscus > Peromyscus californicus. The sequence continues at coordinate 45,443,205 of NW_026294606.1, read as the reverse complement.
CAATCTCAAACTGATCAGGAAAGTTCCCTTCTGCTGTTTAGCTTTCACAGTGCTGGAAAGTTCTATACAGGCCACTGGGGTTGTAAGTCATCAATAGTTTTACCTAGGTCTAGACTCTTGATTCTGCAATACTAACCTGCCAGGCAGTACATGCCCACTGTTGCATTAATAGCATGGCTGCTATGAGTATGACCAGCTGCTTTCTGATTAGATTTAGGGCCTGATCCACAGGAAGGAAGTCATGCTTGGTACTGAAAACGTGGTCAAAAGTCCATGGATGGGGAAGGTATAAACCCTAGAGGAAAATTTACTAGTATTGTTTTGCTAAATGTTGCCAACCTTCTATATAACTACTTATGTTTATATCTACCCATAGGTCTTGCTACTCTAAACTTTGGCCACAGAATCTTCCTTTTGCTGTGGGCAGTGGTTAACAGATTTATAACAGGTAAAAGTGCTGAGAATAAGTGACTGTGAGTGATCACCCATAATTGGGAATCTATATCAACCCCACACATGCCCCACTCAAGGATCAAGGAAGAGGGAAACAGGCAGAAAGAGTGTAAGTGACAGAGGATGGGAAGGCATTCTGTAAAATGCTGTCTCTGGACAGGACATGCTCATTGCACTCATTGAGGTCTCAGAAGTTGTAGTTACCTGCACAATATCAATCCATTAAAAATTCCAGTATAGACAGGTAGGGGTTCATGAGGCCCCATCCCTAGCTGAGGAGCTACAGACAGTTGACGGCTGCTAGGGGAGGAAAAACATTTCTCTTTGAGTCATGGCCACTGGCAGATTTCCCATGCTTCACTGGCTGGTCTTATGCCTATGTTCATACAGGCTGTGCTAATTGGACACAGTGGTTTATAAAACAGTAAGAAGACATGAAATTGGGAGGAATATCTATTGGGCTTGTCCAGGAAGGACGAAAGGGGAGAGCAAGGTAGAGATGATCACAATTCACTGTATATATGAAAAAAATTAAAAATATCAGTTCATTGCTGGCCGGTGGTGGTGCACGCCTTTAATCCCAGCACTCAGGAGGTAGAGGCCAGCCTGGTCTACAGAGCAACATCCAGGACAGACACCAAAACTACACAGAGGAAACCTCATAAAATAGTAATATATCTCTCCTTTATTTTCCTGGGATTTTAACTCACCTGTATATTCCTGGTCTTCGTAATACAAAAAAAGGTTTCATCTGAGAACCTCCAGAGATCTCTTCCTTCTCTGTTATTGTGTTAATCTATATTTAGAACAAAAGCAGCTTCCTACAACACATAAAGTTCTAAGGGACAATGACAACTGCTAAAACCTAAATAATTTCCTTTTCAAAAATGAGCTCTAAGTGTCTGAGTGGAAGAGAATTTGAGTAAGTATCTGATGCAAAAATTCACAGGGTTTCTCATAGCCAGAGAGAGTTTGAGCACTTTCTTCCAGCCAGAGTCTACTGTTATCAGAATCCTTCCAAAACCCTCAGTGCTCGCCATGGTCCAAGGAAACAGATACTTCCATGTGTGCTTGATATGTTCTTCACAACTATCCTTAAAGACTGAGTCAGGATTTGAAACCAGATTCTTCTCATGCTGTGTTTTCACATTTGACACATTACCACTAAAAACAAAAAGATACTCAACACATTGGCTTGTTTATAATGCATCTTGTCTCTAAGACCTTCCAACACTTTGTTGATTTACTTAGGAGGCATCTACAGTGAATCTAATGCCTTTGCTCATTCCTGAAAAAACTAGGTTTCTAACTAATTCTGAGTCCACACTTTTACAAGTTTAGTCTGATTTTTTTTTTTTTTTTTTGCTAAATGGAGAATATTTCTCTGTCACTTTCTTTTTTCCTCATATAAACTTTTAAAAAGCTTATTCCTGTTGATTTAGAATTTCTGTACGCAGAAGGGCTTAGTCCCATGACCTTGGAAACTTCACCGTTTACTTGCTCTTCTGGGGTATCTATAACGTGTATAAAACTTTGCTGAGAAGACCAGCAAAATCCATGTTTGCAGGCTCTGCACATCTGTAGCAGTAGTAGGCTGACGTATTCTTCCTTGCCCCTCTACAATACCTGTGTGTGGCAAAATATTCTTCTTAAACCATGATGACACTATGTGGAATAGTTTTCTTGTAAAACTTTCTAACTAGCTCTTTAAAAGTCTAAACAAATGATATTTGGGTTTTATTCCTGGTTCTTATTTATTTACCCTTTCATACAGCTCCAGGATATTATAGAAAACAGAATGTTTTTCTGCATTCATTATACTAAGTGCCCTGTGATCCTACAACTTTTGGGATCCATCAGTATAAAATAGATTCAACAGTCCACAGATTGTAGGTCCTCCTCAGAAGGCTTCAGGCGATCACAAGCAAGAGTAGAATTCACCAACAACGAACAGCAGTGCAATAGTTTGTTTCCACACTTAGGTCCCTTCTTGAGTTTCTTCAGACACATGTGATGGATGTCATAAAGTTTTAGCAATTTACTTATATCCACAATTTCAATGAGGCAGAACATCCTGTTCTCTTACAACCATTTGATCTGATACTACATATCTCACCCTTTTGCTTCAAAAGACATAATGACAGTGGAAATTTCTGCATTTCAACAAAGACCAAAGTAAAGCATTCATTGAGTCTCCAGATCCTCTTTCTTCCCATGAGCGCCGTGATCAAGCAGGTCCATTGATTTTCCCGTTGACCTTCTGCCTTTCATGGATAAAACAGCTTTTATTTCTGGATTTCAGGCCTTTTGTGCTGTTTCTTGAATTCCTTTATACCCAGAGTAGCTTCTTATTTACACCTGACCTGTCACACTTGGGGGCCTTCCTTTTCTCACTTGAACAGTCTTTTGCCCACTTTTCCCATTACTTTGGCTTCTTTTACTTTATGAAATGGACGCAAAAGTTTTCCTGTGAGCTCCTATTCTTTGATATGTGACATATTTTCCTGTCCTTCCATGAATGTATTCAAAGTAGTTCCATATTTCCTACTAGGTATGGACTTTGTTAAATGTTACTTTCAATTTTAATGTAAAGCACACATTATTTGATCATGGTCTCATTCACTAAAATGGAGAGAAAGAATTTGATGTGACTGATTTCAGCTTTTGTTCCTGTTCAGAAGGTTGAATGTAAGTGAATTGTGAGCACTATTGCAACAGTCACAGGTTATTTTGTGTACCAACCTCTGTCTGGTCTTAAGATCAAACCCAAATAATTTCATTATTTCCCAAATTCTATAGCTACTTAATTTATGAAACCAATACCTATGGGAGATCTATTGGTTTCAGGCTATGACTTCCCTCACAGTATGGATTTGTCTAATTTTCCAATGCTCTTAACATAATTTCACTATCTTTACTGTATTCAGATGAACCAAGAGCCCAAGATCCAACAGTTTTTAAAAGCTTCTAAAATCATAGGCAAAATGATGAACACATATGGTTGTGTGCACTTTTCAGAGAAAGAATTCCATGGCTTGAATCTGCTTCTCAAATAAAGTTTTGTGAAAAGAAAATACCTGAAATGTCCCTTGTCTATACTATCACTAAGTAAAACACACTACTCCTGAGCATGGGTGGCTCATTCACAGAGAAACTATTATCCTATTATTATTTCTACATTCTTGTCTCACTTTTTATTATACATATTCTGTTTTCATCACTTCTCTGTTCAAATGTTTTAATCCAGTCCTTTCTTCCATCATTGAATTTTCTTTAGATTCCCTAACCCATAAGTACCAGTCTTCATTAGTTTCTATTAGCTTATTCATACTACAAAGCTTATGAAAAAAGGACCCTTGCTTGCTCTTCTTTTTATGATTCTACATTTGACCTACCCAATACAAAGGTGAGTACTGGAGTCTTTAATTTTACAAAACTGTGGAGTTTCTGACTAGACAGATAGCTTTGCTGTCATCACCATGGCATCTTCATACCACTGCATTTCTTTCTTTCCCTTCTCCCTCCACAGCCCACCACCATAGCTCTAGAAAGGTCTGGATCAAATTGAGTCCCATGCTTCCTCTGCACTTATCAACTTTCTCCCAATTTTTAGGTTAAACTCTAAGCAGCCACTTAACAGAGTCACTAAACACTGAACTCATTTTCTGGCCCCCCACATTAACACAACACCTCAATGCACCATTATATTTGCTGAACAAACCTCAGATTCTTTTGCAATCTACACAGTAACACCATTATAAGTCTTGTTCCCTAATCCTCCCCCCATTTCTTTGAACTAGGACTGAACTTAACTAATTTGACTCCTACAATGGAAACAATAATGACATAGTGGAGAAAAAGAATGATTTCCCCCTCTTTTAAGATTTTATGAGATGCATTTTAACCAATTGCCAAATGTACACATTAATATTAACCACATAAAAAAGTAAAAAGAAATACAGTAAGTAGTTGAAAACTCTAACAAGAAAGAAAATTAGTTTAGTTTTCTAATTTATAATGCTCGTTTTTGAAACACTCGCTATCCTCTTCCATCCGAAACAGTACATGAACACAGCTGACTCTGCTTCAGTGGCCATCACAAATAATCAAAGGCTATTGTCCAGGAAACACACAGAGCTGGTCATGGTAGAAACGCAAAGAGTATTTCAGGTTGTTTTTTCAGACTGCCTCACGGTAGTTTTCTGAGAGTGGAAAGCTGCTATCCAAGCAATATTCCAATGACCTCAAGGTAGGAGTTATGACTGCTAAAAGCCTAGAAGTCCTTCTTGAACTTAAAAGGGGTGGGGGACATCCCAACACATTAAAAACAATAAAGAAAAAAGCAATCAGGAAATCATGCCACAAAATTTCAACCAGGATATTGCAATTTTCATTTCACAATGGATTCCTCTTTAAAAATGGTTATTGGGATCGTGGGCTAGCCTGTGATACACTACTGACAACCCTGCGGGCTTAGCCTGCAGTGTGCTGTGCTGACAGTGCTAACTGAGCTGGATCGCCATTTTAAACACAGAAGTCACTTTTCACCGAGGATTTCAAAGTGGGTTGTAAGGAGAAGTTCTCTCCCTGTTGCTTAGGATTGATTCTATCCCGACCACTCTACAGGTTTGCTACTCTGCTCCCTCTCTCACCCTTTCTCCTCATGTATACACTTCCCAGGCTGAGGGAAAGGAAAACTTGCATAATGTGGAGCTCTTTTGGTAGAGATACATTATTACAACAGGGACTTCTGTCACAGCTGTTAGGCTGTCATAACAGCTGCAAAATGCAGGTCTATGACTGGGATGGATGCAGTAAAGCCTTAACAACCACTACACACTAAGCACACAGTAGCTGTTAGACATTGTGCCACAGGTGTGCCAATTCATCACCTCAACTCTTGAGACAGGTAGTGCCATCATTATTAAATGAATGAAGACCTTCTGCAAGACCAAACAGTGCTTCCAAGGACTTAATTCCAAAGCTCCTGCTCCAAGCCAAACAGTGCATCTATATATGATGCTGTCCCTGACAGCTCTGAGTCTCAGTAGTGACAATTAAGAAGAAAGGATGGGTAAAATTCAACAGTAAACAGTAAAAACTAAAACCCTGTCATTGCAAAGTAAAAGTTATGATTGTAACTAGAAATAGGAATGAGCATTTTAGGGGTGTGTTTCTAAGTTAAGTACTGCTTTGAAAATATGAAAATTTTAGGCAAAATACTGTAAAATTAATTCTTCTCCCAGTGAAGATCAAATCACAATAAAAGACATGGGAAGGATACACTTTGAAGACATCTAACCTGCCTTTTAAACAAAACACAATAGCATTTAAGATAAAGCTATATTGTTTTCATATGAATAAGAGTATTTTTTTCTTGGCTGAAATTAATTAGAGTAAACATTTAGCAATGCATGTCACAAATCGGGTACCCCTCCTTCCAGAGGAGGAAATACACATGCTCAGGAAACAGTCAGATATACACACACCTGTCATTTTTCTCCTTTTTCTGCTACATTTGTGACAGCAGATGAAAACTCACATCAGACTAAGAGGAAGAACTGGGCAAACAGTTTATTTATTTCAAGAAACTAACTTTTCTCAGGCTGGCCTTTTCTAAAGCATGGCCTTTAATCTAACCAACCATATTTCCTAACATGCAGACCTAATCAGCTGTCAACAGGGCCTTTCATAAGGACCTGATACATCTCCCAAAATATATAATCTCCCTCAGGATATTACTGTACCTGCAAATGTTCTTACATTCATTTCACAGCTGAAGCTAAAACCCTACAAGATTACAGTTGGATTTTTTTTTCCTGAGTCAACTTAATATTCCTTATAAAACTACCCTAAAGACACTCCAAGAGCTCAGAAAGGCTGGCACTTCCTCTAGCAATCACATTCCAGGTTGATGCTAATTCCACAACCCTGCCTTCATTCCTTTCTGCTCTCAGTAACTTCCACAGAAATCAAGCCTGTGTGTTAGTGTATATTGCTGTAATCGGCAGCCCAAGGTGATGCTCTCTCAGTGAGCTAGGCAGAGAATTGGCAATATATCACATGCTAAGGTTATATAATGACAGACCAACTCCTGCAATGTTGGGGGGGGAGAGCAGTGGGGGAGATTCAAGGAGGGAAAGACAGTGAACAAGAGTGCTAATTCAACAAAATGAAAATCATTTCCAGGAATCCTTCCCAATACTTTGAACCAAAGAAAAAAGGTAATCTTACCTTAAATAATCAGTGTGTGTATCAGTAGCCCTGGGGGTGGGATGGAAATCATCTAATAATAAGATCTTGCTTAGGAATTCTTGCAAGGTCCAACTGAAAAATGTAATCCCCATAACCAGGTTACAAGAGTGACATCTAGTGGACTCTTACTGGAATGACAAAAGGTGGATTCAAACCTACTTTTACAGCAAGGCTTCCCAAAACCTAACATGGAAATGAATCGCCTCTACTCACAGAGTGAACCAGAGGATGTCACATCTAACAAACGTGTAGATGATACCCATGCTGCCACTCCTAGACCTCTCATGGGATCCATGTCCCAAGAGATCTCACATCTGCTCCTACCCTCAGAAGAAAAGAAAGGTCAAAGGAATTCCCAACATGACTTCGTCAGTGCTCCACCTTCATCAGTCCCACTCAGCATCATATTTACTGCCCCTATCTGTTCAGGTCTCTAATACATATTCACTTCAACATTCCATACATTATGTGCTCCCTTTCATTGTAAACACTTACCCCTCTCAGGCTTTTGTTTTGCAATACTGGGGATGGGACTGGAGGCTGTGGACAAAAAGGCAAACATTCTGCCATTGAACATACATCCAGACCCAAGTGAATTATAATGGCAATTTGTTGTGGTGGTATTGTGTTCCCCAAAATATTTTGCACCCTAATAAACTTATCTGGAGTCAGAGAACATAATAGCCACTAGATACAGAGGCCAGAAAATGGTGGCACTCACGCCTTTAATTCTAGCATTCCAGAGGCAGGAATCCGTCTGGATCTCTGTGAGTTCAAGGCCACATTGGAAATGGCCAGGCATGTTGACACACGCCTCTAATCCCAAGAAGTGAGTCTTTAATCCCAGGGAGTGGTGGTAGAAAGCAGAAAGATATATAAGGCGTGAAGACCAGGAACTAGAAGCATTTGGCTGGTTAAGCATTTGGCTGGTTAAGCCTTTAATCCCAGGAAGTGATGGCAGAAAGCAGAAAGGTATTTATGGCGTGAGGACCAGGAACTAGAGCCTGGTTAAGCTTTTAGGCTTCTAGCAGCACAGTTCAGCTGAGGGGCATCCAGTCTGAGGAAACAGGATCAGCTGAGGAATTGGTGAGGTGAGGAAGCTGTGGTTTGTTCTGCTTATCTGATCTTCCAGTATTCACCCCAATACCAGGCCCTGGGTTTGTTTTTATTAATAAGATCATTTAAGATTCATGCTACAATTTGTATTTGTTTCAGAACTCCAGTTTTCCTCTCACCACCCAGTACATTTGTTCTTGAACAGGATTCGCCAGAGTAAGACAGTACTGATAGGCAAACCTACTCAGAATTTCAATATGATTGGCTGTGAATACCTTTGAGAACAGAGCAGGACACTCAGCTACAGCAAGTCCAACTGCTCCCTGAATCCAGCCCTGCATGATTTTATTTTAAAGAGCCTTACCTTTACATAGAGTTATCAACCTAGTCTCTTAACAGTGAATTAATCCTTCCCCTCCACTAAGGAGTGCTGTAGACCACACACGACTCCTACCAAAGCCTCCCTCTGCTCTAGTGTAGACTCTTCCCTTTGCTTCCTGTAACACTGGTCTACAACCCACAACTAACTTCTGACAAGGAAGGAGACCAGTCTCTCCTTTCTAAAACATGCAAACATACTCAAAACCCACTTTCTAGTTCCATCTTATCCTTTGGTACAAAATTATTGACCTGAAACAAATAATTCGTTTCAAGCAGTGGAACCTCTATTTCAAACTAAAAAACCAGAAAAAGTAGAATGTCTCCCTTTGAGATAAAGTTGGAATTTTTGGAGATGTGTCTATTTGGTTTCTCCCCAGGTTATCCTCTTATGTCCCAAACACTTCTGTCTCCAACTCCTACCCTAGCCTGCAAGCTCATGGAAATACCATTTGAAAACTAGAGACCATGAGTCTCACAATAGCCCAAACCACTCCAATCTCATGTATTGCTCAAAGACGGTGTTCTCATTAAATTGATGGGAAGAAATACAACTGTTTCACTACAACCTGACCTAATTACTATTCTGATACAATTATAGCATATGCAATCAAAAGATTTATTCAGAAGATGTAAAACCTGACTTCCTGAAGGAAATTTGCTTTTAAGTCATAATTAAGAACTCCTGTAATGAATAAACAACTGAAATGTTTACTCCTCTTCAATTGCTCTTGGCAGCCTTGAGGGGGATGTTATGAAGAGGAAAATGCCTTTTTCTTTTCTTTGAGAAAGAAATAATTCTTTCCCAAAGAGGACATAAAGCCAGAAATGAAACTTAACATACAAGACTGTATCATCTGCCACAGCATGCTATAGAATCACGTCTTCCTGCCCAAGTTATAACTCATAATTGTGACTGTGACCAAGTTACCTAAACTCTCTTTTTCTGTTTCCTTGTTGGACGGTGAGAAATATATTGTAATATAAGTATTAATGTAAATATCAAGATGTATTTACATGGCTGCTTTATGAGTAAATAAATATGTATAAAGCATTTAATAACTGGAGCATAGTAATCACTTATTAGCATCACCTCTCACAGCCGTAATGATTCTTGCTAACTAGTTACTAATCCTAATGGCTATTTCAACATTCTTCCTTATTCGAAATGACATTTGGTTCTTTTTTAATAGTCTCTATCAAATTTGTTCACATAAGAAATGGACAATCTTATTGGTTCTTCACGTGTCCTGTGAATGCAAGAGAAGCAGATGAAATTCTGAAACACCTTCAACTCTTCTCTGACTCCTTGCCTTTCCACGTGTCGTCTCCTGCTGCTTTGCCTCTTAGTGAAGCACGTTTAAATGCTACAGTTGTTAGCTGGAGGCCATTGTGATTTCAAAAGTCAAAATAGTTTTTTAACCATCACAATACACTATCCTTGAGCACCAAAATTATCTGAACCTCAGGAATTTTGTTTTAAATCAAAGAAAGTTAAGTCTTTTCTTAGGAGAAGCAGAGTGGCCGCTATTATGCCAGTAGCTGGCACATCTCTAATTTTATCTGCCTCTTGGACTGCCCAGTGACCTATTTTCTTAGAATTGTGGCAAAGTCCTTGCCAATTTATTTCAAAGTAACCAGGGCCTTCAAAGAAGACTTCATTTTGCTCTAACAAGAATCTCAAATTGATGTGAATTGAGGCATTCAGAGGCTCTGAAGTAAACACGTGAAAGATACCTGCCCAATCTTTAGGAAGAAGTGGGGAGAGATCACAAAATTAGCACTTTAATTTACCAGAAAATGAACTGTAAGTCCTAAATTGTCACTGTTAATTAATTTAAAATTTGGAGAAATTTCTGAAATACAATCTGACTGCTAGGGATATGACTCAGTGGGATAGCATACACTCCACAAACCATATAGCTCAGTGGTAAAGCACACACTCCACATACATGAGGCCCTTGAGTCAATTCCCAACATTATAAAAACCAAAACAAAGTGAAATGAAACACAATCTAATGTATTTTCCATGACCCAGTAACTCATACTTATTTTTAAGTTTAAAAAAAAAATTTTGGCTTACATTTTCAAAGGGATAGAGTCCATCATAGCAAGAACAGCATGGAATGGGCGCAGGAACAAGAAATTAGCTGATCATGTTTTATCTGCTCACAGGAAGCAGAGAGCAGGAAGTGGGGCAAGGCTATACACCACCAAAGCCCACTCCCAGTGACATACTTCCTCCAGCAAGGATATACTTTCTAAAGGTTCCTTAGTCTCCTCAAACAGTACTGCCAACAGAGGACCAAGGATTCAAATACATGAGCCTATGGGAGACATTTCTCATTCAAACTAGAACAGGCTGTATGTTAGAATTGATGTGGGAGTTTATACAAAGCAAAAAAGTGAAATGAATTTTCACTTACACCATCATGAAAACATTTGCAAGAAAGATTATTAAAACAAAGAAGTAATTAACAGAAGTGTGGACTTACTGGTCATCAGAAAATTTAAAGGTTATTAGTGGCATAACCCATTAGGTTTTTCAGAACTTCCAGATGCTGAACGACTATCCACAGCAGAATAGAAGTTTTGCCAGTTTTACTATGATCTTAACAGAAGTAATATTGACATACAAGTGTCACTACCGTCATCAATTAGGTTTTTTTTAATTTATTGTTTTTTGATGCTCAGTTTCTTTTTGCCTTTATTTTTAACAATATAATTTTGACGATAATTATTACAAATGAATATGTATTTAATGTAGTATTTCTTTCATCTTTTAAAAGATTTTTACGTGTGTATGTGTTTGTATGAAGTATGCCAAATGTGTATAGATGCCTGAGGAGGCCAGAAGAGGGCTCAGATCCCATAGAACTGGAGTTACTGCCACCTGGCATGGATGATAAGAACTGAACCCCAGTCTCCTGGGAGAGCAGTAAACACTTTTAATCACTGAGCCATCTTTTCAGCCCTTTCTCTCATTTTTTTTTTAAGCTGAGAGAGACCTGCCATCTTAGTGCTCTCAAGAACAAATTTATTTATTTATACAGATAGGTTCAGAGATTACTTCTGAAAATCATATTGCCCTGTTTCATTTGGTTGACTGTGAATTTGTACTGCGTCTTTATTAATAATTCATTAAACTAAAATCCTCATTTCCTTCAATGACTCAGTCACTGTATATTATTCTCTTCATCTCAAACAATTCTTGTACTATTACTACAGCTAGGCAATATCTCAATAATACAATTATTATTGTATTGTATTAGTATCTGCAAAAGTTCCAGGACAAATTTTTAAATAGAAAAAAATACCACATCATGTTGCCCTCCTTCTTTAAATGATTTAAAGTGAATTAAACTACAAATCTCATGAAAGTTAAAATTTCATCCATCCATATACCTTTATTTATTTTAACCCCTAAGTTTCCATGGATATTTTCTTAGGTACTATTTTAGAATTTCACAGAAACTATTCACAGTTATAATGTCAATTCATCTGAAGTAAGCAATAGCAATAAGAGTTACCTTTCACTGAGACCTTATTTGAGTCAGGTAAGAAATCCAGCTCACACTGTCTCATTTCATTCTTCCAGGTCTAACTCCAAACCACAAGCCCTCTGGATTGTACCTGCTAAACTGTCTCTGAGTTCCTGTGGCTTGCAAGACTAAGATGGTGTCTCCTCCACAGAGGGCTCAAGAAACTGTTATTTACTTGACTTGTCAAAAGTCATATAAAAGCAGTGAGTTGAAACTATCACACAGGAAAACTTACACCATTCCACACCTCAGAGTTCAAATATACTTATTCTATAACAAGGACACACACTATGTTTTCTGTCATCTAGAATCACAATAACTACATTACCTTTCAAACACAGGATGAAAAGGAACTGTTCTCTAATAAAGAAACAAATATCCATCTTCTGCTGCACCTAGTACTTCAGGAACTTCTAGTTTGGATATAGTGGGACAATAAATTAATTTTGCAATTTTAAAGCCATGATTCTAATCTAGGTTAGGACAAAGGAAATTTACTTAACATCTCTAAGTCTTCTTTTAATAAATAAAAAATGAAAATAAAGTTTGATGTGTAATACAGACATTCATCAATATGTACCCCAGTTAGATGCTGTGTTCAGTGGCATTTAGATGGTCATTACTAGTTACGACCATTCATCACCTAAGCTAAGTATGCAGGGCGGTCACACGCCTGCTCAAACTCTATCTTCACACTTTCCTGAGTGCCTTAGTGTGACTATGATTTAAAAACAAAACCACACATAAAAAGAGACAGATGTGTATTGTTTAAATTTTGACATTTAAAAGGATTTCTTAATGTGAGCTAAAAAAATATAAAAATATTCCCAACGTTACCTAATCTGCATGATTTAATAGCACTTGGACATTTTCTAAGGAATGATAACAAAGTGCTGCATCTCCTCACACTTGGAATTTACTGCCTGTCTGCGTCTCCGCTCAGGCCAAATTAAATACACAGCATAATGACCCTCCGAGAAATAACAAAGCACAGCTTCCTGCTCTACTCCTTGGTTGAATAAACCCAAACTGAGGTGAAGAGGACAGAATTTCATTTAATCATCTAAGTAACTGTTTTCTTCCATCTCTTGAGTTAGAAGCTTCTTCAGAAGAAAAGTCTAGAAAAAAAAATCGTGATGTGATTGATCAGATCATTTAAAGAAAAAAATTTCTTTGAAGATTCTTTATTTGAAAGGCTCAAGGAGTGTGAATGAAGCATAAAAGTTCATTGCCCTTGCTATTCCACTCCCGAACACCTGCGGCTGCCCAAGGTCTATGTACTATTCAAGCTTTTTGTCTGCGAAGCATAAAAGCTATCCTAGAAGACACAGTGGATATACCACTTCCTTCCAGAAAATACTACCCAAAACTCTTTGGAAAGGTTGTGTAACACAAGAGCACAAGAAGTAGAATGGTAAACAGAAAAAAACGTACCCTGGAGCCCAAGTAGATAGGCTTTGGTATGGTTGCATTTGCATTGTTTGGGTTTTAATTGGTTAGTTTATTGTTATTTTGTTTCATTTATTGCAAAAGTATGGGCTGAACTCAGGGCCCTTCATATTCTAGGCAAGTGCAGTCCTGTTTTGTTTTTATTTTTTTTTATTTATTTATTTATTTTTTTTTTTTTTTGGTTTTTCGAGACAGGGTTTCTCTGTGTAGCTTTGCGCCTTTCCTGGAACTCACTTGGTAGTCCAGGCTGGCCTCGAACTCACAGAGATCCGCCTGGCTCTGCCTCCCGAGTGCTGGGATTAAAGGCGTGCGCCACCACCGCCCGGCTCGTTTTTATTTTTGAGACAGAGCCTCCCTACATTGCTCAGCCTTTAATTATACATATGCACCATATCCTTCTAGATGATGGAGTTTTGAGGATGTAAACTATGTCCACATGTTTATGCATACAAGTTATAGAAAAGATAAAGTACAGGAATGGTATTTTAGGTAAGCAAAATTGGGTAATAAATGCTTTGCCCCATATTGACAGGAACAAATAGAGTTAATAATATGTGGGTATATAGTTGGAGTTTATGGAGTACAACAAACAATAAAGTTATTCTCTTATGACTACATCAAGTTTTAACGAAAAGTGTCAACTAAAGATGAGTACACTGGAAATGATCTATAAAGATACATGAAGTAGTCAGTCCAGAGAGACAAAACAGAGCATATATGACTATAACAGAATCTTCAGGTAAGGCTGGCGAACACCTGCAAGAGATGGCCACAAACTGGGAGGTAAACACTTAGTGTGCTCATGTTTTTACTGGTCATGTTCACTGCTTCAATGCAGGCATGGAATGGATAGAATAGTAGGTTTAATCAGTGCTAACATCTTCCAGTTAAGTACAAAAACAATGGTGTCACTCTTATTAAAATCTAAATGTAGAACCTTAATGCTCACAGCACAGCATCAGCCTCACTTAATATCAGAATCTGTACCTTAACAAGATATTTAGATGATCCAAATACACTCTGGCATTTGAGAAACATCTGAGTAAGAACAATGTATTATGAAGAAATGATCATTAAGAGAGAGGGGTATTCAGCTGAATACTCTGTCATCATAGAACCCTCATCCAGTAACTGAAGGAAGCAGATGCAGAAATCCACAGCCAGGTCCAGACCATGATTGGAAAAAGTACAGAGACAACCAGCCAAACTAGTAGAAACACATGAACTGTGGACCAATAGCTAAGGAGCCCCCATGGTACTGGACTAGACTCTCTGGATAAGCAAGACAGTTGTTTAGCTTGAACTGTTTAGGGGGCCCCCAGGCAGTGGGACCGGGACCTGTCCCTAATGCATGAGCCAGCTTCTTGGAGCCTAGTACCTATGGTGAGACACTTTGCACAGCCTTGGTGCAGGGAGGAGGGGCTTGGACCTGCCTCAACTGAATGTACCAGGCTCTGCTGACTCCCTATGGGAGACCTTGCCTTGGAGGAGGTGGAAACAGGGGATGGGTTGGGGGAGGGAGACTGGGGGGCAGGAGGAGGGAGGAGAGGGAAATCTGTGATTGGTATGTAAATGAATAGAAAATCTCTTAATAAAAAAAGAGAGGAGAAGGGATGTTGAAGAAAATATATCTAAGTGTTTGGTAAGTTCTCTGTGTGGTAGACTTTACAGCAAGCAAGAAGATGGCACAAAAACTGGATCAAGGAAAGAGCTGAATATATCCTACTGGGTGACCATAAATGGCCTGGAAGAGTTAGAGTCCTGGAGGTGATTAATGCAAATAGGTGTAAAGAATTATAAAATAGCCAAGAATTACAGTGTATGCCTGTAGTAAGAGAGATTTGAAAGGTTAAGCAAGAGGAGACATGAGAACAGGAATTTGAGAAGAGTCTGAGAACCACACTGAGACTTCAGAAAATAAAAAGGTAGAGAGAAATGGAAGGAGGTAAGAAAAAGAGGGAAAGGGAAGGGAAGCAAGAGAGGAAGGGAAGGAAAGATAATGGGATTAATTCTCAGTCTTTCAATGGAAGGAGATGGTTGTGATTGCAATCTCTTTATCCTGACCGATCTTATGAAAATTTATATTGGTCATGGGATTGGGGTTCCATGGTATGACCCCAATTCCTTCATGTTAATGAACTTCCTTGTTACTAGACAAAAGACATAGTTAGAAATGTGCGTACTTCTGTTCTAAGATTGGCTAAACTTCAACAGTAAAAAATAAATTGTTTTTCTTTGGTACACTCACTATAATTTTCTATCCTTATAAGTACTTGTGAATAGATCTTTGATGATGTGGAAAGAATTGGATGTCAGGATCACAAGCATAGGACATACAAATGGTAGACTTTTAGGAAATTGAAAAATGTAAGGGAGTTTTAAATAAACTCAGGCTACAATATTAAAATTAAAAGGATGAGAAGAAGCCTAGATGGCCATCTAGCAATGAGATGGTGATGAAATATGGTACAAATACAAAATGCAATTCTATTCAGCTGTAAAAAAAATGAAATCATGGAATTTGCAGGAAAATTAATATAACTGGAAAATATTGTGCTGAGTAAATTAACTCAGGCCCAGAAAAAAACGAACACTGCATGATCTCACTTATTGTGGGTCCTAGATCCAAATCTGTAGGCTTGAATATATGACCTGGAACAACCATAGAAGCCAGAAAAGTAGAAAGGGACCATCAAAGGAGATGAGAAGAGTTCTGGAAAGGAAATAGCAATGTTATGAAGGGATTAAAAGAAAAAAATTGAGAGACTTAAATGGAGAAGGGAGAGGAAGGATAATAAAGAGAGTGAAGAAGGAGGAATAAATACCTCCATGCTTGGACTTTGTCTGGTCGGAGCTTGGAGACCTTGTGCATGCTGTCATAACCACCATGGGTTCATATGTGCATCTGCCTTATTATGTCCAGAAAACATTGTTTGTTTCCTGGAAGTCATCTACCACCTCTGACTCTTACAATCTTCTCACCCTTTTAGGGCTAAGTATGGACGTCTCTTTTAGGGCTAAATATTCCAGTGTCTCTTATTCTCTGCACACGGACCAGTTGCAGATCTCTGTGTTAATTACCACATACTTCATAAAGAAGCTCCTCTGATGAGAGTTGAGTGATGCACCAATTTATGGGCATAGCAATAAGATATCAGGATTGTTTTATTGCCAAGTCCATACAGAAAATAGCAATAAAATTTCCCCTAGGGCCCATCACTTATCTAGCTACAGGTTCTTGACCTCATTAACAATGTCAGTTATGGGTTCCATCTCATGGAACGCTACTTAAATCTAATGGAAAATGTTATTTGGTTACTCCCAAACATTTGTGCCACTATTGCACAGGTGGGTATATCTTGTCACCATGTTATTATTGTAGCTCACAGGATTCAGAGCTGGGTGAAACCAATGTTTACTTTTCTCTTTTGGTAGCGTACACAGCACCTTCCTGCAGTATGAATGCTAGCCAATAAGTTTAAAGCTTCCAGTTGAGTACCAGCTAGATTTTTCTCCAGCTATGGTTCTTTGACTCAAATATGTAATGACTTCTGTTACAGGATTTTAAAGTTGTGGTGGGTAAACAACAGAATTGGCAATACCCTGTCACGTTCAGTCTATATGACTGAACCAACAACTCAAAAAGAAGTAACCCATATGGGTTTTATTTGGTAACATACGTTGTGTACTTGGGGTATTGCCTTCCTTTAGGAGGTAACTCTAAATATTTTCTCTCTCTCTCCCTCTCGCTCTCTCTCTCTCCCCTCCCTATCTCCTTTTCTCCCTCTCTCTCTCCCTCTCTCCCTTTCTCCCTCTCTCCCTCTCTCTATGTATGTGTGTTAGGAAACTCTACAGTATTAGTTTACATATGGTTTTTCAAAAGGCCTTTAGTGGTAGGTATTGTTCCCAGTATTCCTTCCTCTACCCTTTCCTCTCATTCCACAATCCATTTAACCCTTCCTGTTCTACTCCCCACCTTTTCCATTATAACCTTATATTCTATTTTCCCTTCCTTGAAATATCCCTTCCTCCTCAATGGTCCATTACTAGTCCTTACTAGTGACTTAACCTCTATGTTTATAATAAATGAAACACACATACACAAAACTTAAAAGCTAACACTCACATATGAGAAAAAAATCATATCGAGTGTTTGTCGTTCTCAGTCTAGGTTACAGAAGTCTGGATGGTTTTTTTCTAGTTCTAGTCATTTACTTATAAATTTTATAACTTCATATTTCTTAACAGAAACAGCAAAAAATCTTTCTATAGTTTCTACTTTTATTTAACTTGTTGAGTTTTAAAAATTTGCCAACAGGCCAGGCGGTGGTGGCGCACGCCTTTAATCCCAGCACTCGGGAGGCAGAGCCAGGCGGATCTCTGTGAGTTCGAGGCCAGCCTGGGCTACCAAGTGAGTTCCAGGAGAGGCGCAAAGCTACACAGAGAAACCCTGTCTCGAAAAACCAAAAAAAAAAAAAAAAAAAAAAAAAAAAAAAAAAAAAAAAAATTGCCAACAAACTGAATATAATGACACATACCTGAATCCTATTATGCAGAAGGCTAAGATAAGAAGATCAAAAGTTCAAGGCCTGACTGGGCTACATAGCAAGACCCTGTCTCAAAAACACATAAAAAATAAAAGTCAGCAGTCAAAGAATTAAGAAGCAAAGTACATCAATGGATAAATGATATGAGTAGTTAAGAACTACATGTTTCTAAAACAACATATAATGAGGAATCACTGTTTCTCAAAAATATATATTCTGTGTGTTCAAGGTCTCTGATTATCTAAATGGAGTTCAACAATGGAATGAAAGCAAGCTGTGAACCTTAACAACCTCCCAAAACTATCAGGATCTTTATTATAGACACTGGGCTAAAAACTCAGACAATAAGAAGCAAATTAAAAGCAAAACTGTAATTATCATAGGAAAGTTAATTATAATTACCTTGGAATTCACTCATGAAATATTCTTTGGGTCTATTCAAAAATTGTGAACAGACAAGAATCTTGAAGAATATCTAGGACCCATCTTGCTATATTAGTTTCATTCAATTTGCATTTAATCTTTAATCACTGTGCTGAACCAGTTCTCTACAAAGAGGAAACAGATTAATTCTATGCTCCTAAGGAAAGACCAAAGTCGATCTCATTTCTTACCATCAACTGTGATCAAGTAAGCCTTCTATCCGTTTAATATGGCTGAGATGACTGAACCACAAAGTACTTCTCTATCCTTGAAGAAAATCACACACACACAGAGAGAGAGAGAGAGAGAGAGAGAGAGAGAGAGAGAGAGAGAGAGAGAGAGAGAGAGAGAGTGTCTTTTAAACACTTAACCTTCTAAAACAAGGGCCAAAAATTCTGAATTCCTTTGTCCCTCACAGTAAAACAATTAAGAGCTTATTCAGGATGCCGGAATTCTAGGTATGGATGCCTAGGAGAGATAGTTAAGGTCTATAGCAAGTTTTTAAAATGGATATTCTAGTTTTATCAAAAAAAGAAACTTTTATAGTTTGTAATGTGACTTAGAATTATCCTACAAAGCTTTCCAACTCAGAAATGCTGCTTTCTCCATATACATCAAAGGATGAAGCCTGGATTTCCATTATTTGAGATGAATTCACATAAATTCTAACATTGTGCTTTGCTAAAAAAAAAAAAAAAAAACCCTTGAGAATTTTCCTCATCAATTATAATTATGAATCACTTAACCATACACCTGATCTAGGAGCAAACTGGATGGGAAGAAATAGTGAAAAGAGTTGAAGGGACCTGAAACCACAGCACACTCCTATCATTGGTAGAATAATGGAAAATGTCTAAACACAGAACCAAGAGGCCACTATTGGAAACTCCCCATTCAAACTATGTGTGAGATTTTTTTTTTTAAATCTGGAAAATAAGAAGGCTGAATCTAAGTATTTCTACCCAGCTCAAAAATACAATGACTTTTATGAATCAAAGTAGGAAGGTCTAGTTAGATGTTTAGAGCCAGCCACAAGAAAATCTTAGTTGGGGAAGCAAATGTCGCTAAGGTGGTCAAGAATCATTAGTGGGGACAAAAAAGGAGGCACTGAAGAAATCCTCCAAACTTATAATTATCCCAGAAGGTAACTCAACTTGAGAAAAGCAGCTATACCAAGAAATCATAGCAAAGTCTCAGGTATAAAATGGTCATAAACAGAACAAGAGAGGGAAGCATGCTGGGCTCACAGTGGATTATACTTTCCTCAAATATGGGTTTAAAAGTAATGGAAATAAAACTAAACCTGCCCAAGGAAATAATCTCTTAACATTGAAAGGACAACTGGAAGTACTGATGGATTTCCTAGCAAACAAAAAAATTCCAAGTTTTTTGTTTCTTGTCAAGAATACACATGTTGAAATAGCTAGAGCTAAATCCATTCCTTTATTAAGCAGATACTTCTAGGGTACACTGCCTACATTTCTATTGAATATGAGAGAAATGATGAGAAAGACCCCCTTCCTCTTAAATTCATGATGTATTACGGAAAGTTTGACAAATGAAAGGAAATGCAAAGAAATATGCAACTAGGCTAAGCTAAGGCTAGTGGCTTGGAAGACATAGTAGAGCTTTTATTTCTAAAGAATCACAGTTTCTTCACATATTCATTTGCACTAGCCAAAGTCCAGAATTTCTGAGGTTTAGACACTTAATAAAGAACAGCAGCTCAAACCATCTGTTTTTCTCCAAGGATGGAGATCCATCACACGCAAATTTTCACTTCACCCTAACCCTGTGAGAATATTATTGTCAGATGGAGAAGGAAGGTAACATTTGTTTTATAGCTAGCATGATAATTCACAATGCTTTATAAAGTAGCTACAGTCAATGGCATAACAGAAGCTTTTGGGTGAAAGAAAAATAAAAAGAAAGAAATGAAGAAACCATCATATTACAAGCTCCAAAGTAATTCCTTTTCTATAAGTTCCTTCGATCCACTTAAGTGTTCTGTTACAAATCTTCTTGTGAAGAAATATGAAAAAAATTAAGGAGAACAACTGAACCTTGCTATAATAAGTCATAGACACATTACAGAACCATGCTGGAGGGGTTGTAAAAAAAAATTAATTCCCAGAGTCCTGTTGTACAGATCTGCAGATTACAGTAATGAAGGTTAAATTGTACCTGATAAGGAACAATGCTGCCATGAGCTGTGCCCCAGCGTTTTGCTTCCTTTTGACCAATAAGATAATTAGCAGCTACTTGGGTCAAACATGCCACCTGCCAGAATAAAAATAGAAAGAAAAAGTTAATTTACCTGTAATCATTAACAAAATGTTATAGTATAAACCCATTTCACTTCTTGTCATCATAGAGGGGAAAAGACAAATTCAGTGAGAACATATACATGTCTGTATTCTCTTCATACAAATAGAGAACATTATTACATGACTAAATAATGATCAGTTTAGAAATATAAACACAGAAAATTTCATCTCCTGAAAAGGCCATCTGTAGGCAGATGTCAGTCAAGCCAACAGCACCTTGATCTAGCCATGGGCAAAAAACAAACAAACAAACAAAAAAGCCACAAGAAGATATGTCAGCAACTAGCATATGAACCTCCCTTCTCTGGCTACGCCCTTGTTCTTTTCGTCATAACACCAAAAAGCCTGCATCATCACTAAGGCCAGGGAACCAAAGCAAGGAGCTACAGTCTTCTGAGCTTTTCAACATATAAAGAGAAATCATGCCAAGCTTCTATTTATTTAGCCAGATTAGTTGCATTTTGGGAAAAAAATGCCCAAGCATTTTTGACATAGGAAAATGAGATTTTTTTAATTCATTAATAAACCTTTCTTCCCACCCCTTCGCATCCATCAATGCCTGAGTCAGGTGGGAGAGCTGGCCCTGAAGTCAGAAGGGCAGGAGAGCTGCCCCTGCCCACCACTATCAGCAATACTTGGAAGAGCAGGCCCTGTACCTTGCAGG
Source organism: Peromyscus californicus insignis (assembly GCF_007827085.1). NCBI lineage: Eukaryota > Metazoa > Chordata > Mammalia > Rodentia > Cricetidae > Peromyscus > Peromyscus californicus. The sequence goes on along the minus strand of NW_026294606.1, from coordinate 45,422,111 downwards.
GGCAGCACAATAGATCCAACTCCATTGGCAGAGGTGTGGGCAAGCCAGCCCCAATATTGTGAGCATGGAAGAGCTGTCCCTATTATTCACCTGTCATGAGGTGACAAGAGCAGGAGAGAGATGCCCCCCACCCCACCCCACCCCTGCCCATCAATGCCTGAGGCAGGTGGGAAAGCTGGCCCTGAGGTCAAGGGGGAAGGGAAGCTAGCCCTGCCCCTCATCTGCTGCAGCATCCGGGAGAGTGGCCCTACACCATGCCTGGGCAACACAGTATAGCTGGCCCTGAAGGTGTAGATGTGGGAGATCTGATTCTGAGGACATGAAACAGGAGAACTGGCCCCACCCTTTGCTCACTGCTGCAAAGGGTGAACTCACCAAGGCAATGCAGGAGAGCTTACTCTGATGATGAGGACAAGCTGGCAGGCTGACCAATCCTGCAACTACCCAGGCCCAGAACCAGGGTTATGAGTTGTCGCATACCAATATCCACACTATCTGTGATCTGTTTGAGCACCTGAAGGGACTGGATCCTGAAGACCCAAAGCTGTAAGATTTCTACAACATAGGGCAACAGCAGGATAACCAAGAGGAGTCCCAGTGAGGGCCCAGCATTAATAGTATAACAGAAACCAGAGGCCTCAAACCAGACCAATGACTCTTTGCAATGAACACTTACAAGTAAAGATATGTGGACAAAAGGGTTTATTGAGTGACCCATTATGTCACACTACAACTTCCATGATGACATCACATCCCGCCCTTTTTTTTTTTCCTTTTTTCTTTTCTCTCTTAAATTTTATCTGGGAGAGGGGGCTGCAAGGACAGAGGGCAGATATGCAGGGACAGGAAATGAATGAGATTGAGATGCATGATGTGAAAGACACAAAGAATAAATAAAAAGAAAGTTAAAAATAAAATAAAAGTAAGTAATTTAAGCAAAAATTACTATACCTCTCTCAATTTGGTCTGATTCCCCATGCTTTCATTATTAGGCTTATTTTGTTTTTGAGCACCATAGATCTATTTAGGAGTCATCTGAAACCTCAACTTCATTCTCCGAATCTTAGTGTTCTGTGAACAGATCCTGAAAAACCTCATATTTTGGGTTCAGTTGGCTTGTTGGTGGTCTGAGAGTTGAGGCAGAGCCTCAGTCTATAATCAGGCTACCCAGGAACAAACTTTATAGGCCAGGCTAGCTTCAAACTTGCAGCAATTCTCCTTCCTCATCCTGCTGTATACTGGGATCATAGGCACACCTGGAAACTTTCAGGTCCACATAAGGATAATGGAAGAATTTCTGTGACCATCCACAGGGATCTTAGGATCCCTGAATATGCAGGCCTCCAAAGATCAGGACTATGAAAGGGTGATAAATGATATTTTATAATTACAGGAAAAAAACCATCTGGCTTCATGACACAGCTTTGCTATAGCACTTGCTTAATTTTCCTTTTCCAGATCATCAGTTGTAACTAGGAACCTACCAAGCCTGTAATTCAAACACACCCCAAACTGACAGTAGCTTCTGGAACAACTCAGGTATTGATTTTTCATGGCAAGGTGCCTTAACCATTTCTTGCCCAGTGCCTGGAATAAGAACTGTACTTCCTACAAGAGATGTCAATGGGAATCATGCTGAGTGAATCTTGCTGCTGTATCAGCCATTTTCCTTTATTATAGAGAATGACTTTCTTTTTTTTTTTTGTTCATTTACTGCTCTGCTGAAATTGAAACTGCCTTGTGGCAGCTGGTTTGGCTGTACTACCCAGGTGGCGAAACTAATAAATTCTGAGTCATCCACTTCTGGACTTCCATCTGGTCTTGGGCATTTGAACCATGAAAACACTCCAGGGCTGCTTGGGCTGCCTAGTGCTAATGATCATTTCACAGACCACTTCTGTGTCTTTCAAAATGCAAAATCAAAAGAACATTTTGTAGTGAAAATGCCCTGGAAGGGAATTCCAGATTCATGGTTTCTAAGTTTTGCCAACTTCCAAGTGGGTACATGACTGTTGGCATCTAATTTAACCTCTTTGACCCCCAAACACTTTCTCTATAAAGTTATGCTCATTTTAGCCAAACTTTCAGGTTTTAAAGTACTTCAAAATCAAATAAAATATTTGAAATCCTAATATATAGGCAGATAATATCCCAAGTGCTTGAAATGAAGCATATTGTGTAACTAACCACAGAGAGTATGAACACAATTTACAAAATAGTAAATGATCTCAAAGTTTTCAATTAACATCTGTACTTCTAACCCTACTATTCCTTTAAGCTGTCAAATAATAAGACAAAAGGGATGCAATTATAGCCATTTTCTCGTGATGCCTCTTGCTGAATTTTGGAGACATTTTCTGAAGTCTGAATTCTGTAAGACAGATACTTCTTTCACATATATCTTTTGTGGTCCTATGTATTTTTTCTTTCAAAGAAATCCCAGTCAAAGTCACTTTCTAAGACACTGATGATACTACAAGACAAGAATTCAAATTCATAAAGATAAATATTGCAAGAAATTAATCACTATATTTGTATTACATATATTCTTTAAAATCAGAAAAGATGCATGAAGCAGTAGATTGGGAGATGATCACAAGCAAAACTGCAAACCCTGAAATGAGATAAGTAAGGGCTAGACCCAAGGCTGAATATCAACCTGGCTACCTTATTTCTTATCTACCTTATTTTTCTCTTTCAATTTTGTGTGTGTGTGTGTGTGTGTGTGTGTGTGTGTGTGTGTGTGTGTGTGTGTGTGTGTTGTGAGTTAGGGTCTCTCTACATAGCCCTTGATGTCTTGAAATTCAGTAAGAAGACCAGGCTAGCCTGGAACTCACAGAGATTGACCTGCCTAGCCCTTTCAATTTTTTACTTCTGTTTGCCTGACTCTGCCTTAATTAGAGTGAATTTGAATTAAATACCAGAATTTATCTCTCAAATTGCTTCTAAATAGAAGATACTATCCATTTTCTTTATATATCAGTAATTAATCCTCAATGTGTTTCAGAATTAGCAGATTCTCAAAGGACAGAAAGGTTAAATAAGATTTTATACCAGTTGTCATTAAAATAAAACCATGATTTGTTAGTAACTTCTCAAAGACAAAGTTGGATAGGGGAAGAATTCTATTTTTGAAAAGAGAGCAATGGGGCTAAACTTAGCAGTTCAATACTTAAAGAGGGCATACAGATCTGAGAGTAATCTGCTGTTTATAGGGCTGTATTTTAAGGCAGGGGAAGGGGGAGAAAGTCAACAGCTATGAGGTGATTTTGTATGAAAAATCAGAGGTTTCTTGGGCAATTAGTGACAAATTTTTCACAAATTAAAAGAATGCAGGATGTGACTTTTAGGTTAATAACTACATACTAAACACTCATTCTAAATATTGCATTAGATCATTACTTTCATCCCCTAAACTTAGGCTCATTATTTCATCAAGTGGACGCTATATAATTTACTCAGAATGTTGCTTTTATATGGCTTCATCTAAACAAAAAAGCCAACTTTGGTTTAATAATAATAATTCTGCAGTAAATCTATTATTTTAAATAACATAGTGGTCATGATAGTCTTTGTATCTAACCAGAAGTCCAATGGGGACTAACCTAAGTGGATCACAAAGGGCACAGCCCCTAGAGACTTGAGGAAGGTTGTGCTCTTTTATTTTACACAAACAGCCTCATGATGCCTCTCACCACCTGACCACAAGCTACATTTCCAGCAAGCAAACTGAAGCAATAAAATATTTCATCTACAAAAGAAAAACAACTTTGAGAGCAAAAAAGAAAACTATAACTATGGTCCATTGCACCAAAACAGGTCATTTTCCTCCTGCAGCCCTGTATATTCTGGCCAATAACTATGTTACATTAAATACCAAGCAAACATTCACTTACCCATCTCTCTATCCAATCTTAATCATCAATTTTAACATCATCTTTTCCATTAGGCCCCATGTTCTTTACCTAAGTAATAAAATATTTCCTAACTTTAAATGAACAGAGTACCTGAATACAACTACTTTCTGCTATGTTTTCTAAGGTGAGCTTGTTCTACAATTACAAGGTAATAAGATGTCAAAACTAAAAGGCACTAGATTAGGTCTTCCCCAAACATAGCTATGGATATATCACTGTTGCACTGTAGAGGGTCAAAGGCATTCTTGTAACCTACCCTTAAGCTTCTGAATCAAATTCCATAGGGATAGAACATGGGGGAAAAAAATCATTTAGCTAATGTACTTTTAGTTGCACATTGGATTTGAAAACCGAAACTCTAAGAAATAGTTAAACATTGCACATTGGTAAATAAAAGAATAGGGAAGAGAAATAACTTGTCTGATGTCACAGAGCTAGTTAATCACTCCAACTCCATTGTTTTCCCCATGTTGTAACAATATCTGTGTCTCCTCTTGTTCCTCTTTTTAAATTAGGGACAAGTTTAGGGTAAATATTGTGTAGTCTAAACCCTTTTATGCTCTCATGTACATAACACAGAATCTCAACACTGAAATTTTTAATAATTTAGTGATCAATGTTTGTTTATTAAATAAATGCTTGAGTCTGTTCTATGAAAGATACTGTGTTGAATGTGGGGATAGATGATAGATAAATAGATAGACAGACAGACAGATAGATAGATAGATAGATAGATAGATAGATAGATAGATAGATAGATAGATAGATAGATATAGGAAGAGAGAGAGAGAGAAATGGATAGAGAGATGGCTGCTATATAATCTAGCCTCTTTTGTCCTGATGAATAGATGAGAAAATAAGTATTAAGGCACTTGATGGAGAGAAGAGATGAATATAAAAGAATAAACATGACATATAAAAGCTCTAGGGCAAAAAAGATTGATAGCAAAGCAGGGGAAGCTCAGTCAATCATAGGCCTCAGATGCTATCTGACAACATTCTTAGTCTTTTGGCTAGGAGAAGCTAAGGGTTTGTACATGCCAAAGGATTTACCTAGTAGTCACAAAAATGCTAAATAACACATAGAAGTTGGTAATAAATATCTAATAAGAGGCCATGACAACACAAAATACTATGTAATTAGGCCCAGGAACTGCAACATTTCAACCTCTCTATAGTCACTGAAGCTCTGACCAGGCTGTGGTTAAACTAGCACATCTTCTTCCCAGGATTTCACCACAGAGACTTACTTTCCTGGTAAACACACTGTCACACCAACTACTGGCCACTTTTTGTTCTGACATTTCCATGTAATATGTACTTTTTTCAATAATTTGGAAGATTTACTTATTCTTAACTGTGTTACAGCAAAGACCTACCCCTTTAAGGTTACTCTAAGCTGCCATATCCTATAGCCTGAAGAAGTAAGACCATGCCCTGATGTAGTTCCATCTCTGTCTAGTAGACTTAAAAGGCTATCCTAGACTCTGAATTTATGAACCGGCCCAGTACCCAGTTCCCTCTATGCTCCTTGTCACTTAGAGCACCCCAAATTAAGTCATGAAGTGTGGAATTTTCCATCACACCCTAAAGATATAAAAGTCAGCTATTTTCCTTTGTTCAGAAGATTTCTCTGAAGGTTCTCCTTTGGAACGCTCCTAACATTCTGTCTATGTCATCTATCTTTCTCCCACTTAGAGCTATGCCTCTTTTTTTATTTAAAATATAATTACATCATTTCCCCCTTCCCTTTCTTCCCTTCAACCCTTGGTGTGTCCTTTCCCTCACTCTTTCTCAAATTAATTGCCTCTTTTTTATTATCATTCTTATACATATATATGTATAAATGTCTAAATACAACCTACTGAGTATAATTAGTGTTGCTTAAAGAGAATAAATGTGTGAGTGATGCCTAAGAAAACATAAATACAAGGATAAATGAAATGGGTAAGGCAATCCGGTATTTGAAAAGCAAATTAAATAAAGAGATAGAAACACCGAGGAAAAACCTTAAGCTGAAATGAAAATGGAATTGAAGAAATCAATAACCCAATTATAAAACTCAGGGGAAATGCCTCATACATAGAATGGATCAAGTAGAAGATAGAACATTTAGTCTTGAAGAAAAAGTAATTAGACCATACAAGAAAAGAATATGAAAAGAAAAATTTAAAACATAGTAAAGGAATACACAGGAACATTGGGAAACCATGAAATGCACAAAGCTTTAAATTATAGGCATAGAGAGGGAGAAGAACCAAGGTCAATGGCATAGGCAAGATCATCAACAAGATCATAGAAGAAAGCTTCCCCAAACTAAGGAAAGACATGCTTATACAGATTCAATGAGCACACAGAACATCAAATAAAAAGACTAGAAAAGAAACTGCCTACAAAACTAATACATAAAACTTTAAATATACAGAACAAGGAAAATAGTGAAATCTGCAAAAGAAAAAACATAAGTCACATAAAAGAAAAATCCACCACAATAACAGCTGTGTTCCCTGCCAAAAAAAATCTTTGAAAGCCAAGAGTGCCTGGAGACATGTACTCCAAGTTCACAAATACCATGGGTGCCAACATAGACTACTTTACCCAGAAAAACTATCATCCATAGTTGAAAGAAAAATAAATCCATGATACAAGTAGGATAATGGAATTCATATCCACCAAAGCAACCCTATGGAGAATACTGAAAGCAATATTCCAGAATGAAGAGAGGAACAATCACAGGCAAGATACTTAAAAAGAAAACAAATGATGCCATAGCTATTGAAACACAAATATGATGAGAAACACTAACAGCAAAAAGGCAACAATATTATTCCAATCAATACACACTTTCACTAATAACTTTATATATTACTTACCATGATTTTCAAATCTAAAGAAACATACTAGAGCAGATTAAAGAAACAAAATCCATATTTCTGTTGTCTACAAGAAATTAAGCTTTAAATAAAAGATTACCTAAAAGAGATAGAATGGAAAAAGGCATCCAAGAAAATGGGATCCAATGAAATAGACTTCAAACTAAAACTAATCAGAAGCAATAAAGAAGTAACTTCATTCTGATCCAGGGAACAATTAACCAAGAAGACATTATAATCCCAAGTATATAAAAACCAGACTCAGGTGAGCCAAATTTCATTAAAAGCATATTACTGGAATTAAAGACAAATATTAATACCAATCCAATAATGCTACACAATTTCATTATCCCACTTTCTCCAGCAGAAAAATTATCTGGACAAAAAAATAAACAAAGAAACCTTAGAATTAAATGATATTATATATCAAATAGACTTAACAGATATCCACAAGATATTCCACTAAAACATCAATGAATATGCATTCTAATCAGCAGGCCAATAAAATTTCTCTAAAACAGACTACATCCTGGGACATAAAACAGAACTTAACAAAATCAGAAAAGTAGAAATAGTTCTGTGTACAATCTAACTATAATTTTTAAAATATAAAATGTATAACAAACAAACTTCTAGTAAGTACACAAACACATGGACATTAAATAATTCATTATTTAATGATGAATGGGTCAAAGAATAATTTTTTTAAATTCCTGAACTAAACGAAAATAAAAATCATAACACAAGAAAACCTCTGGGACACATTAAAATCAGTCACAAGAGGAAAATTTTTAGCTCTAAGTGCCTACTTAGAAAATCAGAAAGAGCACAAGTAAATAACTTAATGATGCAACTCAAGACTTTGGATAAACAAGAACAAACCAATCCCAAATCCAGGAGATGGCAAGAAATAATAAAACTTGGAGAAGAAATAAATGAGATCAAAACAAACAAATAAAAACCAATACATTAGAAAGAATCAAGCATTCTAAGAGCAGTTTGGGGGATTGTTTTGTTTTGTTTTGAGAAGATAAAAAAGATTGACAGACTCTTGACCCAACTAACCAAAATAAAGAGAGGACTCAAATTAACAGAATCAGAAATGAATAGTAAAAGATTACAACAGATCTCAAAGAAATTCAGGATATCATAAGGGAATACCTTAAAAATCTGTACTCCATTAAGTTGGAAAACCTAAATGAAATCTAAAAGAAACCACTGAAGTTAAACCAAGAGATAAACAATCTAAACAGATCCATAACAAAGGAGATTGAAACAGCAATAAAAATCCTTCTGACAGAAAGAAACCCAGGCACAGATGGATTCACAAGAGAATTATACCAGACTTCCACAGATCTACAACCAATATTCCCTGAATTACTTTTTCAAAAATAGAAAGGGAAGGAGTACTTCCATACTCCTCTATAAAGCCAGTATTACTTTAATACCAAAAAGTAACACATGTACACACACACAAAAAGCTAAAAGCCAATAACCCTAATGAATATATGTTAAAATTGGCAGTAAAATATTTGCAAGCCAAATGAAGGCACATATCAAAAATATCACCCACCATAGTAAAATTAGCTATATCCTAGAGGTGCTAGGATGGTTCAATATACATAAGTCAATAAATGTACTCAACCATATAAATTTTCTTAAAGGTATCACATGATTATCTCAATAGAAGAAGAAAAGTCTTTGAGAAAATATAGCATGCCTTCAAAATAAAAGACCTAGAAAGCATAGTACTGGGAAGAACACACCTCAACCTAATAGAGGATACATATGACAAACTCATAGCTAAATGGAGAAAGAAATTGAAGCAATTCCATTAAAATCAGGAAAGAGATAGGACCATCTCCTATCCCTACTCCTCTTTAATATACTGCTTGAAGCAATAGCTGGAGCAATAAAGGAAAAAGTAAATTAAAGGGATACAAATAGCAAGAGAAAAAGTAAAATTACCCCTATTTGGATATGATATTGTACATAAGAGATCCTGAAATTTCTACAAGAAAATTTCAAGAAACAATTTCAGCAAAATGGCAGGATACAAAATCAAATTACAAAAATCAGTAGCCTTTCTAAATATTAAGAGCAAATATGCAGAGAAAGCGATCATGGGTATACTCTTTTTAAAAGAGTCTCAAAGAAAATAAGACATCTGGAAATCAACCTAACTAAGGACATAAACGATCTTTAAAATGAAAACTTCAAATCTCTGAAGAAAGAAATCAAGGAAGGCACTCTAAAATGGAAAGACTTGCCATGCTCATGAATTGTTAAAATGACCATTCTACCAAAAGCAATTTACAGATTCAGTGAAATCCTAATCAAAATGCTCATAATATTCTTAACAGAAATAGAAAAAAAATCCTAAGATTAATATGGAAGCACAAAAGACCCCAGATAGCCTCAGCAATCCTCAGAAGAAAGAACAATGATGGAAGGGGTACCAGTGCAGACTTCAAGACAAAAACAGTAAGGTAGTGACCCCAAAACAAACATGTAGACAAATGGAACAAAATAGAAAACCCAAACATGAGTACATGGACCTACAACCATCTGATATTTAATGATGCCAAACACAAACACTAAAGAAAAGACAGCATCTTCAACAAATGTTGCTGGACATCAACAGGAAGGATGAAATCAGAACCGTATCTCTCACCCTGCACAAAAATGAACTCCGAATGGATCAAAGACCTCAATGTGATACCTGAAAGGCTGAAATGCTAGAAGAAAATATGGGTTGGTCCTACAAAATATAGGTGTAGGAAAGGATGTTCTGAATAGGAATTTATTTGCCAAGGAATTAAGCCCAACAAATGGCAAGTGGGACCTCATAAAATTAAAAATCTTCTGTACAGTAAATAGAACAATCAGGCAGAGAGAGGAACCTCACATAATTGGAGAAAAATCTTTGCCAGCTACACATCTGACAGGGTATTAATATCCAGAATATGTAAGGAAATGAAAAAACAAATGAACCAATTCAAAATGGGCTATGAACCTGAATAGAGAGTTCTCAAAAAGAGAAATTATAATGGCTAAGGAATATCTCAAAACATGTTTATCCTTAGCAACTAAGGGAATAAAAATGAAAACAATTTTGAGATGTCATCTTACTCCAGTCAGAATGCTTAAAAAGAAAACAATAAATGCAGGAGGGGATATGAGAACAGGGGAACCATCATTCACCATTAACAGAATGATAAAAGGGTAATGGTCACTTTGGAAATCAGTATGGAGAATTCTCAAAAAGCTGAAAATAAATCTACCGCATGACAAAACTATACAACTCTTTGGCGTATGCTCAAAGGACTTGACTTCCTGCTCCTTGATGATACTTGCTCACCCATGTTGCCTGCAGCTCTGTTCACAATAGCTAGGAAATGGAAACAACCTAAATATCCTTCAACTGACAAATGGATAATGAAAATGCGGAACATATACACAATGGAATTCTGTTCAGCTGTAAAGAAAAATGAAAGCATGAAATTTGTGTGTCAGTGGATAGAACTAAGAAAATATTTTATGGAGTGAGGTGACCCAGAACTGAAAAGCAAATGCCACATATTTTTTCTCATCTGTGGTTCCTAGCTCCAAATCTTCAGATCTGAGTATATAACCTCTAGGAATCAGAGAAACAAGAAAAGTATAAAGGGATGGTGGGGAGGGCTCTAGAGAGTGGAACAGCAGGATAGAGGTGATATGAAAGGGGAAATTCAGAAAATGGAGTTGGAGCTTTAATTGTGGAAGTGAGGAGTATAAGACAGAATTAGGAGTAGAAAATAACAGTAAGGATTCTTTAAAAGACACAGAGAATTATCTTTTTCTATTTACCTAAAATTATATATTTTATATGTAGTTTATATACATAGTTTATTGTATTGCATATATGTATGTAATGTATATTGCATATTATATATGTAGTTTAAATGAAGTTCTACCACTGAGGATAATTTTGTTACCCTCAAGAGCCATAGAATAACTAACAAAAACCTGAACACCAGGCATGAGAAAATTCATTTCAAGTTTTTGGTCAGAGTCAAGAGACACCTCCACCCCCACCGCCAAACAATGTAGACTATTGTTATTGATCTTAGTTATCTCTCAGAAGTTGAAGGTAAAATCCTATTGTTGAAGATGTCACACACTCTAGACTAAGACTTAGAGGATTTGAGCTGGAAGTGACCCAAAGTCTCCTTCCTGAGGGCTAGCTTTCATATTACTATAATGTGATAAACAAGTTGTTCATGGAGGAAAGCAACCAATAGTCCTACTCAGCTGTGACACTTATGAACCACAAGAATGATGACCACAGCAAGATATCCTTAGATGTGCACTAGTGGCAATTATATCCTGGTGGTAACCAACAGCTTTCTAGTTAGAATTAAGGGCTTCTCAACTGGAGGAAATCTGGTACTGTAAACCTAACTAACCACCCATGGGTAGTTGTCTGCACTGGCATTTGTGGTCTCAGTATCTGCAGAACATCTGTCTAGGACCTTCTGGCTTTCAGAGTTTCCATTGAGAAGTTGGGTGTAATTCTGATAGGTCTGCCTTTACATGTTACTTGAACTTTTTCCTTTACTGCTCTTAATAGTTTTTCTTTATTCTGTATGTTTAGTGTTTTGACTATTATGTGGCAAGGGGACTTTATTTTGTGGCCCAGTCTATTTGATGTTCTTGTACTTTTATAGGCATGTCTTTCTTTAGGTTGGGCAAGTTTTCTTCTATAATTTTGTTGAATATATTTTCTGTGCCTTAGAGATAGAATAATTCTTCTTCTATCCCTATTATTCTTAGGTTTGGTCTTTTCATGGTGTCCCACATTTATTGGATGCTTTGTGTTAAAAATTTGCTCGATTAAACATTTTCTTTGACCGATGAATCTATTTCCTCTATCGTACCTTCAATGCCTGAGATTCTCTCTTTTATTTCTTGTATTCTGTTGGTTATGGTTGCCTCTATAGTTTCTGTTCATTTACTCAGATTTTCGTTTTCCTGAATTCCCTCAGTTTGTGTTTTCTTCATTGCCTCTATTTCAATTTTCAAGTCTTGAACTGTTTCCTTCACCCATTTGATTGTTTTTTTCTTGGGTTTCTTGACTTTCTTTAAGAGATTTCTTGATTTCCTCCAAATTTTGTTTGTCTTTTCCTCCATTTCTTTACGGGGATTTTTCATTTCCTCTTTTAGGGCTTCTGTTGTCTTCATAAAGTTGTTTTTAAGGTCATTTTCTTCTGGATCATCTGCTTTGGGATGTTGAAGTCTTGCTGTTGTAGGATCACTAGATTCTGGTGGTACCATATTCCTCTGTATGTTGTTTAATGTGTTCTTACACTGCCCTCTTCGAATTTCTTCCTTTAATCTGAACAGGTGGAGCTCCAGGTCACTCTTCTTCCAATTGGTGCAGGTGGGGCCTCTGGCTCCTGTGATTGCTCTTCTTCCCAGTTGGCCCAGGATGGGAAGTATGGCTCCAGTGATCACTGGTGCTGCAAGGGATGGTTGGCAAGGGGGGTGGTGGGTAGGAGGCTGCTGCTTGGTCTCTGGGGCTGCACTGGCTGGGGAGAGGGGCACAGAATGTACCCCCATGGTCTAGGGGCTAGAGAACTGGGATGACCAGTCCAGAGATGGGACCTCACCTGTTCCCAATCAGTGAAGGGTAGGAGTATGGCCTTAAGTGAAATTTTATTTTAATTAAAATTTTTAAATTATATTATGGCAGATGTGTATGATCAATATTTATTGTAGAAATTTTCAAAAAATAAAAATATTTACAAAAGAAAAAAGAAGTATAAAGGTTAACACTTGTAGCGAATACATCTTTTTTTTCAGTTTTGATGTGCATTTATTTAATGACTAATGATGTTACAGTGATTGATGTGTTTTTATACAATTACCTATATGTTCTGGAGATATGACCCCAGAATTTCTGCCTTTTATATTGAATCATCTGTTATTTATTCCTTTTCAAATATTGTTATTAAATAAATTGAGTAATCTTTATTGAATCTTTATTGAATTTCTCACAACTATTGGGCCATTTAACTTATCATAGTCTATCTCCAAATACTAGCTTTGTATTACAGATGTCAAAGCCCCAGGCAGTGGGACCGGGACCTGTCCCTAGTCCATGAGCTGGCTTTTTGGAACCTAGTACCTATGGTGAGACACTTTGTGCAGCCTTGGTGCAGGGAGGAGGGGCTTGGACCTGCCTCAATGGAGTGTACCAGGCTCTCCTGACTTCCCATGGGAGACCTTGCCTTGAAGGAGGTGGGAATGGGGGGTCGGTTGGGTGGGAAGGCTGGGGGTGGGAGGAGGGTAGATGGGGGAATCTGTGGTTGATATGTAAAATGAATAGAAAATCTTTTAATTAAAAAAAATTTAAAAAAAAAATCTTGTCTCCTAGGCAAGAATACATCTCTTAAAGAGAAATTTGTCTTCTATCAAAAAGAGATTTGAGTTCCTGGCTTTTTTTCATCCTATTAATATTATTTTGCATGTCAAATTCTAGCCCTTACATCTTTTATTTCATTTGTTTTGTTTCTTGTTTTTGAGATAAGATCTTATATATCAACAGTTGATAATAAGCTTATTATATAACTCCTATTCCTCCTACCTCTAACTCCCTAAAGCCGGGGTTACAGGCATAAATGACCAGACTGGCTTCTAGCACTCACAAGTGAATAAGAACTGATTCTTTCAGAACAATAACTAGGATCCAGGAAGAAAAAACAACATTTAGGAGTAGATAAAATATTTTGGTCAACCCATGTTGAAAGGTACTTCAAGAAATAGGGGGCATAAACAAACATCTCTTCACAATAAAGAAGGCACCAAAGACAAAGTTACAAATCCACCCAATCCTACTGTGGGAAACCAATAGTTTTACTTGACTTAAAAGTGATAGGTTACTAACAGTAATAGTAGTGACTCCAAAGTAACTATATTATCAAAAATCTCATCCAGCATGGATAATGATTCCCCTATAACTACACAGAGTCCCCCATCATCCCACCCACACCCACACCCACCCCCACTTAAGGCAGCCTCCTATTTCCTATATAATCAAGCATCTCCTAAAATGATGAAGAGATGAGGCAGAATTACATACAGCTGGGAGAGTGGCTGCATAAGGAAGTAGCTGGTCTCTTAGGCAAGAATCTAATGACCACTTTGTCCTCTCCTTTTATGAGAGAAGGAAAGTTAACAGGTCCAAACTTGAGGGTCTCTTATTAGTTAGCACAGCTGCTCTGAACAAGATGATACCAGCTATTATACTCAACACAGCATTCCACAACAACAGAAAAAAAGGAATAAAAAGAATGTTTTTATACATGCCATACTTTTCTCATTTTGAGTTTGAGGTTTTAGTAATGATAAAAGCATGTGTAATGAATGCACTGTTGTAATGTGAGTTGTTTATACACATTATCAGTTTAATCCTCATAGTGACCTTATGAGAGAAGTACTATGATGATTCCATTTTACAAAGGAGAAAATGAGGCATAAAGAAGTTTAATATTCTGTCCAAGGTCACATGCCTAGGAAGAAAGTGGATGAGCCAGGTCTGAGAGCTTGTCTGGATTCTATACTAAATTAATACAGAACCAAACTCTTAAAAATTCTGAATGATCTCATTAGTAAACAAGTTTAATAGGACCTATTTGGGAAAAGAAAAATAGTGTTTGAGCATCTTTTCAATTAGGTAGTTAGGTAAACTTCCCAGATAAATCTGATTCTTTATGATGTAATAGTGTAGTACTCACTCAACGTTGTCTGTCATTCTACAAATATGATTTGGCTTCTACTCCAGTGTAATTAGGAATAAATTTCAACCACAAACATTTTGTCTATAAACACTGAAATCCAATAGGCTTGTTATATAATTTTTAAATCTCAATTTTATTTACTTAGAAAAGATAAACCATATTATCAAGTCCTTCTCTTTGTCAGTCTTTGAGTTTGACAAAAGGAATATTCATATTTCCCATCCCTCTGAATTAGAACTAATGATAGGAAATCAAATTGGTGTTTATTTTGCATACAAACTCAAAAGAAAAGCAGATTTGCATTAAACACAATAAATTCACCAATTCATCTGAATAAAACTAAAATGTGAAAGAACTGGATATCAAATTCCAGAAGTAAGACCTGATAGGAGAACAAGGTATGATTTCAAAAACTTGTTTAGGATAACACCTCAGACATAGTTATTACCATGAACCACTGACCTAGACAATCAGAGGACTCGAAAGTGATTAAAAGCAACATATATTTGATGAGTACGTAGAAGTGTGAAAAGGTAGCATCTAGTAATATCATGTGCTTATTTATTTCTATGGTATGTCTTTACAGGTCTTAATCAAACATTACTTGATGTTTTCAATATATTAAGTCCCCAAAATGCATGTTTGTATAACACAGTGTCAACAACAGTAGTATTTACAGGTACTGAGAACAATATAAATGCTATTTTTATTGATTCCTTTATGCTCTTCGCATATATTTAGTAAGCACTCTTGACAGTGTCATTGCTCAATAAATGAGGGTTCAGAACTCAAAATAAGTAGTGCAAGTCAAATAGAGATGTAAAAGTGCAATTTGAGCTGACCCTTTGATAGGATTTAGCCTGGCAAAAACAAAGAAAAGGGCTTTCTAAGTGGAAGTAATATTATGGGCGAGGTCACAAAATGGACATCTCATGGGTGTTGTTGAATGAATAAATGGATAAATGAATCAGAATGAAAATGGAGGCAAAGCATTGGATTCAATGATCAGAACACTACAGGTGAACATTAAGGTGCAGTGGTCATAAGACAGAAAGTGTGATTCCAAAAATAACGGAGCTTAAGGAATGAAGGTGAATGTGGGAAGCCAGGGTACTGCTGTGGCACCATGTGGAGGAAGAAGAGGAGCTACAGCAATACACAGGAAGAATAAAGCATTTTTTGTTGAAAAAAACAGAAAAAACAAAACAAACTAAACACAAATTCACCCAACTAAGCAAGCAGAAAAAGAACAGTTGAAGGCCAGAATCCTAGGCAAGAAGTAGGAGAAGGAAAACTAATATACAAATTGAGCTCAGCCTATGTTTCAGCGAAGCTTTCCCCATTCTCTCAAATGAGACATTGTTTTCTGGACTTCTGCACACCAGAACACAAACATAAGGAAGCAAAGATTTTGTGCTGTGTTTGCAGTCCTCTCTCCAGCATCAGGAACAACACCTTGGACACACTGTAGGCATCTGGCAACCATTAGACTGACTAGTGAATAATTGAGAATAACAGTTTTCTCTCCATTGAGATATGAGTCATAGTGGAGAAATATTTCAATAGAAAAGAGGAAAGTTGGGTACAATCACCATAGAAGACTAAAACAGAAGAAAGCATATGTGTGGACTAAGAATAGGCTGAAATTTACCTCTTTCTCTATTTAAATTTTGTTTCTTTTCACCAAGATCAAAGAGCAAGACTCTTTCTTTCATTATATACTAGATCAATAGTCTGAAGTAAAGAGTAATGTCATGATCTGAGGCCCCATACTCAGGCTAAGGAGAACACCTGACTTAGAGAACAAGGAACTCTTTAGGGATCAAGACTCATAGTGTGCAAATGAGCCGGTGACGATACTAGGAATTCTAGATAGGTAAAGCAACTCTTCTATGAAGTCAGAAGTGGCTAGAGGCTTACCAGACACTGCTTTGGGAGGGAATGAGTCTTCAATTGGGGTGACTAATGGGTTCGATGAGAGAACACTAGACAGCTCAAAAACTAAGAAGTTGAATGAAATCTGATTCCTATTGACCTCCACATTTCCTTGATTACTTCTGGATTCCAAAGTCTTACTTTTTTCTACAGAAAGTTTTTGTTGTCTTTGGAGAAGAAATTACAATCCTGGCAACAGAGTATAGAGAATAGAAGTTACAAAGACAGCTTGAATGCTTTTAGCTTGAACTTTAAACAGAATGTGAGTTTACTTGCAGAAATGGCTTTCTTAATGAAGAAAGACATTGGGTTTATTGGTTGTTTGCAACTAATTATGAGAGGACTATGTTGATTTAAAAGTGCACTAGAATGTCCACATGGCAATACCTATGGGTGGCTACAATCCAGCTATTGGAGCCTTAGATTATGAGTTGTGTCTGTTAAGAAGACAGAGGGTAGAAGTTGAAGAAATGAGCTGACATGAAATTATCCTTCAGAGATTAACTTTATTAGGAGAAAAGCCTCATAACTAGGGGGCCATGATTGGGCTTGAACCGGAGACTTTGGGGATGGGACAGTGCATCATATCAGAGACTACATAATGGGTCTTGAAGAGAAAAGAAGCTTTTCTTTAAAATCTAGAGAAGATCTTCATTAGGAGAGTGTGAGGGATAGCCACCACAGAAAACATAGCGGGGCCAAAGGGAAGAAGGAAGTTTTCAGAGAAATCCTCCAAAGGGCATAGGTTTTGAGAGGAACTTGTAGCAAGAACCATACCATATGATTTAGTATGCTTTATTCTATGTGACTTCAGATACTAGGCAGACCTATAAATTTCTCTTGTAATTCTTAGGGGAAGGGCTATAAGGCCAAAACACAGCAAGACTCAACTCTGTCCCAGAGCCAGAGATGTAGGATCTGGTCTCTTAGAGTGATTAGCGTCTTAAAGTGACAGGACCCTGACCTAATGTTGGCTATCTGGTAGCATTCACAAGGGGTTTATGTAAGGAAGAACTCTAAAATGGTGACCAAGTTTTCTGTTTCCTATACTACAAGTCCTCTATGGCAGGATGTCATTTTCTCTTATGATGAGGTGAGTGATAACTCCTATGATCAAGTCAGTATTCAGTTTACAATGAGCTCAATGAAAGGGAAATTAACTGGGCACAGTACATACACTTGTAATCAGTACTTGGAAGAGTTAAGTAGGAGAATCACCTGAGCCCAGAAGCATGCAACTGCCTGAGAGACATAGCAAGAGAAAATAAGGGAGGTGTGGAAGTAAAGAAGAGAAAGAGAGGGAAGGGAGGGATGAAATAAAGGAATATAGCAAGAGGGAAGGAAGGGAGGGAGAGAAAGTGGCAAGGAAGGAAGGAAGGAAGGGGAGGGGAGGAGAGAGGAGGGGAGGGAAGGGAAAATTGTCTTGACTGAGCCTGTCCAATATGGGATAAACTCCTAAAATATATTCTCCTGTTGATTTGGAAAAGTTAGCCTCCAGGATCTTTGCAACATCCTGAGTGAACTTGGAGGAGACCTCTGAGTACCAGGTGACATTCCCAATCCAGCAGATACCTGGACTGCACCTTCGAGAGCTAGGTATAGGATAGAGCTAAGGTATTTCTGGACTCCTCTCTCTTAGACACTATGAGATAATAAATGTGTGTTATTTTAAGCTATATTTATGCAAACTTTTTGGAAATTTGTTATCTGGAAATAGAAAATTGACAGATGAATGGGGACAATGATGGCCCAACTGGGAAAGTGGAGGGAACATGAGTCCAAGGGCAAGTCACTAGAGTTGACCAAAGAGGGAACAAAAAAAGAGGACAAGTTATAAAGTTTGGGAAATAACAGAAAGGTATCTGGAGGCCAAGGGAGAAAGGAGGAAGAGAATAGAATGTAATTTTAAGGACAAGAATGAGAATCCAAAAAAGAAGTTAGCCTTTAAATGAAGACACTGCCAGTAAAGGAACTGGAGTGGACACAAAGAAAAGGATTTGGAGTGAGTAGAAAGTAGAAGCCTTAAACACAAATACTACATCAAGTCTGGCATTGAGAAGAGGAAAGGGACAGAATGTTAAATGGACTATAGAGCCAAATCACCAAAAACATGGTGACAAGTAAAGTTTATCCATGATGCTACCCTTTAAAAACCAAAACCTTCCTTATACCAAAGGAATCCATCACTTCAGTGAAATTTTGAGCATGTTCCCAAGTTCGTGAAGAAAGGTTTTATCATCCAGGCTTATCTAAGATCCTTTAAGTAATGGGACTAAGTAAAATGATCCTGCATATAACAACAATGTTCCAACCAAACCACGGCACAAGAACACATGTGCTTGACTTACACACTCGTCTACATCTGGTCACTGGCTTACCTCTAGGTCTGTGTATCTGCAGATGAATTTTATGATCCACCTTGTAGTTAGCACAGTCCTTGTATGGCCCACTCACACTACTCTGAAAGCTGTGAAATTGCTCCCAGACCAGAGAGAAGACTTGCTAGACTACAACACATCACTACGTTCCTTAGTAATGATTCCTTAAAGTGATCTCATGGGAGTTTTGAGGGAAAGTACAGCACCAGGTGTGGATTAGAACAGGAAATAATGATGTCAGTGATGAAATGATTCAGCATATCATATATGTGTTAGACCATTACACCTCAAACAAAATTCCATTCAAGGAGTGCTGGTATATAATGCCAAGATTTGTCTTAATTAGTAAAAACAAATGGATAAGAAAAAACTCTACACATGCAAGAGAGAAAAATGTGTTTTATATTCTAATTCTGCTTTCCTTGAATATTTTAAAATCTTGCTTCTTACTGCCCTTCAGCAAATGCTTATTGGATGGCTACTTTGTTTAGGTATTGTGCTAGGTGCCAGGCTATAGTGGTCACAGGGGATGGATTATTATTGTCCTGTGAAAAGATATACATGAAATACTCTATGATATTATGACATGGGAAGGTTATAGGTAGCAATCTGATCAGAAACAGACGCTTATCCCAAAGTTAAGTTTTCATAACAAGTACATTCTTTTCACACCTCCACCCTCCCTTACCCAAACATACACAATGCCTTTAACAAATGTAATTGCTATGTATGGCCATCTTTATAAATCAGTGAAGTTCTTCACAGGAACAGAAATGATGAGGCTGTTTTATATACTATACATACTGACTGACCATAAACACACACTTCACAGAGAAAAATCTGACTTCAGAAATCACAGTTAAAATTCATCAACAACAGATCACATGACACAAACCATGAAACTTTCAAGATGTAAGTTGCAATTGTGGGCATGTTTGAACTTTTCCCCATCAACTCTAAGAGGCCTCAAAGGTACACCAACATAGTCAGCCTTTGATGATACTCTGTATCCTATATCCATAGTCTCATATGTCCCTACCTCAGCACATTTGAATATGATGTGCATTCTCACATACCCACAAGTATGTTTTCATATTTAGAAGACTGTAATGTGATTTTTTAAAACTCTAAGGAGCAGCTCTGCTTTGTTGTGTCAATCCTCATATTCGTCAGACAATCATTCTCTCAGCCATATCCTCAACTTACATCTTAACCACAGTTGGGGGCTGTGACAGTTAGGAAAAGCACACCATTTTTGTATCTTTCTGATATCCTAGACAGTTTGGTGGAAAGAAATTTAAACCCTGAGTCAAGGATCCTAAATCCCTTTCTTAGTTTAGCTCCTCCACTTCACCTTCCTGGACACAAAGTTCTGACCCGTAAATTCACAAAGTGTCCCTTACCTCCTCTCTGCCTATAAGTATGGTTTTAGAATAGCATTATAAAGAATACTTTGAAAATACTCAAAGAAAGTCATCAAAGTTTGCCATTTAAAGATGACTGCTCACAGACTACAAATGACGTCAGTGAACCAGGGTTGTGTTTTACATTTTTCTCTGATACAATACATCTAGCAGAAAGAGATGCCAAACCAGGTAGTCAGCTTTGGAAACTACAAATGCATTGATTTTTATTAGTCAAAGAATAGTCTGTGGACCTTTGATTTTTACCTTTTTGAAAAATTGTATGTACACTACTAAAACACTATAATTTGGAGGGGAAGTCATACTTAATCCACTGATTAGACATCTAAAGTTCAATATAAAATAGCAAAAACATATTTCTAATTAGATTTCTAATACAGACATTACCATTTAACTCCGGAAGGCTGAAAACTGATGGTTCATAAACATTACTTAGTTTGTCGGGTTTTTTTTTTTTTGTTTGGGCTAAGCAGTATTTCACAAGCTTTCTTGCTATGCTGGGCTAGCATGCTATAGTTGGCTGGCACTTGCTCCCAGGAGCAACAGCTATCTCTTCTTACTGTTCTTAGCAAAATCTGACTGAAAGTAAAGGCTTGAAGTTAGCTATATGGACATGTTTATACAATGAAACTGGGAAATGCTACAAGTTACAGCTTTTTTCTAAATGAAGCCAGTTGGCAAGCCTTTGCTTACATTCCACAACATAGGCATCACAGTCTCCTCAGACATTACAGGATGAGTCCTTTTAATATAGGCTGGGTAGACCCACGTCCATCCCATTCCTACGTGTCTTTATCTGACATGGTTCACTCATTTTAACTAGATGCATGGCATATGTACATATTTGAAACTGCAACTCCTGAACTACAGGCATATACTATCCAAACAAGATTTAGATGATAAAATTTGGAGCAGGGATCATTATGAAAATTAAAAGTCTGGAAGAGCAGACTTCAACACTGGATAAATGGAACATCCATCTTTTTCTTTTCTGTTCTTCTAACTATTGTGTTATAAAACAGCACATAAAATATTGTGATATAGATTTCAAGGCATAAAGTGAAAAGTTAGCCCAAATAGATTTCTCATGCATGTATATGTGACATCAGAACAGAAGGGAAACTGAAACAAATAGTGGGGGAGACCAAGAGGAGGGCATAAATGTCATAACTGCTTAAAATACATTAAATACTTAACTGACAATGACCTTATGAAACATAGTATTGTGTACACCACAATATATGTACCACCAGAAGAAAAGAAAAATAAACAAAAAGAAATAGGAGTTATTGAGAATAAGTACACTATTTAACTACACACACAAGGTGTGAAAACTAAGATCTGCATTTCTAAGGGAAAGGACATTGCTTATCAAAACTATGAAGACCTTTTTGTTTGTCTAAAAACTTATGTAGAGCTCGGCAGCCTGGATTACATGAGTGCCACAAAAAAGAAATTAAAATTAAATGAAAACCTTATAGAGTTAATAGAAACCTTGAAAACCTGCACATGTGCGAACACACACACACACACACACACACACACACACACATCCTTCCCCCAAACAAACCTCTGACTAAATGACTCTGTCAATAAGAATGTCTGAACCTGAAACTAGATACAATCTGGTCAGGATAATCCCCTTTCATGTCACATCAAGTGGGTTCGACAGATGACTGTTGCTCATCCAGCCCTAATATGTAGGTCTGTGTTTCCAAAGACAATAGTGCTTTCATTACTACTTTTTCCCTTGAGGCATGAACACAGACTTCTACCCACTACAAGAAAACCTGTGCAAGAAACTCCCAAAGTCCCAAGAACAATGCAGGGCATAATTTGGGAAAGAAATCCAATGAAAGCTCTAAAACTTTTCCCATCAATAGCTTTTTCTTTCAGAAGGTAGAATAGCATGTCAGAAGTCTCTACTATTATTGGAGTTTACAGCTTTTTCTACTTTTTGAGAGAGTCTTCCTAAATAGCCAAGGCTGACTCCAAGCTCATGGTCCTGCTTCCTTGACCTCCTGAGTGCTGTCACTGTGCCATATTTAAAACTCTATCTTTCCTTTTCTGCATCTCACTAGGTCTGTGTCTAGTATAAGGCTTGTCTTATTTTATTAAGGTATTAGAAATAACAAGTACTTGTGCTGTGGGATGGTCTGTATGTCAAATGTGTTGCTGATTGGTCAATAAATAAATCACTGATTGGCCCGTGGCCAGGCAGGAAGTATAGGCGGGACAAGGAGGAGAATAGAGCTGGGAAATGGAAGGCTGAGTGAGAGAGACACTGCCAGCCGCCATGATGAGAAACAGCATGTAGAGATGCCGGTAAGCCACAAGCCACGTGGCAAGGTATAGATTTATAGAAATGGGTTAATTTAAGCTGTAAGAACAGTTAGCAAGAAGCCTGCCACGGCCATACAGTTTGGAACCAATACAAGTCTCTGTGTTTATTTGGTTGGGTCTGAGTGGCTGTGGGACTGGCGGGTGAGAGAGATTTGCCCTGACTGTGGGCCAGGCAGGAAAACTCCAGCTACATACTTGAAATTTTACTCTACCTTAAAAATATCATGTCAATTTTACTATAACAAGAAAGCAAAGAGACTAAAGAAATGGATACGGGAGAGGAAGAAACAAGTGGACAGAAGGAAGGATGGCAAGAAAAGGAAGAGAAAGAACAAAGGAAGGACATAAACATGTTTCAAACAGCATGAGAGACAAGGGTCATGCTTTTTAAAGAACAAAGAAAGCAACTGCTTTGTATTTTTTACATTATTCTTAACATACATTTGGGGTAGAGACAGAAATCAAATATTGTTGTATTAATTACTTTGAAGAACTCATCTCTGATTTTCAACATCTTTGCACATAGAACATCCTTAAGGACATAGGAAAGTTTAGGAAAGGATCCAGCTACAGTTGAGGGGAGTTTATTGACAGGGCCCAAATTGGTGATGTGAGAATATGAGGGTATGATTGCAAATGAAGCCTTTCTTGAGGAGTGAGAGACCCAGAAAAGTCAATGGACACCAAAGCTGCCCAACCAGTAGCATTTGGGTGTTTGGTTGGTTGGTTAGTTGGTTGGTTTGGTTTTTCAAGACAGGGTTGCTCTGTGTAGCCCTGGCTGTTGTAGAACTAGCTCACAGACCAGGATGGCCATGAACTCAAAGATCTGCCTGCCTCTGCCTCTCAGGTGCTGGGATTAAAGATGTATGATACCACCATCCAGCCTGGCATTTGGGTTCTTTTCTCACAGATACAAATACAAAATTTACAGACAACCGAGGGTGAGTTTAAAGAGAAGTTTATCCTAGATTCAAAGGTGGCAGCTTAAGATAAATGGAGTAGAAGGAGAGGTGGAGGGAGAGAGGGGGGAGGAAGAAAGAGAGAGAGAAGCTCATATAGTTGGTAGAATGCCAGAAAATAGGGTACCATCCAGAAGCTAGACTGGATGCTTTCAAAAGAACATAGCAGAAATATGGGTGAAGCATGAGAAGGAGCTTTCACTGCAGTTGGTCCCACCACAGAGTATGCAGGTACCTTCCCTTGGTTGTAGTCATGTGCTCATGTGTCGTCTCTAGGCTGTTACAGACTATTGTTTTAAGATGTGTTACATTTGTTTATGCTATGGAACATTTGTTTTAATGATGCAAAGATGTGTTGTGTAAGTGAAATCCACAAGAGTCTGTTTAAATGAGAAAATACACTCATGAATTCAGGAGATGGTGAATCCAGTTGCAGAGTCCTTGGAAAGCGAGGACCGATCACATACTGCTTCATGCCGCCTGACCCAGTCTTCACCACCCAAGAGAGAATGCACCACTTGATTCCCTCTTCTCTTAAGGGGTCACTTACAAAGACAGAAAGCCATACCCTAGGGTTTGTACACCCAAAGTCATTGGCAGAACGAATTCCCACAACAGTGTTCATTCGTTTATGTTTCATTTGTTTAACTCTGAAGCTGTGTTACTTTGTCTGTCTAAAACACCTGATTGGTCTAATAAAGAGCTAAATGGTCACTAGCAGGACAGGAGAAAGGACAGATGGGGCTGGCAGACAGAGAATAAATAGAAGGAGAAAAAGAGAGCAAGAGGAGCAAGAAAGATCAAGGAGTGAGAATAGAAGGGGCCAGTCACACAGCCACACAGCCAGCCATGGAGTAAGAGTGAAAGTAAGATTACAGAAATAAGAAGAGGAAAAAACCCAAAAGCAAAAGGTAAGAGGGACAATTTAAGTTAAGAAAAGCTGACAAGTCGGGCAGTGGTGGCACATGCCTTTAATCCCAGCACTCAGGAGGCAGGGGTGGGTGAATCTCTGTGAACTCGAGGCCAGCCTGGTCTACAAAGTGAGTTCCAGGACAGGTTCCAAAAGATACACAGAGAAACCCTGTCTCAAAAAACTAAAAAAAAAGAAAAAGAAAAAGAAAAGTTGACAAGAAACAAGCCAAGCTAAGGCTAGGCATTTATAGGTAAGAAAAAGTCTCCATGTGTGATTATTTGGGAGCTGGGTGGCAGGCCCCCAAAAGAGGCAAGGAGTAAAAAGAATACAACAATCAACAACACTAGACAGATATGCTCATTTAAGAGATAATGAAAAACAGGAATCAAAATTCTTTCCTGACATTTCTGGCCTCAGAACAAGGACATTTTCAGATCTGCTGCTTTAGGGTCCCCAACATACTTGACCAGTTTCTATCATCTATTCTCAAGAATACAAACAAGAATCTCATCATCAGCTCTGTATCAGGAAACCCAATGTGGTTTCCCTTTTCTATCTGGCCCCATCCCCAATGGATCACAAGGATATTCTCCCCTAACCTTCCTTCCCCCAACATCCCATTATACCAATGTCCAACCCCAACAGGCACTCACTGAGAACACACCATCTAAGAACAGAGACACAGGTAAGCTAACTGAAGACCCTTACCCTCCTCCCCTCCAAATCCAATGCCCCAGTCTCATCCAAAGCACAGCAATAGAACACTGGCTGCAGCCTTCTCTGCCCGCCTTTTTCCACCTTGTGTTGATCTCACAGATCTTCCCCTTCTAACCTTCCTCCCACCACTCATTGCTTTGTACCAGCCCCCAACTTCAGCAGGCATGCCCTGCTAACTCAAGGGCTACTCAAACCAGAGCAACACATAAGCTGAAGGCAGATCCACACCTCTCTTACCACTCCTGAGATTGAATAACTCAGTCTCACCCCAAGCTCTGTAGAAGGAAACCTGCTACAATCTCCCTTTCCTCTCTGACCCCACCTCAATGGATCACAAATACTTTCTCCCCAAGCCTCCCTTCCCCAAACTCATCCCAGTATTCCATCCTCCAACAGGAACAGACATTCCCTGTGAACACACCAGCTGAGCAGGCCAGTAAAACAAGTAACACACAGCTTTCACACACTCTGAAAATCCAAAAGAGAAATAGAAACCAAGCAACAAAACACCCACCCAATAAAGACATCAGCACCTAGACCTATGATCATCCCAAATCCACATCCCTAGATGCAAGCGTTTAAAAAAAAAAAAAAAACCACAATCAATATCAGCCAGGGCAATATGTCTTCATTAGAGCCCCACTATCCCACCACAGCAAGCACTGAATATTCCAACATAGCTGAAGCACAAGAAAAAGACCTTAAAACCAACTATGTGAAGATAACAGAGGTCCTTAAAGAGGAAATGAATAAATGTTTTAAAGAAACTCAGGAAAACACAAATAATTTGAGGAAATGAATAAATTCCTTAAAGCAGTGGTTCTCAACCTAAGGGGTGCAACCCCTCTAAGAGTTGAACAACCCTTGCACCGGGGTATCCTAAAACCATCAGAAAACACAGATATTAACATTAAGATTCATAACAGTAACAAAATTACACTTAGGAAGCAGCAAAGAAAATAATTTTATGCTGGGGGCGGGGGGGTCACCATAACATGAAGAACTACATTACCGGGTCACAGCATTAGGAAGTTTGTTTTTTTTTAAAGCCAAGAAAACACAAATGTTTGAAGGAAATGGTTGCTCAAGACCTTAAAAAACTATTTTAGACATAAAAGCAAAAATAGAAGCAATAAACAAAACCCCAAAAACTAAAGGAATTCTGGAAATGAAAAATTTAAGAATTCAAATAGGAACTATAGGAGCAAGCTTCACCAACAGAATACAAGAGATGGAAGAGAGAATTTCAGGCACTGAAGTTAAGAAAGAAGAAATGGATACATTAGACAAAGAAAATGTTAACTCTAAAACATTCCTGAAACAAAACATCCAGGAAATCTGGGACATTATGAAAAGACCAAACCAAAAATAATAGGAATAGAGAACGGAGAAGAAACCTAGCTCAAAGGCCCAGAGAATATTTTCAATAAAATCATAGAAGAAAATTTTCTTAACCTACAGGAGATGCCTATCAAGGTTCAAGAAGCATACATAATACCAAATAGACTATAACCCAAAAAAAAGGTCCCTTGGCACATAATAATCAAAACACTAAAGATACAGAACAAAAACAGATTATTAAAGCTACAAGGGAAGAAGGTCAAGTAACATATAAAGGCAGACCTAATGGAATTACACCTGACTTCTCTTTAAAAGTCAGAAGGGCCTGGACAGATGTGCTGCAGACTCTAAGAAACCACAGATGCCAGCCAAGACTAGCATACCCAGAAAAACTTTCAATCACCATAGATGGAGAAAATAAGACATTCTATGACACAATCAAATTTAAGCAATATCTAGCTACAAATCCAGCCCTACAGAATGTGCTACAAGGAAAGCTCCAACATAAGGAGGTTAACTACACTCATGAAAACACAGGGAATAAATAATCTCACACAGACAAAAATCAAAGGACGTTAAGCATGCACACACACACACACACACACACAACAACAACAACAACAACAACAAAATAACAGGAATCATCAATCATTGGTCATTGATACTTCTCAATATCAATGGGCTCAATTCCCCCAATAAAAAAAAGATACAGACTAAAAGAATGTATGCAAAAACAGGATCAATCCTTCTGCTGCATCCAAGAAAGACCTCAACATCAAGGATAGACATTATACTGAAGTAAAAGGGTAGAAAAATATATTCCAAAATAATGGAACTAAGAAGCAACCTGGTGTGGCCATTTTAATATCTAACAAAATAGACTTAAAACAAACACTAATCAAAAGAAATAGGGAAGGACATTACATACTCATCCAAAGAAAAATACACCGAGATGACATTTCAATTCTTAACATCTATGCCACAACAAAAGGAGACCCAAGTTTGTAAAAGAAACACTACTGTAAAAGAAACAATATACAGCTAAAATCACATATTGACTCCCACACAGTGATAATGAGAGTCTTCAATATCCCACTCTCACCAAACTAAACAGAGAAGTACTGAAACTAACACATTATAAACCAAATGGACCTAACAGATATTTACAGAACATTTCATCTGAACATGAAAGAATATACCTTCTCTGCAACTCATGGAACTTTGTCCAAAGCTGACCACATACTCAGACACAAAGAAAGTCTTGACAGATACAAAAAAATTGAAATAACTTCCAGTATCCTATCAGATTAAAGCTTGATACCAACAACAACATAAAGCATAAAAATTCAAAGAAACTGAACAACTCTCTACTGAATAAAAAATGGGTCAAGACAGAAATAAAGAAATTAAAGTCTTTCTAGAATTCAATGAAAATCACACAACATACCAAAACTTATGGGACATAATGAAAGTAGTGCTAAGAGGAAAGTTCATAGTACTAAGTGCCTAGATAAAAAAATTGTAGAGATCTCATACCAGCAACTTAACAGCACACATGAAAGCTCTAGAACAAAAAGAAGTAAGCATACACAAGAGGGGTAGACGCAAGAAATAAACTGAGGCTGAAGTCAATAAAAACGAAGCAAAGAAAACAACACAAAGAATCAATGAAACAAAGAGTTGGTTCTTTGAAAAAAATCAACAAGATAGACAAACCCTTAATCACACTAACTAAAAGACAGAGAATATCCAAATTAACAAAATCAGAAATGAAAAGGGAGACACTGAGGAAATCCACAGAATCATAAGAACATACATTAAAAGCTATACTCCACCAAACTGGAAAATCTAAAAGAAATGAATAATTTTCTCAATAGGTACCACTAACCAAAGTTCAGTCAAGGTCAGATAGATAAGTTAGATAGACCTATAACCCCTAGTGAAATAGAAGCAGTCACTAAAAGTCTCCCAACCAAAAGAAAAAGAAAAAGCCCAGGACCAGATTGTTTTACTGCAGAATCCTACCAGACTTTCAAAGAAGAGCTAACACCAACATTGTACAAAGCTTTTTCTTTTAGGCCACCAACCATCTCCCAAACCATGACACAGATTTATTACTAGTTTTGAATGCTCTGGCTAGCTTAGGCACATTTCTGACTTAAATTAAATTAACCTGTTTCTCTTTATCTACCTTTTGCCTCAGGGCTTACTACCTTTCTTTCTTCTGTATAGATTACTTTCACTGCTTCTCTGGCTGGCTGTCTGGTGTCTACTGGCTTCTTGCCCCCGGCATATCTATCATTCTCTCCTCTTTCTTCTCTATTGCTCCTCTTCCTTCTCTCAACCCTAGATTTCTCCTCCTATTTATTCTCTCTGCATGCTATCCTTTCTCCTGCCTTGTTATTGGCTGTTCAGCTCTTTACTAGACCAATCAGGTGGCTTGGGCAGGCAAGATAAAACAAATACAACACATCTTTACATAGTTAAAATAATATTCCAACACAATATTCCACAAATTATTACACAAAGTAGCAACAGAAGGAACATTGCTCAATACATTTTATGAGGCCCCAGTTACCCTGATACCCAAACAACATAAAGACTCAACAAAGAGATAATTAAAGACTAATTTCCCTTATGAACATATATGCAAAATACTCAATAAATTACTTGTAAACCAAGTCCAAGAATACATCAAAAAAAAACCACCCACCATGATCATAGAGGCTTCATCCCAGACATGCAGGGAAGGATGTTGAGCAAGGGGAACACTCCTCCATTGTCGATGGGAGTGAAAACTTGTACAGCCACTACAGGAATCAATATGGTGGTTCCTCAGAAAATAAGGAATCAATCTACATCAAGACCCAGCTACACTACTCTTACGCATATACCCAAAGGATGTTTCATACTACCAAAAGGACACTTGCTCAACCATGTTCACTGCTGCTTGAATAGCTTGAAACTGGAAACAATCTAGATGTTATTATTACATATATGTATGTATATATACATGTATGTGTATGAACATATATATACATATGTATGTGTGTATGTATGTATGTAACCTGTTGAGTCCACTTTTGTTCTTTGTGTGTGTATATGATTTCAGAAGTGACCACTGTGCATTAGATAAACAATAAGAGGATATTCCCTGAGAGAGGCTAATTTTCCTTATTCTAACAGGTCATTAGTTACCTGTAATCTTTTTCTAGGGGAGATACCCCTTCCGTGTTAGTATGTCCATTGATACTGTCATTGTTCCAGTCTTGTTTATGAAGCCATTTATAGTAGAGACTGTTTCATAGCATATTTTCTGGTATTCTGGCTCTTACAGTCCTTTCACCCCCTTTTCCTTGATGTTATCTGAGCCACAGACACTGAGCTGTAATATAGATGTATCTACTAGGGATTAGCACCCCACTATCAAACCATCTCTGTATTGTGTACAGTTGTGTTTTCTATGATGGTCTACATTTGCTATAATGAGAGGCTTTTTTGATTGGGCGTGATAGCTACATTTATTTGTGGGTATAAGGATAAAATCTAGAATGTAGTAAGGAATTATGCTCATCATCAAAGTGGTGGTAGTAAATTCTTTTCTAGCTTTGTGACCACCCTATCCCTAGGAACCTGGCTAAGTTTTCAATGCCAGGTATGATTTCCCTCCTATTAAGTGGGCAGGCTTTAAGTCCAATTAAACAGCTGTTGGTTACCAACCACATGTGAATGCCACTTATTGCATCTTTATTCATATTTTACTATGATGGTAATTGTTATGGTTCATGGATGTTTCTTTCCTCTACTGGCAAATTGAAGAATAGTTTCTGGTACTATGGTGTTTAGACAATAGGAAGGAAGCTTTCAGGTAATATCCAGCTCAAATCACCAAATAATGTTTCCCAAGAATGAGGAGTCTTCAGCAACAGGGACCCTAAACCCCTGAGTGATAACTATAGGCTACATTGATAGTCTATATTGTTTGGGGAGTCCCTTTGACAACCCTAACCAAACATTCAAAAGGAGGTTTCTCATGCCTGGTACTAAGGGGTTTGTTAGTCTAGGGTTCCTGTGGGGAACGTTGTCAAGCCATGTGGTTGAACTTCCTTTAAGAATGTGGGGTGTGGGGGAGAATTTCAAATGGCTAAAAGACATTTAAGGAATTGCTCAACATCCTTAGTCATCAGGGACATGCAAATCAAAACAACTCTGAGATACCATCTTACACCTGTCAGAATGGCTAAGATCAAAAACACTGAAGACAGCTTATATTGGAGAGGATGTAGAGCAAGGGGAACACTCCTCCACTGTTGGTGGGAGTGCAAACTTATACAGCCACTTTGGAAATCAGTATGGTGGTTTCTCAGAAAATTGGTAATCAATCTTCCTCAAGACCCAACAATACCAATCTTGGGCATATACCCAAGGAATGTTCAATCATATTACAAGGACACATGCTCAACTATGTTCATAACAGCATTATTTATAATAGCCAGAACCTGGAAACAACCTAGATGCCCTTCAACTGAAGAATGGATTAAGAAAATGTGGTATATATATACAACGGAGTACTACTCAGCAGAGAAAAACAAAGACATCATGAAACTTGCAGGCACATGGATGGAACTAGAAAATACCATCCTGAGTGAGGTAACCCAGACTCAGAAGGACAAACATAGTATGTACTCACTCATAAGTGGATACTAGATATAAAGCAAAAGATAACCAGACTACAATCCACAACTCCAGAGAAGCTAGCTAACAAGAAAAATCCAAAGAGGGATGCATGGATCGCCCTGGGAAGGGGAAATAGATGAGATCTCCATGAGTAAACTGGGGATGAGGGGTGGGCAATGGAGGGTAGGGGATAGGAGATGAGAACATAAGGGAGTAGGATATTCAAGCTGGAACAGAGATGGAGTGGGAAAGCAATGAAAGAGATACCATGGTAGAGGGAGACATCATGAGAATAGTAAGAAACCCAGTGCTAGGGAAGTTGCCAGGAATCCCCAAGGATGACCCCAGCTTGGACTACTAGAAATAGTGGAGAGGGTGCCTGAACTGAACTGGCTTGCCCCAATGACCAGATCGGTGAATACCCTAACTGTCATCACAGAGCTTTTCTCTAGTAACTGATGGAAGCAGATGCAGAGATCCACAGCCAAACACCAGGCAGAGCTCCAGGAGTCCAGTCAAAAAGAGAGAAGAGGGATTCTATGAGCAAGTGCATCAAGATCATGATGGGGAAACCTGCAGAGATGACCAAATCAAACTAGTGGGAACCATAAAAGTTGGATCAATGGCTGTGGAGCCTGCATGGGACTGGAATAGGCTCTCTGCAAGGTGAGACAGGTGTGTAGCCTGATCTGCTTGGGGAGCCTCTTGGCAGTAGGATCAGAATCCATCCCTGGTGCATGAGTGGGCTTTTTTGGAGCCCACTACCTATGATGGGACACCTTGCACAGCCTTGAGGCAAGTGGAGGGGCTTGGACTTGCCTCTACTGGATGTGCCTCCCCACAGGAGGCCTTGTGTTCCGTGGGGAGGAGTGGGGAGTGGGTTGGAAGGGGGAAGCTGGGGGAATAGGAGGAGGAAAGAGGAGGATCTTTGATTGGTGTGTAAAATGAATGGAAAATTTTTCTAAATAGATAAATAAAAAGAAGTAAAAAAAAATGTATGTGTGTGCTTACAGGTATTGTGTGTAATTTTAGGTAATATGATTCCTTGAGGCAATTATCAACCATTTTTTGTTAGTTGTCCTCATCCCTCCTTTTGGATTGACCTCAATCTCTCCTCTACAGTTGGATACCCTTCCTATTTTTCACATATTACACATGAACTCACTCATGCAGGCACACATACATATACTTAAATCAAAAATAATAAATGAAATTATTTTAGAACAAATTTTGCAACATTGTTCATTAAGGAGACTGGACTGTTACTTTCTTTCTTATGTCATTCTTTGGTTGGATTGTCATGATAATAATTACTTCATAAGAAGAACTTGGTAGGGTTTGTTCATTTTCTATTTAATGCTTCTTTAAGAAATTCAACAAGATAGAAAAACCTTTAACTATACTAATTAAAAGACAGAGAGAGAATATCCAAATTAATAAAATCAGAAATGAAAAGGGGGACATAACAACAGACACTGAGGAAATCCATAGAACCATAAAGACACTTTTAAAACCTGTACTCCACCAAATTGGAAAATCTAAAAGAAATGGATAATTTTTTCAATAGGTACCACTAGCTAAAGTTAAATCAAGATCAGATAAACAATTTAAATAGACCAATAACCCCTAAAGAAATAGAAGTAGTCATTAAAATTTCCCAATCAAAAAGAACCCAGGACCAGACAGCTTTAATACAGAATTCTACCAGACTTTCAAAGAAGAGTTAACACCAATACACTTCAAATTATTCCACAAAATAGAAACAAAAGGAGCATTGTCAAATTCTTTCTATGAGGCCACAGTCACTCTGATACATAGACTACACAAAGACTCAACAAAGAAAGATAATTACAGACCAATTTCACTCATGAACATTGGTGCAAAAATACTTCAAAAAACACTGGCAAAGCAAATCCAAGAACATATCAAAAAGATCATCCACCATAACCAAGTAGTCTTCATCCCAGAGATGCAGGATGGTTCAACATATGAAAATCTGTCAATGTAATCTGCCATATAAACAAGCTGAAATAAGGAAAAAAAAACATGATCATCTCATTAGATGCTGACAAAATACAACACTCCTTAATAATAATAGTCTTAGAGAGATCAGAGATCCAAGGGACATAACTAAACATAATAAAAGCAATATACAGAAAGCTTATTGCCAACATCAAATTAAAAGAGAGAAACTCAAAACAATTCCACTAAAATCCGGAAAAAGACAAGGTTGTCCACTCTCTCCATACATACTCAATCTAGGACTTGAAAATCTAGCTAGAGCAGTAAGAGGACTAAAGGAAATTAAGCGGATACAAATTGGAAAGGAAGAAGTTAAAGTATCATTATTTGAAGATGATAAGATAATATACATTAAAAACCAAAAAAAAAAAAACTCTACCAGGTAATTCCTACAGCTGATAAACACCTTTGCTCAAGTGGCTGGATACAAGGTTAACTTAAAAAAAATCAGTAGCTCTCTTATATACAAACAATAAATGGGCTGAGAAAGAAATCAGAGAACCAACACTCTTTGCAATAGCCTCAAATAATATAAAATATTTTGGTGTAACTCTAACCAAGCAAGTGAAAGACCTGTATGACAAGAACTTCAAGTTATTGAAGAAAGAAATTGAAGAAGATATTAGAAGATGGAAAGATCTCCCATGCTCATGGATCAATAGGATTAACATAGTAAAAATGGCCAACTTATCAAAAGCAATCTATAGATTCAATGCAATCCCCATTAAAATGTCAACACAATTCTTTACAGATCTTGAAAGAACAATACTCAACTCCATATGGAAAAACAAAAAAAAATCCAGGATAGCTAAAACAATCCTGTCAACAAAAGAACTTCTGGAGGTATCACCATCCCTGATCTCAAGTTCTGCTACAGAGCTATATTAATAAAAACCACAAGGTATTGGCACAAAAACAGACAGGTGGATCAATAGACTCAAATTAAAGACCCAAATGTCAACCCACACACCTATGGACATCTGATTTTTGACAAAGAAGCCAAAACTATACAATGAAAAAAAGAAAGCACCTGCAAAAAATGGTGCTGGTCTAACTGGATGTCAGCATGTAAAAGAATGCAAATAGATCTGTATCTATCACTCTGCACAAAACTCAAGTCAAAGTGGATCAAAGACCTCAACATAAATCCAGATATACTAAACCTGATAGAAGAGAAAGTGGGAAATAATCTCGAATTGGAACAGGAGACAACTTCCTGAACAGAACACCAATAGCACTGGCACTAAGATCTCAATTAATAAATGAGACTTCATGAAACTGAAAAGTTTCTGTAAGGCAACAGGACATCATCAATAGGACCAAACGGCAGCCTACAAAATAGGAAAAGATCTCACCAACCCCATATCCAACACAGGGCTGATTTACAAAATATATAAAAGAACTCAAGAAACTAGGTATCAACAAACCAAATAACCCAATTAAAAATGGAGTACAGATCTAAACAGAGAATTCTCAACAGAAGAATCTCAAATGGCTGAAAGACATTTAAGGAGTTGCTCAACACTCCTAGTTGTCAAGGAAATGCAAAGCAAAACATCTCTGAGATACCATCTTACACCTGTCAGAATGGCTAAGATCAAAAACACTGAAAACAGCTTATGTGGGAGAGGATGTGGAGTAAGGCGAGCAATTGTTGGTGGGAGTGCAAACTTGTACAGCTACTTTGGAAATGAGTATGGTAGTTTCTCAGAAAACTGGGAATCAACCTTCCTCAAGACCCAACAATACCAATCTTGGGCATATACCCAAAGGATGCTCAATCATACCACAAGGACACATGCTCAACTCTGTTCATAGCAGCATTATTCATAATAGCCAGAACCTGGAAATAATCTAGATGCCCCTCAACTGCAAAAAGGATAAGGAAAACATGGTACACTTACACAATGGAGTATTACTCAACTGTAAAATATAATGACCTCATGAAATTTGCAGGCAAATGGGTAGGACTAGAAAAAATCATTCTGAGTGAGGTAACCCAGACCCAAAAGACAAGTATGGTATGTATTCACTCATAAGTAGATATGAGGAGTAAAGTACAGAATAACTAACCTACAATCCACAGCCCCAGAGAGACTAGGTAACACAGAGGACACAAGGCGGGGCGGGGATGCATGGATTTCCTTGGGAAGGGGAAATAGAAGAGATCTCCTTGGTAAACTGGGGGTGACGAAGAGGTGGATGGAGGGATGGAAACTTGAATGAGCAGGTTGAGTGGGCTGGCTGCAGGAGGTGGGTTGGGGGCAGGAACGGAGGGGGAGAATAGTGAATGAGAGAGACATCTTGATAGGGAGGACCATTTTGGGGTTAGGGAGAAACCTGGTGCCAGGGAAACCCCCAGGAATCCACAAGGATAACCCCAGCTATGACTCCTAGGAATGGTGGAGAGGGTGTCTGAATTGACCATCTACTGTAATCAGATTAGTCATCAGAGATACTCTATTCAGTAACTGATGGAGTTTTCATTTCTTTATTGAATTCAATGATTCATTCATCATCCAATAGTATGTTGCTTAATTCTATGAGTTTATGTAAGTCTTTTGTTTCTTTTGCTGTTGATTTCCAGTTTTATTTCACTATGGTCATATGGAAAAGAGACATTATCCAATTCTCTTATATTTAAGAGATTTTTGTGTTCCTTTACATAATGTAATTTAGACAAAGTTCTATGGGCTGCTAGAAAAAATGTATATTCTGCAATATTTGAACAGAATATCCTACATGTGTCTATTATGTTCATTAGTTCTATTATCATTTAGCTCAAATGTTTCTGTGTTTATTTTTTGTTGGAATGACCTATTGGTGAGAGTAGGGTATGGAGGCTCCACCACTACTCTATTGGTATTTTCTGTATGTTTACTTATAGTAATATTTTTTCATGAAAATTAATACAGTATGTATATATTTAAAATCATGTCCTCTTGGTTGATTATTCCATTAAGTGGTAGGAAGTGACATTCTTATTTCTTCTGACTGATTTTGGCTTACTTCTATTTTGTCAGACAGAACAGTGACACCTGCTTTGTTTCCTAGGTCCATTTGCTTGGAATACATTTCTCCGTCCTTTCACCCTAAGGTAGTGTCTGTTTTTTATGGTGAGATGCATTTCTTGGAGGCAATAGATGGTTCTTGCTTTTTAATACAATCTGCTGTCCTATATATTTTGACTTGGGAATTAATATTTTATTTTTTATTTACTCCTGTATTTTTGTATTTATTCCTGTAATTTGTTGGTTTGCAGTATTTGGCATATTCTGATTGATTATTTACATAACTACCTTTAAATAGCATCTTTTATTTTTCCTGCAGCCTCATGAATGTGATTATCTTTCTCCTTTGGTCCAAATGATCTCTTTAAGTATCTTCTATAAAACTGATTTAGTGGTCATAAACTCCTTTACTCTGTTTTTACTGTCAACATTTTTTCCTCCCATTCTGAGAAATAATTTTGTTATCAGTCTTTGTCTTTCAGAGCACAGAACATGCCATTCCAAATTCTCCTGGCTTTTAAATTTTCTACTGAGATACCAGCTGTTATTCTGATGGGCCTTTATTTACCACTTAGTACTTCTCTCTTGAAGCTTTTGATAAACCTTTGTTCTACATATTTAGCGTCTTAAGTATAATATTATTTGGGAATGTTTTATTGTAGTCTTATCTGTTTGATGTTCTAAATGCCTCCGATACCTAGAAGGACAGCTTTCCTCCTAGAGTTTGGAAAATTACATGCTGTGATTTTTACTTAAAACGTTGCCTGTGCCTTTTATTGTGGAATTATTCTCCATTTTCTATGATCATGATTTGTATATTTGGACTTTTCACAGTGTTTCATAGATGTTGAATGCACTATATATCATATTAACTTATCTTCATTATCATTTGAATGTGCCAATTTCTCTACCCTGTCCTTCAAGCTCTCATATTCTGTACTGCAATTGATTCATTTTATTGGTAAAGCTTTCTATGGAGCACTTTATTTGACTTATTGATACTTTCATTTACAATATTTTATTATAAGATTAACTTTTTCTAGTATTTTTATTGCTTTATTGAACTCTACTTTTCTATTCCCTTTTGATTCCCCTAATTCATTCAGTAGTTTGAGTTCACTTCAATTTCATTCAGTAGTTTATTTTGTCCTACTTTATTTCTCTGAACATACTTATATTCATTCTTTCAAATTCTTTGTCTAAGATTTCCTCTAATTTGCTCTCACTGAAAGCAATTACTGTGGAATTGGTCATTTTTAAAACAATAATGTTATCTTGGGATTTTGTGTTTCTTGTGTGGTTTTTTTGCATTGAAACTTACTTAACTGAGGTTAGGTTATTGGTTGGTAATTTTGTGGGGTTTTTTAAATCACTATCTGTGGACATGTTCATAATGTGTAATATAGACTATGTTGTATGAAAGAGTTAATGTGCCATTGTTTTTCTCTAGTAGACTGGTGTTCAGGACAACAGATGCAATCCCTAGTTTTTTTTGTGTTTTTTTTTTTTTTTTTGGTTTTTTGAGACAGGGTTTCTCCGTGTAGCTTTGCGCCTTTCCTGGAACTCACTTGGTAGCCCAGGCTGGCCTCGAACTCAGAGATCCGCCTGGCTCTGCCTCCGGAGTGCTGGGATTAAAGGCGTGCACCACCACCGCCCGGCAATCCCTACTTCTTTACCAAGAGTACAATACAGTGTTCACAAACAGTAAGCATTAAAGTGTGGCATCAGTATGAACCATAAGAGTAAACAGCCATCCCCTAAACTCTAATGAAGGAAAGCACATAAAATATTAGTTACTGTAAGTCGGAATGGAAAAGATAGAGGAAAGAAAAGTAAATATAAGGGGAGAAGAGTAGGTACAAAAAAAGGAAATGAGGTAATTTGAGTTAAAGGTGGAATGAAAATAGAAAAAGGTAAAGAAATACAATTAGATAACCAAAATAATCCCAACTCTTCAGAGCTTGAGACACAGAGATCCCCATAAACCAGGCCAAAATATGTCCAAAACTATAAAAAAGAAATGAACAGAAAAAAATAGAAAAGGAGAGGGTAAGAACTGATCAAGGCTGGGCTGCTAACATGGCACTGGGTATTTAAAAAGAGAGAAGAGGACCTGAAGAGATGCTAAGCAATTAAGAGTACTTGCTGCTCTCACAGAAAACCAGGTTCAGTTCTCAGCACCCACATTGTGACTCACAACCATCAAGAACTCCAGTTCCAGAGGCTCCAATATCCTCTGATAATGTCCATGGACACCAGGCCATGCATACATGCAGGCAAAACACCTACATATATAAAATACAAATAAGTAAATCTTTAAAATGTAATTAAAAATAAAATAAAGAGGGAATAAATATGAAGGAGAGGTGAATGGGTCCAAGTTCTAACATCTCTGTTACACCCCTATGTTGAATAGTAGGTGTTGGTCGCATCAATGGATTTTCCTTCACATGCCAAGTCACAAATATTGGTCATAGCTCTGGGTTGTTCCTCAAGTTGTTCATTTTCAATGGGGTCCTACCACCACCACAGTGGTCCTTCCCATGACAAAAATACCGCTTAGAGCCTGTGCCTGTGTTTCCCTGAGACTGTGGTTCCAACCATGTTTCCACCTTGCTAAATACTGCTCAATAAAGTTCCCAGAGAACTTTGTCCATCATTTCCTCTTCAAATAGCTGTTATTTCATTTCATTCTTTTATTTTAAATTTAATTTTTAATTCTCTGGAGTTAAATTAAAATTTAACTGTTAATTCTCTGGAGATTCTAGCACACTATACCTGTGAGTCATCTGCCATTTTCCAGAAACTGATGAACTAGTTTGTGTGTGTGTGTGTGTGTGTGTGTGTTATTTTAAAAAAAAAATTATTCATTTTACATACCAACCACAGATCCCGCTCTCATCCCTCCTCCAGTCCCCTCAGCCTCCCCCTCCCAACCCATCCTTCCACCCCCAATTTCTCCAAAAGAGCAAAGCCTCCATGGGGGGTCAGCAAAGCCTGGTACATTCAGTTGAGGAAGGACCAAGCCCTTCCTCCCTTCATCAAGGCTGAGCAAGGCATCCCACCATAGGCAGTAGGTTCCAAAAAGCCAGCTCATTCACCAGGGATAGATCCTGATCACACTGCCAGGGCCCCCTCAAACAGACCAAACTACACAGCTGTCTCCCACATGCAGAGGGCCTAGTCTGATCCCATGCAGGTTCCACAGCTGTCAGTCTAAAGGGTAAACTTGTTTTGTATGGTTGTTTATTGGAATGTTTGGTTTCCTGTGGTTAGTTTGGTTAGTTATTTGTTGTCACACTGTGATTCAAGCTGCCTGGAAATTAGGTAAGTGTTTTACCACTGGGCTACATCTGAATATATCTGGCCAGAATCTGTTGTCAGAGTTTTTAAAGTATGTCTTTA
This sequence comes from Peromyscus californicus insignis, assembly GCF_007827085.1. Lineage (NCBI taxonomy): Eukaryota > Metazoa > Chordata > Mammalia > Rodentia > Cricetidae > Peromyscus > Peromyscus californicus. Next base: position 45,382,415 of record NW_026294606.1, on the reverse strand, counting down.
GTCAATGCAGTACAAATTTCAGATGAAGTCTATAAATTAAGCAGAAGGAAAATGGGGAATGAGCTCATTTTACCATTGTGGCCTGGCTTGACTTCTGTAGAATCAAAGATATAAAAGAATTTAGAGGCCTATTTGCTGAACAGGAAGTCATCATTTCAGAATAGATGCCATGATTTACCTGATTCCAAATAATTCTTTAGGTTACTGCAGATTTCTTTTTTATATATTTCTTTAATTTAACATCTTTACTCTTTTACAGTTTCACATCATGCACCCCAATTCTGCTCACCTCCCATCACCCCTGAAGTGTCCCCCACCACCAAAGAAAATAAAACACAGATAGCAAGCAAGCAAACAAATAAAAACAAGAATGAAACAAAATAAAACAACAAACAACAACAACAAAACAAAACCTCTTTACTTCTCCTTCTTTCCTGCCTCTCCAACACCTCTTCATTCATCCTGGTGATACTGGGGCCTTGGTGTGTCAAACAGTATACCCTTTTGTCCTGTCAGTTTTACTAGCAAATGTTCACTACAATGAGTCACTGGTCTGGTTTAAGGTCTCTGGTTTCTGGTACACCATCTTCACTGGATCCTCATCAGAACTTCTCTGGGATATCCTGTGGCCACCCTGAGTCTTGGAGACCCTTCAGGTATTATTCCTCAGGACCAGTCTCTTCTTGAGTTGCAGTGGGTCCTAGATGGGTTAGATGCTAGGGTGGGCCAACCCAAGGCCCAGATGTGAGTGGGCCAGGGTGGTCAGTCCAGGCCACTGGGGGTGCCCGCCTCAGGCAAGGGGGCAGAGGGCTGCAGATTTCTTAAAAGAAAACCTTGGAATATATCTGAATCCTCATAAATACTCTTAGTGTGGAATAATTGATTAAACTAAACCTAAATTATCATACCAAGAAAATACCTTATTCTTGGAATTTCAGAACTAAATATACAGGTTCTTAAGCTACCCTGAAATTACCAGCAATTGTCCAAATGATGTTTTAATCTACTAGGCCTATTAAAACCCATTTAAAATTCAAAATTGCTGAAATTAAAAGCAAATATCACATTTTTAAACATCAATTAGAATCATCATTCTAAATATTAAACAACAATTGAAGCATCTTTCAGAATTGTTATAGACATTTATTTGAATAGGACATTAGTCCTTTAAAATTAACCCAAAACACTGGCATCTAAAACCATCTATTGCTAAGGGGTAGTTAGTGCTAAGAGGTAAACTAGGTTCTTATTGTTGTTGTAATAAATTGTCCCAAACCTGATGGCTTAAAACAACCTAAATTTCCTCTCTGATGGTTCTTAAGGCCAGAACTCCACAAACATTCTCAGTGAGCTGAAGTTTGGAAGTTGACAAGGCTGGTTCCTTCCAGAAGTTCTCAGGCAAAACTATTTTCTTGCACCTTCCAATTTCTAAAGGCTAAAAGCATGGCTCTATTTCTCAATACATTCCAGTACCTTGTTACCTCTGTCAGACACCCCAAACTATTGTCAAATCCTTCCGCCTTCTTCACGTCAAAGACCATCAGAATGATCCACAATAACTTCTCATCTTCAATATAGTCAAACCTATAATAAATCTTCACAGGCATTGAGGATAAGTTCATCTTTCAATACCATTATCCAGTCTATCAAGATGATAATGAGGGAGAGAGAGAGAGAGAGAGAGAGAGAGAGAGAGAGAGAGAGAGAGAGAGAGAGAGAGAGAGAGAGAAAGAGTGTGTTAGTTAGTTGTAAGGCCTGAAATGGCACTTGCCACCAAACCTGACAAACTGAATTCTGTCCCCAGGACTGGCGTGGTAGGAGAGAATCTACTAAAATTTGTCCTCTGGCTATGCTCATTGTGGCACATGTGCCCTCCCACACAAACACAAACACATGAATAAATTAATAAATTTTAAAAGACTGGGGTGGTGGGACTTGAGATGGCTCCGTGCTTGCTGCTCTGTAGAGGACCTGAGCTCAGTTTCCAGCACCCACACTGGGCAGCTCGCAAATACCTGTAATTCTAATGCAATACCTCCCTCTGACCTCTTCAGGCACCTAAATGCTATACACATACACACACACACCACCACCACCACCACCACACATACACACACACACACACACACACACACACACACACACACACACACACACACACACACACAAATAAATTACTTCCTCCCACACAAAAAGAAGACATTGCTCTGGTGATTATAGGAAATGGAAGAAGGAAATGGTTTGCTGAAAAGATAGAGGAGGGAAATACACCAAGCAGAGCCCATTCCCATGATAAGTTGCGTCTAAAGGCAATGCAGAAGGCACAAAGGGAGGACTAAGTCTTTTTTTTTTTTTTTTTTTTTTTTTTTTTGGTTTTTCGAGACAGGGTTTCTCTGTGTAGCTTTGCGCCTTTCCTGGATCTCGCTCTGTAGACCAGGCTGGCCTCGAACTCACAAAGATCCGCCTGCCTCTGCCTCCCGAGTGCTGGGATTAAAGGCGTGCGCCACCACCGCCCGGCGGACTAAGTCTTTTGATGGAGCGTTTTGCAATGGCTAAAGATGACAGAGAACAAACATAAATTGCTGTTGTGCTTACAAAATTGTACAGGCCGTTTCAAGACTAATTTGATACTACCTTCTTATGCTAAACACACAGTGTTACCATATAAACCAATAAAGCCTAAGAGATGTCAACACAACACTTAACCCAATAATAGGAAACTACACATTCTTCCCAATTGTTCTTAGAGCACTCTACAGTATATATCATTTGTTAGGCAAAAATAAATAAATAAACCTAAGCCATTTAAATCATCCAGAGAATACCTTCTAATTACAGGGGATAAAATCAGTGGTTAATAATATTAGACTATTGGGAAATTCAGTAATGAATAAAAGAAATAATACATACTTTAAAAACCACTAGATCAAAGGAGGGCTATTTGAAAGTACTGTTAGGTAATTGTTTCTTAAGGAAAAATTTATATCTTAACATGCCTACTCTTTATATATGTATCTCAGATCCATAGCCCTAGAATTCTACCTGAAGACATTGGGGAAAGAAAACTAGCAAATAGAAGAAAACAATAAAGATAGTGGATGAGGGGATGAATTAGAACAAAGTTTAGGGACAACTATGTATGAAAATGCCATAATGAAAATGCTATCACTTTGTTTGCTAACTTAAAACTTAATTTTAAAAAGAGTAGAAGTAAATAAAATAGAATGTAGAAAAACAATAGGAAAAAAATAAGAAAATCACTGAAAAAAATCAATCTAATTTAATTGTATAACCTAAAGCACAGCAGCATGTTGGTCTTTGTAAGAATACTGCATGGTAATACCACTCACTATAAGACTACCAGAGATGCATTTTGAGTAGTTATATCTTTTTATACATTTCTTTTTTTAAAAAAAAAATCTCCAGAAAACTTTATGCATCTCTAGGAATGACAGCAAACCTGGCTCCAGGCATCTAGTAAATACCTTCAGAACTAAATACATGGAAATATTGAGACAGCATTTAAGGGAGTGACAAGATGGGCAGCAGGGTCTCTGGTTCAGTCCCTGCACTGATACTGGCTATGCCATGAAACAAGTTACTACTCTGCGCCTCTGTTTCTCCCTCAGTCAGCTGACAATGATAGGCGAATTTTTAAAAAGATTAGAAGATGTAGGTGCATTGTAAATATTATACAAATTGTACTTTGTTGAAGCACAAAGTTATTAAGTCACAATAATTTAGCTCTGATAAAAACAACTTGTAGAAGACAACACAGGTCAGCAGATTGACAGCACTCCTGTAGTACGGCAGCTAGGAAGACGTACTTAATCAATACAGCTCTTTCCCAGCCGTCTCAATATTAGTCTCCAGGCAGTCCAAGAAGCAGGAAACTTTAAACTGACTTTTCCTCTTTGTTGTTTCTATTACCATTCATGAAAACAGCAGCAGGATTCAATTCCTGCTCTAGAGATTTAACAGGTTCTCTGCCCAGAAATCTTTCCCCACAGAAATAAAAGTCCATTACACAGTCCTAATTCTTTAAAGGGTCCAATCTTTAAACGACCTATACTAACTTTAGAGCATAGAGTTTTATCTGAGACATGTTTTATTCTCCAGATGGGTATTATTTAATGACCAGAGTTAGTGACCAGGACTGAGTTACTTCAGTTTCAATTATCATCATACTAAGTCTTAAAAATGCTTTAGATTTCTGTTATGGAAAATCAAGGAATCTTTCAGTCAGTTATCTCAACATTCCATTAGTTTCTAGAATCTGTCAATTTTTGTCCTGCTTCAGATTTCTGTATCCATTGTCCTGTCATGAATATTTCTAAAACACTATTTAATTAATGCAAGTAAGCCTTCCACTTTATCAAACTGTGCATTCCCTTCTGTGAATTCATCACTTATTTCTTGCTGATATCTTCAGTATCTCCAAATACAACAAAAAGTTCCATATGGCAAGAAATTTTTATCTGATATGTAGTAGATGCTAAACAATTACAGTTGGATAGATGGACAGATGGCTGGATGAATGGACAGATACATGACTTCCATGTAATTTAATTTCTTATTCCCTAAGCATATTTGAATATATAAAAATAATTGGCTATCAATAATAACCTTTAAGGTAAAATGTATTAAGTATACTATAAGTAATGTAATAAGTATGTAACAAGTATGTTACATTTACCATTATATTTACTAAGAATATAATAGAATATATTTACTAAAACTAAAATAAAATTTTCTAGAATATATTTACTATGTATATTACATTTTTAAAATGTAATAAGTATGTAATAAATATATCATATTTACTATAATAGAAAAATAAAACATTTAGAGGCTGTTACATGATGATACTTGAAATTAAAATAACTTAGTCACCTTCAAAATAAAATTAACCATAAAATCCACATTCCTAAGTACTGAAGCTAATTAAGTTCTCACAGTGCACTCCTGGTATGTTATAACTGAAAGCTATAAAGAATTATAAACATTAAAAATAGTATCTCGTTGATGTTTTGATTTGCCTTTTGTTGATAAATATGTTGGACATATTTTCATATCCCTGTTGGTCATACATCAATATAATTTTGAGAAATGTCCGGCTCTTTTGCACAGTTTTGAGTAATTTGTTTGTATTTTTCCCATTGTTTTGTTTAGTCCTTCACACATTTTGGACATCTTTTATTATATGTATGGTTTCTGAATGTTTTGTCCATTTTTAGGTCTTCTACTCACTGCATTTATGTTTTTCTCTTTCCTATGTAGAAGCTTTCTCTAGTTTAATGCAATCCCAATATATATTCTGGGGGGGGGGGGTACTATTGCTGCTGCTAAGACAACATTTCACTTTAAAATGCAGGCTAGCCTTGAACTTAATATGTAGCTTAGCCTAGCTTCAAACTCACACCAATCCCTCTGCCTCAAGTGCCAAGATTACAGGCATAAGCCACCATGCACAGGTCTAATGCTATTTATTGAAGAGATTTTCTTTCTTTCCATTGTATTTTACTGATCCCTTTGTTAAGGATCAGTTGACTCAAAATCAGTGGTTTTATTTATGGGGTTCCTATGTTATTTCTTTGGGTTATGTGTCTTTTACCTTCAAATACCATACTGCTGTAATCATGATAGCTTTGAAGTATATTTTGAAATCAAAAAGTATAAGCCATCTAGCTCTTTCTTTATACTGCAGAATGTTTTGTTTACATTAACAGAATGAGAGATAAAAACCATATAATTCTCTTGATCAATGAATAAAGTATTTGGTAAAATTCAACTTTCCCTCATGATTAAAAATCTCTCCACAAATTAGTTATAGAGAAAATATATTTCAATGCAGCAAAAGTAAGATAGGCTAGTGCATAGTTAAAACAATAATCAACAGTGAAATATAAAGCTTTTCCTCTGAGACTGGAAACAAGACCTGGATACTTCTATTCAATGTAATACTAGAAATTCTAAGCAGGGCAATTAGGCAAAAAGAAGTCAAAAGCTTCCAAGTGAATATAAGAAAAAGTAAAACTGTCTGCATTTGCAGAAGTGATTTTATATACAGAGGAAATCTTAAGACTTCATACACACAAACCACACACACACCTGCTAGTAACTGTCTCCAAAAGAAATCAAGAACATGATTTCACATATTACTAAAAACAAAATATCTTGAGGATACATTCAACCAAAGAGATGAAATACATACACATTGAAAAGTATAAAATATTGATTAAAGAAACTGAAAAGGGCCCAAACAAATGCCTATATTCATTAATTGGAAGAATTTCTATTGTGAAAAAAAATTAGCTGCCTACAGGTTTTGTGCAATTCCCATAGCATTTTTCATAGAAGTGGAAACTTGAAAAATCTTAAGAGCCAAAGAAAACAGCAGGTAAATATTAACATCCATACACATAACCTGAGTTCAAAACTAATAGAGCAGAGAAGGGTTTTAATTACAGGACGCATTGCTTACATAATGAATGTGAGACTAAGATTTAAAATTGGCCAGTTTTGTTTTTCCATTTCCCACTTCATATCTCCCTTACCCTGATAGTCCACTCTGTCTAGAGTTCCTTCCCCTCCATCTGAATGGTCTCTGTTTACTTTCCTAGTTTCTTCAGTTACTCCAAGTTATATACTCACATGTGAATGTTTGGAATTAGAAACTAGTGTTATGACAGAACATGTGGCATTTGTCTTTCTGGGTCTGGGTTACCTCACTCAATGTAATGTTTTCTATTTCCTAGTTCCATCTACTCATCTGTGAATTTCCTGGTTCTACTTTTCTTTATACCTAGATAGCATTCCATTGCATACATGAACCACATTTCATTATCAACTCATCAGTTGAAGGATATATAGGTTGTTTCCATTTTCTAGCTCTTGTGACTAAAGTAGCAATGAACATGACTGAGCAAGTATGTATGGGTAGGATGCCAAGTCCTTTGGACATATGCCAAGGAGTTACAAAGTTGTGTCATGTGGTAAATTTATTTTTAACTGTTTGAGAATTCTCCATACTGATTTCCAGAGTGGCTGCACCAGTTTGCAACCAAACTATGGTGAGTAATAGCTCCCCTTTCCCTGCATCATTAGCATTTGTTGACAGCTGTTTTGTTGATCTTAACTATTTTCACTGGATAAAATAAATCTCAAAGTTGTTTTAATTTGCATTTCCATAATTGCTAAGGATGATTAACACTTTCAAGGTATTACTTAAGACATTTTTGTTTCTTCTTCAATGAACTATGCAGGGTTGGGTGGATTTAATTGGAAAGGAGAAGGTAAGACAGTACAGTAACAGAGGGAAGAAGAAGGAATAAATAACACTGTGGATGTTTGGAAAATCCATCAGGAATTTGTACTATTTTATATTTACCTAAAATTAATACAATATATAAATATATGTGCATATATGTATATATAGTTTAATGATCCCCCCAAGAGTCGTTGACTATATAAGAAAAATCCGAGCAGCAAGCATGAGAAATCTCCTTGAGTTGTTGGTCAGAAGAGCCCAAGAGACTACAAGAACAATACAAAATATTATTGTTGCCCTTGGTTAACTCCCACAAACTGAAAGTCAGTCCCTATTGCTGAAGACACCATGAACTCAAGACACAGGACTTGAAAGAATTGAGCTGGATCTTACTCAAAGGCTTTTTCCTGAAAACTAGCTTTAATAGTACTGGAAGGTAATACAAGCTGCCAAGTGTCAGTAGTCACACCTAGCTGTGATGCCTATGAACCACAACAATGACCAGCATGGCAATTTATCTCTAAAGGTACAAGAGGGGCACTTACATCGTGGTGGTAAACAACAGCTCTCTAATTGAACTTAAGGTCCACTATACAGGAAGGTAATTATGCCTGGTCCTAAAAATCTACCCAACTGCCCACAGCTACTGGGGAAATGGAACTTAAAGGAGAACCTACTACTGCCACTTTCCGAAAAAGGTATAATTCCTAACTGCACTCAAAATACTTATCCTTATATCCACAGATAAGTGTAGCTCTCACCCCTCATCAAAGAAGCTTTTATTTTCCAACTGAAGGAGACAATTACAGAAAGTAACTGGTCAAAATACAAAGAACAACTGACTGTGGGGTGCCTCAACTGATAACATCTATAGCACAACTCCCACACCTAAAACTCAGAGAAAGGCAGAAAAAAATTAAGAGCCAGAGGACCATGAAGTCTACTGAAAAATAGTGTCCTCTATATATAACCAGGAAGTTGTGTCCTTGAAGTCTCAATAATATGCTTGCTTAAACAAAAACCTCAATAATGACACCACCAATTGACATGCCAACGTGAATGTGTGAAAGATGAACTATAGTCAATTAAAGGAGAGTTAATCTTCCCCCAGTGATGAGCCCTCTAATTGTTTTACCCAATATCATGTAGTCAGTGCTTAAAACACACACACATGAGCAACACTAAATGGACTCAGCAGGATGTGTGTGTGTGTGTGTGTGTGTGTGTGTGTGTGTGTGTGTGTGTGTGCGTGTAACGATAATAATTAAAGAAAAAGAGGCCATGAATTTGAAAGGAAACGGAGGTTGAAGATATGGAAGGGGTTAGAAGGGAGGGAAGTAGGGGTAAATTATGTAAATACAGTACACAGATATGAAATGTTTTAAAATAAACCTAATTTAATTACAAAAACCGACAACAGATAGGCAACGATTGATGGGGTCTTTAAAGCAAGAATGCAAAGGGCCTCTTAAAAGAGATATTAAAATTCCAAATCACTGTTCCTGAGCTTTTGAACTTTCTATGTCCCTACTTACTCTTCCCCTACTGCACAGTCTCAGCTCCCTTCACCACAGATTACATGCTCCTGCACCTGTCAATCCCCTACCTGCACCTCAACACGATCTTAGTTTTCAGTTCCAGTTCCTTCCTGAATGCACAAGTTTCTTTTCTCCTCACTTATTTGGTACATTTGCAGACCTTTCTTACCATGCTTCTTCCAGAACCACTTTAATTGGTTCAACAGACATAGTGTCTGATAGTCACAATACTTGAGGGGCATAAAAATATTTAATTTTAATTTCTTTCTTTAAAATTGTAAAACAAAAATAATAATGTAATAGTAGCAAACAAAATAATTAACCATATTCATCTTTATAGCAATGCAATTACACAATATACCTTTTAATATTTTATAGAAAAAACAACAAATTTCACATTCCTAGGGTAACAGACATTAAAATCAGCCCTGAATTCTGCTGAATCTGCCCATCGATAGATCCCTCCCTGACTCAAGCAGGTCTGCCCTGGCCTCACCTGAAACCAGAGGTCACTGAATGAATATTCACTTCAAATCTTTATTTATAATAGTGGATTTATAACTTTATAAATTTATAAAAAATTATTAAGTTGACATTTAAAGTGGATTTTATATATACTTCAATAAAATTAACCTTTTTAAAGTAAAATGAATATTACAAACACAAGTGTATATAACAGAACAAAATGATAAATTTCAGATGAGTACACTTGTTTGCGATTCTGAAAGTTTACTGACAAAACTGTACTAGAACAAGTTAAATTTTTATAAATCCTAACATGTTTATGTACATGTAATATGAACAACACTCAAATACAGGGAAAGACTGGAGCATCAAAAGTGACAAAATGCTCTATCTGTGAAAATAACTGTAGAGCTAAAACACTAACTCACTATAGAATAATTAAGGAAGCCTGGATACAATTACGTACAGGAAGGATATTAAACTTACAAAAGATATTTCTGAAAGCCACAACAGAAGAGTAAGAGCACAAGAGTAATTGGAACCACATCCACACCCACTTCCTTGCTCTTTACCAATATCATCTAAGGACACAGTATTTAGATGCTGACATTAGACAATCTTGAGTGAACAACTTTAAATCATATTAAGACTAAAAGAAAATCAAAAGAATTTTATGACAAGGGTTAAAAGTTTATAGCTTTGAAACTACAAAATATTTGGTGCCCACTACAAACCACATCCCGGGCACCATCATGTCTCCACAGTGAACTCGGTGAAACGGTTTTGTTGTGGTTGAGGCAATCATCTCTGAGTTAATAATTAGCTACTATTCAAATCAAGCATAATTTGTCTATTGTAAAGTCGATCACTTTTAAGAGAGTTTCAAATCACATTTTTAGTGGCTGACATTGAATGTCATTCATCAGCCTATATAATGTGATCAAAACAAGTAGTAGTTTTTGACCACTGTATGAAAAAAGTTATTTTCCAGGCGGCTGAAACTAAAAACAAGTGCTATGTGCTAAATGTGGGTGAACAAATATTTATATTAAAAATAAATAAAAGGAATAATTCTTTTAAAAAGAGAAGTTTCCTATCATGCTACTTTGAAAAATATCTAAAAATAACATTTCTCATATATATGAAGCAGATTTTAATAATTTTGTGGTTTTATTTTGAGATCTAGACTCTACATATGTTTTTAAAATTGAAAGACAAAGTGAAATTAATCAATATTCCTCTATTGTGAAAAGTTGTAGATACAATAATAAAATAATTATGTTAATATGTAACTTTTCAACCTCAGCACATATCTAACCCTGTGAAATATATTGCACTAACCAAATTATCCAAATGACAGTCATCAACAGAATACTTTCCAATTTGCAATGCTTTTTTCACATCCTTTATTGTATTTCATCTTCAAACAATCATGTATGCCAGTACAGTAAATATTTATGGATTATCTACTCAATATCCATAGTCCCCTTAGTCAAAATAATCTCATATAATTATTTGAGGCAACACTTCTTACTCATTCCTAATATAGGGTGAATAGAGTTAGCCCCATAGCTAATGCAAGTTCTGACTTTCAGGCATCAATCTAATTTACAACAATGAGTCAACACAAAACTTTCCTGATATAAGCAGATAAGGTCTTCAATGGAATAAAACAGAAGAGCCAAAAAACAAGTGCATGTAATTAGATCCATCTGACATTTGACAAAGATTCCTAAAGTACACACTGAGGAAAGACAGTATCAATAACAAATGGTGCTGGCAAAATTGGATGTCCGTGTATAAAATTATGAAACTAGATTCACATCTAACACCCTGCACAAAAATCAGTTATCTGAGTCAACATAAAGCCTGCTCGATATGAAGGAATTCTTGTCTGGTACTGTAAACTTAGGCAACCTCCTATGGCTGGAGATGTCATAGATCCTAGAGAAAAACCTACTACCACCATTTTCCTAAACCAAAATGATTTCTAACTGTATTCTAAATACTTGTCCTCATACCTACAAATAAGTGTAGCTCTCAGCCATCATCGAAGAAGATTCTTTTATCAGCATGTGAAGGGTATTACAGAGATTTGCAACTGGTCAAAACATAGAGAACAAGTGACCATAGGGTACCCATCCCCAGTTGGTATTATCTAAAATGCCATCCGTACACCTGGGGCTCAGGCAAAATTATGGATGAAGAGGAAGAGTTTAAGAGCCTGAGGACCAGAACACCTGCAACTATATAGAGTCTTCAAGACATAACAGGAATGATGAAACATGCAATCATGAAACATCAACCATATGGTGACTTGCATAATTGCATCACCTCTCTACATGCAAACGTGGATGGGGGAAAGTTCACAAGGCTCCTTTATATGAAAAACTACAGGCAATCAATGGCTGCTAAGAGAGGGAGAATCCACTGTTTCAGGGACAATCCCCCAATCAGTTATCCAATACCAAGTGGTCATCCCTCAACACAGGCACATAAGAACTATACCACAAAATGAACTTAGTGGGTGTCTTAGTTAGAATTTCTATTGCTGTGAAGACACATCATAACCACAGCAACTCTTATAAAGGAAAGCATTTAACTGAGGCTGGCTTACAGTTTCAGATGTTTACACCATTATTGTCATGGCAAGAAGAATGACAGCATATAGGGAGACATGGCGCTGGAGAGGAGCTGAGAGTTCTACATCTTGATCCACAGGCAGCAGAAGGAGACTGAGTGCCACACTGGGCATAGTTTGAGCACATAAGACCTCAAAGCCTGCCCCCACAGTGACACACTTCCTCCAACAAGACCACATCTCCTAATGTGCTATTCCCTATGGGCTAAGCATTCAAACACATGAGTCTCTAGGGACCATTCCTACTCAAACCACCGCAGTAAGGGGTGTGTATGTGTGTGTGTGTGTGTGTGTGTGTGTGTGTGTGTGTGTAAAGCAACCTTAATTATAGAAGAAGGGATCATGGATTTGAGAGGAAGTTGGCATTAGAAGGCCTTGGAAGAAAGAAGGAGGGGTAGAAATGATGTAAATACTGAACTTAGGTATGAAATTCTCAAAAATATTAAAAACTTTGTATTGAAAAAAACCGAGAAAGATAAATGCCACATATTTTCTCTCAGCTGTAGTTCCTAGCTCTAAATCTTCAGATGTGAGTATATGACATGAAATAACTGCAGAAACCAAGAGAATATAAATGGACCATGGTGGGGAAAGCATTTAGAGAAGAGCAGGATACCAGTCATATGAAGGCAGAAACAGAAAAAAATGGCAGGAGGCTCCAACTGGAGAGGAAAGAGAGAGGTCAATACAGAAGGAAAAGGAAGGAAGGGAACAAATAACACTAAGATTGTTTCATAAATCCTTAAGGAATCACATTATTTTATATTTACCTAAAACTAAATATAATGCTTTCAAGTGTGTGTGTCTATGTATGTATAAAACACACATGCACACACATATATCATTATATAATATATAGAGAAATATAGATGATATAGATATAGATAAAGTTATGCCATTTGGCCTGACAAAGCTCCCCACAAGAACCATACACTTAACAAAAACCCTAGTACTCCGGCCATAAGAAACTTCCTTTCAAGTGTTTGGTCAGGGTGATCCATGTGTCTCTGAAGACAATATAGGCTACTGCTACTGCCCCTGGTTGCCTCTTAGAGCTTGAAGCTAATAACCTATTGCAGAAGACACTGCACACTTAAGGAACAGGACTCAGACGATTAAACCTGTACCTAACCTGAAAGTCTCCTTCCTGCAGTCAAACTTCCATAGTGCCAGAAAATAAAGTTCAAGCTGCCAAGAGAGCAAAGCAATTAATAGTCCTTCCCAGTTGTGAAACCTATGAACCACAGCAATGACCAGCACAGAAAAGATTACCATAAATTGCATGTGGTAGTTTGAATAAAGAGTCCACCATAAGTCTTGGGCATTTGAATGCTAGGTTCTCATTGTGGAGGCTTAGGAGGTATGGCATTGGAAGAGGAAGTATGTCATTGGGGCAGACTTTGAGGTTTCAAGACTCATGTCATTTTGAGTTAGCCTTCTCTGTTTCCTGTTTGTGGTTCAAGATATGAGTTTTTAGATGCTATATCATCCGTCACCAGCTACTTCCATTCTTCTATCATAGACTCTAAACCTCTGGCACTGTAAACCCACAATAAACTCTTCCTTCTATAAGTTGCCTTGTTCATTGTGTTTTATCACAATAGAAAGATAAATAAGACAGTACAGTAAGTGGTACTTACATGTCATAGATAACCAACAGCTGTCCAAATGAATTTAAGGCTCACTCAACAAAAGGGAAATCATGCCTGCTCCTAGAAACACAGTCAGATTTCCTGGGGCTTAGTGAGGTCATGGATCTTAGAAGAGAATCTACTGCCACCTATCTGCTAGACCACCATAATTCCTAAGCACATTCTTGTGGTGATATATTGTGTCCCCAATATATTGTGCACCCTAATAAAGCTTATCTGAAGATCAGAGGAAAAAGCCAGCCACTATATTAAACATAAAAGTCAGGCAATGGTAGCATATGTCTTTAACCCTAGCATTTGAGGGGCAGAGAAACATCCGGATCTCTGTGAGTTCAAGGCCACACTGAGAACAGAGACAGGCATGGTGGCACATGCATTTAATGCCAGCACTAACCATAGAGGTCTGGAGGTCTGTACAGAAAGACAGGAAGTGATGTAGCTGGGTGGAGAGAGGAAGTGAGATGCAGAACAGAAAGGCATATAGGGTATACAAGAAGTAGCTCTCTTTGGCTGAGGATTTCCAAGTGGTAAGAGCATGGCTGGCTTCTTTCTACTTTTCTGATCTCTCAGTTTTTACCCCAATATCTAGCTCTGGATTTTTTATTAATAAGACCATTTAGCAATTTGTCTTACACATTCTAAATCTTAACCTTATACCCCTTACACCTATAAGTAAGCGTGGCCATAATGCCTCACCAAAGAAGCTTCTCTTTACAGGGAAAGCATTAGGAGCAGGAGCAGGAGTCTGGAAGCTCAGATTGCCTTATCAATCATGAAACAGAAAAAAAGAAGTGGGGCCTGGCTATAAAACCTCAAGGTCTGCCTTAGGGACCCACTTCCTCTGGTAAGATTCTATCTCCTAAAGGCTCCATAAGCACCCCAAACAGAGCCACCAGCTCAGGAACCAAGCATTCAAATGCCTAAATCTAGGAGGGACATTCTGCACTCAAACCACATTTGGACTCTGAGCCCATACTATGTTAATGGTCAACTCAACAGTGCAAAATGCATTAAATCAACTTCAAAATTTCCCATAGACACTCAGTCCCAGCACTGTTCAAAAGTCCAAATTCTCTTTTGAAACACAATCTCTTAACTATGGGTTGAGTTACATACTTAAACAAGTTACATACTTCCAATATATAATGGCACAAAATAGACATTCACTGCAAAAGGGAGGAATGGAAACATACCAAGGAAAAAAACTGGACCAAAGGAAGACCAAACCCTTTCAGGGCAACCACTCAATCCTAAAGCACCAAACCAGGCATCCTGGACTCATGATGGATTCTTCTGTTCTCCAGAGGGTTTGGCTGGCCTGGTTCCTCTGTTGTGTATAACATACATATTCTCTCTCTTACACAGGCTCCATTCCATGTCTGGCTCTTTCCTTGATGGATGTCCTATGGTCCTGGCATCTCCAACATTCTGGGGCCTCCACTTCAAATGAGACTGATAAAATCCCAGCTTCATGCAATAGCCTTTCAGGGCCGCTTTACAGAAGCTCTAACATGGTCACACACTGCCTGGTCTCAGTAGCTCCCTGGAACTTTGGAGTAAGGATCCATGATCTCTCAGTCTTGCATTTTTCATGCTAGCAATATCAGTAAAAGTTAGACTACATTGTCAAGTTCTGCTGCCAGCCCAAGATGTAGCCTGGCTGTTTTGAACCACAGCTGTAATTCCTGGGTATGCCTTTGTAGATGATGAATCTGCAATATCACTTTCCTAGGCAATTGTTTCCAGCAAAAAACCCCATTCTGTGGTATGCTCAGTTAGGCTGCTTTCTCCTTCCAAATAAATTTTCATTTTTACAAGTTGGGCCTTTGATGGGTGAGCTAATGCCTTCAGGGCACTTTTCCTATTGAAGACAGTGAGGTTACTCTTGAACAATTATAAATGCTTTGTCCTCTGAATGTTCTGCTCCTTGTCCACAATTTTAAACTTGCTCACACAACATTCCTTGCTAAACTTCATGTATTTCATCCTTTTACTCTCACTGTCAATGTGAATAAGAACAGTGAGAAGTAGCCATGTCACAGACTGAATGCTATGCTACCTTGAAATTTCCTCTACCAATGAAATTAATCTATTGCTTTTTAATTCAACCTCACACAAGCTCTCACCCATGAGCAGAGTACTGCCAAGTTTCTTTGCCCCAATGTAATTATA
Organism: Peromyscus californicus insignis; assembly: GCF_007827085.1. Classification (NCBI taxonomy): domain Eukaryota; kingdom Metazoa; phylum Chordata; class Mammalia; order Rodentia; family Cricetidae; genus Peromyscus; species Peromyscus californicus. Next base: position 45,366,677 of record NW_026294606.1, on the reverse strand, counting down.
GGGAGCCCAGTTCTAGACAGTCTCTGTTTCCCTCTGAAACCTCACTTAGCCCAGGCCTCTACTGTCTGCACACCACTTATCATTCAGTCTTCCGAACTCCCACCAGAATAGCCCATTAAGCTCTTCTCACAGCATTCTGTGGATTTTCTAGCCCAAAGTTCCAAATCTTCCACATTCCTGTGGTAGTCTGAATGTAATTGGCCCCTATAATCTCAGAGGAAGTGGCACTATTAGGAGGTATGGCTTTTTTGGAGTGGGTATGGCCTTGTTTGAGGAAGTGTGTCACTGTCGGGGTGGACTTGGAGATTTCCTATGCTCAGGACACCTCCCAGTGTTTCCATGGACTTGCGTTGCCTGAAAGATGTAGGACTCTCAGTTACTTCTCCAGCACCATGTCTGCCTGCAAGCGGCTATGTTTCCCACCATGATGATAATGTACTGAATCTCTGAAGTGTAAGCAAGCCATCCCAATTAAATGCTTCCTTTGTAAGAGTTATTGTGATCATGGTGTCTCTTCACAGCAACAGAAACCCAAACTAAGACACTCCTCCTGTAAACCAGTTCTAAAGCCTAAGAAGTACATGATTAAATTTATAAAAACAAAAGCCCCACTTCTCAGTACCAATTTTCTGTGCTGATTGTTTTTCTCATTGCCATGACCAAATACCTGAGAAGACACTATTTAAAGGAAGAAGTGTGTTTATTCTGGCTAACAGTTTCAGGGGATCATTCCATCTTGGCAAAGGAGGTGTGTCAGCAGGAAGGGAAGGTATGGTAGCAGGAGCAGAGTCTAGCACATCACACTGTGTTAGCAATAAGGAAGCAGACAGAAAAAAGGAAATGGGGCCAGACTATAAAACCTCCACTACCCCCAAAAGACACACTTCCTCTGACAAGTTACCCAGGGGTTTCATACCCTTCCCAAACAGTACCATCAGCTTGGAACTAAATTTTCAAACATATAAGCCTATGGAGGATATTTCTCATTCAAACTATAATACCAATGATAACTTGATATTTGACGAATATTGAGCTGAGCATTAAAGATGATGTGAAAAGCACAAAAAGACATTTTCCTTACACTATTGGAGTTTACAGTCTCAAGAATCAACATGAATCAACCATGCCTCAATACAAACATACAAAGACACACAGACACACACACACAATAATGACTTTAATAAATATCTGTGTGTATGTAGACATGAATTTACTCATTATGAAGCAGTCTTGCAGGTGAGAATATATTCTACATAGGACTCACCAATTCAGTGCTAGAAGATTGTTTAACCTCTACTATACTATAATGGATAATTGTTCCCAAAGTTAATGTATTCATTCATAATTGAGTATAAAGTAAAGAAGTTAATACAGACAAAATTATGACTATCTATACATTATTTGGGAAGCTTGGTGAAAAATGAAAATGAAAAAATCTTCTGTTCAGAAATGTTAAGCATTTCAAGACACAGACAGTAGGACCTACAAAGCCTAGAGCCCTGTAAGATTACACATGTCCCTCACCTATAAAACTTTCATGTCTTCCACATTTATTGGATATATAAGTTTTATTTGGTTACTTAACTTACCTTAGGTTCATTACAGCTATTAACACAGACAAAGAAAAGACTTTTAGTTCCTTCCCATAACTACCATCTATGGCTTTCTGTGAAGAAGCAAAATAACTCATTTGAAGAGAGTTCTTTTGTCCTTTTACAAAACCATTAAAATTCTGACAGTGACTCAACATTGCTGTTAAAAACTCATACACATTATTTTACCATCAACCATATCGACTTTTTTATTTCTATACACCTCCTTAATTTTGCCTAAGAGAAAAAAATCTCCAATGTAGTGTTCCAAGTTTACTATTTTCCCATGTATGCCACTTAAATCTAAAATTCCCAACTGAGATCTCTATGTCTAGAAAGTAATTTTCCCACAGTAAAATGTCTCCTTGCACAAATTAGATATTTTCTTTTTCCTATCCCTGAAAAATTATCTATTCAGAATCAACTTCCACATATGGTACAGCATCTGGGTCTGATCCAGTAAAGGAGGCAAAATGTCATGTTAAAAGTGAATTAACCCCTCCGTTTCACCAGTCCTGTGCTTGCTAGGGTGTAGCTGTAACTGTCTAAACCAGGGAGGTTAGTCTATGGACAGAGTTCTAGGAGTTAAATAGCATGGGTGTACAAAAGGATATCTTTATTTTCATCAACCTCTGACCTAAACAATTATGAAGCCAAGCAATGAAACCACCAGAGGATTAGCAATATCTATGACTTGATCACTGATAATTTTATATATCCTCTTATATCATTTTCACTCCATATCATATTATCTATTGCATATTTCTTGAAATATCATTTCTTCTTAACATTACATCAAAATTTAATGGTGTTGCAATCACTATTATATCACCAGAGGCTAAAGTAGAAAGAGGTCCAGTTCAAAGTCTCCCTGGGCTATGTTTTGAGGTCAAGGCCAATCAACTTAGTGAGACCATCTCAAAATGGAGAACAAAAAGAGGGCTGGGAATATAGCATAGGAGCAGAGCACTTACCTAGCATAGTCAATTTCCATAAATTTTAATGTTAGTAAAAGCCATATATTGTGATAACACAATAATGATTTTTACATTTAGATAAATATTTCCATATAACTTAGTTCTTTTGTAATCCAATTACCTCATCTTATGAACTTAAATCTATGATCCCAAGATAAGGTCCATTTATTTTGCCAGACTTACACGAGAGTCCATGGCACATAAAAGGTGAAGAAATGGCATCAAAGGATGTTACGGAGCTCATAAGACAGTGAAATAGAGGCAACTGTACTGTGGTCTCACAAGGGAAGTTCTCCCACTGAATGACCTGGGAATTCTAATTCAACAACACGTTTAAATTGTAACAAAATTGTCACAGTTTTTTAGGTGATTTCATATTTGAATGATTTCCTATGAAAGCAAATATCAAAGCAAAGCAGTTTATGAGGGGTTGTTTGTTTTTTCAATTTTAATGGCATGTGACCATAGGATTCTATCTAAAAAAGTATAACCCAAATACATTGTTATATCAAATTAAAATGATATTTGGGTTGGTACCTGAGATGACAATAGATTACAATCAATGAACAGTCCTTTTCCAGTTCTGTAACGTCGTATGAGGCCAGCCATAATGGCTCCATAGGCAAACAGGCCAGTGGCAAGGTCAGTCATGGCCACTCCTGGGCGAACAGGCTCTCCATCCTGATTTGAGGGTTGAATGGGAAAAACAGAAATTAAATAATGAACCATCTTATATTTTTCAGACATTCTGTGGCTAAACAAAAGAATATTTGAAGCATTCATATCTACACATGAGCAGACACATACACATGAATAAATCTAAATATTAGTATTAAGGATATCAATTGATAGAAATGTATTTATAATAAATGTATATTTATCACTGTATTTCTCAAGAGGCATACAAACCAACCTAAACCAAGTTAAAGGAAGTAAGAAATCTTTATTTAAAGGAAAAAGTAATAAATGAATTGCTGGATTTGAATGTAAATGTATGTTAATCTGCCAGAAAAGAGTTGAAATATTGTTTTTCTCCTGTTGGATGAAATGCTGTTTTATAACAGAAACAGCAGAAGGAAGAGGAAGAGAAGAAGGCAAAAAAACCTGGTTTAGTTTCCTTATAATCATGCTAATAGCTGGCAAATATCCTAATGGCATATGCCTTTTAAAAAGATTCATAATGACACATATGTGTGAAAATATCATAATGAAACCCATCACTTTGTATATTGACTTTAAAAAATAATTTTAAAATTATATTTAAAAAAGACAAAGCAAGCTGATTAATATTTACATGTACTTCTGCAGAAATTTATAAAAAGCTAAAAATAGTAATACTATGTGATGAACCTTAGCGACAACCAAAGACATATAATCCCTAAAAATGAGTACAAATATTTTAATGTTGAAAAGCAGTTTAATCATTAAAATTTCACTATAACTAGTGCTAAGACCTTAATCAAACTTCAAAAAATTGTTCCTCCACTACTTTGGGCACATCTTCTTCAGGTATGGAGGCCCAATGTAAGCAGCCACCAATGCCATTCACCCCTGTCCCACATTCTTGCCTGCATCTCGACCCAGGGAGCCCATACACCCGCTCCTAACTCAACTCTAACCACCCTGGCCAAACTACTCATCCCCACTAGGCATATCTGGTCTCTTCTCTGCAAAGACACAAGATTGTTGCCACCAACAACACACTCCCTCCACCTAAGGATTGCCTCTCTTCAGAACCACACCAGCAACTCTATCCCCCACTTACACCTGCCTAAGAAACATTTCTGCTGTGCCTGCTTTCCTTCTCCTCCTTTCCCACACCCACATCAAGTAGGGAAGCCCAACTCACACTGGTAACTCCATCCACCCCTGAAAGCACCCTTGTCCCCCTCATCCCAAGGCATACAGCCAAAAGTTCTGCCACCATCCTACCCATCCACCCCCTACCAACTCCATCCATCACATTTCACACACTTGGCACCTTCTGTAGACAGACACTAAACTTATGCTACCAATAGTAGCCATCCATACCACCTGAGGACACCCCCCATCTCCAGAGAGAGATACTAGACCCACACCAGCAATAGCAATAGTACCTATAGACTGAGGAAAAGTCCAAAGCATCTCAACCAAGCTCCTTAAGGTTAAATGTAAAAATCCTCTGACTCTACAGAGGGTTTGCTTCTGAGCTGATAAATTTCACTTAACTTAAGCAGAGCCAGGACTATTTCTGATATCCCATTTCAACACTTAAACTGAATTGCCCAAGACTCAATCTTAAGCCCCATACAAATAGCTAGCCACCTGACAAGTTGGAGTAATAGGAAACATAACTTTAAACACTCATTCAACAATATAGAAATGAGATTTCCATACCAAGAAATACTACTAACATTCTAACTCCAGATGCCTAGGTCCTGTGGCAAATATACAAACATAAATACACAAATCAATAAGTCTCTATCAAAAATTAGTTCTTCCATAGTAATGTCCCTAAGAAAAGTGACTTAGATAATGTACAAGACAATGATGTCAAAATAGAAACAATAAACATCATCAAAGAACTCAAAGAGGATAGGGGTAAATGTCATAATGAAGACCAGAAAAACACAACAGTTGAATGAAATGATGAAAACAATTGAAGATATGAAAATAGAATTTAATAAGGAAATAGAAATTCTGGGGGATTCAAGTGAAATACTCAAGAATTCAGACAAAAAAATTAGAGGAAAGCCTTACCAACTGACAGGGTCAAATGGAAAAGAGAATGTCAAGTCTTTAAGACAAGGTAGAAGAATTTCTTCACATAGTCAAAGAAAATGTCAAATCCGGGGGTGGGGGAGACATGTGCACCTCTAGGACACGATAAAAAGACCAAACATATGAATAACAGGCATAAAAAGACGAGACCCAGGCCAAAGGCATGAAAAATATTTTCAACAGAACGACACAAGATATCTTCCCTAATATATGAAAGGAGATGTCTATCAAGATCCAAGAGGCATGGAGAATAACAAAGAGAAGGAAGTAGAAAATAAACTATGTAAGGCACGTAATAGTCAAAACATTAAATATACATAGCAAAGAAAGGATATTGAATGTAGCAAGAAAAAAAGATAACACATACAGAGCAGGTCCATCAAAATTACAGCAGATTTTGCACTAGAGACCATGAAATCAAGAAGGGCTTGGGACCAATGTTCTATGACTTATGAAAGGCCAAAGATATCATCCTAGACCACTATATCCAACAAAGATATAAGTCATAATTGAAGGAGAAAGGAAAATATTTCAACACAAAATGATATTTAAGGAAATTAGGACCACTAAGCCAGCTCTACAGAAGATACTGCAAGAAATACTTAACTCTGAAGAGAAGGTTAAACACACTCAATAAGGCACAAGGAACAAGTAATCAATTTCAGAACACTGAAAGAGATCTAATTGAAGATCACAACAGCAACAAAATGACAGAAATTAATACACATTTTTCAATAATAGCTTCATTTTTATGTTCAATTTCCCAATGAAGACACACAAACTAACAGACAAGAATCAGAAAACAAGATCTGTCTTGTTGCTGCCTTCAAGATACAACCCTCATGACCAATGATATATACCACTACAGGATAAAAGAATGGAAAAAGGTATTACAAGCAAATGAACTAAGAAATAAGCAGGTATAGTATTCTAATATTTGACAAAACAGACTTCAAAGCAAAATGAATTAGAAGAAACACTTTATCCTTTCATTGGTTAAAAAAAAAAGTCCAAGAAGAGACTATAGCAATCCTAAACATATATGCACCCAAAATAGCAGCTAAGTTTCATAAAAGAAACACTACTAGACTTAACACCACAGATAAAACCCAAAATAGTGACAGATGGTAGTTTCAAGACCAAATTTTAACCAATAGGCAGGTTATCTGAAAAAGGACTAAATAGACTAAATAAAGAGACTCTGGAGTTAAATGACATCAAAAAATTAAATGAACCTAATACATATACACAGAACATTTTACCCAAACACTAAAGAACACACATTTTTCTTAGCAGCCCATGGGAGTTCCCATTAAATTAAAAGACACAAAACAAATCTCAACAAATGAAGCAAAACCAAAATCACATGCTCTGTTCCATGTGAACACCAGACAAGACAGAAAGCACACTAAATCTTAGAAGTTAAACACACAATACTGAGCCAAACTTGGGAGAAGCAAGAAGGTTACTAGCTTTTTTTTCTAGATTTGAATGAAAATAAAAACATAATGAAAGCAGCCATAACAGGTAAGTTTGCAGCACTGTTTCTACATTAAAAGCTTTGTGAGATCTCAAATAAATAACTTAGTGATATATCTGAAGGCCATAGCAAAACAAGAGCAAGCAACACCCTTAAAAAGTAGGTGGAAAGAAATAATAACAGTCATGGCTGAAATTGATGACCAGAAATGAAAAAAAATACAAAAGATCAATGAAATAAGATGTATGTTCTCTGGAATCAGTAACAAGACTGACAAATATTTAGCCAAATTAACCAAAAGAAAGGAGACAGATTAATAAAATTGGAGATTAAAAGGAAGACATCTTAACAAACTCCAAGAAAATTCAGAGAAGCATACAAACATACTTTTAAAATGTTTATATTCCACCAAACTAGAAAGTCTAAAAGAAAGAGATAAATTTATGAAACAGAAGCAGTAATTAAAAATACCCTAACTAAACAAAGCCCAGAACCAGATGGACCCACTGAAGAATTCTATGTAACTTTAAGGAACTAATACCAAAACTTATGAAAGTATTCAATAAAATAGAAAATGAGGGAATATTTCCAAATCCTTTAATGAAGTCAGAATTACCATAATATTAAAATAAGACAAAGGCTCAATTAAAAAAATTATAGACTAATATCACTAAGGAACATAGAAGCAAAAATTCTCAATAAAATATTTAAAAACCAAATTAAAGAACATAAGAAAAAATTATCTACAATGATCAAGTAGACTTCACCCTAGAGATGCAGAGAAGATTCAACATACATAAATCAATAAACATAATCAACTAAATGGACATAAATCACACTATGGTGACATAAATCAACTAAATGGGAAAAAAATCACAAGATCATCTCATTTCATTCAGAAAAAAACTTTGGCAAAACCCACCACTGATTCATGATAAAAAGTCCTGGAAAAAACAGAGGAGACATATCTCAAAACAACACAGGAAGCCCATACCAACATCATCCTAAATGGAGAAAAACTCAAGGCATTTCATAAAAAGTCAGGAACAAAGCTGGGCAGTAGTGGTGCAAGCCTTTAATCCCAGCACTCAAGAGGCAGAGGCAGGAGGATCTCTGCGAGTTTGAGACCAGCCTGGTCTATAGAGTGTGTTCCAAGACAGCTAAGACTACACAGAGAAACCCTGTCTCAAAAAACCAAAAAACAAAAACCAGGAACAAGGAAAGGATATCCACTCTCCCAACTCCTATTCAGCATATTACTTAACTAGAGCACTAAGACAAGTGAAAAGCAGTAAAGAAGATATAAGTAGAAAAGGAAGAAGTCAATGTACCTTTATTTGCAGATAATATAATTCTATATGTGAAAGACCCTAAAGTTAATATATTCAGCAAACTAGCAGGATGAAAACTAATACACAAAAACCAGTGCCTTACTATATACAAATGACAAACACAGAAAGAAATAAAGGAAACTATACCATTCATAACCAATTCAAAACTATCTTGGAATAGAAATAACCCAGGAAGTAAAAGACTTGTTTGATGAAAAGTTCAAGACACTGAAAAAAGAAATTGAAGAAGATCCCAGAAAATGGAAAGATCTCCTGTACTCATGGATTGGCAGGATTAATACAGTGATAATGGCCATACTGCCAAAAGGAATCTACTCCCATCAAAATTCCAATGCAGTTCTTCATCAAAACTGAAAAAAAAATATTTCACATAGAAATACTAAGGACTCAGGATAATCAAAGCAATTCTGAACAAAAAGAATGATGCAGAAGGCATCACCTCACTGGATTTCAAATCATACTTTAGAGCCATAGCATGGCTCTAAGCATAGCATAGAACAGGCACAATTATGACTGGCACAGAACTTAAGACAGACATATCAACCCACATTCCTGTATAGTCACCAGATTTTTGTAAAAGAACCCAATAATACATACTGAAGAAAACTCATCATCTTCAACAAATGATGTTAGGCAAACAGGATAGCTATGTGCAAAAGAATGAAAATAAATCTGTATCTATCACCCCACACAAAACTCAACTCCAAATAAATCAAGGATCTCAATATAAGATCTGATACCCTGAACCTGGGAGAGGAGAAAGTAGGGAATGGGCCTGAACTCATTGGCACAGGAAATAACTTCCTAAACAGGACCCCAATAGCACAGGCATCAAGATCCACAAATTCATAAATGGACCCCAGAAAAATAAGTTTCTGTATAGCAAAGTGTGTGGTGATATTTTATTTGTACGTTAATAAATAAAGTTTGCTTGGAGATCAGAGGAAATAGCAAGCCCTTAACACAAGTTAGGCAAGGGTAGCACACACCCTTAATCCAATCACATGGCAGGCAGGGTCTCCGTGTGTTCAAGGACACACTAAGGAACAGCCAAGCATGGTGACACACACCTTTAATCCAAGTACAAAACAGAGAGACCTGGAGGTCTGAACAGACAGGAGGTGACAAGGAAGTGAGGTAGCTGGGCTAAGAGCCAATGAGAGGGCAGAACAGCAAGGCAATAAATGCACGGGTAGACAGGAAGTAAGTCACCCTTTTGATAGCTGCAGAGCTGGAGTGGTAAGGTTGGTAGCTATCACTATTTCTCTGATCTCTAAGGCTTTCGCCCCTATATTTGGCTCTGTGTTTCTTATTTAATAAGACCATTTAGAAATTTGGCTACATTTGGCATCCAACTGTGGGGCAGGAATTCATAAAAAAGCCACTTGGCTGTGACCTTGCGGGCCCCATTTTGGCTGGAGCTGCAAGTAGCCGGACTGCTTGTGGGGATACAGAGCCCCTGGCTCAGGCCCAATACAGCTCAGGCCAGAAAACGTGGCTGGACTTTCTTTGGCTTATTTCTCTCCTTGTGGCTAATAGGTTCTCTATCTATCTATCTGTCTATCTCTGAATACCCATTTCAGACTGCTACCACCCTAGGTAGCTGCTTTGAAATTCCCTTAGACTTCTACTGTTCTATGCAGACTTGGTAAGTCAATTAAGATATCAAATATCTTAAAGGAAGAAACTAGTTAAAAGAGAAAATTTTTTCCACTATTTAAAAATGAGAAATATTTTTACAATGGAAAGAAATTGATCTTTGTTTGATAACACATTAGGCAGTCTGAAAATGGAACAATTAAATGAGAGGATAATTAACGTTGATGGGATGTACATAACATCAATTATGAATATTATTTGTTTAATTATCCTTATTTTAGTATTAAAAAGGTTGGTCAATTTAAGTGCCAAGATAAATGCTTTAGAAAAACCTGTTAAAATGAATTATAGAGAAATTCAGACCCAGACAGGAGAATTTAAAGGTGAAATTATTTCAGGATTGAATTATATGGTTACAGAGAGACAGCCTGTTTTCAAACAATCAAACTTAATTTATCCGGTAGTCATACAGGAACTACCTGCTCAAGGGCATGTACAAGCTAATTGGACTCCAGTGGAAATGTTAGATTTAAGGAGATTTAAGGAAACTATAGTATCATATGGTATGCATTCTCCATTCATAAAGCAAATGTTAAACTCATGGTCAACTTGTAATAGGATTATTCCTCGGGACCAGAAAGAATTGGTAACAACTGTCCTGGAGTCTGGAGCACAATTACAGTGGCAAACCTGGCTTAAAGAGGAGGTTAAGACAATAGAAAACCAGTATAGAACTAGAGGTGTGGAAATTTCCCAGGATCAGCTTCTTGGAGAAGGCCAATACTCTGATATGCAAAGACAATGTTCATATGACAACCAAACCTTAATTCTATGCCTCATGGCAGCCATGAATGCATGGAACAGAATTGAGGAAGCAGGGGGAAAAAATGAATCATTCACATTCACAAATGTAGCCAAATTTCTAAATGGTCTTATTAAATAAGAAACACAGAGCCAAATATAGGGGTGAAAGCCTTAGAGATAAGGGAAATAGTAATAGACACCAACCTTATCTCTCCAGGTCTGCAGCTATCAAAAGGGTGACTTACTTCCTGTCTACCCGTGCATTTATTGCCTTGCTGTTCTGCCCTCTCATTGGCTCTTAGCCCAGCTACTTCACTTCCCTGTCACTGCCTGTCTGTACAGACCTCCAGGTCTCTATGGTTTGTACTTGGATTAAAGGTGTGCATCACTATGCTTGGCTGTTCCTTAGTGTGTCCTTGAACACACAGAGACCCTGCCTGCCATGTGATTGGATTAAGGGTGTGTGTTACCCTTGCCTAACTTGTGTTAAGGGCTTGCTATTTCCTCTGATCTCCAAGCAAACTTTATTTATTAACATACAAATAAAATATCACCACATTTCAGCACAATAAAATATCACCACAAAAGTGCACCATCACTCAATGAAGAGGCAATTCACAAAGTGCAAAAAAATGACTAGATATACATCTGATGGAATGTTAGTATCTAGAATCTATAAAAAAAACTCAAAAATTTAAAAAAACAAGAAAATAAACAAACCAGTTTAAAATGGGGCATAGACTTAAACAGAGAGTTCTCAAAAGATGAAATACAAATAGCTGAGAAACACTTCTTAAAATGTTCAACATCCTTAGCTATCAGAGAAATGCAAATTGAAACTACTTTAAGATTTCATCTTCCCCCAGTCAGAATGGCTAAGTTAAAAAAAATAATATAAAATGATGACAAATGTAACTGTGGATGGGTAGAGGGAAAACTTATTCAGTGTTGACATCAATGCCAACTCATGCATCCATTATGAAATCACTGTGCAGATTCCTAAAAAGAGCTAAACATGTATCTACCATCCAGCTGTTCCACTCTTTATTAAATGCCAAAAGAACTCCATATCCTACCCTAAAGATACCTGCCCATTCATGTTCAAACTGATGCTCTGTCCACAACTGTCATGAAATACAAATAGATGTCCATCAACAGATAAATAGATAATGAAAAATGTGTTATGTATATTTATATATCAATGGAATATTATTCAGACATAAGAAAAATAAAATTATTAAATTCATAGGTAAATAGATGGAGCTGGAAACAATCATTGTAGTAAAGTAGCCCAGATCCAGAAAGAAAAATATTACATTTTTTTTTTCTTATCAATGGATGTTAGCATTAAATCTTCAGATACATGTGTTTAATGTGGAATACCCACAATGGTGAGGAAATAGGGACATGGGGAGGGGCTGTCAAATGAGGGGAGATAGAACACTCGTATAAAGGGCTTAAGAGGAATATTGAAAAAGTAAGGATTAAATTGAGGTGGTGGAGAGGAGGGCAGAGTAGAAGAGGGAGTATGGGAAAGGATAAATCACTAAAGACTTTCGGAAAAGACACAGAAACCTAGTATTGTAGAAAATTTATATACACGTATAAAAAGAGTTAAAATGGTGTTTTCCCATATTAGAGTCAAAAATACTCTGACAAGACATATAATTTTTTTAAAAGCCCACATAGGAATGACTATTGCCTCCCACAGGTTGAAAGTAAGTCCCTGTTGCTAAAGATACCATGTACTTCAAACTCAAGACTCAGAAGATTCAAGCTGAGTCTGACTACCTTCTCTCTAGGGACTAGCTTCCATAGTACTAGAAGCTGATATGCAAGCTGCCAAGGGAAGGAACCAACCAAAAGTCCTACCCAGCCAGGATGCCTATGAACCAAAATTACCAGCACAGTAAGATACTTCTAATGGTTCAAAATTGGTACTCATATCTGGACAGTAACCAACAGGTCTCTAATTATACTTAAGGCTCACTCAAAGTAAAAGAAATCATGCTTGGTACTGGAACCCAGACAACTGCCCATACTTAGTGAGGTCATGGATCTTAGAGGAGAACATAACAATCATCACTTTACTAGACCAGTATACTTCTTAACTGCTTTATAAATGCATATTCTTATACCCACAAATAAATTTATTGAATTCCCCATCAAGGAAGCTTCTCTTTGCAGCAGGTGAGATCATTGCAGAAAAGCACAACTGATTAAAATGTAGAGGACAACAAATCATGGGGTACCCAGCCCTAATGAATACATCTGTAACATAATCCCTGTACCTGACGCTCACAGAACATTGCAAAAGAGAGGATGGTAGTTTTGTAAGAGTCCGAGACCAGAAAATCTGCTATGAGATTATAACTCTTAGAAATGACAGGATAGATACTGTGGTGAATTATAGTGTACCCAAATAAAATTTGCCTGAAGATCAGAGGACAGAACAAGCCACTAGATTAAACATAGAGGCCAGGCAGTGGTGGCACAAACCTTTAATCCCAGCACTTGGGAGGCAGAGATCCATCTGGATCTCTGTAAGTTCAAAGCCACCCTGGACTACATGAGATTGATTCAGTCTAAGAGAGAAACAGAGCCAGGCAGTGCTAGCACATACCTCAATCCCAGTACTTGAGAATCACATGCCTTTAATCCCAGCACTTGAGAACTCATGCCTCTGCTATCAGTATTGGGAAACACACACGCTTTTAATCCCAGCACTAGGACGGAAGTAACAAGGTTGGGTGGAGAAAAGTATATAAGGCATGAGGAGACAGGAATTTAAGCTTTTCAGCTGAGGAGCCTTTTCAGTTGGACCCTTTTTGGCTGATGACTCAGAGACATTCAGTCAGAGGATTTGTGGAGTTGGCAAGGTGAGAAGTGGCAATGGCTTATTCCTTTGTCTCTCTGATCTTTCAACATTTACCCCAACATCTGGCTCCGGTTTTTTATTATAAGACCTACTAGATTTTGTGCAACAAGATACACCCATGATACTGCAAAAATATGGCTACCTAAACCAGACCAGAGAAATGGCAACACCAATAAGCATGCTAACAGAAAAGGGGGAAATTTCACAGGTCCACCTTCCTACACAAAAAAACTACAGTCAACTCATGATGGCTGAAGGAGGAAGAATTAGTCTTCCTCAGTGATGAACCTCCTAATTAGTTATCCAATACCAAATGGTAAGCCCTTAAATCAAATCCATATAAGCAACACTTAACAGATTCCAAAGGTTATGTTTATGTATTTTATGAAATACATATATTATATATAAAACAATTGTATATTTACAAAAATAAAGAAAAAAAGGACATGAATTTGAGAAGTAGTAAGGGGATGGGAGACGTTATAGGGCAGGTACTTGGGAAAAGTTCAAGAGAGCAAAGTGAATAGGGAAAAAAGATATAATTATATTTTAATTCCTAAAATGTTCTTTTGAACTTTCTGAGCAGTACTTCATTTGCGAAGAAGTTATGGACAACAGTTGACATGTAGTGCTGTGGGATGGTCTGTATGTCAAATGTGTTGCTGATTGGTCAATGAATAAATCACTGATTGGTCAGTGGCCAGGCAGGAAGTATAGGCGGGACTAACAGAGAGGAAAATTGAGAGAACAGGAAGCTGGGTGAGAGAGACACTGCCAGCCGCCATCAGGACAAGGAAGATGTAAAGTACCGGTAAGCCACGAGCCATGTGGCAAGGTATAGATTTATGGAAATGGATTAATTTAAGCTGTAAGAACAGTTAGCAAGAAGCCTGCCATGGCCATACAGTTTGTAACCAATATAAGTCTCTATGTTTACTTGGTCGGGTCTGAGAGGCTGTGGGACTGGCGGGTGAGAGAGATTTGTCCTGACTGTGGGCCAGGCAGGAAAACTCTAGCTACAATGTAGGGTCTAATAAAACTAAAAACTTTCTTCAGAACTGAGGAAGCAATTAAGTGAAGAGGAAGCCCAGAGAAGGAAAGAGTCTTTGCCAGCTATCATCGGACAAAAGATTAATATTCAGAATATTATAAAGAACTCAAAAAAGAAAAAAAAGACCCATTCAAATCTGAATGCAAAGTTCTCCGAAGAAGACTATAAGTGGCTAAGAAGTATCTCAAAAAGTGTTCAGCATCCTTAGCAAGTCAGGAAATGCAAATCAAAACAAATTTGAGATTTCATCTTACCACAGTCAGAATGCAAAGATCAAGAAAACAACCAGCAGGAAATGCTAAGGAGGATGTGGAGGAAGGGGAAGACTCACTCACTGTTGGTAGAATTACAAACTGGCACAGCTACTCTGGAAATTAATACAAGGAATCCTCAAAAAGCTAAAAACAAATCTATCGTACTATACTACTCCCTGGCATATGCTCAAAGGACTCAACAGAAGTAATACTTCTTCAGCTATGTTCATCACTGCTCTCTCTAATCACAATAGCTAGGAATGGCAACAGTCCAAATGTCCTTCAACTGATGAATGAGTAATGAAAGGTGGTACACACACACTATGAACTATATTCAGCTGTAAGGAAAAATTAAATCATGAAATTTGTAAGTAAATGGATGGAACTAGGAAAAATATTACATAGACAGAGGAACACACATAAGAAAGACAAATGTCACATGTTTTCTCTTATATATGATTCCTAGCTCCAAAATCGTCAGATGTGAGTATACAACCTGAAGTAACCACAGAAACCAGGAAAGTCAAAAGGTACCATAGTGAAGAAGGCATTAGAGGAGGAAACAGCAGAATGGTACAGATACTGAAGGGGAAGTAGGGAATATGGGATATTAGTAAGGGAAATGGAAAGATGGTCAATACAAAAGGAGAGGGAGAGAGGACTGAAAGTAGGAATAAGAATGTTTGAAAAATCCATAAAGAATCATATTTTTATTTACCTAAAATTACATTAAATACATATAAGTTTATGTGTGTGTGTGTGTGTGTGTGTGTGTGTGTGTATTTGTGTGTGTGTGTGTGTGTGTGTGTGTGTGTGTGTGTGTGTGTGTGTGTGTGTGTATGGGTACTGTGGTAAAGTGGGTATGAGGGAGAAGAGCAGGTAAGGAAAATAAAATAAAATAAAGTATGTATGAAAATGAAAATGAAACGTGTTGCTTTTTAAGATAACTAGAAAATAAAGTTTAAAAATTGTAAGGCTGAGCATACACTATGTGGCTACCCTATCAAAATGTACTACAGTTCACCAATGGAACCACAGAAGTCCTTCACCTTAGTAGTTTTTCATTCATTTTAACACTTGGGTAAGAACTGATAGGTCCCAAATGTTTTCACATAATCCCAACTGAGTTCAGTACCTTTAAATAAAAGCACTAACAATAATGATATCTTTACCAAATGAGAGCCTAGGGATCGAACAAAGAGAGCTATGTCCATGCTCTGTTCTCTCAATGAACAAAAAGAAAATCGAGCCCTGCCTTATTTTAAGGAAGGGCTACATACATTTTTTTGTGACTAAAAATGAAACATCAGAAGACAGAAGTACAAAGGGCTTTGTATCTTAAGGCATTAAACCTCATAGCTGCTTTGAATTAAATATAACATTTTAAAGAGGTCACTCTGCCTCAGTTTACCCTATCAGTGCAGCGATCTGCCTAGTGTTAACTAAAGAAAGTAACTCAGGGGAGAAATATGTGCTGTAAAAGGAGTTTTAAGCTTACCAAGCCCGTTTGTTTTGAAATGGATGCCTTTTAGTTTTTATCTACTAGGCTTTCATACTATGCTTTTTTGTGTGTGCTCATGTCATTTTCCTCCAAAAGTCTTTGCTCTGATCTAATTAAACACATTTGGACATCTATGTTCTTTTAGAAACCCCATAACATACTATCAATTGGGAGGGACTATAGCATCAAATAATTCAAACTGTAACACATATGGCAAGTCAGACACAACTATTTCTGTCACTTTAAGTAACAAATTTTCAAATACATGACTACTTAAAATATTCTACATGGAAAAAAAACGTATCTCCTAGGTATATTTACTAAATGCAGGCACTCTGGCAGAAACAGTCATCTACAGTCAGCCATTCTCTTTCATGGAAGAAACATTCCTAAAGTCACACATAGGTGATTATGCTTGAATAAATAAATGAATAAAAAGATATGAAAAAGGGGGTCATCACATGATATTAATAAAAAAGCTTGCTATTTTCCATGAAATCAAGTTGATATTTAAGCTTCAGTTCCTTTACAATAACCACACTTAAGCTTTATTTTAATAAGTCATTCACTTTCTACTGTTTCTTTCCAAAATTCATTCAAGTTTAACTTAATAAAGAATAATTTATTTCTGGCATATATAAGAGAAATAAGTAAGAATATTCTAAGAAAACCTACCTCGGGCCCTGTAATGTGCATCAGACCAGACATAGCAGAAGCGATAGCATCGTACCCTGCTCTCTGAGACAAGGGCCCTGTCTGGCCGTACCCTGCAACAAGAACAGACATCCAGTGCTACATGGGGTGTGAGAGTGTGCTAAAACCATTCCCCTCCAGAAAGTGTGCAGCATTGTTCCAATTAGATCTGTACAACCCCTTGATAGAGACAGTAAAAATTAATCAGTGTGTTATACTATGGACAACAAAAACCTGTTGAATTACTGGCCCCCTTATACCTTCAGGAGTGTTTTGTTTGGCCTTTAGAACATTGTGAAATGATTTTATTTAGTTGGCAACAATTTTTAAAAAATAAAATAAAAAAAGATAGCCCACAAGACACAATCTCTAGCCAGGTGGTAGTGGCGTATGCCTTTAATCCCAGCACTCAAGGCAAAGGAGGGCAGATCTCTGAGTTCAAGGCCAGCCTGGTCCCACAGATCGAGTTCCAGGGCTATGAGGAGAAACCAAGAAAAAAAAAAGATAATTTTTGGCTTTTTTTAAAAAAGAAAAAAGAAAAGATAGCCAATGTTAGTCCATATTCCCCATGGCAGCAAACCAAGTTGAGTAACAGCGCCCTTTACATGGGCACAAACTGCACCTGCCTGTCTTCCCCTTCCCTCCATGGGCCTCCACCTCCACCACTTCTTTCTCAGCTCCAAGGTCTCACTAGACACTACCTGCTCTTCTTCTGTGGGACAGTCCACAAGTGAAGCAACGTGCATTTCCCTGATTATGTTTACACAGGTTTTCAACTAAGCAAATAAATCATAAGTGACAAACTTTAAACCTGGACATATTTTAGGAATGTTGGTGCAGTGCACATCTGTAATCCTAACACTCGGGAGGCTGAGGAAGACCCAGAGATTGAGGTTAGCCTGAACTACATTGCTAGTCCCTGTCTCAAAAGACAATAGTCATAAATAAAACAATCTCATAACCTAACAGTGTTATTTTAAATACAACATATTTTTTCTTTCTGACTTTTTTGTTCAGAAGGGAAGACAAAAATCAAGAGAACACGAGTAATCATTTCTCCTACTTTTCCTGTCTTGGTTCTTACTGTTTAATCCTAAAGGTTATATCAGAAGCTGTAGGAGTCTATCTCCAAATCCCATTTATTATCGAGAGAATGGACAAATGAAGAGCTTTGCTGACATCTCTATGTACATACCCTACCTTTGTAAGCATCTAGAAAGGGTCTCCTGGGGATTTGCCTCATCAGACATCAGGAGAGTACCCTGTTTCACAGCCTCCTTCCCTCCCTCCAGTCCTCTACTTTAATGTTCCCCTAGCAAAAAAAAAAAAAAAAAAAAAAAAAAAAAAAAACCAGCTCCCTTAATGGCCCTTTGTAGAAGACAGCCTACATCACATCTTTAATTCCCTTTATGCAATTTATGTTCATAGCTCTTAACCTCAAAGATGTGTAATATACTTGTTTATTTTTTTTGTTGTTTTTTTTTTTTTGTTGTTGTTTTTTTTTTTTTTTTGGTTTTTCGAGACAGGGTTTCTCTGTGTAGCTTTGCGCCTTTTCTGGGACTCACTTGGCAGCCCAGGCTGGCCTCGAACTCACAGAGATCCGCCTGCCTCTGCCTCCCGAGTGCTGGGATTAAAGGCGTGCGCCACCACCGCCCGGCTAATATACTTGTTTATTAATTACAGTTGTTTCCTTCATGCTGAGATGTAACCTCTGGGAATGTTTTCTGTTTGATTGACTGCTGTATCCTCAGCCTGTAGTATAATGTTTGATGACACTTAGTGGAGGAATAAACACTTGTTACTCAAAAACAATCAGTTTTTCGAGATCAATCCATAAACTAAATGAAGAAGCAAAAGAAATGAGTCTAGCCATCAGTTAATCTACCCAGACATATTTGCTACCATAAATGGTCTCTGTTAGAAATGAAAGTGTATAAAAATCCTCACATGAGACATGAGGTAATATTAAGATATTAAATAGTTAAAGATTAAAAGATATTTGTCTCTTCGTTTGTTTGTGTTTCTGAGTCTTAAGACAAGAACTTACTCTATAGCCCCGGAGACCGTGAACTCTCAGCTTTCCCGCCTCAACACTTCCCTAAGTGCAGGGACTACAGGTGTGTACCAACAGGCTTGGTTGATATCCCTCACCACTGATGACAGAAAATGCACCATATGTCTCCTTGTGTTTTATTATGCAAATTTTCAAACAAAAATAGAGCAAATGTGTAATAAGCCTATCATCTAATTTCAATCATCACTTATTTATAGACAATCTTCTTTCCAGTATATTTATCTTCCAGTTACAACTACTGTATGAAAAAAAACACAATTTAAAAAAAAAAAACTTGAATGTTCTGGCTCAGGTTAAAAAAAAGTTTTCTCTTAATTTCAAAAACAAAGCTTATGATTTCTAAACTATTACTCTTTAGATCTTTAAAAAGTGTGGGAGGACTATGAAGAGATCCTAATTTAAAAAAAAAAGCAATGAAGTACAAGTCAGCAGTCTCCATGCAGAAGTCTGGGAAGTTCCTCCCAGCTTGAGTGAATGGATTTCAGCACAGCTAGTTTGCATCTGTAAGTGGTGCAGTGGAGCAGGCTCAGTCTTCCCTGCAATGCCATTCCCAGCCCAGAACAGCATCTCAACAGGAACAGCATCTCAACAGGAGTCTCAAGAAGGATGAGGTTTCAATGAGCTCAACCATAGGAAAATCCTCAAATGAGAGTAACTAAGGCCTCTCACCATCAGCACAACTCTAAATGGAATCTTCTAGATGATCCTAAAGAGAAATAGACTCAGGAGAAAATCAAGTAGCTTATAAAATAAAAGTGCATCACAATGGTTGCCTTGTGATATAAACTCTTTTTGTTCAGAGCATGAGTGAAGCACAAATACCCTAATGACTTTGAATTGTCATTTCCAAGTGTTTCTAGTAAAGAAATACATAAATAGTTACATTGGAGACAGTAGGCACAATGAAAAAGAGTAAGCTTTAGACTTGAAAAAAAATCCAGATTCAAATTACGGTTCTGCAAACTATTAAATCATCAGAAATTCATTTATTTTCCCTGAGCCTCAATGATAGTATTAACATTCATGTCACACATTTACTGTCAAAATTCAACTTGACTGCACAGCATAAGCAAAGTGAATTTCACATTGAACATTAAAAAATATCATTAATCAATAAATATATATTAACTCACCAATAATACATTAGCTTACATTCTTCCATACCATATTTAGAACAGCATAAGAAAAGCTACTTTTAGGTAAGTCAAAGTAATGAGAATAGAAATCCTAAATATTTAAATTAAGTTGTCTGACATCCATAAAAAATAGAAAACTTTTTTACAGTTAGAACTTAACACTTGCTCTTTGGACAAAAGAATGTGGCAATAATAATATCATATAATAAAGCTGAGTATGGCGGTACACATCTTTTATTCCAGCAATTGGGAGGCAGAGGTAGGTCAATCTCTGTGAGCTTGAGGCTAGCCTGGCCTACAAGTAAGTTCCTAAACAGCCAAGGCTACATAGAGAGACTCTGTCTCAAAAAAACAAACAAAAATAGTAATATACATGTGTGTATATACATGTATGTGTATGAACCAAAATATTATTCTGTCTTTTCACTTAATACTTAACTATTATAAATGCTATTAATAATAACAGCAGTATTGACCATTAGATTTCTCTGTTGGTAATGTGAAAACTGTAATTATCTGTTGAAAAATTCAATAAATATCTGAAAATATCTGAGTATGAAATCCAAATATTTGGGGTTTTTTTGTTTTATTTTTATCTTTACAGTTTCAAAACCAACTGTGCTTATGATCCAAAGTGAACAGGGGAAAAAAATCTATCAGTTCTTTTTCAGTTGAAATTAAGGAGGTAAAGAAAATTAAGACAGTTGTAGAAAGTTCTCCCTCTCCTCTCTCTGTCTCTCTCTCTCTGTCTCTGTCTCTCTCTGTGTCTCTCTGTCTCTGTCTCTCTGTGTCTCTCTCTGTGTCTCTCTCTCCTCCCCCCCACCCCTCTCTCTCTCCCTCTCTCTCTCTCTCTCTCTCTCTCTCTCTCTCTCTCTCTCTCTCTCTCTCTCTCTCTCTCTGCCTCCCCCACTTACTTTCACTGTGAGGAACAAGCTCGCCATCTCGTGGCTTCTATGAACACTAACTATAAAGTAAAGCTTTTACACTAAGAATGTGAGTAAAGTATGGTCCTAGTTTCGTTTACTTTTCTTCTTAATAGTGCCTCACTCCATGTCTTCCTTCTCTCCTTCACAATCTTAGAAAGCAGCACTAACATGGGCACTCATGCTCTCTCTGTGACATCTCACAGTGTCAATATCCTCTCTACCAATGCTAACACCCTGGAGAGTTGCAAATCCCTCTAACAAACTGATAAGAGGCTCTGCACACACCCCAGAAGAATGTAACTGAATAAATGCTGCTCACAGAACCCATTCCTGCACTGTGTTGGGTTAGGCTCAGCATCTAAGTAACACTCCGTGCTTATATACACCTGCTCCAAATCCAGCTTTCCTGATAGAGATCAGCTTGAGGGCAGCTTGAGGCTTCTAAGTAACCAAGAGCTTCAGAATGGGGATCTAGCCTGATGATAATAAAAGGGAAGAGGACAAAATAAAGCATCACTCATCTAGGTGATTTCATTAGCCTCTTACTTTCAGTCCCTTGCCTTATTCTTGCTATGAAGATCACAACGATCTTTATAAAACTTAGGGAGTACACTACTACAAGAAAAGGCAGTACATGCCTGCAATCCAAGAATCTGGAGGCTGAGGCGGTAGGAAAAGCAAGGCATTGTCAACCTCTATATCTAAATGGGTAATGACACTGTTAGGAATTTGTAAATTAGATCATTTATTTCACACAAAAATCCTAGAAGTTAGGTAGTGTCATTCCCATTTTTATTAAAAGAAAACGGACAATTTAAGTCACTTGCTTATGAGCACACGCATAGGAAGTACTATAGCAGAACTGAGGTCTGGACTCAAATATGTGTCCTTAAATATAAAGATGTCTATGTGTATTGGTGTCTGCACTGACAGCTCCATCCCAAAGTCTAAAATACTACAAGTTGTTGATGCCATAAACAGAAATGGCATCCCAGCTCAGGCAAACTCACATACCACTAACCAAAATTGCTCCTTTTCCTATATTCACTATCTCATTTAATGAAAAACACCTCAGCATATACACGATCAAGTAACCTGAGTTACCCTAAACTCTTTTCTTGTACTCCTTGCTCATATCAAACTGATCAGTAATTCCTGGTTGATTATTTGACCTGCCACCAACGCCCACATCTATCTAAGCTCTTATGCCCTTCCTTTTTGCTCATCTGCCTCAATTTACTCTTCACATGATACAAAGAAGTTCCAAAAATCTAAGTTGTTTCCATACTAAAATTCTTGTTCAGTTAGTTATCTATAGGCTTAAAATACTAGTAGTCCTAACATGATATTTTGGGTTCTTTATGATATAGCCACTTCACCATTCCATATAGCTTCTCTTTTGCCACACCTCCAAAACTATTTACATTCTCCAGACATAAACAGCTCTTCAGTTCCTCTGGCCCTGTGCTCATGCTATTTTACACATTTTCCTCATTTCCACTGTCTGGTATCTGATTCCCTCCAAGACACAGAGCAGGTTTGTGACCAACAGTTAGGGATAAGGAAGAAAGACATTTCAAAGATCAGTACACCTGTGCCAGTAGCAAACATAAAAACGAAATATACATACATTGATAGTTAGATAGGTAATAGTAATATTTCAAAAGCTTTAGAAATTCTAACAATAGACCATTACCTGGCAGAAAAGAAGGCAATAAAATATTTTGTGATGAAAAAAAAGTATGTAAGGTATATATAGATATCTGCACTTTGCTTCTTTTCTCATCTGGTTGCTTATTTATTTGTTTTATAGTGTGAAGAGTTAAAATGATAATAAGATCTGAAAGATAGTTCAGCAGGCAATAGCACTTTTAATGAAAGCCTGATGACTTGGATTCTATTCCTACAATACAAGTCTGATATAGTGATATGCATTGGTAATACCAGCATTCTTACTGTGAGATGGGATGCAAAGGTAAGAGAATTACCTGAAAGCTCACAGGCCAGCCAGCCTGGAAGGGACAGAAAAACAGAAACATAAGAGACCCTGCCTCAATGGGTAAAAGGCCAGAACTGACTCCCCCAAACTGCCCTCTGTCCTCCACATGCATGCCACAACACGCAGTCCTACACACATGTGCAGACACACATGAATGCACACACACACACAAACTTCTTTAATTAAAATAAGATTATAGCCGGGCGGTGGTGGCGCACGCCTTTAATTCCAGCACTCGGGAGGCAGAACCAGGTGGATCTCTGTGAGTTCGAGGCCAGCCTGGGCTACAGAGCGAGTTCTAGGAAAGGCGTAAAGCTACACAGAGAAATTCTGTGTGTTTTTAAATTTTTTTATTTATTTAAATGCTTGTTTTCTACCCATTGAAAATGCCTGGGAATAGAGAATAACACAAGACAAGTATTCCTAGTATCCAAACTGCAGTGGATTTAAACACCTCACGTATGTTAAATTCTGTGGATTTGTAATTAATTTTTAATCACCAATATAACTATTGGTATATACTAGGGAATAAATTAATATTGTGAAGATTAGTAAGTAAGGGAAAACTTTTATATCTACTCAAGCTTCACTAAGTAAACTATACCCAGAGTATTCAAGTAGTTGATGATAGAATAGCGTGTATGTGTGTGTGTGTGTGTGTGTGTGTGTGTGTGTGTGTGTGTGTGTGTGTATGTGTGTGTGTGTGCGCGCGCGCGCGCGCGCGCGCGCCCGTGCTCGCACGCGCATGCATGCACGTACTACATGTATACCTCTGGAGGCCAGAGATGAAGGCCAGATGCCTTATTAAGTACCTCAACCTTATTCTTTGAGATAGGTTCTCTCACTGTACCTAGAAACCACTGATTGGCTAGGCTGAGTGACTTCAGAGCACCATGGATCCATCTGTCTCTATACTGCCTGATCTCCCAGCACTGGGGTTACTGACACAAGCCACCTTGCCCAGAGTTTTATGTGGGTTTTCATGTATGCATGGCAAGCATTTTGCCAACTGAAACATCTCCCTGGCATTACCAACCATGAAGAAAACAGAGCAAAGTTAAAGCCCATTTCTATGCAATTCCTACTGAATTAATAGATATAAGCAAGCATTCTTGATAATAAACATAGGCAATCATTATTAATAACTTCCAACTTCACAAAAAGAGGTGATTAGGTGATACTCAGAAAAACAACCATCATTTTCTACTAAATATTTTTGACAAAAGGAAAACTCAAATAAAATCTGAATAATCTTACATATTTGTCTATTTACTATTTTAAAGATGGAGACATCATAGGAACACAAACAGCATGACAGGACCAAAGAGAAAACTAAGAAAGTTACAAGGTAAAAGACAGACGGGGAGGAACTGGGAGGTAAAGAAGACATTTGACCTGCTTCTGGATCTCAACTCAAATTTCAAATTTGAGAGAGAGAATTTGAATGGCAATTACATGCTTAATTACTATTTTATTCATGTGTAATAATTACATTGAGTATTCAAGCTTTAAATTTGTGTGTGTGTGTGTGTGAGAGAGAGAGAGAGAGAGAGAGAGAGACAGAGACAGAGACAGAGACAGAGACAGAGAAAGAGAGACAGAGAGATAGAGACAGAGAGAGACTTCCATGTATGCTTGCCACAGGTCTTTGCAGAGGTGAGGTGTTTTGGTGTTTTGACTCGCTCCTGCCACTATGTGGATCTGAGGGGTAGAACTCAGTTAGTCAAGCTGCCAGCTTTATTGAGGATTTAAATAAAGTCATTTTCTATTACATACATTCTAAGATAATTAGAAAGAAAAGTATGTGAATTCTGAATTTTACTTATAAACATTCAATGGAAGATCAATAATAGAATTATGAATAAAACATGGTAAGTCATGAATTATTAAACTGGGTACTGAAAATTCATTATACTATACTCTGTACTTCTTATCACTTTTTCAGAATAAGATGTAAGACAATAATAATAAATTCTAAAATGTTATTCTAATTCCATTTTGTATATCTAAAAGTACACCAAAAAACAAATAAAATAAAATGAAAATACACTAAGTAGTATTAACTATGAAAAGATTTTAGGCAAAAGTTCTCACCATACAGATGAGAAAGGTGAGATCCAAAGATGTTAAGGGACACTCAAAATGAGAAAGCCTCAGCAGCAAACTTAGATATCAAGCTCCCAGTCTGGATCTCCATCTGAACAGCAGAGGTCATTCTCTATTATTAGCCACTCTGTACTGTACAGGGATTATTCATTAAGAAATGAATTCGAGAGCTAGTTTTCCACAAAATATTTTTTCCTGGTGTTTGTTTTATGAGTACTTCCTTTGCCATGCCTCTTTCTTGAGACATGATCAGCCGAGAGGAAAAAATTCTACAATCTTGTGGATTCTTGCTCAACTTTCTTATTAGTATTGTGGAAAGGTTCCTGTTTGAAACTTTTCCCCCAATCAAATCTTCAGTTAATAGGGTGTTTCTTTGTACAGCCACATCCATATATCTCTCTCTCTTTCTCCCTCCTGTAACAAACACTTCAGCAGGATTCCAGTGCAACAAACCCACAAGCCAATGTCAGAATACTTAATTCAAGGACTCCATAGGTCAACTAACAGAAACGAGTTAGGGTTATAAAAATGGCATGACAAGAATACTTGCTATTTCAAGGAGTCATACTCAAGCTTCATATGTCATCTCATTTATGTTCATAGTAACTACATGGAATACATTTCATTGTCCCATTTTAATTACTATGAGAAAAAAATGGTGTTGTAAACAACTAAGTGGATTAGCTAAGGTCACATCACTACTTACCAGGATCCTATAAGCAGTTACTAAACTGCTGACATTCATGATTATGAGTAATATTTTACATAATATTTCCATGAGAATCAAAAATTTGTATAATATTTGGAATAAAACTGTGTTCAAGAATACCAACAATTTGAACATTGTTCAAAGACCAAAAGTGTGATTAATGTGGTTTTCTCTCTGAACAACCTTTGAAATTAGATCGCCAATTTCTATCGGAAACAGCAGCAAAATTGACTGGTTAATTGCAAAGCACTTAAAACATGGGAAACATCATGCTAATAAGCATATGTTCCCAATTCAAAAACAAAAAAAAAAAAAAACAAATTGGATGGTGTAGTAAAAGCATCCTGGCTTTATCATAGAATTACTATTTGTTTTATCATATCCAATTTGGTAGTGCTAAAAGTACTTTTTGTTTTATAGTTGTTTTATGTACATGTATTTTTCCAACTATATATCATCATACCAGGCAGACAGTAGAAACTTACTACTTGTCATCTAACTGTGCATATTTTTTGTCTTATGATATTCCTTACATGGCTATGATATTCTTCATATAAACTTTCAAAAATGTTTTCACACATTGATGGGACTTGGGGAGATTAGTAGCCAGAAAATTGGCTCAACTATGGTATGCAATTATCTTCATGGAAAGAAAGCAAAAAGTTCCTTAAAACTCTCATTATCTAAATGGAGTCCATCAATGAAAAGTTCTAATGCCATGTTAGCGCACTTATACACACATGTGCACAGATTATTCTAAATCCTATTTAGAACATATTCAAGAACAGAGGGAAAAGCTATTAGAAACCACAGTGATATAATAAAAAGAAATAGAATTTGTCCTCCAACTATGAATTTGGACATATTTCCATGTTTTAAAAAACTGTATCAATAGTTCCATATTGCAAGCTTTACTATTTTCTCTAAGAAGAATTCAGCTCACAGTTTGATAGATGCATCATAAAATCACTTAAAAAAATGAAACAAGTTAGCATTGTAATACATTTTTCCTCTTCAAGGGAAAAAAATCAAACCTTAAATGACAGAAATGTAAAACAAACTTTGAGTAGAAAAGAAAATAAAAGCCCAGCCAGACTCTCACACAAACCAACTCCTTATAGTTGGATTCCCACACCCTAAATAGCAGCACTACGTCAGCCTTTGAAAGGATATTCTAGGCAACGAACACAAAAATACTCAGTACAGACCTCTTTACAAAGCAAGATTAAACATCATCTCAAATCAAAGCTAGATAAATGGATAATCCAAATGAGTAACAACTTAATAAGAATCACCTTTAGCCTTGTTCCACTGCCAAGAGGAAAATTCTCAATTAAGGGCAAATATACATCTTTATTTAATAAATAAGTGAAACAATAAAATAAAAGGAAAAAGACATCAAGTAAAATAATTCCTGAAAAGGCCATAGTTGAGAGCAATTAAAACTTTTGCACAGAGCAGACTTTGGTAAGCAATCCCTCCAAATACTCTCTGTGACACTAAATCTCAGGGCAGAGAAATAACGTGAAGCCAGGGGAAAACAATGGCATCTAATGGTTCTGGTAAAACTCATCATGTACAGACTAGCTGATATGAGGCTTAAAAGCTTGCAGTTACAAATAAACACACTAAATGCTGAGATCCTAGTTTCTTCACTCAGTAGAACCAAAGGTCACTGGAGAAAATAGACTAGAGCATCCGCATGGTATGGGCAAACCTAGAAACCCATGTGAAAAGAAATAAGTGTTCAGTGAAGAATGATAGGGTGACAGTGTACAGAAGCCATCTTTAAGACATTCATATTGGGGAAGGGATGAAGAGATAACTCAACGTTTAAGAGCACTTGCTATTCTTTCTGAGGACCAATGTTCAAGTCCCAGAACCACTTGGCAGATCACAACCATCTTTGTTCCAGGTATCCAACACTTTCTTCTGGCTTCCACAGACATGAGGCATACATGTGGTACACAGACATAAAGGCAGACAAAATATCCATACACATATAATAATTTTAGAGAAAGAGAGAGATGTTCCCACTAGCCAAATCTGTGGAAATTTGAGCCTTGAAAAATGACAGATACAGAATATAACCTATTGATTAAATATAGCTTTAAGAGTCCACATTTTATGCATTTTTTCATAACATAAAAACATAGTCTTTTTCTAGTAGTAGAAAGCTAGCAAAGAGACATGAGGAGAACAAGGAAATTAGAAACTCAATAGTTACCAAAAGCATAATAATAGTAACTCACACAAGAATCATCACTGGGTGTGGTGGTACACACCTTTTATCCCAGTACTTCGGAGGCAGAGGCAGTAAGATCTCTGTGAGTTCAAGGCCATCCTGGTCTACATAGTGAGTTTCAGGACAGTCAGGGCCATGTACAGAGACCTTATCTCAAAAAAAGAAAATTTTAAAAAATTCAATGTATGATAAAACTGGTGAATATCAATGAATAGAAGGTACAGGGGTAACTGTGGTCAAGAATCCTGAGAGACTAGATGGAAATTACATTGCTAGCAGTAGGACTGGCCAGACCATATGCCTCCTGATATCACCCACTGGGAGGAACTGAGCATATTTTCCTGAAATGTGACTCCCATGGTATTTAAAACTCATTCATGAGAAAACACCCAAAAAAATCCAAATTGAAAGACATCCTACCAAATAATTGACTCTTCAAAAATACCAATGTCATGAACTACAAAGAAAACCTAAAATAAAGGAGATTAAGACATAACAATTGAACTCAACAAAAATTTTGTATTTTCCTCAGCTTTAAAGGACATTACCGAACAACAGATAAAATACCAATAAGGTCTAGCTATAAATTACTTAAAATTGGGCTAGAGAAATGGCTCAGTGGTTAAGAGCTCTAGCTGCTCTTCCAGAGGTCCTGAGTTCAATTCCCAGCAATCACAAAGTGACTCACAGCCATCTAAAACAGGATCTGATGCCCTCTTTGGCATGCAGGTGTTTACACAAAACAAAATAGATAAATAAATAAATCTTCAAAATAAAGACTTTTTTTAAATATTTAAAATTATATAACATTATTTAAATTTTAATTTTCTGACTTTGATATTACATTGTATATGATAGAAATCCTTAGTTTTATGAAATATAAACTGATATATTTAAAAGCAAAGGGGCAAAATATAATTTGTATGGTTCATTTAAAAATTCAGACAGGCTAGGCATGGTGGTACATGTCTTTAATCCCAGTACTTGGGAGGCAGAGGCAGGTGGATCTCTGTAAATCTGAATTCAGCCTAGTCTAGATAGATAGATAGATAGATAGATGATAGATAGATGATAGATAGATAGATAGATAGATAGATAGATAGATAGATAGATAGATAGATAGGATAGATAGATAAGATAGATAGATGAATGCAAGAATGTCCTAGTTACTGGCTTTAACTGTCAACTTGAAACAACCCAGAGTCATCTGACAAGGGAAATCTGACAAGATCAAATTGCCTGTGGGCATATCTGCAGGGGATTCTCTTGACTGTTAATTGATCTGGGAAGGCTGAGCACACTGAACAAGATCAAATTGCCTGTGGGCATATCTGCAGGGGATTCTCTTGACTGTTAATTGATCTGGGAAGGCCGAGCACACTGAACACAGCACCATTCCTGGGCAGGTAGACCTGAAATGTGTAAGAAATGTAGTTAAGCATGAGCCTTCAAGTGAGCCAGCAAGCAGTGTTCCTCCATGGTTTCTTCCTCAATGATGGACTGTTCCCTGGAACTGTAAGTCAAATAACCCTTTCCTCCCCTAGGTAGCTTTTGGGCAGAGTGTTTTATCGCAGTAATGGTGAGCAAACTAGGTAAAAGGATAATACAAAAGTATCTGAATATCCAAATGCATAGTTGAATAAATTACTCTGCAAGCAATACTAACATGCTGTCTTAGTTAGGGTTTCTATTGCTGTGAAGAAACACCATGACCACGGCGACTCTTACAAAGGAAAACATTTGGAGCTGGCTTATAGGTTCAAAGGTTTAGTCCATTATCATCATGGTGAGAAGCATGGCAGCATGCAGGCAGACATGGTGCTGGAGAAGGAGTGGAGAGTTCTACATCTAGATTGGCAGGCAGCAGGAAAAGCAAGTGACACTAGGCCTGGCTTGAGTATCTGAAACCTCAAAGCACACCCCAGTGACACAGTTCCTCTAACAAGGCCACATCTACTCCAACAAGGCCACAACTCCTAATAGTACTACTCCCTATGGACCTATGGAGTCAATTTTCATTCAAACCACAACACATGCATCTAAAATGCCCTTAATGTATCTCTATGAGTAAGACAAAGAGGACAAAGAGAAGAGGGAGAGGAAGTGGCATCACAAAAAAGAGTCACCATTTCCTAAACATATTTCTTGATACCAAACACTTCACATATATTAATCTACTTAATCCACACAACTCTAGAATTTTCTGAGGAGAAATACACGGTTTAGAAAAGTTGCATAACTTCCTCAAAGTAATATAAATAGCAAAGCCATTGTGTTTTAATATTAGTATTTGATTTTTGTTGCATGTATTTTGGGTTTTTGTTTGTTTGTTTGTTTATAGTATAGTGATGGGTCTCACACATAATAAGCAAACACTCTACCACTAGGCCACATCACCAGCTGTTGCCCCACACACACACACTCACACACTCTAATCTAAGAACTTGCATTTTATCTGCATTAGAATTTCATGTAAGAGTGAAAAGAGAGCCAAACAACTTTAAAACAGTTCAGGAGAGCCAACAAGGCAGCTCAGTACATAAAAGGCTTGATACAGAGCCTGAGTGCCAGGATCCACATCATAGAAGGAGAGAACCAAGTCCTGCAAGCTGTTCTCTGGTCTGTACATACATGATGTGGCATTCTGCATGCCCAAAATGACACAATAAATAAAAAGTATTTTTAAAAAAACATAATAAGGCATAATTAGGCCTCTCAGTGTTTCTGAACTTCACAGCAACAACAGGAGTATCATTTGATGAGAGTATGAGAGTAAAGCTATGAAGAGAGTATGGGATGACAACCAAAGTTGTCCCTCAAGTCTAGTATCTAAAAAAATTTCAGGAAAGAAATGAGCATCCAACACGGGAACCAGGAGAGAATCATTTCATTTCTAGTAGTCAGCCACATAATTTTATTCCACTAATTCAGATTTAACACTACCAAGAAAATCAATGGCACTTAAGAAAAACCATTAGTGATCAACAGTAACAGAGTTCAACTCCACATGGTACACTATTTTGCTAAGCAGATTCTAGAATCTCCTTAGTCGAGAAGGAATGAATAAAGGTCTTCACTGATCCTACCTCAGTGATCTAGGGTTGCTTCTCTTTGAGCCTGAAAGAGCTCCCTCAGTCCACCAACAGAGATTTCTAACAGCAAGGATCTCTATCCTGGTGACTCTCTCCCTTTTCCAGCTGGTCACTTGTAATCTTTCTTATGCCCTGGGCATCATCAGCACATCAGCTTCCTTCTGCTCTGTTCTCTTGGACAGACCAAAGGCACATAATGTTATTTTCTTTCTCACCCTGATCCACAGGAAATATCAGCAGGACTTCAGTGGCTTCCCAAACCACAGTCCTCCAGACATCCTCTGACTCTCTAAATACCTTGGGCATGAATCATGTACCAATCCACTTACTCACAAAGCCCCAGGGAACAAAAGCCAAATCCTCCCAGAAATCCCAATAAGGTCTTTTCCTTTCGCCTAAACTGCTAAATTCTGTTGAATTATTTCTTCTGAAACTATGAACATTTGAATAAAAGAATAAAAAAGTAGAAATTATAAACATTTGATTGAAAAATATTTAAGTTAAAAATGATTATAGAAGTTTGCACTAAAATATTAAGTAATTGACTAAGAGTAGTAACATTATATTTCCTTTTTAAAATCCTCCTATTATCAAGCTTTTCAAAGCAACTTCATTATTTTTAAGATTAGTAAAAGAACAATAAGAGCTTTTTAATTAAAATAGATCTTGCAACTAACTATATTGTTTATCATATAATTATATATCTAGCAATAATAATAACTACAACCTATATGGCAATACTATACAAATGAAAACTGACTTTTGTTTTTTTATTTTTACTAAGTACATGACAAATATTAAGAGCAAATCTAACACATATTTGGTATCCATACTGACTCCAAGACTCTAGAATAAAAATTGGTTCCTGTAACATCGGTACAAGAAATGTGACTCCATTTCAATAAACTTACCCTCTTTACGGTTTTAAGTAAGCTATCACCTAGAGAAATCAGCATTATCTTTCAACAATCTTCATGGTAAAGTCAGATGATGTCAAAATATTTTTTCTTGGGTGAGTCGGCTCAGGCTCAAAATCACTCCATGGCCCAAAACACATGATTTGTACGTTACTACACTGGACTGAACTACTAAGGTGAGACTGACAGTGTTTCTTTAAATGAATGCTTGAATATACTTGAGACGTGGTGTCAAGAACAGAACAATTCCTGGGTTGCTTTATGAAAATGCCACATAGAGCAGCTCCCACTTTACCCCTAAACTAAGTGGACAATGAAGTGAGGAGAGACTCAGAATTTGTCATCTCCACATGCAGCTTGCATGAAACGATGCTTCCTTTCTCAACTGTCACTCAGGGCATCTCACTCAACGTGATGTTTGATGGCCTAAGAATATGTAGTAACAGACTGATTGCAAAATCATGAGCCAATACTACTTTCCTCCTGATACAGTGAGGCTCAAGTTACATACCAGCTTTGTTTCAAATGAATGCTGACTTTGTAATCAGATACAAATAAATTTCTACAACACTCTGGGAATATCATTACAGACAGAAAGGATATCAGAGTAGCCAAAGTAATTCTAATGGTTGAGCATGGTGGTGCATGCCTTTGATCCCAGAACTTGGGAGGCAAAGGCAGGTCTCTGTGAGTTCAAGGCCAGCAGGATATACATAGTTCCAGAAAAACCAATGCTCCCTAGTGAGGCCTGGTCTCAAAACAAAACAAAAC
Source organism: Peromyscus californicus insignis (assembly GCF_007827085.1). Classification (NCBI taxonomy): domain Eukaryota; kingdom Metazoa; phylum Chordata; class Mammalia; order Rodentia; family Cricetidae; genus Peromyscus; species Peromyscus californicus. The sequence continues at coordinate 45,333,761 of NW_026294606.1, read as the reverse complement.
AATAATTCTGAATCCTGCATTAACCCAACAGCAAGCAGTCAGCCTTTGTGCTTCTTCTCAAAATCCCCTCAAATACTTATGGAGAAATATGATGAAGATCAAAACTGGTCAAAGGCAGTGGGGGCAATCAAGATAGCACCACATGCTATATTTAGTAGATGATTTCCAAGAAAAGCATCATGGATGCAAAGGATTAAGAAGTGCATTCTTCAGTGATAAATTGTGTGTCTTATTCTGACTCAAAAGAGTACTGCCCTCAAATTAATTGATTGGTATTTTTTTCCTCAGATGCTCCTATTCTAAGGAAAACCAGCCAATGTTTGAGGAAGATTCACTCTCTTTAACAGGTCCTTATTAAGTGACACTGTTTATAGGGAAATGAACAAGAGATTTAGAATTCTATGGGGAAAGTCGTATCAAAAGAATTTTTTAAATAAGAATTCTTTGCATTTCTGCTTTAAGGTGTTACATGCAAGGGCTTGGGGGATTGTTTGTTTGTTTTATTGTTGCCATTGTTTTATTTTGGCTGTTTGATGCTCATTTTGAACATACAATAGAGTGGCCCTGCCTACCATCATTATTGTCACCCTTAGTGACAGGAGGTTCATTTATGTACAATTTCTATGAAAAAGACCTGGTTGTTACATGTGATGGGTTAAATTTGACTGTCAACTTGACTGGGTTGAAAAGTGCCTAAAAGATATTAGAACACACCTCTTAGTATGTCTGTGAAGGTATTTCAAGATAGGATTAACTAATGAAAGTTCTGGAACCCAGGGCAAATTAAATCCTCCCTCCCTCCAACACATTATGTCCCCAAAGATACAAGGCCCCTTGAATTTTATATCGATGACTAATCATGATGACAACCAAGTATAGGTTCATCCCTTCTTTTTTACTTTTTTCCCATTTAAAGGATAAGGAGGCAGAGCCCCTATATACTTTCATAGAAATGTTACTATGAAATAGTAGGTGTGCATATTTCTCCAAAGAGGAAAATAAAGTAACTATTTGTGTCATCTCTTGACATTATTCCCTTATATTAAATTGTGTGGTTATCCTTACACAAGGAACTGCCTAACTATGTAAAACCAACTCAAGGAACAGGACAACAATTTTCTAAATTCATTCTTTTTTGAAAGAATTGTTGCATGACAGGTGGCCAAATATCGAATTCCGTAAATACTGGATTCACCAGCTAATAACTTAGCATCTGCAAATTATATGTCTCAGAAAAAAAACAAGTTTTTCCAAAGAAGAATTTGGATCTTCCACCAACTTCATCCATTTCTCTGTTTCTATACTCAAGTTCTCAGTACACAACAAAGGGCAAAGTAGAATATAGGTAGATGTCCATAGTATGCTAGGATTCTTCAATGCCTAAAGTATAGGATACAGCCTGTTACCTCTACCTGCTAATGGAGAAAGGTCTGTTCCAAAATCCAAATCATTCATACTCTAGAGGTTGAAAACACTCAAAATTTAATTTTATCTTCGTTTGACAAAAAGAAAAATATGATGCATGAGACTCATTCACTTGTCCTCATTTGTTGGTACCCTAAGATTCTGCATTAAATGGGAATTCAGTGATGAGAAAAACAGAAAAGAAATGGGGGTTTCAGAAAGATGTGGAAGCCAACTTAAATGAGCAGTTAGTGGTCAAAGATGAAGGAATTTTAACAACAAAATGAATGGCAACAATATTAGGTCAAAGGTTATCATCTAGAGCTGTTTCAAAGCTTACTGGGTTAGAGGGTGGGTACTGGTTAGCATTGTTGATCTGTCATAAGGTTATAGAACCACAGGTCAAAATATGTAAGAGGTATTTTAGAGAAGGAAGTGGTTGTTGCTGAACACCAGAGGTCAGAAAATGACATTATACTAAGAAATCTTCTATGGTAGGAGACAGGCATTGATATCACTCATAATAGTTGATATCTTTGAGACACACCCTTTGGAGCTTAGTGTGGCCTGTAATCTAGAAGATACCAACTGTATCAAAGGTTAACTAAGTGGAAACTAAAGACATAATGTAGAATTACAACAGCAAGAAAGAGGAGCCTGCTTGGTGTAAGTAACAGCTGGTTTTGTTGACTGGAAGGTCTAAAAGAATATTTTTTTCCCGTTTGATCCAGTGTTCAGTATGATGCTCTTGGTATGTGGTCTGGGAAAGATGGGCTGATGTCTCTGTTGTATAACCATCTGAAGCTTAATCTGTTTAATTTTGAAAGAAACAAACCCGATTAGCCATTAAAACAGGCAGGGACTAGAAATGTCAAGTAACCTAAGAAATCTTATTAGAGGGATAAAAGGAGCCAACATGGCCACACCCACCTAAACAGAGCTTATAAAACAGACTCGCAAGAGAAAACAAAGCAGCAGGCCTAACACAAAAGAAAGATCTTATCCACTCATAGGAAAAATAAGGGGCTATTTTGTCATAGCCAATACACTAGTTACTTTCCCATTGTCGTGACAAATATCTAGCAATAGCAACTTAAGAAGAGAGGGTTTATTTCAGTTCACAGTTTCAACATAGAGGGTAGAAAAGACATGGAAGAGCTCAAGGCTATAGCATGTGGCTGGAACTCCATATCTCCATCAGGCAAGAAACAAAGAAAGGAAAATGACAACACTCATCTGGCTCTTCCTTTTTTTTCCATTTTTATTCAATTTAAAACTCTAGCCCATAAGGATGGTACTACCTACATTCAGGGTGTACATTCAGGGTAAGTCTTCAAGCCTTCTCAGTTAATCTCTCTGGAAGTGCCCTCAAAGATAAATCCAGAGGTATATCTCCTAAGTGATTCAAAAGTCCATCAAATTGACAATGAAAATTAACTATACAAAGTCTATCCCGTACCAACATCATACCCAGACACATCACTTTTAAACCATAATGTTCCATCCCTGATCATTAAAGGTCTATGGTCATCTCATAATGCAAATGCACTAGATAATCTATAAGAGTGCCCAAAGTCCTAACAGTTCTAACATTGTTAAAGGCCATCTCATAACTGTGAAGCCTTGTAAAATAAAAACCAAGTTATATACTTGTAAATATACAATGGCATAGAATGCAAATTACCATTCCAAAATGAATGAATGAGGGAATATTAAGGGAAGAGCAGACTCAAACTCAGCAGGGCAAACATCAGAGTCTGCATCTCCATGTCCAGCATCTAGAGGTTGTGATAGAATCACCTGGGCTCTAACCAGCTTGTTGTTTCTATGCTCTGAGTACCCACCTGAGCATCCATCTCAAAATCATTTCAAATAGATGATATCCCATTACTTTCATATAGGTTTCACAAATTTTTCCTAATATAGAAAATGTTGCTTCTTAAATTTCTTTCATACTCAAACTACAATGGAAAGGTAACCATATACTTTTGCATAATATAAAACAATATGAGCCCACAAGCAGAACTGAGCCAGAGAACGTGGAAACATTTGAACCTGAGGATCAACACATTTAGTTTACAGAACCCACTCTGAGAAAGGTCCTCTCAATGTGAAGTGCGCGAAGCACATGCTGGAGCAGAGAGTACATGGGAGGTAAATGTCTGAAGTATTGTGGGGACAAAAAAGAAGAGTGAAGCCTTGAGTCTAATAGTAAATGTTAAGACTGCAATGCCTTGAGCTGGCTTTTGGGAGCCCACAACCTATGGTGGGATGCCTTGCTCAGCCTTGATGCACAGGGGAGGGGCTTGGTCCTGCCTCAACTGAATGTACCAGGCTTTACTGACTCCCCATGGGAGGCCTTTTCCTTTTGGAGGAAGGAATGGGGGGTCTGGGGTGGGGAAACTGGGGTGGGTGGGAGAAGGAATGAGAAGGGGATCTGTGGTTTGGTATGTAAAACGAATTTTATAATTCCTTTTTTTTCTTTTTTTTAATTAAGAAAAATTTTTTTCATTCATTTTACACACCAATCAAAGATCCCCCTCTTCCCTTCTCCCACCCCCCCAACTTCCTCCTCCCAAACCACCCTCCATTTCCCCCAAGAAGAAGGGAGGTACATCCAGCAGAGGCAAGTCCAAGCCCTTCCCCCTGCCTCAAGGCTGCAAAAGGTGTCCCATCATAGGTAGTGGGCTCCAAAAAGCACACTCATGCACCAGGGATGGAATCTGATCCTACCGCCAGGGGCCCCCCAAGCAGATCAGGCTACACAACTGTCTCACCATGCAGAGGGCTTATTCCAGTCCCATGCAGGCTCCACAGCCATTGATCCAACTTCCATGAGTTCCCACTAGTTTGGTTTGGTTGTCTCTGCAGGTTTCCCCATCATGATCTTGATGCACTTGCTCATAGAATCCCTCTTTTCTCTCTTCGACTGGACTTCTGGAGCTCTGCCTGGTGTTTGGCTGTGGATCTCTGCATCTGCTTCCATCAGTCACTAAAGAAAAGGTCTCTGATGACAGAGTATTCACTGATCTGATCACTGGGATAAGCCAGTTCAGTTCAGGCACCCTCTCCACTATTTCTAGTAGTCCAAGCTGGGGTCATCCTTGGGGATTCCTGGCAACTTCCCTAGCACCCAGTTTCTTCCTATTCCCATGATGTCTCCCTCTACCATGGTATCTCTTTCATTGCTTTCCCACTCCATCCCTGTTCCATATAAATAAAAAAAAGAAAGAAAGAAAAAAAGACTGCAATGCTTTATACATTCCACTCATGCATTTATTTAATTCTGATGACAACATTGCTTGGGAGGCACCAGCTTCACTGCTCCTGTTTTATACGCAGAAAACGGGTGATTAGAGAGCAAATAACTTGAACAAAAATACACAAACAATAAAAATAAAACCAGGACCTTACTACTGAGCCTTTACATTCCATTACATAGTTTCAGAAAAGAGGTGTTCCAGATATAACTAGCAGTTTACAAAATACCAAATTTATATGAAAATATTTAATGGTATAATATTCTTTAATGTCTATGGATTTATTTACAGTTTTAAATTTTTAATTATATCTCAGACTCATTGGCAATCTATAAAGAAAACAAAGTAGATCTATTTCCATTTTACAGTATCAGGCATTTATACTCAAAACAGGTTAATGATTTCCCAAAATCACAAGGCTGGCTCTGTAAAATAAATCTTCACATCCAAACTGAGCAGCCATAATTATGTTCTATATTCACCATAACTCAGTTTAAAAATGAGTATTGACATCAAAATTTGCTTTACAATGAATGGGCATATTTGTAAATTGGCCAACATGTAAATTGTCAGTTACAAATTATTTATAATATAACACCACAACAAATGCTAAGTATGATACTCATCACATAGTAAGCATTCAACAAATAGTAAATATTAGGTTATATAGTGAAAGTAAATATGAATTTTCCTGGTAGCCGTTCTTACTACTTCTGTAATCATTTTAACTGGGGAAAATTATTTCTGTGTACTTGGGAATGTGGGCACAGGATTCAAAGTCCTGACTTTTTCATCATAACACATTTTCAATCCTAAATATCCTCAGGGCCTAGACTGTGGAAACTCAAAAGGGTACAAATAAAATACCTTTTTTCTCTCCTCATGTGTTTTCACCCTGCCTCTAGGCTATGAATAGTAAATGCTCTAGATCTGAGACCTGGTTTCCTGCTTTGTAAGGTTTTGGGTCTCTGATGTAACTCCTCAACCGTCTGGTGTAAACCAAAAGCATCTTTAAGTCCTATGTAAACAAATGGGCAGGGCTGGGGTTACATAAACTTTGTTCCAAAAACAGGAGGCTGGTCAGATGTGGCCTGCTCGCCCTTCCTGCCCCTGCTCTAAACAACTGAAATGGAGAACAGAAAGTGGCAAGAAATCCAGGGAAACACAGAGAGTGGAGTGCCGGGAGACATGTCCCGGTAGGAAAATACGTTTCATGATTGCTGTTCTGCTCTGTACCTCATAACCTGAGATTTGGCGTCTGAACACATTGTGCATTGCTTTATGCTTTAATTATGGATCAAAAGGTGTATGCCCAGTCATCTCCTTGATTCTAGTGTATAATAGATAATTCATGCCAAGTAATATGTCAGACCAAAGCCTCTGGGGTTAACTAGAGGGCAGATGCATATATTATTGCATTTGAGGAAATAAAAGTCCCATAGAAACCTGAAATTTTTGAGACTTCCTGCTGCTAATTGAGCCTTTGTGCCTTCAAATAAACACTGACAAGTATAAACAATAATATTTCTAACACTAATGATGTTTGAAAAAGCCATAGGGAATCATACTATTTTATGTTGACATATTACATATACTGTATGAGATATATAGATATAGATATAGATATTCACACCACACTCAGCCTGCACTACAAAGTTAACCAACTCATCATGGCTGGTGAGGCCACAGAAGCTAAAGGAGAACCTACTGTTGCTACTTTCCTATGCTAGTATAACCTCTAACCACATTCTCAATATTATACCCACACATAAGTGTAGCTCTCTAACATCATCAAAGAATCTTCTCATTTTCACCAGACCAAAACCATTACAAAAAGCCACAACTGGTCAAAATGCAAAGAACAACTGACCACGGGGTACTCAATTCCAGTCGGTATATCTACAACACAAACACTTACACCTCAGCCTCAGGAAACATCTCAGAAGAAGGGCTGGAAAGACTCTAAGAGCCAGCGGACCAGGACATCTGCTGCAAGATTGTGTCATGTGTATAGGATAGGAAGCTGCACTGTGAAACCTCAACAATATGATAGCCTAAACAAGACCTCAACAACGGGGACTGGAGAGATAGCTCAGGAGTTAAGAGCACTTGCTGCTCTTGCAGAGGACTTGCTTTAGTTCCCAGGATCCACTTGGTAGTTTACAGTTACTGCCCATAACTCCAGTTCCAGGGGTCCCACCACCCATCTCTGGCCTCCGATAGTACTAGGAATGCATGATGCAGTATACTTAGATGCATGCAGGTAAAACACTCAGGCAAATAAAATATAAATAAATCTTTTAAGAGAAAAGAAAATGTTAAAAAAAAAAACTAAACATTGACACCACCAGTTGATATGCCAATGCAAATGGGGGAAAATCTCCCAAGGCCTCTTGCCTAGATGAAGAGCTACAGGCAATTAGTGACTGCTGGACAGGAAGAATCACCCTTTCCAAGGGATGAACCTCCTAATCAGTTATCCAATACCAAGTGGTCAGCCCTAAGAATATTGTCATATGATCAAGACTAAATGGACTCAGTAGGTAATATTTATATATTTATATGTACATGTACCTATAACAATAATAAAGAAAAAGAAGGGATGGATAGTGGGGGGGGGAACGTGGGAAGAGTTGGAAGGAGAAGTGGGGGTGAATATGATCAAAATACATTGTATGGAATTCTCAAAGAATTAATAAAAAACATTACCTTTTAAAAAGAATATTTCTGTGGTGAACAAAAATATGTACAGCTTAGAAGAATCACTGCGTGAGTATGCTGGGTTTCAAATGGCCCTGAGGAGTGTGTGGGAGGCAACAGCCTGAGGCATGACAGGCAAAGAAGAGTCGAAGGGTCAGGTGTTAGGATGATGAGGAAGTAAGAAAGTAAGATTCTGATATACCTTAACTAAGGTCAAGTCTGGCCCCATGCTAATGCCTTTTCTTACAGTGCTAAAAGAAACATAGCTGAAATATCTAGCTGGACTCCATAAGGAAATAATAATATTTCCTTATTTTCCAAGAAAATATGGAAGAACAAAAAAATTGCATTTCTTAGAAACTTTTTAAATAATTGTAGTATCATCTTTTCTACTTCTAATTTTTTGAATTTTCCACCCAATATATTTTGTTCATATTCTTTCTACTTCTCCAGCTCCTCCCAGAACCTCCCTCTCTACGCATCCAACCTCCTGCTCTTTTTCTCTCTTAGAAAAAAGTAAAAGAGTGTGCTGACATCTCTAAAACTTTCTTAAAATGATGGCTGAACCTTAAAAACTGTTGCTGCTACTGATGTATAACATACTGCTATTATTGGTCTTTTTACATAAATATAAGATATACTCATAAACAATTTTAATCTTTTGAAACTTTATCTGTGTGCTGACAACTTTAGAAAAAAGTACTCCAGTTTATCATGCTGAGTTGGCATTGTACAAAAATTAACAGCCATGTTGGTGTAGAAACATTAAATTTGATTTTTTTTCCATTTATATGGGGTAACACATGGTATTAAATATGTAAGGTCTAATCTACTTGGGTTTGATTAGAGAAACTAATAAAGAATTCTCTAAATAAGTTTCAAAAGGCACAAAATGGAATTTGTTTTGTGTTGGCCACTATTCCTGAGTATGAGGCCTGGCCTGAAGTGTGATTTATATACCCAGTATCACTTCATCAAAGAAAATTGATCCCCCCCCCCAGAAGCTATCAATTGCAAAGATTTTTGGCCATGGCTGAGACTTTGTATCCATGGCTCAGAATCTCTATGGCTTGAACTTGTACAGGGCTTGAGCATGCTCTAACAGTCTCTGATATACATGTAAACCGTTTCCTTAGAGTTCTCTGGCTCTAACGGTATTTTTGCCTCCTTTTCTACATAGATCCCCAAGCCTTGAGGGGAGGAATGAGTGCTCCAAACCTCTCACTCTCTGCACATTGTCATTAGTCTCTGTGTTAGTTACTGTCTACTTCAAGAAGAAACTTTTCTGATGAATTTTCAGCAGTACCATTTAGGAGTTTTATTGCTATGTTAATTCATCAGAGTGGTACTGATAGTGTTTCTCCTTAGGCCCATGACCTATCTAGTCTTAAATTCTTGGCTTCATTAACAATGTCAGGTATAGATCCCACTCATGGAACAGGTCTTAGATTCCATTTTTTTAGTGGCTAGTTACTTCCATGACATTTATGCCACTGTTGCACCAATGGGTACATCTTGCAGGCATATTCTTATGCTTGGCAGTATTTGAAGGGTTCATATCTGGGAGATGGGTGATTACTTTTCTCTTCTGGTAGCACGAACAGCACCTTCCAGCAATATGAAACCCAGTCCATAGGGGGTGAATCTTCTAGTTGGGCACCAGCTCAACTTCTCTATGTTTGATTATATAAATGTACGGTGTCTTCAGTAATAGAGTCTTACCCTGAGGTTGTGGGGGCTAAAGAATAACATTGGCAACAGTCTGTAATACTTGAGATGGAGTCTATGGGACCTCTTTGCCCAATAACTCAAAATTTACATAACCCATTCCTGGTACTGAAGGTTTTATTTGGTAGAATATGGTGTCTAGTTGGAGCACTATCTCCCCCATTATATGGTAACTCCACTTAAATTTACTTTATATATGCTTATATTTAGAAAGCTTCTACAGTAGAAGGCTTCTGCATGGCTTTTCAAAAGACCTTTAGCATAAAATGCTCTACTATACATTCTCACCCATATCCTGTCCTCCCATTCTCCTTCCCATTTAATGCCCCTATTCTAATTTCTCCTTTATCCCTTTATAATACTGTATTCTAGTTCCTCTTCCTTAAAAGATTCTCTCCTCATCCTCAATCCCTTACTAGCTACCTAATCTCTGTGATTATTCTAACTGAAACACACATATCTAAAGCTTAAAAGCTAACACCTACATATAGAGAAGTCATGCAATGTTTGTCTCCCTTGGTCTGGGTTACCACATTCAGGATGACTATTCCTAGCTTCATCCATTTACCTATAAATTTTGTGATTTCACTTTTCTTAATAGCTGAATAATATTCCATTTTGTAGATGCATCATATTTTCATTATCCATTCATCTGTTGAGGAACACCTAGCTTGTTTCCAATTTCTGGCTATTTTGAATAGAGCAGCAACGAATGTGACTGTATCTCTGTAGTAAAAGGGAGATTCTTCAAGAGTGATATAGTTAGAGCTTGTGGTAGATCTATTTTGAGCTTTGTGGGGAACCTCCACACCAATTTCTATCATAGCTGTATCAGTTTGTCCTCTACCAGCAATGAATCCTTTCCCCTGAATCCTCACAAGTATGCACTGTCCTTTGTTTTATTGATCGTGGACATTCTGACTAGGATAAGATGAAATTTCAAGGTAGTTTTAATTTGGCATTTCACTGATGGCTAAGGATCTTTTATATTTTTAAATATTTCTCAGTACTTTGTGTTTCATCTTTTCAGAATTCTCTATTTAGTTCTATATTTCATATTTAATGTGTATTTGTGAGGGTTTTTTGATGTTCAGTTTTTTTTTTAGTTATTTGTATATTCTAGATACTAATCCTTTATCAGATATAAAATTGGTTTTAAAAAAATCCCATTCTGTAGGCTATCTCTTTTTTTAAAAGGTGATGTCCTTTGCTGTACATAAGGATTTTTTCACTTCATGTGGTACCATTTATTGTTGGTCTTAATGTCAGCTCTTTGATAATCCTATTCAGAAAGTCTTTCCTATGCCCGTGAGTACAGGCGTACTCCCTACTTTCTCTTATATCAGATTCAGGATATTTGGTCTTATGTTGAGGTTCTTGATCCATTTGTGGTTGAGTTTTGTGTAGGGTATTAGATAAGATCTATTTTCATTCTTCTACACATAGCCATCTAGTATAAACAACTCCATTTGTTGAAGATGTTTTCTTTTCTCTGCTGTATTTTTTTTATTCTTTGGCAAAAATAAGACAGTTTCTAGGAGTATGTGGACTTAAGTCTGGGTCTTCAATTCAACTCCATTGATCAATGTGTCTGTTTTTATACCAATACCATGCTGTTTTGCTACTGTGGCTCTGTAATACAACTCTAAATCCAGGGTGGTGACGCATCCTGAAGTTCTTTTAATATTTAGGATTGTTTTATCTATCCTGGGTTGTCTGTGTTTCTGTATGAAACTTAAAATTATTTTCTCAATTTCTGTGAAGAATTTTCTTGATATTTTGACAGTTATTGAATCTGTAGATTGATTTGGTAGAATGGCCATTTTCACATAATTAGCACTACCAATTCATAAGCATGGGATTTCTTTCTGTCTTCTGATGTCTTTTTAATTTCTTTCTTCAATGTCTCAGAACTTTTATTTTACAAGTCTTTCACATGCTTGGTTAGTATTATTCCAAGATATTTTTGAGGCTATTATGGAAGGTTGTGCTTCCCTGATTTCTTTCTCTGTATGTTTGTCACTTGTATATTGGAAGACTATTGGGTTTTGTGTGTTAATTTTGAATTCTGCTACTTTGCTGTAAGTATTTATCAGGTGTAGAGGACTCCTGGTAATACCTTTAGGGTCTTTTACACATAAAATAATATCATCTATAAATAAGGATATTTTGACTTCTTCCTTTCCTATTTGTATTCCCTTAATCATCTTCAGTTGTCTTACACTTCTAGGTAAGACTTTGAACTCTGTATTGAACAGGTATAGAGGGGTAGACTCCTTGTCTTTTTCATAATTATCGCACAAATGCTTTGAGTTTCTCTCCATTTAGAATGATGTTGTCTGTGGACTTGCTGTAAATTGCCTTTATGATGTTGAGACATGTCTTTCATCTCTCTACTCTTTCTAAGACTTTTATCAGGAAAGGATGCTATATTTTACCAAAGGCCTTTTCTGCAGTTGAGATTTCTACAACTTATGAGATAATGTGGTTTCTGCCTTTCAATCTATGTGGCAGATTACATATATATAGATAGATAGATAGATATAGATATAGATATAGATATAGATATAGATATAGATATATAGATATATAGATATATCACCAACTTGATCACAGTAGATAACTTTTGGTATGTTCCTGAATTCAGTTTGCAAGTATTTTATTGAGAATTTTAGCATCCATATTAATAAGAGATATTGGTCCATAATTTTTGTTAAGTCTTTATATCGTTTTGGTACCAGGGCAATAGTGGCTTTGAATGAATTTGTAAATATGCATTCAGTTTCTATTTTGTGGAATTATTTGAGGAGTATTGTGTTAGTTCTCCTCTGAAGAAGTTCTTCACTGAATTTATCTAAAATTTACCTGGTCTTTTTTAGTTGAGAGATTTTTAATTACTGCTTCTATTTCTTTATGGGGTTAGGGGTCTGTTTAAATTGTTTACTTCATATTGATTTAACATAGATAGGCCTTTTATAGCAAGAAATTCATCCATTTTGTTTTGTTTTGTGTTCCAGTTTGGTAGCACACAGATTTTTAAAGCATATCCCATGATTCTCTGAATTTCTTTAGTGTCTGTTGTACTGGTCTTCCTTTCACCTCTAATTTTATTAATTTAGATCCTCTCTTTCTTCTTATTAGTTTGGCTAAATAAATCCTGTTTATTTTTTCGAAGAATCAACTATTCATTTCACTGATTATTGCTTTCTGTTTGTTTTGTTGCTATAGTTACTTCTATTTCATTAATTTCAGCTCTGAGTTTATTTTTTCCATCTATTCTTTCAGGGTATTGTTTCTTGTTTTTCTAAAGCTTTCAATTGTATCATTAAGTTATTAGTAGGAGATGCCTCTAGGTTTTTGATGTAGGCACTTAGTGCTATGAACATTCCTCTTAAAACTGCCTTCAATTTATCTCATAAGTTTGGATATGTTATGTTTTCATTTTCACTCAATTCTAAAAAGTTTTTAATCTACTTCTTGATTCCTGACTTGACCCAATTTTCATTCAGTAGTGACTTAACTTCCATAAGTTTGTGTACTTTTGGTTCAAGCTTGCTTTGTGTCCTAATAAGCTGTCAATTTTGAAGACAGTTCCATGGGATGTTTGCATAATATATTCTGTAGGTGTATTTTAGGTCCATTTGATTTATGGTGTTATTTAACTCCAGAGTTTTGTTTGGTGTTTGTTTCGGTTTTTTGGAGGTTTTTTTTATTTTGTTTTGGTTTTGGTTTTGGTTTTGGTTGGTGGTTGGTTGGTTGGTTAGTTTCTGTCTGGATAACCTGTTTATTAGTCAGAGTAGGGAAATGAAGTCACTCACCATCACTGTGTGAGGATCAATATGTGATTTCAGATTTAGTAGTGTTTCTTTTATGAAACTGGATACCCTTGTGTTCAGTGCATAAGTGTTTAGAATTATAATATCCTCTTAATGGATATTTTTTTAATGAGTATGCAGTGTCCTTCCCTATCTCTTCTGATTAGTTTCAATTTGTAGTCTATTTTGTCAGATATTAAAATATCTATTCCTGCTTGCTTCTTGGATCTGTTTTCTTGGGATACCTTTTTCTATCCTTTTACCCTAATATGGTATCTGTCCTTAATGGTGGGAATGTTTCTTGCAGGCAAGAGAAATATGGAAATTGTTTTCTAATCCAATCTGTTAATCTGTGCCTCTTCATTGTGCAATCAAACTATTAATATTGAGAGTTATTATTGAGCAATATTAATTCCAATTATTTTGCTGTTGTGGTGTTGTTAATGGTTTTTTTAGACCTCCTTTGGTTAATTGTTCTAGGATTATTTAATCATTAGGTCCTCTTAAGTGTAGCTAATGTTCTCTTCAGACTGAAGGTTTCCTTCTAGTGTCTTTTGTAGAACTGCATTAGTGGACAGAAATTGCTTAAACTTGCTTTTATCATGAAATATTTTTCTTTTTCCTTCTATTATGATAAACAGGCTTGCCACTATTCTACTTTCTGGGTATTATGGGTTGGCATCTGTGGTTTTTCAGAGCTTGTAGAACATCCATCCAGGGCTAGGCCCTTCAGAATCTCCACTGAAAAGTCAGGGGTTATTCTAAAAGGTCTGCCTTTATATCTCATTTGGTCTTTTTCTTGTAGCCTTTAATACTCATTTTTACTCTTGTTCTATACATTTGGTGGTTGGTGGGCTAGCTGAAAGGGGAGGGTGGCAGGGAAAATAGCTCTTGGAATTGCTACCTAGATTTATGATTGGAATTCCAGACTACAGATAGTCCCACAGTGGTACAGTGGGAGAGGTAGGTAATCTGCAAGAAAGCTGAAAAAAATAGCATCTTTTTCCATTTTAAAGTAAAAGCAGTAATCATGGTATCTATTTATTATAACAGACAATTCTCATTCAAAAGTGTTCATTTAAATTCTGTTTCCTCAATACTTGAAAATTTTGTAGACTATATTAAAAATGATAAATTATAACACTAGAATGATAAAATAAGATCAATAGCAATAAGAATCTAAAGACATAAATTAGTGTATAGGATTTAGATTCACAACATGAAATACTGGTCATTATTTAGCAACAAACAAGTGTCAGCTACATGATTAATACTGTGCTCATTCTTTAGGTTGAAAGAAAAGAGAAAACAACACTCTTAAGGTAAAGTGCATTTAATGTGTACACACAGTCTCAATTTGTTACTGGACAAAAGCCTGTTTTATCTGTTCAATACCCAGTCATTGAATAGATGGGTAAACAACATATGTTAAAAAATGGCTTAATGGTTGTGGCATAATAATCTGAATATCTCTCATAGTATTCCTCACAGACTGGATTAGTCTTCACTGCTTTTCACTTTTTAAAAAGTACACCATACTTGTATGTGTAAGTGCATTCATATTGCTGTATAGCTGATGTGGTGGCTCTCAGCAATTTCCATAGGCTTTTACCCTTAAAACCTGTACTTATTGAACAGTTCCCTACTCCACTCTCCCCTAAACCATGGCAACCACTATTCTACTTTCTCTCTTAATTTGACTGCTCGGGGTAACATATACCAATAAACTCAAACAGAATTTCCCTTTTTTTTTTTTCTTGATTGTCTTACTTTACTTGGCATAAGGTCTTTAAAGTTCATCTGTTTAGTAACATGTTCCTCAGTTTAGTTTCCTTCCTTTTTAAGTTGAAAAATGCTTCAATATATGTGCGCGCGCGTTTGAGTGTGTGTGTGTGTGTGTGTGTGTGTGTGTGTGTGTGTGTGTGTGTACTTTGTTTATTATTTCATTAGTCAATGGAAACTTGAATTGCTTCTACATTAAAGCTATTGGAATTAAGCTGCTGTGAACATGGGTCTATAAATCTTGTCAAGATCTGGATTTCTCTTCTTTTAGGAATCTACCCCGAAGTGTAATTGCTGAATTATATAATAGTTCTTCTGCTTAAATTTTTTGAAGATAAGGCCTGGGTATGTAGCTCAGACTAGTACCATCATCTTATCTCAGTCCTCTGAGTACTGAGATTACACACACTTGTGCCACTACTTCTGGAATTTATGTTTAAATCTTATTGCTGTTTTGTGCACAAAGTTTCCAATTTTATTTTTGAGACAGAGTTTGTTATGCTACTTGGGCTGACCTCAGACTATTGATGCCCCTGCCCAAGCCTCCCAAGAGCTAGGATTGCAGGTACTCTACCCTGACACTCAACAAGGATTCTAATTTCTCCACATCCCTGTCAACCTTTCTTTCTTCTTTCCTACCACTCCTCCTTCCTTTTGTAGCCATCCTAGTAGGGATGAAGTAATATCTCATATTCTTTTTATTTATATAGATCTATTAAACATTATTTAATTGCTAATATTGAACATCTTTCCTTGTACTTGTCAATTCTCCCCTTCCCCGCATGCATGCGTGTGTGTGTGTGTGTGTGTGTGTGTGTGTGTGGGTGTGTGTGTGTGTGTGTGTGTGTGTGTGTGTGTGTGTGTTTGGGGTTTTGTTTTGTTTTTGTTTTTGTTTTGTTGTTGTTGTTGTTTTGGTTTTTCCAAGACAAGGTTTCTCTGTGTAGCCCTGGCTGTCCTGGCACTCACTCTATAGACCAGACTGGCCTCCAACTCACAGAGATCTCCCTGCCTCTGCTTTCCTAGTGCTGGGATTAGAGGTGTGTACCCCCACCACCCAGCTGTACATATTTTTAGGAGAAATGTATATTCAAGTCCTTTGCCTATTTTTCACAGGCTGTTTGTGAGACTAGTCTTTCCCATAATCAAGTTTTGCCAATATCTTTAGCTTTGCTATTTTTCATTTGTGACACTTCTGTGGGGTTTACAGTCTCCACAGCCAGATATCCTTGGTTCTGCAATTGGAGTCTATCAATATTCCTGAGTCTAGCATTCATGACTCTTGTTCTACATACTTTTGACCTTGTGAATAAATATGCTGTGGTTCAAATAAAGGATGAGAATGTAATGCTGCACTGTGCTGGCTTAAAGGACCATCCGAAGAATGGAAAAAATCATTAGCATCCATGAAATGCTATCTTAACTCTAACACTTATTCTTTATCCTTTTAAGTATAAAATGTCTTCTTATCTATCATTGCTTCTTTTAAATTATGGATTTTTCCCCAGGCCTATTACTATAAAGGGAAACTATTTAGTTTTGATGAGAGTTCTTGGAAGGTGGCTAAGCCTTGGCACATTTATTTGACACAATCTGTGAAACACTTAGTTTGTAAAGGTTTTAAAATAATTACTACTTTCACATTAACTAAAATTGTCATCTTTTTCTTTTTCTGGTCCCTGATTCCCAAGAAATTCTTTTGTGGGGGTGGGGTGTTTGTACGTATGCTCACCCATGCATGCATGTATAAGGTAATGAATTTGTCTTTCTGCCTGGGTCTTCTGCTTATCTGGTGTCTCTGTTTATCTCCACCTTGTTTTTTAAGACAGAGTCTCTCTGTGAAGCTGGAGCTCACTATTTCATATTGGCTAGCCAGTGCACCCCCAGGATTTGCCTGTCTTCACCACCCCAGGAGTGGGGTTACAGAAGCATGCCACCATACCGAGATTTTACCTGCCTGCTGGGGATCCAAACAGTTCCTCATGTTTGCATAGCCAGTGCTTTATCTACTGAACCACCTCCCGAAGCCCTCCAAGAGAGTCTTTAAACTGTGAACTATTGTATCCATATATCAAAAGTTAGACAGTAAATGATAATCTAATTTATTTTGATGGATAAAGAGCATAATACATTTATAGCAAATGTTTAGTCCTAAGAGATCTAGAATTTCAGAGCATATAGAGAAAAAAGCTCAACTTCTCTTAGGTCTTGGGTTTCTCTTTCAACAAGCAATAAAACAAGAAAAAGAACATTGCTGGGCAGTGTCTTTTTAATCCCAGTACTCAGGAGACAGAGGCAAGTGAATCTCTGAGTCTGAGGCCAGCCTAGTCTCCAGAGCGAGTTCTAGGATAACCAAGGATACACAGAGAAACCCTGTCTCAAACAAAAAAGAAAAAGAAAAAGAAAAAGAGAGAGAGAGAGAGAGAGAGAGAGAGAGAGAGAGAGAGAGAGAGAGAGAGAAAGGAAAAGAAAAATTATGCAGAAACTGTAGTAAAGTCCCACATTTATAAGCTTTTGTTGTGAAATAGTTTCATGATAAATGGCACTTAGATACCTATAGTTATACCCAGCAGACAAGTTACTTTAAGAAGAGCAATTTCCTTTTTTAATATAATACATCATCATTTTATTCATAGTCCAGTAGGGTTGTTTTTAGAGGGGTGGCTGGGAGGGTTGCCTGTGAAGCTGGGGTAGAACCCAGGGCCTTGCTTAGGCTAGGCAAGCAATATATCATTATTCTACAGGTTCAGTCCTTGTCTGAGATAGAACCTTCTTGAAATAGAACCTTGCTATGATACTCAAGCTAGCCCTGAACTGACAGTCCTCCTGCCTCCACCTCCCAAGTTCTGGGATTACAAACAAGAACTAGCATGTCCATCACCAGTCCAGCAGAACTTCTTAATCTCACAGTTCATAGGAAACTATCACAATAGTCCTAATTCTTCTCACTATAGTCTAATACTTCTAACAATAGTCCTAATACTCAGAAGTAACTCAGTATCATCTTTACTGTTGGGAAAAAACATTTATTTTGAAATCTGGTATATGGAAAATGATCTTTTTACTTAATTTTAAATAGTTGAAAATTTATGTTAAGTTAGTAATAACATTTAATCATATTAAATATTATCTTTTTATACTTAAAATTTCTTGAAGACAGAAAATTTCATGTTCACACTACTGATGTTTTTAAGGTCTTACCATTTTATTTCCATGTGATCAGAACCTTTTATCTGCATTTCTACACAACCATCCATTCTTCATCAGACATAAAAATGCCTTTTCTCTGAGTCTCTGTCTCTTCACCTATGAAGAATCCCATAGAACTTGGCTAAGCAATCTTACTAAGCTTTTTCCTCAGTAACCTGTGCTTTGTTAACATAAGTGTCAATTATGGTTTATATGATGAGTGATGAAAATATATTAATTACTTTATATTAATTATTTTTTCCTTATATATACTCAAAAGAAAACAGAGGTGAGAGGAGAAAAGATAGCAAGATCTTATCCAAACTCTCAGGTAAACACTACTGGAGAATTGCTATCCTTTACTCCCTGAAAAAAATGTACTTCTTAAGCAAGAGTTGAGCTAAAGAATGTTCAAACAGGACCACTTGTCTTTTTCAATTGAGTCTTCAAATCCACAGAGAATTGCCCATATGCAGGGACATCAAAGCAGGACATATTAAAAGATTATGAAAGAAGGTTCATTATCCTTAGATTTCTTCATCCACCAAAGAATACTCAAGAAAAGGTGGAAAGATATGAGATATTTAGAAGGGACTTCCTCATAAAGAGTCCAATGCAATCCATCTCTACATAGAGGAAAGACAATCTACCCACCATAGAGTCACATAATGGTGACTTCAAAAACAACATCATAGAGGTCATGGCTAGATCAGCTAAACAGCAAAACAGAGAAATAGCCCTCCTGCCAAAGAGGAAGAGGGCTTTTTCCCTGTGAGCCAAATGACCCATCAGGAAACCATTACTAGTTGGTTTTTAAAGGAACCATGCCCATGAAAGGTCCCCCACAGCACCAAGGGATATTAGCAGTGTACCTTGGATATAGATGACCACAAAAAGCCACAAAGAACTGTATTTGTGTCTAAGAGGAACTTAGAGCACTCCCTCCACAGACAGGGCCAGCAGCAAAGCTCAGAAACCCAGAGAGCTACTGAATAAATAGCTGCTCAAGCACTGGCTTTCTGGGTTTTTTGTTTTGTTTTGTTGAGAGAGGGGTGGGGTTTGTTTTAGTTTTGGTTTTGGTACCCTATAATTCATGTTTTCCCTGGAAAGGTTTGACTCTAAAGAAATCACAAATGGCATGGAAGAGATGGATCCTAAAGGAATGAATGAGAAGTGCAAAATAAAACAACACTGAGATTTCATTTCACCCCAGTCAGACTGCTTAAGCTCATGAAAACAAATACTGAAGGGGTTTAGGGGAAGGAGAAACCTCTATCACTGTTGGTGGGATTACAAAATGGTGCAGCCACTCTGGAAATCAGTGTGGAAAATTCTCAAAAAGCTAGAAAAATAAATCTACCACATGATCCAGCTATACTTCTCCTTGGTATATTCCCAGTGGATGTAATATTCTACTGCAAATATTCTTGCTCAGCTATGTTCACTGGCACTCTATTCATAATAGCAAGTACATGGAAACAACCTAAATGTCTTTCAACTGATAAGTGGATAATGAAAATGTTGTATATATACTATGAAGTAGTATTCGGCTATAAAGAAAAATAAAATCCTGAAATTTTCAGATCAGTGGATGGAAGTAGAAAATTATTATACTAAATAAGGTAACCCAGACCCAGAAAAGACAAATGTCACATGTTCTCTTTTATTTGTGGATTCTATATCCTAATCTTTAAATGTGAGTCAATAATATGAAGCAACCTCAGAAACTAGGAAAGAAAAAAGAACCATGATGTGGAGAGAGAGAGAAGAAGCTTTAGAGGTAGAGATAGTTGGACACAGGTGCTATGACAGTGAAAATGGGGGACAAAAGAGAAGACTTTAACTAGGGAGAGGAGAGGAAGTGTAATACAGAGAAAGAGGAAGGGAAGAGGGAGAGAGAACATTGATGACGTTGAAAAGACATAGGGAAATATTTATGTTTACTGAAGAATACATATGTAATATATATTAGTGAACATGTATACATAAATAACTTAGGTGAAGTTATGTCATTTGGGGTGATAATGATCCCCCAAGAACAATTAACTATCTAATAAAAACCCTAGCACCAAGCAAGAAAAGCTCCACTTTGAGTGGTTGGTCAAAGAATCCAAAAGATTCCTCAAAAAAAAAAAACATAGACTATTGCTGTTGTCTTTGATTGTCTCCCACAATTTGAAGGTAGGACCCTATTGCTAAAGACATCATATACTTCAGACACATGACTTCAAGAGATAAAGCTGGCACTGACCTGGAAGTCTCCTCCTTGAGGACTAGCTCTCATAATGTCTGGAGGTGCTATGTAAGATGTCAAGGGAGAAAAAGGAATTAACAAGCCTACCCAACTGTAATGCCTATGAACCACAATGACCAGGGGAGCATGATATCCCCAAGGGGGCAAAAGTGGCACTTACATCTCAGGGGAAAACAACAATCAAATGGACTTAAGTCCTGATCAATAGAAGGAAATTCACACTGGGTACTATAAACTTGGCCAACTACCCACAGATGATGACAAGAGCCCTGAAGGAGAACCTACTACTACCACTTTCCTAAATCAATATAATTCCCTACTGCATTCTAAACCTATCCTTAGAGGCACAAATAACTGTAGTTGTCCCTCATCAAAGAAGCTTGCTTTTCAGCAGATGGAAACCATCACAGAAATCCACAACTGGTCCAAAATACAATATAAGCCCTACACTTAAGGCCCAGGAAACATCACAGAAGAAGGAGTTGAAAGATCATAAGAGATGGAGAACCAGGACATCTACTATGAGACAGTGTCTTCTATATGGCACAGGAAACTGTTCCCATGAAGTCTTAACAATATGGTTGCCTAAACAAGGCCTGCACAGTGACAACACTGACTGATATTTCAAAGTGGATAGGGGAAATCTCACATGATCTCACCTCTAAATGAAGAGTTATAGGCAACTAATGGCTACCAGATGAGGAAGAATCAGTCCTCCTAGGATGAGTCCTCTGATAGGTTTTCTAATCTCAAGTGGTCAGCCCTAAACACATACATACTAGCAACACTAAATGGATTTAGTAGGTTGTATTTATATACACATATATACAAATATATGTAACAATAATAAAGGAAGAAGTCATGAAAAATTCTAATCAATATTTTCAATGTCTTATAGAAGTAAAACAATAAAATTTTATATAAAATTAATCTATATTTTACATAATATTTTTATTGATTATTTGGGAATTTCACACCATGAACCCTGATCACACTCACTTCCCAGTCCTCCCGGGTCTGCCCTCCACCCTAGTGACCCCCCCCCAAAAAAAAAGAAGAGGAAAAAGGGAGTCATCCAATTTGTGTTGCCCATATACTCAGTGGAGCTTGGTCAAACTGGTGGCCAGCCTCTTAGAGAAAACTGAGTCCTTCAACACCTGTACCCCCCACTAGAAGCCATCAACAGTGGAGAGCTACAATTTTTAGGAGTTCTCTTAGATGGCTTTCTGTCTAGGCTGTTACTTGGTGAGGAGGGGAATAGGGGTTGTCACAGAAGCGTTCACCCCCCCCCAACTGTGAGTCTGCAGTCATCAATACCATAGCAAAATTAGCTTCCTTGCCCTTTACAGCTATCCTAAGCATGGATCATGGACTTCCACATGGTCTCCAGCATCAATATGTGCCACAGACCTCAAAGTAGAAGTACAGACCACAGACATCAACATGGCCCTCTGCCAAAGCACAGGCCACAGACACCATCACAGCCTTCCACAGCAGCACAGGCCAAGAACATCCACATGGCCTTTGATGGTAACATGACTATGGACATTAACACTGCCCCCAGCTGCCAGTAGGACCACAGACCAAGACATGGCCCTCAGCGGTGGCACTGCCCATGGACATCGACATGACTTCAGGGGCAACACAGACCACTGATATCAACATGGCCTCATGTGGCTGCACAGGCCACTCACATCAACATGGCCCCTAGCGGCATCATAGCCCACAAACATCAACATGGCTTCAGGCGGCAGCACAGACCACAAACAGCTGCATGGCCTTTGGTAGAAACTTGGGCCACTGACATCAACAGGGCCCTGGCTGCTGTAGGATCAAGGACATCCACATGGAACTCAGACTTCAACACCGGCTAGGGCAGTGGCCCACAGATACTAAAGTGGCCTCTAGTGGCAGCACACGGACCACCAAGGTGTTTTGAGGAGGTCCAATCCAGAAAATGAACCAAGGCTGGGCAGTGTGTTCAGGTGCTGAGTCTGCGCAAGCTCCAGGCTGCTACATACCACCCTGTTGGCCCTACACAGTAAGGACATGTTTCTCCATCCATTGCAGCCTTCTCTCACACTTGTCACCACCATGTGTCTCTAGTTCACCACTTGGTTCCTCTATCTTCCCCACCTCTCCATCGAATATCCGTTTGTGGTAGTGGCACTGGAAACTGCAATGTGTCACATAGTATGTTTTTTGTCCAAACAGCTTTACATGCAAATGCTCATTGTAGTGAGTCATTGGTCTGGTTTAAGGTTTCTGGTTTCTGAAGGACCATAAATACTGGACTATTTTGGAGACTCGTCTCAGATATCCTGCTGTTGCCCAGAATCGAGGTGATATTGGAGCTAGGCAGGGAATCCAGGGACAGATTCTGAACAGACTCTGCCACTCTGAGCCTCACCCGGCTCAACCTTTTGCTTGTAAGGCTCTCCTGACTCTGTCTCCTAGCCACAGTGGCTCCATGCTGGAGCAGCCCTATTTAGTAATGACATGTTCTGAGGGATCTCCAGGCTGCTGCACACCACCCTATCCTAGGTTCTGGACCTGGGCATGATTGTTGTGCTTGTAGGCTGTGGGAGCACTGCTGCTCTGAGCTTTCCATCTCCCAGCAGAGCAAGCAGCAGGAGCCACAGCCTTGGTGGCTCTATGCTGGGACTGGCCAGTACTGACCTATTTCTGCAGGAGCTCCAGGCTATAGATTGTCAGTCTCTGCCTCTAGCAGCTCTGTTCTGCCATCTTTCATGAGTCTATTTTTTAGATTTTTTAAAAACTGTTCTGGAGTTATTTGGGGCTCTGCAGATTCCTTTCCCTTCGGCGCCTCCATGGGTCTCTCAGACACCTCGGGGCTCCACGGCAGGTGCCACCATCTTCCTTTTTCTTAAATTAATCTATTTTAAAGAATTTTTCATAAAGCAGTCTCCAGTTTTGGATTCCTGTTTACACAAAATTATGACAGCCTAAGACCCTTATAAGCTGAAGCCAGACAAAAATCCCAGCATCAAGCCAGAAGGTGTCACCCAGTCCCCACACTAAATGATGAGTATTGGTAACTGATAGCTGCTGGAAAATGGAGAGGTAATTTTCTTTAGTGTGTGCCTTCTGAAACACCAAAATGTCCCAGTGGATGGCCACACACCCAAAAGCATACAGGCAGTACTAAATGAACTAAATAAGTTAAAAAAAATGAGGACACAAAGTTGAGTGAGTATGGAATAGGGGGATGATCTGGGAAGAGTTGGGGGAAGAAGTGAATATGGACAAAATACGAGAATTTTTCCCAAATAATAAAATATTTTTAAAAGAAGAAAAGAAATTGGCTATGATTTTCTAAGTCTTTCTCCCTCTGTTCTTTCCTCCTTTCCTTTCTTCAAATTTCCAACAAAGCAGGCCCAATACAGAGAAAAGGGGAAGTCATAAATTGAACTAGATAGAGTCTGAAAGTTGTTCATTTTTTTAATTTATTTTCAAGAGAAGATCTCCTACAACGCTGACTAGCCCCCAACTAGCTATGTAGCAGAGGCTAGCCTTGAAGTCTTTGTTCTCCTACCTCTGCCTTCCCCAAGTGCTGGGATGGCATGTAGCATCATGCCCTGATCTTAAGCTTTAATATTAAATTGGACTAGGCTTTTTTAATACTTTAAATGAAATAATAACAAAAAGTATATAGAGAACTTTCCTGGGATTTCATCCTCTAGGAGGTAAATAGTGCAGGTTTACAAAGAAGAGTGGGAACGAAGACAGTGTCTGTTTATAGCACATCTGTTGCATGTGTGTGGGGGGAAAACATTTGAAGATAAAAGGTTAAGCATTAGGGGACAGCAGGAAGGTACAAAGTCACTTTCTGGAATCAGCCCACAGCTGCAGACACATATCTCAGTGCTTACTTTAGGGCTGTTTTGAAATCTTGTGATTATTCACTAATTTCTCTTCTCTTGCAGATGGAATCATCATTTGTTTAAATAATGTGTTTAGTATGAAATGTAAATATATCAAACTCACTATGAGGTTAGGCAGATGGCTACAACATTCTGAAATTCTGGGGAAAATCTATTCCTGACTGAAGAGAAGGCAACACAATGCTCAGGGTTTGTACAAGTAGTTTTATGTTAGATGACCAAGGGGTTCTTTTAGTTTCAAAGTCTGTCAGATCCATATTGATTACTTATTCAATGTAAAAATATGTCTAATGGTATGTGACTATCTGAGGATTAAGAGGCTTACTTTAATTTTATTCATTTTTTAGCACATGAACTATACATAACAATGGGTTTCACTGATATTTTCATATATGATTATAATGTATTTTGATCATTCACCTCTATTCTCCCTCCCTTGTCCTAATGTTACTTCTGTTCTTAAAACTTTCTTTCTCAATTTTTATTTTTGAACTGTAGAAAATTCAGGAAACTTTCATTTTCTATAA
The DNA here is from genome assembly GCF_007827085.1 of Peromyscus californicus insignis. Taxonomy (NCBI): domain Eukaryota; kingdom Metazoa; phylum Chordata; class Mammalia; order Rodentia; family Cricetidae; genus Peromyscus; species Peromyscus californicus. The sequence goes on along the minus strand of NW_026294606.1, from coordinate 45,309,200 downwards.
GTAGAAACAAAATTGTACATTACAAGTACAATTTCACAAGGCCTTTTAAATGGCTTCCCATCAGGTATACCAAATGCCCTATCAATAGTTACAGTTACTATTGCTATGATGAAACATGACCAAAAGAAATATGGGGAAGAAAGGGTTCATTTGGCTTACACTTCCCCATCGTAGTCCATCACTGAAGGAAGTCCAGACAGGAACACAAACAGGGCAGGAACCTGGAGTCAAGAGCTGATGCAGAGGCCATAGGGTGGGTTGGGTAGTGGTGTGGGGGTTGCTTACTGCCTTGTTCCTCATGATTTGCTCAGCCTGTTTTCCTATAGAACCAGGACCATCAGCCCAGGGGTGGCACCACCCACAATGGGCTGGGTCCTCCCCCACCAATCACTAATTAAGAAAATGCTCTATAGGCTTATCTAGAGCCCCATCTTATGGAGGCATTTTCTCAAATGAGGTTGCCATCTCTCAAATGACTCTAGCTTGTATCAAGTTGACATAAAACCAGCCAGCACATGTTCTTACCAGCAATGTACAAAGGCTTCATGGGGGTGCTCATGTTTTTTGATGTCAGACTTAAATATTTATTAAACTCATGAGCATGGAGTGCATTTCTTTAACTTGGCATTTTCCTGAAGAAAAATCAGGCTGAATATCATATTTACTAATTTTAAGTTTCCTTTTTAGAGCTTGTTCTTTTTTCTGTTGAACTCTTTTTCCATTTAATTTGATTTTTTTCATTCTGGATTTTTCTTCCAAGATTTTATGACTTATCTTTTAACGTTTTAATGGTACCTTTTAATGCACAAAAGTTTTTAATTTTAAAAAGTAGTCAAATTGACCAACATTTTTCTTTGTGGTTTGTACTCTGTGTTGTCTACAAAACTCTTCCTTACACTTTAGTCATGAAGATATTCTCCTATAATAGTCTCAAAACATAATATTTTCAAAATATTTTAAAGTTTGAATTTTCATACTTAGGACTTAATATATAGAACAAACTAAAAGCTCATTGCCTTTCTTCATACTGCTAGGAACTGATTCTACCATAATTGTCTGAAAAATACATTTGTTGAGATCAGGCTGTGCACTACCCTAAGTTACTTTATATTGTCTAAAACAGAAGGTTTTCTGACTGTGAATTGCATTGTACAGACTCCATTTTGCAAGCAGCATTTCACTCTGTACTTTGGTGGACATGTACAAAGCACTGTCTGTCCAGTCCCAACCACAAAGCACGGGCTGATAAACAACTCATTCCAAAAGTAAGAAAGGGCACAACCCTATAAATTTATTAAGTAAATGTGGACTATAGAAGCATATGGGTTATTTAAACCATATCAAATAAATAAATTAATTAAACAGGATCAAGAAATTATCAGACATACCAGGTTGACAAAGGAGTATAACTGCCTCACCCAGACCCCATGAACAAGGGGACACAACACTGCAATGGTATTTCTCACACCAACCTGTCAACTGACTACCCAACGTATGTCCAGGTATAGACAGGGAGGATGGGCTCCTGGCTGTCCCAGAGACTTCAGCTCAGCTCTATTTTTACTCTTGACACAGTTTTCTTGAATTGCTATCTGTCCATCCATCCATTCATCTGCCTAGACCCAGTCCTGCCCTTTGCCTCTATAGCTTCCACTAAACCTCATTTCTGCAGCTCAGCTTGGGCCCTGTAGCCTGACTCAGCAGCAACATTTGCAGCATCATTTTGTTATCCCATAGACTCTTTCCATCTCTATCAGTTCTGCCTCTCAGGCCTCTTTGAAACTCCTTTAATTCTGCTATGGCCTTTTTAACTCCTTTGAAACCATTCTATAATATACATATACAGAGATTTACTGTGTGATGTGTAATGAAAGCTCTGATCTGAGAGTTAATATTAGTAAATAAAATTGTGATAAAATAACTTGCATTTGGCTCAGCTAGATCTATGGAGAAGAATGGGCTGCTCAGCAAATTGTTGCCAACAAAACTGCCATACTTTATGAATTTATTATTACTCAATAAATCTGACATGGAATAAAGACACAAATATGATTATCTATGTTTCTGACATAGTACACTCACAACATCATTTGTTAAGTCTTAATATTTAACATGGAAATATGCTGCCGTGGTTCTTACTAAAAACTGGCTTGGCTATTCTTGTCCTTTGGTTCTAATATATGCTCTCCTTGTGCTTCAGAGGCATGCTCCAAGGTCTTTCTACTTAGAGCTAAAGAGTAAGTTCAAACCCTTGGGTATGTTCTCTGAATTGAGCCCTTAGTATCCCTTGCCAGGCCCTTTCCTCAAGAGGAATCCTATCCATACAGGGTGGAGATTAAGAAGATACTAATGATGGAGAAGCAAAATCCAAGTTTCATTTTCCAAGCCACCTCCTTTCCCGAATTCCCCATCCCAAAGGAATTTTTATTAAAAGATATTCACTGTTCCCACCAAAATTCAATCTAGTCAAATACTATCATGTTTATCCTTCCAGAAGGAAAAAGTAATGGAGTGGACAAATAGAAAAAAATATTTTTAAGTGTGATGGAAAGGATTCACGCTGCTAAATTTTTTATTAAAAACATGCTCCAAAGACACAACTTTACATTGTTAAGAGAGGTTCCTTTGTAGATCTACAAGTATAGAGATGTACGGAGTGACCATTTTTTAAATGATTTTAATCATTTAAATTTTAATAATAATTTTTAAATTATTTTCAATTTTTTAAAAGAATATTAATAATATTAATATAATTTTTAAAGTCTTCCATTTTAAAAGTATAAATCGGTATCATTAGAGATTTGCCCTACTCAGGTTCACAGAGCAATGCAGTTTTTGCAAAAAGTAATTGCTAGTGAACAATAGCTTTTTAAACACTGCCCCCTACTGTTCACATTTAGCTTCCTTTGAAATGATAAGGACAACAGAAATAATAACCAGGCCCTTCCGCATTTGAAATCAGTTTAGCATTTTCGTTCAGTGTGCCAGATTTCAGAGATTGGGGCAATTTCAACTATACAATTGTCGGGCTTCGTTAAAGCAAATCCCAGGCATTTGAACATTACTCTCATCAGTAATAGAGCCAACTCCAAAAGGGGCCGAATTGGACTTGGGCAGCACTGACAATACAGTAGCAACCCTGAGAAACATCAGGAAAGACAAGAATCCCCATGATGACATGTGCAATGTTAGACTGGTATAATCAGTCTTAGTTTTAAAAATTAAAAAGAAATCTAGCAAGAATGACAAACTTCTACAAAAGAAATGAATCTTGCTTTATATCCACTCAAACTCACATCTCATAGATGATTTTTGCTTTCAAATGATCTGTTGACTAGACTATCTGACTAGTTGCTTTGCTCCTGACGTCTACTGGTTCAAATATGATTAACAATAGATGAAAGAGAGTGGCCAAAGCAAATCTCAGGTAGAGCTGCTCAACATCCTATGATCACAAAGCACATGTCAGCACTTGTGCTGGCCAGTCTTCTGTTAGTGTGACACAAGCTAAGTCATATGGGAAGTGGGAACCTCAATTGAGAAAATGTCCCCAACAGATTGGCCTGTGGGCCAGCCTTTGGTGCACTTTCTTGATGACAGATGTGGGAGGGCCTATCTTACTGTTGCTGGTGCCACCGTGGTCTTGTGTGCTGTAAGAAAGCAGACTAAGCAGTCATGGGGAGCAAGCCAGTAAGCAAGATTCCTCTGTGGCCTCTACTTCAGTTCCTGCTTCCAGGTTCCTGCCTTAAGTCTCTTCCCTGATTTACCTGGATGTACGATAAGCACTAAGATGAAATATACCCTTTCCTCCCCATGGAGGAAACATCATGGTGTTTCACCATAGCATTTCAGAATGACTGTCAAAGTATGGAAGGTGATGAATCACTTAATATTAAATCAAAAAGCTTGGGGGATTTATCATATAGTAATTTAAACAATAATGGGTTTCATGATGTAATTTTCATTTATGTATCTATTTTGATCATATTTACCTACAGCAAAATTTTCTACCCCTTCCTGATGAACCTTATTCCTCTTTCCAAATAGCCTCTCTTCTGATTTCATGTTTTTAAAACTCTAGATTCAACATATGAGAGAAAACATGCAATATTTGTCTTTCTGAGTCTTATTTTGTTTAACATAATGATCTCCAGTTTCATCTATTTTTCTGCAACTGACATAATTTCTTTCTTCTTTATAGTTAATTAAAACTTAATTGTGTCTCTACACTATATTTTCTTTATCTGTTTATGTGTTTATGGTCAAACTACACTGATTCCATAACAAAGCTATTGTGAGTAGTGCGGTAATAAGCACTATTAGATATTTCTAACATATGCTGACTTTGATCCATTTTGGCATAGACCCAGGAGTGGTATAGCTGAATCATATGTTATTTCTAACTTTAGGTTTTTGAGATACTATTCTTATTCATTTCCACAGTCGCCAGAAAAACTTACACTCTCATCAAAGGTGTACGATTCCCAGCCCCCTTGCCCCAGGCCCAACCACCACCAAAGTGTTTTGTTGCTTGTTTTCTTAAGGATAGCCACTCTGACTGGGGGAGGCAGAATCTCAATGCAGATTTGATTTGCATTTCTATGGTGTCTAAGAATGTTTAACATTTTTACTATAAGAAGCTTGGGTTTTAAAACTACTTACCATTAAATAGTTATGCAGCCTCAGGTCCCTTAGCAATTCAGGACACTGTGCAGATATTATTCTAAAGATTGTCAGGAGGTAGTAATGAAGGGAAATCAAGATAGATGACAGGAGTTTTATTCCAGACTGCCTTGCCCCATTCCTCCTTAATCCCCTAGCCCTACCACTAAAAACCATGGGATCCACCCATTTTCCTCTTAGCTGAGAAACACTAGCTTATATCATCTTTCTCCAAGGACTTTTCTTCATTATATCTGACATTTTGAGCCATTATGGTAGCACACACTTGTAAGCCTAGCACTCAGAAAATGGAGACAGAAGGATTAGGAGTTCAAGATCATCCTCAGCTACAACATAGAAGTCAAGAGTCAGCATGGTCTAGATGAGACCCTGAGTTTAAAAACAAAGACAAAGGGCTGGAGAGATGGCTCAGTGGTTAAGAGCACTGGCTGCTCTTCCAGAGGTCTTGAGTTCAATTCCCAGCAACCACATGGTGGCTCACAACTATATGTAATGAGATCTGATTCCCTCTTCTGGTGTGCATGGAAACACGTTACACATAAAATAAATAAGAATTTTTTTAAACTACAGAATTTGAGAACTGGAAGAAAACTCAAGGTTCCACAATAATAACTGAAGGCCCAGAAAACCTTTTGATCCTAACTATAATTATGTATAAATGTGAATTTGCCAATTCAGAAAAGAAATACAAATAACCAATAAATCTATGAAATGTCCAGTTTAGGTCCTTAATAGTTCTGTTCAGCAGTTTCTGTGGCTTTGGGAGAAGGAATGTAAGTTTCTTATAGAAGAAAAAGAATCTCACTAAAGATAGCACGGGGTTGAAATACCTGTGATGGAACAGTAGATGATGTGAGGAGCAATCTTGTCTACATCTTCATACCCTAGGCCCATCTCAGAAAGTTTGCCAGGGACATAGTTTTCCACAAACACATCACTAATGGCTGCAAGCTGAAAGAAGAGGTAAAGATTAATCAGATTTTTTGAGGGACTTCCAAACCTTCAACAACTTTTCCCACATAATAGAACTATAATTTTAATAAAATTCTCACACTGTAAGATCCCATAAAAAGAATTACAGGATAAATGAAGCATGTTTATGAAAACATAAAAGCTCCAATCAATTACTTGAACTGCTATCATCAAGGAAATAATGGTTATAATATTTTTGTAAATGTATTCTATTAAATAGATTCTGTACCCTTCAACTGTAAGAAACATTTACTAAACATCGTGCCCAAATCTATTCTCAGAAGAATAAGTAAAAATAAAATATAAGAACATAAAATTCATTAATAAAATCTCTTAAAACCTTCACCAAAAAAAAACCCTAAATACAGTATCATCATTATACTCTATCCTTACACTGTACTGTTTCTAATTACAACACAGTTTAGTACATTAGAACATGATTCTGAAATGCCTTCATACTTTCAAATGTTTTTTCCAAAGAATTTTAAGTGTCTTTCATGAGATGTATTTTATTTTGATTTTCAGCAACTGAAAGGGTGCATCTTAGCAGATATCTCAAAAAGAGAATATGTCATCCTTTGAAGCTCTAGAAATAAAAGCATCAGATGAGTAAGTGACCTTTCCAAAGACACACAAAAAAATACATCAAGAAATATGAGCATCATAGCACTCCTCTAGAGCAGGGACTTATTTACTTCACATCTTAGAGGTTTAAGAGCAAAACACCAGTCTCAGCTGAGGTCCAGTGAGGACCTCATGGAGAACACCATCACAGTACATGAAGCATATGCAAGAGAGATCAATCACATTATGAAACAGGCAGACAGAAAGTAGGATTTCATTATTCTAATGAGAACTGGAATCCCACGAGAACTACCTTAATTTATTTTGAGGACAGATACTCCCATGACCCAGCTAACTTACATCTTCCATTTCTACTATATTCTTCTTATATTTTCCACCATATCCCAACATTGTCAAGCTGAGGACTAAGCTTGAATTGACTAAACAAGAATTCTTGGAACCACACTCAAACCACATCCAAATAATAGCAGATAGAGACAGAAAAGCTGCATGTATGCCACTTAAATATCATGGTATACAGGTATCCTTTCCAAATCTCACGTTAAATTGATAGACCACTTTTTTACCCCAACAATAGTTCTTAGATGAGAAATGTCTCCAAATAATCTTTGAAAGTCATTAAGAGTCTGTAGTCGATCTCTCCTAATTTGCACCTTTTGAGGTCTAATTTTTTGAAGTTCTATTTTATATCCTAAATAATTAATAGAATCTCCTCTTTGTATCTTTTCGGAAGCAATCTGTAATCCCCAACAAGGCAAAATTTTCTTTACTTCTTCAAACATTCTTTCTAAAGTATCTGCATTTGAGTCAGCTAATAAAATATCATCCATATAATGATAAATTATAGATTTAGGAAATTTTTTACGTACCGCTTCTAATGGTTGTTTTACAAAATATTGGCACAAAGTTGGGCTATTCAACATTCCCTGTGGGAGACCCCTCCATTGAAATCTTTTAACCAGTTGAGAATTATTATAAGTAGGCACTGTGAAAGCAAATCTTTCTCTGTCTTTGTTAATTGCTCTAAGGTCTGTTACCATTCTCCATTTACCAGATTTTTTTTTTAATAACAAATACAGGAGAATTCCAAGGGCTGGTTGAATCTTCAATATGATGAGCATTTAACTGGCTTGCTAATAGCTCTGACCCCCGGGCAACTTTATTTATTAACATACAAATAACATTTTAATACAAATAAAATATCACCATAAAGTGCTTTGAGTTTCTCTCCATTTTATTTTATCTTAGCTATAGGCTTACTGTAAATTGCCTTTATTATGTTTAGGTATGTCCCCTGTGTCCCTAATCCCGATGGGACTTTTATCATGAAGGGTGTTGGATTTTTCAAAAATCTTTTTCCATATCTAATGAGATGATCATATTTTTTTTCTTTCAGTTAATTTATATGGTGGATTACATTAACTGATTTTCATATGTTGCACTATCCCTGCATCTCTGGAATGAAGCCCACTTGATCATGATGGATAATCTTTTTGACATATTCTTGGATTTGGTTTACAAGTATTTTATTGAGTATTTTTACATCTATGTTCATGAAGGAAATTGGTCTGTAATTCTCTTTATTTTGATGTGGTTTGGGTATCAGGGTAACTGTGGCCTCATAAAATGAATTGGGCAATGTTCCTTCTGTTTCTATCCTGTGGAATAATTTGAGGAGTATTGGCATTAATTTTTCTTTGAAAATCTAGCAAAATTCTGTGCTAAAACTGTCTGGCTCTGGCCTTTTTTTTTTTGATTGGGAGACTTTTAATGACTGTCTCTATTTCACTAGGAGTTATAGGTCTATTTAAATTGCTAATCTGATCTTGATTTAACTTTGGTAAATGGTACCTATCATGGAAATTATCCATTTCTTTTACATTTTCCAAGTTGTTGGAGTACAGGTTTTTAAAGTATGTCCTTATGATTCTCTCAATTTCCTTGGTGTCTGTCATCATGTCCTTTTCATTTCTAATTTTGTTAATCTGGATATTCTCTGTCTTTTAGTTAGTGTGGATAAGGGCTTGTCTATCTTGTTGGTTTTCTCAAAGAACCAACTCTTTGTTTCATTGATTCTTTGTAGTGTTCTCTTTGTTTCTATTGTATTGATTTCAGCCCTCAGTTTGATCATTTCTTGCTGTCCACTCCTCTTGGGTATGATTACTTCTTTTTGTTCTAGAGCTTTCAATATGCTGTCAAGTTGCTAGTATAAAATCTCTCCAATTTTTTATAAGGCACTTAGTGCTATGAATTTTCCTCTTAGTACTGCTTTCATTGTGTCCCATAAGTTTGGGTATGCTGTGTATTCACTTTCATTGAATTCTAGAAAATCTTTCATTTCTTTCTTTATTTTTGTCTTGAACCATCTTTCATTCAGTAGAGAGCTGTTCAGTTTCCATGAGTTTGTAAGCTTTCTGTTGTTTCTCTTGTTGTTGAAATCCAGATTTAACCCATGGTGGTCTGATAGGATACAGAGAGTTATTTCAATTTTCTTTATTAATATTTGCTTTGTGATCAAGTACGTGGTCAATTCTGAAGAAAGTTCCATGAGGTAATGAAAAAAAGGTAAATTCTTTTGAGTTTGGGTGAAATGTTCTGTAGATATCTATTAAGTTTATAACATCTATTAGCACCAGTGTTTCTCTGTTTAGTTTTTGGCTGAATGACCTATCCATTGGTGAGAGTGGAGTATTCAAGTCTCCCACCATCAGTGTGTTAGGGTCAGTATGTGATTTAAGTTGTGTGGTGTTTCTTTTACAAACTTGGGTGCCCTTATGTTTGGGACATTGATGTTAAAAATTGAAATGTCATCTTGGTGGATTTTTTCCTTTGGTGAGTATGTAATGTCCTCCCCTACCTCTTTTGATTAGTTTTGGCTTGAAGTCTATTTTGTTAGATAGTAAAATGGCTACACCAGCTTGCTTCTTACATCCATTTGCTTAGAATATCTTTCTCCAACCCTTTACCCTGAGGTCATGTCTATCCTTGATATTGAGGTATGTTTCTTATATGCAGCAGAGGATAGATCCTGTTATTGTATCCATTCTGTTAGTCTGTATCTTTGGGATGGGGGTATTGAGACCATTGATATTGAGAGCTATCAATGAACAATGGTTGTTGATTCCTGTTATTTTGATGTTGGTGGTGGTGGCAGTGGTGGTGGTGATGGTAGTGCTTCCCTTCTTTTGGTTTTTCTAATGTGTGATTATTTATTTCCTGTGTTTTCATGGTTGTAGTTAACCTCCTTGGGTTGGAGTTTCCTTCTAGCACAATCTGCAGGGCTGGATTTGTAGATACTGTTTAAATTTAACTTTATCATGGACTATCTTATTTCCTTCATCTATGGTGATTGAAAGTTTTGTTGGGTATAGTAGTCAGGGGTAGCATCTGTGGTCTCTTAGAGTCTGCAGTACATCTGATCACTTCTGTCCAGGCCCTTCTGCATTTTAGAGTTTCCATTGAGAAGTCAGGTGTAATTCTAATAGGTCTGCCTTTATACATTACTTGTTCCGTTTCCTTTGAAGCTTTTAATGTTCTTTCTTTGTTCTTTTTGTTTTATGTCTTGGTCATCATGTGGCAAGGGAACTTTCTTTTCTGGTCCAATCTATTTGGTGTTCTGTATGCTTCTTGTACCTTTATAGGTACCTCCTTCTTTAGGTCAGGAAATGTTTCTTCTATTATTTTGTTGAAAATATTTCTGGATCTTTGAGCTGAGATTCTTTTTTCTAAATCCCCATTATTCTAAGCTATGATCTCATAGAGGACCAGCCCCCACTATTATTTACCCCAGGAACTCTTGAGGAATGAGGGATAAGAGACTTTAAGTTAGAAATGAGAGAAAGCACAGGATAGACTTGGGTGGGCCTGGATCCTTATCCACAGGCCCAGAACTTTATTCCAAAGGTCTATTTATAACAATGCCAAGAGGTGGAGCAAAAGACCTCCCCCTTGCTAGTTACAGTCACCTGGTACCCAGGTCTGTGGTCCAATCAACTTCTTATGCAGTCCTTCTGGGTACAGCCACTAGAAAACCTAGTGGGCTCCAACATGATCTCAGATTTCCTGGATGTTTTATGTCAGGAATTTTTTATATTTAACACTTTCTTTAACTGATGTATCCATTTCTTCTATTCTGTCTTCAATGCCTGAGGCTCTTTCTTCTATCTCTTGTATTCTGTTAGTGAAGCTTTCCTCAATAGTTCCTGTTCGCATCTCCAAACCAAGGCAATCCTTTTAGGACAGCCTGGATTTTGTCTATTTCTTTGTAAAGTTTTTCTTTCAGTTACACTCCCAGAGAGAAGGAGGACCCACAGCAGACAGCAGGAGACAGAGAAAATCTTCACTGCACTCTCAGTAGCATGCTAGGAAGAGCAGCAAAACAGGAGAAACCATAACAAAGGTGCATGAAATGACACCAGAATAGATAAAAAGCAGCACCAGAAAACTCCCATCCTCTCAGAACTTGACTGCAGCAGTCATAGGCACCATTTAAAAAAAAAAAAAACAAAAACAAAAACAAAAAATAACCTGTACATGTAGCTGAAAGTTTTCCTGTTTCCCACCTGGTCTATAGTCGCTCAGACCCCAGTAAACACACAGAGGATTACATTAATTAAAACTGCTCAGCCATTAGCTCAGGCTTACTACTGACTAGCTCTTACATTTAAACTCAATCCATTTCTGTTCATCTATATGTCACCACATGTTCCGTGGCTTTACCTGTGTGCCATTACATGCTGCTCCCTGAACAGCAGGCTGGCGTCTCCTGACTCAGCTTTCCTCTTCCCAGAATTCTCCTTGTTTGCTTATCCTACCTATACTTCCTTCCTGGCTACTGGCCAATTAGCATTTTATTAAACCAGTGTACAAAAGCATTATCCCACAGCATTGTATCAAAATGTTTAAAATTAAATTAAGTAAATAGATAAAATAAAATTTAAATAACCTTTGTAGAACCTGGTATTGTTGTTTTGCTAAATGGTCATTTGTCAAACTACCCTCTAAATATTTGTTTATACCCATAGACCTGGACTACTGTCGACCTTGCTCAGAGATGCTTCATTTGTAGTAGACAGCAGTCAATGTAGAGATGCGTAACTGGTCGTGGTGTTGAGAATAAGAGATTAGGTGTTCAGCTCTAAATGGGACACCTATATTAACTCCAACATTACCACAGCTCAGGGAACATTGCAGAAGAGAAGGCAGAAAGAAAGTAAGAGTAGGGAGGAAATTAAAATGTTTCAATTTAAAACAAAACAGCAACATAGACTCTTCCTGAGTCACTGGTTTGGTGGCCCCAAATCCTCTGTGAACTGCATAATTTGGAAACTCAGAGCCACTGTCACCACACTATACACCCAAACATGGCCAGCAGAATACCTCTAAAGTACAGGGAAGTAAACCCATACAGTATTCACTGATGTGAAACTGTTGAGAACCAGCATCTACAGAGGAACAAAGACTGTGCTTCATTGTGGTATTAGCGGTGACAGTGGTAGGAGAGGGGGTGGTGGTTATGGTGAGCTGTGTTGTTTTTTGTTTTGAATGTTGAAAACACTCCAACTTAAAGAATATAGCTAAAAAGTAATAAACCAAAGCAAAGAAATCCCAACACAGTAACACCAAATCCATGGATAGTGGCCATAGAAACAGAAGAAGAATCTACTTCTAAAGAAAAAGAAAACTATTAAAAATCAAAACAAATTACCCCAAAGGTAGCAAAAGAGTTGCCAATCCAGAAATACAGGAGCAGTTAAAACATAAGGCAGAGAAGACTAGAAAAGAATGGCCATAATATAATCAAAACACTAAACAGAACGAAAAGTATATTGAAAGCAGCAACACAGATGGACTGATTCACAAATAAAGGCAGGCTCATAAGAATACCAGATTATTCAACTGAAAATTTAAAGCCAGAAAGGTTTGGAATGTTATTTTTTGTAACTGCTGAAAGAAAGAAACCACTGACCCAGACTGCTATGCCCAGAAAACCTCTGTCATAATTGAAGGAAAAATAAAAACTTTCCATGATGAAAATAGACTATAGGAATTTATGACCATTAAGCCAGCACTACAGGGAACACATGATGGAATGTCTCAAACTACAGTGGAAAGCAAAGCCATCCAGGAGGCCTCAGGAAAGAATAAGCCGTGATAGGATAATAGCTAAGTAAGAGAAGAAGAGGAAATAAAACAAACACTAAAAAAAAAAAAATCAACAAATCAGCAGCAATCAATGCACAACTTTCAGGAACTATGACTATTAGTGGTCTTAATTTATCAATCAAAAGACACAGAGTATTAGATTGAATAAAAAAGCAGAGATCAGCTATTTGTTGCCTCCAAGGAATGCACCTCACAACATAAAATGGACACCTTAGGCTTGAAGTATAAAAAAAGGTATTTGAAGCAAATGAACCCAGGAAACAAGCAGGTGTCGCTGTTATGATATCTGACAAAACAGACTTCAAACCAAAGCTATTAAGAATAGATAAGGAATATCATTTCATACTGATCAACAGACCACTCCATCAGGAGGATATTGCAATCCTAAAGATACATGCACCAAAGTTTATCCCCGTTTCATAAATCTACTACAACTGAATGTAAGGTCACAGACTAATCCCAGCACAGTAGTTCAGGGTGACTTCAATACCCTACTCTCACCAACTGACAATCATCATGACAAAAAAGTAAAGAAATATTTTATTTAAATTATACCATGTGATGGCTAGTCTTGATTATCAACTTGACTACATCTATCAACTTAATTAAAATCCAAGCAGCTGGGAACACTTATGAAGGGTTTTTCTTAATTGAATCCTTTGAAGTAGAAAGACCAAATCATTTGAGGTCACAAGACATGCCCTAAATTTGGGACATACCTTCTGCTGGGAGCTTTAAAAAAAAGAACTTGAAATAAGGAAGCTTTTGTTTTTTCCTGCTTTCCCTCACTCTTGATGACAAGTTCATTCCTTCACTGGTATTATAACCTACTTCTTTGGTCTCCTGACATATACTAAAGACCAGCTGAGACATTGAGCCTCAGGGACTGACCAACTATTGGATTCTTGAACTGTCACAAGACAACAATTGTTGGACTAGCAGAACCACTTCCTTTAAGATACTCTAATAAATCCCATATAGATGCATAGACAGACAGATAGATATGATAGAAAATAGATATAATAGATGATAGATATAATAGAAGATAGATATAGATATGAAAAATGATTGATAGAGATGATCAGTAGATATAGATAGATGATTGATTGATAGATGATAGAAGATAGAGAGATAGATAGAGAGATAGATAGAGAGATAGATAGATAGATAGATAATGACAGGTTCATTCTACAAGTTCTAGAGAACCCTGACTAACTTGCCATACATCAAGTATCTTAATAGACATCTACAGAGCATTCTATCCAAACACTGCACATTACACATTTTGTTTTTCTCAGAAGCCCATGGAACTTTCTCTAAAATAGGTCATATGTTAAGATACAAAGAAAATTTTAACAAATACAGTGAAATAACTACTTGTAGTCTTTCTAATATAATGAAATAACATTACTGATGAGTGGTTCCTAATCTTCCTAATGCTGCGACCCTTTAATACAGTTCCTCATGTTGTGGTGACCCCAACCATAAAATTGATTCATTTCTGCTTCATAACTGTAATTTTGCTACTGTTATGAATTGTAATGTAAACATTTGTTTATGCAGGATATCTGATATGTGACCCCCAGACAGGTCACAACCCACAAGTTGAGGACTACTGCTACAGATCAACCGCAAAAGAAATCCCAGCACATAGAAAAACTAATGTAAATTAAACAACACAAGAAATCATGAACAAAAATGAAAATACAGCACATGAAAGTCTTAGAAAAGAAATTTATAGCTCCATAGGGTCAAGAAAATATGCTCTCCATAGCACCATAGTAGCAGCTTTGTAAGAGGGACACCAGCACACTTGAAGAACTCTATCACTGTTCTTCCCTGGGTGCCCAGCGTTACAGTGGGAGCCACAGCTGCATGACAGTATAATTTAAACTGAAATGGGATTAATTAGATCCTCAAGTAGCAAAGGCCAAATAGCAGCACTGAGTCAACAAAGGTAAGGTAAACATTTTTTTTTTTTTTTTTTTTTTCCGAGACAGGGTTTCTCTGTGTAGCTTTGCGCCTTTTCCTGGAACTCACTTGGTAGCCCAGGCTGGCCTCGAACTCACAGAGATCCGCCTGGCTCTGCCTCCCGAGTGCTGGGATTAAAGGCGTGCGCCACCACCGCCCGGCTGCGCCACCACCGCCCGGCAAGGTAAACATTTTTAATGTAATGAGCATTAAAGGCAAAGCCATGTTCACAATGGCCTGACTTGTATAGATTTTTGGCACTAGCTAGTTAGTTATTAATAATCATGGTGTTCCTAGAAGTGAAGTAAATAGGAAGTCTACTAAATTCTCATTCAATTTGTAAAAGCAGAAAAATTTCTGAACAAGTGAACCAAAGCTACCTTGGATCACAAAAACAAAGAACCATGGTCCTTCAACCAATTTCCAGGCTTGAATCAGTTTAGAAACAAAACTCCTCAAATAAAGTACAGGCTGATTCTACTTGAAGAAGGACCCAGCTCCAACTCCAAAAAAAAAAAAAAAAAATACTAATGACTCTCCCATCCTTACCCCAAAGGAACTTACGACTTTCTGCTAGGGTAACTGTACACTGGAGAAAATAAAATAATCAGATCATTCAGGGCCTACTAGACACTAGCTCTGAATTAATTCTTGGAGACCCCAACATTACTGTAGCCCTCCAGTTGAAGTAGGGGCTTTATGAAGGTCAGGTGATCGAGGAAGTTTTAGCCAAATTCTGAATCATAGCAGCCCAGTAGGTTCCTGAACTCACCCTGGGCATATTTTCCCATTCCCAGAATGCAAATTGGAATAGATATACTTAGAAGTCAGAAGAATCTTCACATCCATTCCCTGATCTGTAGAGTGAGGGACATTATGGTTGGAAAGGCTAAAGAGAAGCCATTAACCTGCCTATACCAAGAAAAAAATGTGAATCAAAAACATTTTCACATCCCTGAAAATGATTACTCCATCAGGGTCTTAAGAGATGCAAGGGTGGTAGTTCCCACTATATATCCCTTTACCTCTCCTATTAAACCTGTACAGAAGATGGATTTATCATGAAGAATGACAGTTGATTATTGCAAATTTAATCAAGCACTGACTCCAAACAGCTGCTGGACCAAGGTGTGGTATCCTTGCTTGAGCAGAGTTACCTATCTCCTATACCATGGATGCAGCTATTGATCATACAAACACTTTTCTCATCATTCGTGTCCATAAAGACTTCCAGGAGTAATACGATTTCACCTGGAAAGGCCAGCAGTACACCTTTATAGTTCTATTTCAAGAATCAATTAATTATCTATCCTTATGTCATAACTTAGTTTGAATGGATCTTGATTGCTTGCTTCTGCTACAAGGTATTATACTGGTCCATTATACATGGCATCATGATGATCTGATAAAGCAAACAGGAAAAAGCAACTACTCTGGACTTGTTGGTAAAGAATATGCACAAGAGAAGATGATAAACAAGTACAATCAAAATTCAAGAGCCTTCTAGCTCAGTAAAATGTCTAGGAATTCAGTGCTATAAGACTCACTGAGCTATCCTTTCTAAGGTGAAGAATAAGTAGTTGCACCTTTCCCCTTCTACCACCAAGAAAGAAGCACAAGGCTTGGCAGGCCTACTTGGGTTTTGAAGCTAGTACATTTCTCACTTGATTGTGTTACTCTAACCCATACAGCAAATGAGTTAGTTGGAAAGCTGTTGGTTTTCAGTAGAGTCTAGACCAGAAGAAGGCTTTTCAACAGGTCCAGGCTGCTATATGGACTGTTGTGCCACTTGGATCACAAGATCTAGCAGGCTCAACTGTATTAGAGGTGTCAATGGCAGAGAGTAATGCTGTTTGGGGCTTTGGCAAGCTTCCACAGGTGAATCACAGAAGTGGCCCTTAGAGTTTTATAGCAATAAAGCTAAAGTTGATTCTTTGACTTTAAAAGAATTAAACTTGGCTGAAACTTGGTTCCCTAACCAAATGGATATAAATCCATTAAAGTGAATTGAAAAATCTTAGTGATAATGAACAAATAAAATTTATCTCACATGATGCAGGCAACCACATTCACATCAGGAAATAACTGAAAATAATTGTGGGTGATATACAGCAAGAGCTCTTCTGAGCCTTTAAAACATATTAGCTTAATTCTAAGCACCATGGGAAGAAGTTACAGTACTAATCCTACTTTAGTGATGAGAACATTGAGGCACAAGGAAATCATCTACCTAAATTTACATAGCTTGCAAGGAAAAGAGGTAGAGTTCAAATCTCATGTCAAGACCCATATCCTTAACCACTGTGCAATACTAACCCAAAAGAAAAACATGCTAAGATCAGATCTCGAAATGTTGAACATCTGGAAAAACATGCCAGTGAACGTGTGGTTTCTGAGGGTTGTGATCCCATGTTCAAATGTCAGCTTTCCCCCTTATTTTTATTAAAAGCCAAAAAACTTTATTAAAGTAAATATTAAATTTAATAGAGTTTATTTCTAAAAAGAATAATGCATGTATCAGGCAATGTTGAGAAGCAGGAGAGATCCAAGGAACTCCACACAGCAATGTGGGTAGCCAACACTTACAAACAAAAAGAAATCACATCCAAAAATGACCATCTTATCAGTTGGCAGCCTAAGACTGGCTGAAGTTTTGTTGTTGTGATTGAGAGTTCATTGTTTATCGAAGTAATATAGCTAAAAATAGTTTATTTGATAAATTAAGTTGCGAATTACTACAAATATGATAGCTTTAGGCCAAATTTAACATTAATTATGTCATCTTTAGGATATCATTTATATCCCATGCCACTCAATCACCTTCCATAGCAATGAGGATTCTTTTTTAAAAACAAACGGAAAAAAAAAAACACATTTATTTAGTTACAAGTAGTGCACACCTTTAATCCCAGCACTCAGGAAGCAGAGACAGGGTATCTCTGAGTTCAAGGTTACCTGATCTGCAGAGAGAATTCCAGGACAGTCAGGATTACACAGAGAAACCCTGTCTCAAAACCTCAAACCAAAACTATTTGTTTGTTTGTATGTGTATGATCATGCACATGCCAAACATGCATGTGGAAGTCAGGGTACAATTTATGGGAATTGGTTCTCTCTTTCCATCATGTAGGTTCTAGGATTGAACTCAGATCCTCTTGGCAGGAAGCACCTTTACCACCTGAGCCATCTCACTGGCCCAAAAATAAAAATTCTAATATTTCATTTACACAAAAATTTGTGAGGCTTTGAGGGGAAAGTGTAAGTATAGTACTCAAGTCCAGAATCTGGTGCCAAAAGAACCCAACCTATAATATGAGGACTTTAATTACGTGCAACAAATAAGAAATTATTGAGAGCACTATGCTTACTAAAAAAATGTCAACTCATAAACATACAAGCAACACTTAATGAATTCAGTGGGTTGCCTTTATATATTTATTAACATATGTACGTGTGTAACAGTAATAATTAAAGAAAAACAGGTCATGAATTTGAGAGGAGGTGGGGGGGGACATGAGAAGGGTTGAAAGAAGGGGTGATGTTGTAATTATATTAATTAAAATTTAAAAATCCAAAACACGGGGACTGGAGAGATGGTTCAGAGGTTAAGAGTGCTAGCTGCTCTTCCAGAGGACCTGAGTTCAACTCCCAGTGACCACATGGTGGCTCACAACCATCTATAATGAGATCTGGTGCCCTCTTCTGGCATGCATACATGCTGGTAGAACACTGTATACATAAGATATTTTTTTTTTAATCCAAAATGCCAGTGAGAAACAAGCCACGTACACACAAATTATTAAACAGGACTTAAAGCCATAACTTACAGGTTGGCAATAAAACAGTTTTAAGACCTTTTCCCAGATATCCAAATCCCTAATAAGAACCCAAGCACTAAGATACCATAGCACATACTGTACCTCTTTGACGATTCTCACCCCTCTCGGATCCTTGATATTAACAGCTATACTCTAAAAATCAAAATGTAGACATTTAATGTAGACATTAAATGTTTTCATAAACGGTCTCATCATCATTGGCAGTTCAACAGCAGAGCCATTCATTCATACCACACAAATTCTCACTGTAAAGCAAGCTTAGTTTCTTTTTTTTTCTTTTTTTAATTTTATTTTATAATTTAATTTTACATATCAGCCATGGATTCCCTTGTTCTCCCCCCTCCCGCCCTCCCCCCCCTCCTCCCCCCAGCCCACCCCCATTCCCATCTCCTCCAGGGCAAAGACTACCCTGGGGATTGAGTTCAACCTGGTAGATTCAGTCCAGGCAGGTCCTGTCCCCTCCTCCCAGGCTGAGCCAAACGTCCCTGTATAAGCTCCAGGTTCTAAACAGCCAGCTCATGCACTGAGGACAGGTCCTGGTCCCACTGCCTGGATGCCTCCCAAACAGATCAAGCTAATCAACTGTCTCACTTATCCAGAGGTTAAGGCCTGATTCAGTTGGGGGCTCCTCAGCTATTGGTTCATAGTTCATGTGTTTCCATTCGTTTGGCTATTTGTCCCTGTGCTTTTTCCAATCTTGGTCTCAACAATTCTCGCTCATACAAACCCTCCTCTTTCTCGCCAATTGGACTCCTGGAGCTCCACCTAGGGCTGGCCATGGATCTCTGCATCCAGTTCCCTCAGTCATTGGATGAGGTTTCTAGCATGACAATTAGGGTGTTTGGCCATACACTAAGCCTATAGGCTGAAGATTATGCCCCAATGTTGCAGAAAAACCAAAAATCATCCTGAGTGAGGTAACCCAGACTCAGAAAGACAAACATGGTATGTACTCACTCATAGGAGGATACCAGATGTAAAACAAAGATGACTAGACTGCTACTCACAACTTCAGGGTGGCTACCTAGAAAACAGGACCCCAAGAAAGACACAGGAATCGCCCAATGATAGAGAAATGGATGAGATCTACATGAACAACCTGGACATGAGTGAGGGTAATGAAGGGCAAGGGTCGAGGGAAAGAGAGCTTAGGTGAGTGGGAGATCCCAGATGGATCAAAAGCAGAGAGGGAGAACAAGAAATAAAGACCATGATAAATGAAGACCACATGAGAATAGGAAGAAGCAAAGTGCTAGAGAGGCCCACAGAAATCCACAAAGATACCTCCACAACAAACTACTGACAATGGTCGAGAGACAGCCCGAACTGACCTACTCTGGTGATAGGATGGCCAAATACCCTAATTGTCATGCAAGCTTAGTTTCCGTATGAACAAATACTTAAGTCATCTTTATTGACTTCATTTACAATCAACAGTAAGGATCACAGTAAATACTTTTGAGTGGTAATGCTGTGTAATACCAATAGAGAAGCAATAAATGTAAAGAATCAAATTGTCTTTCACAGAATATTTCAATTAAGAATTCTCATAATTTCTTAAGTTATTTAGTAGAGGAGGAAGAGTAATACAAACTCTATTGCTTGGATGTGATCATGAGTATCTGAAATATTAGTTAAGTATCAAAGCGAGCCATGATATCAAAAGTTTTGTAACTGCCAAGAGAATTACACAAATAAAGCAAAAAACAGGAAATAGTCTTACTTTTTTATTTCGATTAACACTGAGAAAATATGTACTTTCTGTGTCCACAAAAGGAGGTCCCCAAGTTCGTGTGTCATCACCAGCTCCTGTAAATGATAATATGAGCTGTTAATTGCAAATCAACAGGCTCGCTCCTGGGCATACTCTCGGTACCTGAACAAGGTCAACTCATCCTAAGGAATCCTTACCCCTTGGGACTTCTATAGCTCAACAGAACTTCCCAGATCTCCACTTTTTAATGCCAACTACTAAATCATTCCATATTCACTTTCACTAACTTGTAGTATTGAAGGTCAAAATCCAGAAGGAAGTATCTTGTTAGTGGTCTTTAGAGTTGATAAACAGCCAACTTAGGGGGGCATTTATCAGTTTTTGTCAAGCATGTTGATTAGTTTCTTCACTATTTCTTAACATTGAGTATGAAATGAAAGTATGGAGTAAACAAAAGATGTGTGTTACATATTATTTAAATCTGAATAATAATGTGAGTATATATGCTAAAGTAGCATAAAGGGCTGAGTATATAAGAATGACTAATAATCTATAAAATATTTCTGTAAACCAGGTGGTGGTGGCACACGCCTTTAATCCCAGCACTCGGGAGGCAGAGGCAGGCAGATCTCGGTGAGCTCGAGGCCAGTTTGGTCTACAAAGCAAGTTTCAGGACAGGCAGGGATATTACACAGGGAAATCCTGTCTCAAAAAAAAGAAAAGAGTAAGAAGAGGAGGAGGTATGGCACTGAAACAGGACTGGAATAAGGAAGCTTGAACTTCACAGAATCTGGAGTGGGAGGTGGGAAGTGGGAAGTTCAGCATTCTCCAGCATATCCAGCAAAGACAAAAAGTGGAGGATATCACTGACTGGTGGGTGTGGTGTTGCCTCTGGAAAGCAGCACTTGATAAGCACTTCTGCCGGTCAAGATTGACAAGCCCAGGCTCAACCAATGCAAGGACATTCACCTTGGTGCTGATGAGAATTTTCTGCTAACTGCTTTAGGCTCTTAGGAAAATCGATTTAGCAGGAAATTGAGTCTCCCAGGTATTCTACTTTGAAGGGCTTATCACTTATTGTAAATTAATAAGTTCATACTATTATAAACTATTACCTTTTGAGTCTTGTGGATAAATAGCTACTATGGAACTAGACTGGGCCATTCTCATTGATTTGAGAATTCTGCCCCAGGTCGTTAAGGATCAAATCTTTGAAAACAAATGATAACATAGTTTCATTGTTTTTGAGACATGTTATTATTTAGCACATGCTGGCCTAGAACTCCTTAGGTGGTAAAGAATGACCTTGAACTACTGATCCTTTTGCTTCCACCTCTCCAGTGCTGGGATTACAGGGAGCACCACCACACAGAATAATAACGATAATTTTGGAAAACTCCAAAATAAACAAGCTAAAGAATAGTGTAGAGGACAAGAAGAATGGGGATTATGCATAAATACTTGTTAGAGAACAGGGGCATGCTACATTGACACTTTCCTGAGCATTTTATCAATAATAGCATGAACCAACAGTTTGCCAAAATACTAAAAAGGCACCAAATAAAGTGAGAAATGTATGCACAGAGGATGTTTGCTTTGTATGAAAAGGAGAAAGAATGAGCTGGAAAGATGTTACATTCTAGCACTGGAGTCTGAGGCTTTAAGGCTCCAGGCCAATCTGGGTTAGGTAAAGAGATGCTACTATAAATAAATAAATAAATAAATAAATAAATAAATAAATAAATAAATAAATAAATAAATAAATAAATAAATAAATAAATGAATGAATGAATGAATGAATGAATGAATGAATAAATAAATAAATAAATGTTTTTTTAAAAGTAAAAACTTCCAAAGAATTTATCTAAAATTCGCTTTTTCCCTCAAACTTTTATGATAGTAAAATGGCAAAATATTTCTTTTATTTGAAAATAATGACATAGGTTGGGTTTTTGGGTCTCCTGTTGAAGAACTTTGATTCTTTTTCTTTCTCTCTATCTGTATTCTATTTCCTTCTTTTTCTGTTCCTTTGCCCTTTAGCCCCAAGTCAGGGAGTATAGTCACACTAACCCATGGGACCACTCCTAGGGGCTTAGTAGCATCAGGATCAGAACTGAGTACTTGTACATTCTTTATTAAACGTGTGAGCTTGAACAAAACACCTTACTTCTTGGTGCCTTTGTTTTCTCACTGTTACATTAGGACGAGTTCATCAGCATATAGAGTTGTTGCAAAGATTAAACAAACGTCAGTGGAGGGCTTAGAGCTTTGGCCAGCACTTGGTGCAGCTATCAGCACTGTAATTACCTATCGTAACAGAACTTTCCAGTATATGAGAGGAAACTGGCTTGAGCCTGTTCTTGATACATATAAGTACAAGATAATTAATATAGATACAGAGAAAGATGGGGAGTGGAGAAAATGCCTCATTTCCATTATTTTCTCACTCAGTTTATGGGTACACTAATCCTGGATTATTTAAAGAACTACCAAGAACATGTACTAGTCTGACTCTACTTCTTGAAGGTAAATAGATTTACCTGGTCTTTCCACCTTTATAACTTCTGCTCCAAGGTCGCCTAAATTCATCGTGGCAAAAGGTCCTGCCAGTACTCTATAATGTCAAAGAGTAATAGATAAATGACCATTTTGAAAATCTATGTATTAACTATTTTAAGTCAATTAACACAGAGAAACTCATATAACGCTAACAATGATCAAACTTGCTAAAATTGTAATTTTTAGTATTTATCAGGAGCTTTAAAAATTATAATCACTCTGATGCAGGAACTTTATTTCTAGAATTTTATCCTGAAGAAGAAATTAAAACAAAAGCAAAGATTTGCATATAAAAACCTTATTCAGGCAACTGGGTGACATTTATTAATGTCATCTTTCATTAACTTAGTGAGCACAGAAAACTATTCAAAATATATTGGTACATTTAAAATATAGGTAAAAACATAACTTCTATATAGTTCCAATTTGGAGGAAAAGTTAATTATCCACAAATATGTATACTGGAAAAATTCATGAATACTACACTTACTGTCTTTGAAAATAATGACAGTCCAGAATTTCTTTTCTGTTTATTCACCAAAATTTCAAAGTAAGCATTTAAATATCTCTTTATAGCCTTTTCAAAAAAGGGGAGGGACTCAATCACTAAACTGAAGATAATCCAACACAAACCTTGTTAGATCCAGAATTCTCACACCCTCCAGTGGCTTCATACTATCAGTATCTGGCAAAACAGACAACATTGAAGGGTATGGATTACAAATTTCAAAGTAAACAATGCATAATTCTTCATGTTCTAAGTAATCTGTTATTATCAAAAGCAATTTTCCTTCACAATAATTCTGTTTGATAGGTAACACAGAAACCTTGGCCTGTCTCATTAAAAACAATCTACATGGGGTCTTACAGAAGCATAATGAAAGGATTTACAGCCTCTCTCCTCTGCAGGCCAGAAACACAGGGACCAGGGAGCAGGAAGGCTGCAAAGACTGAGGGCTGCCACTCAAGCGTCTCTCACCAAGCACCAAATGGACAGCCTGCTGGAGCCAGAGGGATGTGACAACTTCACTTTTCCAATCAGCACAGCTGTGCCAGAAATGTATTCCACAGAGTACTATTCTGATTTCTTACTTCTTGTTATTAATTCCTACCCTTGCCTGTACATCTGATGGTTTCTAGACTGTTCTGTGTATTTCTCTACCCACTCGTTTATTGTCACTTTCTACTTGTACTTTTCACCTGCCCCTCATAACACTCTCCTCTTACTCCTGTCTTCCTTTTTCTCCCAGCCTTATACCTCTCTTTTTATTTCTTGATTACACCATCCCTAGCTTTAACAGTCTCTAAAATCTGTAGGTCCTAAGTATTTTGACTTTCCCCTCCCAGTTTATTGCCCACCATATCAATTATTTTTTTATTTTCAAAGTTGATCTAAATCTAATACTTATGCCTATCTTTGCTTACCTACTTACCTCCCATGCCAATTCTTAGTTACTAAAATTAGAATATGCCCTACTACCCAAGTTTGTTTATCCTCTAACGCTTACTGAAGGCAAAGGGACTGTATTAGCTAGCTCTGTGTCAACTTGACACAAGCTAGAGTCATCAGAGAGGAAGGCGCCTCAGTTGAGGAAATGCCTCCATGAGATCCAGCTATAATACATTTTCTCAATTAGTGATCAATGGGAGAGGGCCCAGCCCATTGTCAGTGGTGCCATCCCTGGGCTGGTGGTCCTAGGTTCTATAAGTAAACAGGCTGAGCAAGCCAGGGACAGCAAACGAGTAAGCAGCTCCCCTCCATGACTTCTGCGTTAGCTCCTGCTCCAGGATCCTGCCCTAATTGAGTTCCTATCCTGACTTCCTTCAATAATGAATATAAAAATGGAAGTGTAAGCTAAATAAACCCTTTTCTCCCCAACTTGCTTTTTGGTCAAATGGTGTTTCGTCACAGCAATAGAAACTCTAAGACAGGGACCACAACTGTTAACTAGCTAACACAACGTTTAAACAGGCCAACCTGATATAGAAAGATCCCTCACTAAAACTTCCAAAGTTATTATGGATTGTATCAAATTGACAGTTAAAACTAACCACTGGGATCGGTAACATGGCTTAGCTGCTAAAGGCAGTTACTTCCAACCCTGACACCGAGTTCCACACCTGGAACACACAGAGTAGAATAAAACCAGCTTCCACAAGTTATCCACTGACCTACAAACATTCATTGGGAACATGCACACCTTTTTGCACACACACGCATGCAAATAAAATAATCAGCTCTAGGAAGAATTGGTGAAGGGGGAAACATGTTCAAAATATATTATGTGGAAAAATTTAAAACCAGCCTGTGGTGGTGTGGTCAAAATAGTGGTTAATGGCTAGACAGTGGTGGCACGCACCTTTAATCCCAGATGTCAGGAGACAAAGGCAGACTGGTCTCTGTGAGTTTGAGGCCAGCCTGGTCTACAAATCGAGTTCAGCCAGGGCTGTTACACAGAGAAACCCCATCTCAAACAACCTAAAAAAATGCACTCAAAAGGCAGAAAGACAAACATGGTCATATGTAAAGGGTTGCTGATCAGGACAGTTCCAGATTTCTTAAAGTTTTGTTTGTTTGTTTGTTTGTGTTTTGTTTGTTTAGGTTTTTGTTGTTGTTTTTAGTGGGTGAGTGTGTATGTGTGTGTGTGTGTGTGTGTGTGTGTGTGTGTGTGTTTCTGGAACAGGAAGAATTGGCACTTGAATGTATGCAGACACCAATGGGAACCAGAAAAGGGTATTGGATCCCCTGGAAATGGAGTTACAGGAGTTTGTGAGCAGCCCAAAGTGTGTGCTGGGAACTGAATGCTGGTCCTCTGAAAGAGCTGCAAGCAGTCTTAACCACAGGGCCATCTTCAAGTATCAGATTTCTCAATAACATCACTAGAAGCTAAAACATTTTTAAAGGGAAACATTTTTTAAAAATTGAGGATATAGAAATTTCTTCCCTAAGTTCTAAATCCAATCAAAATACAAAGCATGTGTGAAAGTATAAAAATAATATTAAAAACCTGTATCACCACGTATCCTTTCTTTCTCAGAAAAAAACTGCCACTAGGTGTCACTATTCAACAAAAAGATGAGTAACAAACAAAAAATATTGGATTACACAAAGGAGGAGAGCATAAGAGGGGATGCTGAGGATCAAAATAGGGTACAAATGGTTCAGGATACTTAAAATGCAGCGGGGCAGGGAGGACTGTTAAATGGAGTTCAGACACATGGACAGATGCACCTTTGAACTGGGCTGCAGACACACCACACCACTCCGTGTGAACTGACTTTTGAAATACTCTTAGGTCTGATGATTTGTACAATGGACCCCATTACCCAAACTACTCCAAGATAGCACATCCAATCCCATTTTTTACAAGATGACTTTTTATAATCACCTGTAATAATTTCTGACTAACAACTAATATTATTTCCATCCAACTACATTGCAATTTAAAATCATAAATACATGAAAGCTGCCCCCGGAAAGGATAGCAGCTGCTCCCTTGAGATCTCAAGTGGCATGAAGGGATCCAAGGGAACTACTGGGAAGGGATTTACCACCTCTGTTCTACCACACACCAGAACACCAGCGCTCCAGAGACCAGTGGATCCTACTCAACCCTCCTTCATATGGTTTCAAGTGAAGCCAGCCTGGATAGAACCAGACAAATATGGGAACTTTAACCTTCCACACATCACAGCTGTGCCAGCAACTCATTCTATAAGTATTCTTTTTTTACTTCTTACTTACACATATTTAATTTCCACTCTTGCATATATGCCTCGTGACAGTTTTGAGTGTGCTTGTATATTGCTCAGTTAGAATGCAGGACTGTTGTTTATGTTTCTCCACCCAGATACCATAAGACATACTTTCTTACACTTTTCAGCTTCATCTCATTACTCTTCTTCTCCCTATGTGTTTTCTGCCTTCTCTCGTTCTTATCCCAGCCTCCTCTTTCTTCTTGGTTGCAACCTTCCAAAAATTTAATAATCTCTAAAAATCTATGGATCTGGAGCTAGAGAGATGGCTCTGGTTAAAAGTGCTAACTGCTCTTGTAGGGGACCAGGTTCAGTACCCAGAGCCCATATCAGATGACTCACAAGTGCACGTAGTGTGCATGAACACACCTTCACACACCTGCATACACACAAACACAAATCAAAATAATAAATTTTTTAAATAAACAAATAGAATCTATGGACCCCAAAAGTATCTGAACTTTTCCCTCACAGCTACTTTACCCACCTCATTTTTTTCTTTTCAAAGTAGATCTAATATTTAATTCTCATCCTATCCACTGTACTTTTCTCCCACCCATATGTTTAGCTAAAATTTAAATATACTCTATAATACCCTTGGTTGCTTATCTTCCAAGAGTTATTGAAGTCAGAGTAGTCACTGCATAATGAAAACACCAAGCAGCTATTGTTGACATCCCAGTTAACACATTACTCAGGGAATAATGCAAAATTTACACTAAGTAACCCTGAGCTCCTGGACTGAGGAACTATTTTCTAAACTACACACTCAACTCTTACCACATCCAAGTTCGACTTGAATATTACAAATACTTCCATGAAAAGAATATAGCTAAAAAATAACAAACCTAGCAAAGAAATAACATCACAAGTAAATCCTAACGCAGTAACAAAGAAATAAGAGAAACCAAGACAACATAACACCTCCAAAAATTACTATTCCTACATCAATGATGTTTAATAAGAGTGAGTTAGATGAAATCTTGCACAGAGGACTTAAATGATTATAAATATGTTGAAAAAAAGTAAAGAAAAATAAGCTCCTGAATAAGAACACAAACAAGTAAATAAAATAAAGGTGAAAAATATGAAATATGAATTCAACAAACAGAAATACTGAGGAAAACGATCTAAAATGCTGGAAATGAAGAATATAATGCATCAAATAAAAAAACTATAGCAAGTATCATCTATAGAATGGATCAAGGAAAGAATCGACTAACTCAGCTTGAAGACAAGGTAGATAATCCAAGGAATAATCCAACAAGGACAAAAATAAGCTAATAAGGTACCACGAAGAATCAAAAATGGATATGACACTTTGAAAAGACCAAATATACAGGTAATAGGCATAGAAGAGGAATCAGGTCTAATGCCAAAGAAAGCATTTTAAAAATAGTCATAATGGGAAATGGGAAATTTCTCAGAACTAGGAAAACAGATGCCAATCCAGATGCAGGAAGCAATTAGGACTCCAAACAGACATATAATAATTACATCATATAATAATTACAAAACTAAATATAAAGAACAAAGAAAAGATATTGAAAGCAGAAAAAATGAGACACCACGTCTCAGGTAAAAATAGGCACCAAGAATAACACCATGTTGTTCAACTGAACTCTCAGAAGGCAGGAAGGCCTACACAAATGTGTTTCAAGTTCTGAAAGACAACAACCTCCAACCCAGGCTACCACCCCCAGCAAATATTTCTGTCATGACTGTAGTAGTATTTGCTCCGCCACAGTGTTTCCTGCTGTTGTAAAGTCTTAAAATGCACATGGAGGCATAAGAGACCCCAGATAGCCTAAGCAAGCCTCAGCAAAAAGGACACTGGGGGAGGTATCACCACATCTGATTTCAAATTATACTGCAGAGCCATATTACACATTGGAGAAAAGAAGCATCTTCAGCAAATGCTGCTGAGAAAGCTGTATAACTGTATCTAGAAGAATGGATCTAGATCCTTATTTCTCACCATGCTCTAAAATTATTTCTAAATGAATCAAGGACCACAATGTAAGAACCGAAACTCCGAAACTGTTGCAAGAAAAAGTAGGGCCTGGTGGTAGTGATGCACACCTTTAATCCCAGTGCTTGAGAAGCAGAGACATGTGAATCTCTGCGAGTTCAAGGCCAGTCTGGTCTACAAAGTGAGTTTCAGGACACCTAAGGCTGTTACACGGAGAAACCCTGTCTCACAAAAGAAAGAGAGACAGAGACAGACAGAAAAGTGTAATGGTATTTAATCCACCCATGACCTTGGGCTATAGGGCCCAAAGGTGGTGGTGCTTCTTGCCATTGTGCTGATCTCTTATAATGAAAGGGAGAAGAGTGACATGCCCCTTCTCCCTGCTGCCTTCGAGGTGGATTCACTCTCCCAGTCAGATCAGAGGACAACTTCAGCTGTCTACTCTGTTCTGTATTCGTGAGTGTATTTCCTCAATTTATATTTTAATAAATCCCTATTACCTATTAAATAGACTCATGTGGACTGATCTTAATAGAAAAGAAAAAGGAAAAAGTAGGGAGTACACTAAAATATAGGTAAGGACTTTCTCCAGTTGCTCAAGAAATAAGGTCAATAATCAACAAATGGAATCTCATTAAATTAAAAAGCTTCTGCAAAGCAAACTGACAAATGAGTGAAGAAACAGCTTTTAAATGGGAGAAAACTTTTGACAGTAAAACATTTGGCAGGTGATTATCTAGACTATATGAGGAATAAGCAATCCAATCAAAAAAGAGGGATAGGGAACTAAATAGAGTTCTCAAAAGAACACACACAAGTGACTAGTAAACATTTTAAATTGTTTAACATCATTATTCATTAGGGAAATGCAAACTAAAACTAATTTGAGATTCTGTTTCAGACTAGTCACATTGGCCACCATCAAGAAAATAAATGAAAGTCCAGGCATAGTGGTGCATGCCTTTAATCCCAGTACTATAGAAGCAGAGGCAGATGGGTCTCTGTGACTTCAAGGTCAGCCTGATCTACACAAACGTGCAAGACCAGCCAGGGCTACACAGTAAGGCCATGTTTCCAAAAAGAAAAAAGAAAGAGGAAAAGAAAGAAAACAAATGACAACAAATGCTGGTGTGGCTATGAGGAAAGGGGAACTTTTATCTACTGTTGGTGAGAGTGAAAATTGAGGCATCCACTGAGGCAATCAGTGCGGAAGTGTCTCAAAGAGCTAAAAATAGGACTACCATATGATCCATCTCTACCACTCCTGGGAATATACCCAAAGGACCCCATATCCTCAATAGAGATACTTGCACATCCATGCTAACTGCTGTTCTATGCACAACAACTAGGAAATAGCCAGCTCCCCTCTCATCCTGTGAGTTTATCTAGCTCAATATAGCTTAGGTCTTGTGCATGTTTTTACAGCTTCAGTGACTTCATTATGTGCACCACCCTGCCCTGTCCAGAACACACTGTTTCATGATAGTCACCCACTGCCTCTGTCCCTTCAAAGCTTTCTGTCCCATCTTCCAATGTTCAGCCTAGATGTTTATCAGTGGATGAATGGATGATAAAAATGTGGTATGTATTCATAATGCAATTGTATTCAACTGTGAAAAAATGAAATTAATTTCTAGGTAAATGAATGGAACTGAAAAAAATCATACTAACTGTTATAACCTAGGCCCAGAAAGTAAAACACAACGTGTTCTCTCTCATATTTGGATCATAGTTTAAAATTTATATATCTGTGTGTTTAATTTGAATTCAATGTAAAGTCAGGAAGCTGAAAAAGGACCATGAGAAGTGGGGTTGTAGTGGATAGCTGTTCTATGACCTTGAAGAATTTCTACAATTATGTTAGTTAGGTTTCCAGATTTACAGAAACTTATATCAGATTGATAGGTAATCTTCAAACACTTCATAGATCTAGAGAATATAGCATTTAAATGTTTTGATAACTTAGAATTCTATTGACATGAGACATGATTGCTCCTGGCAGCACTGATCTACTCCTGAGAGAATGTTGGGCTTCTTCTTGGCACAAAATGGCTTGCTGGGCAAAGAACTGCCCTTGCCTTGACTGCTGACAGTATGAACACTGTCTTTTCCGGATGAGCAGGACACAAGGAAAAGTGACTACTGAAACTTGCCAAGACAGGGTAAGATGGTCTTTCAAAATTCCTGCTTCTGGAAATGGTCTGTCAGATATTCTAGGCCTGTAGCCAAAATGGATGACTCAATAATGATGAGAAACTTTAGGTGACTGTCCAGGCTACCAGCTGTCTCTGTCTATTCCCGCAAAATTTTCAGAAACTACTTGCTTGCATTTTCTGTTTGCTAAGGCATTATGATGTTCCTCTCAGGTCCTGGATGGAGTTGAAGACTAAATAGTTACAGTTATGATCCTCTCATATCTTAGCTAAGAACATTTCAGATACTAAAGTTAGATTCTTTAGGATAGGACAGCTATTGGAATAATCTCTGTAACATGCCATTTATCTATATTCTGGACATCTTTGGATTTTAGTATATGTCTCTTGTTTGATGTTGTTCTTGCTGGTTGTATTTCTATTTTTGTTTAGGTTATTACCTTTCCCCTCTCATGGACAATACTTGATAATTATTCCTATTGTATATAGTTTTATATTAGGTTAGAACTTTCTTATTTAGACAAAAGGGGGAGATGTAGTGGATAGCTGTTCTGCCTATGACCTTGAAGTACATGCCCCTGGGGTATGACCTCTCGGCTACCTTTAAAACCTGAGATGCAGGTAGGTTAGGCAGTCTCTGGCCGGACTTGGATGCAGGACTGACTCAGTAGGCCAGAACAACATGAAACTTTGCCCCAGCATTCCAGAACCAGGAACAATTCTGTTCTGTACAGTGAGTTTTTCTCCCCTAATAAATTCCTTTGCTCTTTAAGCAAATTCTGTGGATTTCTCGAATTAGGGGGTGGTGGAAAAAAAGTACGTAAGGGGTGAGGGAATAGGATATATGTGAGGTGATTTATGAAAAACTCTTATGGAAACTCACTACTTTGTAAAGCAATTTAAAAATACAATTAAGGGGATGGAGAGATGGCTCAGCACTTGCTGCTTTTGCAAAGGACCTAGGTTCAGTTTCCAAACCCTACGTTAAGTTTCACCTTTTTTTTTTAATGAGGGAAGGGGTAAGCCCTGGGCTCCAGGCACCTCCATGCCATTCAGGCCTCCCTCTTCTTTTTTTTTTTTAGTAATTGATTCATTTTTATTTTATGTGTATTGGTGTTTTGCTTGTGTGTATGTCTGTGTGAGGGTCCCCTGGAACTGGAGTTAACAGACAGTTGTGAGCTGCCATGTGGGTGCTGGGGATTGAACCCGGGTCCTCTGGAAGAGCACTCAGTGCTCTTAACCACTAAGCCATCTCTCAAGCCCCAAGTTTCACAATTGTCTGTAACTCTAGTTATAGGAGATCTGATGATCTTTTTGACCTTTTCTGTCCCCCCTTGGGAACCGGGTACACACATGGTGTACATACCTACATGCAAACACTCAAACATTTAAAAATAAAAATGAATAAAACACGACCAAGTTGGCAAGAGATGCCTATTGGCACAATACTGCCACAAATATTATGGGAAACCAAACACTTTCTAATTGGATTGAAGACCTACTCCTCAAGACAGAACCCATACCTTCCACTGTTATCAGGGCCAAGAACTTGTGGCTAAACAGGCCAGGGCTTAGGAGAGAACCTACTACTGTTCTTCTACTAAAATGGACATAGAATTAGCCAACTCCTAAAACCTTTTTGTTATATCCATACATTAGTGTATCTTTCAACCTTTGTCAGAGACGCTTCTTTCTGCAGTAGATGTCAACTAATACAGATACACATCTGGTCAATGTGCAAAGAGACTGGGGAGTGACCTATGCTAAATGGGACTTCTATATAACACCCCTCCTCCCAGGACTTGGGGATCATCTTGGAAAAGGGAGCAGAAAAAATTTTAAGAGCCAGAGTCAGTGAATGACTACAAGAAAGGTGTTTCCCAGACTATGAATTCACAGCAGTTGTGACAGCATACACAAGAGCTGGGCAAGATCAAGCCAGACAAAATACTAGTATGGACTAAGAAAGTGGGCATGAAGTCCCACCCTTAACTAAAAAGCTACTGGCAGTGGATAGCTCCCAGGAAAGGGAAAATCAGTTTCTTCAGGGATTTGAGACATGAGAAGCTACAGTTGTATTTTTGAATTTCTTTACAAAGTAGTGGGTTTCCATAAGGGTTTCTCATAATCATCTCACATGTATTCACCCCTTACGTACTTTTTTACCACCACTCCCCTTCTCATTGGGCCTTTTTCAGCTTCCTGACTTTACAATGAATTCAAATTAAACGCAAAGATCTATAAATCTGAAACTAGGGTCCACATATGAGAGAAAACATATAATGAATGGTCCTACACCCATGAACACACAGACAGTATTAACTGGACTCAGTGGGTTTTCAAAAACAAAAAACAAAACAAGCTTGGTGGTGGTGGTGTGCACCTTTAATCCAGCACTCAGGAGGGAGGCAGAGGCAGGTGGATCTCTGTGAATTCAAGGCCAGCCTGGACTACAGAGCAAGTTCCTGGACAGCCAGCTATACAGAAAAACCCTGTCTCAAAAAATCAAAACAAACAAGAAACAATAAACAAAACAGAGCACATGAAGACAGAATTAACTTTTTTCTTTAGTTTGCTTTTGAGACAGTGAGACTATGTAGCCCTGGCTGGATTGGAACTCTCTCTTTAAACCAGGCTAGCCTCAGATTCAGAGATCAGTCTCCCATGTGATAGTAGGATTGAACGCATATGCTACTACACCTAGCCACAGATGGCTTTTAATAATTAAGTTTACTTTTAAATTAACCACATAGAATTTCTGATGCTTAGATATAACAGCACTTAAAAAAACTAAAGGGTTGGAAAACCAGCACTCTGCTGGCAGTGGCAGGACTGCATAGATGTGTTGAGTAACCTGGTCTACACGGTAAGCGCCAGGTCAGCAGACAAATGTAAAGTCTCACCCCAAGGATCAATCCCCTGCTGTGCAGCCTCTGCACACTTTGAAGATTTTATTGACCAATAGCTTTGCATATGTTAGCAGCATCAAAGAGAATTTACAACAGACCGTTTTACTTGAGATTTGGCTACTCATTAAATTTATTTGTGACCCAAAATTAACAGGTCTTTCACAATCGCTTTCAAACATACACAGCACAATGCAGAGGAAAACCGAACCACCAATGCATGCTCCCATCTGAAATAAACAAGATGACTTCATCCCTCTTGTTTCAACTGTTACGCCAGAAGTAAGTGTCCACTTGGCAATGTATTTCAAAGACTTTTGCTTTTTCACTGTTGATTTCACTGATTAAAAAACAAATATAGTATGCCGGGCGGTGGTGGCGCACGCCTTTAATCCCAGCACTCGGAAGGCAGAGACAGGCGGATCTCTGTGAGTTCGAGGCCAGTCTGGGCTACCAAGTGAGTTCCAGGAGAGGCGCAAAGCTACACAGAGAAACCCTGTCTCGAAAAACCAAAAAAAAAAAAAAAAAAAAACCAAAAAAAAAAAAAAAAAAAACAAATATAGTGGTCAAGTGGTATCTAATATTGCTGACCACATGAAGGATATGATCTGTGGAGAACATGTTAGCTAAGCTGAATTCAGGTATGAATTCAATACTGATGAATTAATAGTATGTTACATAAGGTGTCTTTAAACAGAAACATTTATTAAACAAGGCTACATATTAATACACTGATGGAATATGTGAGTAGTTTTGAAGGCCCCTAACCTTGTGTTTGCCCTGGAAGCAGGTTCATTATTCAGCATACACTACTACATGAACCACTGGCCTTATAGAGCACTACTGTGGAAACATGAGATTAGTTCACCAGCACATCTGAGGCAAGCCTTAGGAAGCCTACAAACAAAATTGAATGTATTATTAAAATTCAACGTGGGGACCAGAGTTTGGTTCTAAGCACCCACATCAATGGCTCACAACAGTCAGTTCCAAGGAACCCACAGGCGTT
This sequence comes from Peromyscus californicus insignis, assembly GCF_007827085.1. Lineage (NCBI taxonomy): Eukaryota > Metazoa > Chordata > Mammalia > Rodentia > Cricetidae > Peromyscus > Peromyscus californicus. Next base: position 45,274,916 of record NW_026294606.1, on the reverse strand, counting down.
GCACATGCTTGCACATGGGCACACTCATAAGCACGCACACACACAAATACATACACACAAAAAAAACTTAAAAAAAACAGGCATGGTATCACATGCCTGAATTCTCAGCACTTGAGAGACTGGGGCAGGAGGACTGCCATGAATTCAAGGTCAACATGAGCTATATAGTGAGTTCTATTCCAGCCCGGAATACAGAGCAAAACCCTGTCACCAGAAATGCTTAAGACATCTCTGTTGTGGGATAATCTTTTTATACACTGTGAAGATGTATCTCTTCCAAGGTACCTTCTGATTGGTTTAACAAAGAGCTGAACAGCCAATAACTAGACAGGAGAGGATAGGCAGGATTTCTGGGGAGAGAGAAAGGAACTCAGGGGAAGAATCTGAGAAGTACGGAATTCACCAGTGAGACATAGAGGAAGTCAGACATACACTGTATTGAGGAAAGGTAGTAAGTCACATTACAAAACATAGATTAATATAAATGGGTTAATTTAAGATATAAGAGCTAGTTGGGAAAAAGCTTAAGCTAAGGCCAAGTTTTCATACTTAATAAGAAGTCTCCATGTCATTATTTGGAAGCTGGCGGTCCAAAGAAAGTCCAACTACACATCTCCTCATTATCAGGAAAAGAAACAGAAAGAAGAATTAATAAACTTATTTTAAAATTCATTTTGTTGAGTACATGATCAAAAACTGTCAGTAAAATTATGGGGTTAGGGAAGGATACTTAGGCTAAGAGAATATACAATATACTATATCAATATAACAACAGACAATTGAAGCTGAGCAGTGATGGCACACACCTTTAATCCTAGTACTTGGGAGGGAGAGGCAGACAGATCTCTGAGTTTGAGACCAGTGTGGTCTACAGAGTGAGTTCCAGGACAGCCAGGGCTACACAGAGAAACCCTGTCTCAAAAACAAACAAACAAGTGAATATATCTACATCAAAGAATAGGGAAATAAGCATAATAGAAAAATGAAATACTATTACACAATGAAGAAATTTCAAATGACTGAGGAATGTTAAATTATAACATTATTTTTCTTCGCCATTCTGTAACATTTAAAAGGCTGACAAGGGCATGTGTGGTAAGGAGATACTTTCACATCTTTAGGAATGACAATCAGTTACCTTGTATGAAGACAACCTGGCAGTTTCTACAAAACTTTAAAATACTAATATTCTACAATTAACTTTCCTGTTTACAGAATTTAATTCACTCTCAAAAAAACCTTTATAGCCAAGTGTGGTGGCATACACCTTTATTTCCAGCACTTGGGAAGCAGAGGCAGGTGGATCTCTGTGAGGTCAAGGCAAGCCTGTTTAGCAAGCTCCAGGTCAGTCAGGGATACGCAGTGAGACCCTTTTTCAAAAACAAAAAACAAAACAGAAATCATTCCACATGTATGCTAAGAGATAGGTGTAAATATGTCCATTATGGAAGGCCTGGGGAGATGGCTCAGTTGGTGACGTGCTTGCTTTATAAGCATGAGGAACTGAGTTAAATAACCAGGACCCACATGAAGCTGAACATGGTACCATGTACTTGTAATCCCAGCACCAGATTGATTGCAAGTGGAGATATGTAAGACGAATTTTTTTTTTTTAATGTATACAGTGTTCTGTCTGCACGTATCCCTTCAGGCCAGAAGAGGAAGCCAGATCTCATTACAGATGGTTGTGAGCCACCATGTGGCTGCTGGGAATTGAACTCAGGACCTCTGGAAGAGCAGCCAGTGCTCTTAACCTCTGAGCCATCTCTCCAGCCCCAAGATGAATCTTAAAAGGTTTTATTAATTGAAAACATGGAGTCAGATATTGTTCCTAGTGTGGCCTTGAACTAACAGAGATCCAGGTGGATCTCTGCCTCCCAAGTGATAGGATTAAAGGCATGTGTGCCACCATTTTTTGGCCTCTATGTCTAATCTAGTGGCTGTTCTGTTCTCTGATCCTCAGATAAGTTTTATTTATTAGAGCACAAATAAAATATCACCACAGAGACAGGAAAATCCATGGTGATCACTGACAAGCCAGCCCAACCTACTTGGCAAGTTCCAGGCCAAGACACTGAGAGACCCTGTCTCAAAAAGAGGTGGACAGCACCTGAGAAATGACACCTCATGCTGTCTTCTGGTTTCCACACCCATTTACATATACATAAGCAAGCTCTCTCTCTCTCTCTCTCTCTCTCTCATACATTGCAGGAATTTTTAAAATATTTTTTGCCTAAGTCCATTTCAGGCTAGATGAGAGTGTTTCACCATCCCTTTAGAATCAGCCTTTTCCAAACAGGCTATATAAAGGCTTTATGAAAGACTACATTGAGAATTTTTAAGAAATCAATTCCAAATCAACTTGTACTCATGTGTTTCAGTAACTGTTAGGCCTATTTCATTTACAAGTCTTCTCCCACTCTGAAAAAGAGAGAAACAAGTTCCTCACACATCCCATTCTTGCTTTGGTTCATGTTGAAAAATTTATTTACATGATGAAAATTGCTGCCAAGAGAACCAGCTCTTAGCAGGTCAGAGAAACTGGAGAGGAGATGTGGAGTAGGTGAACTACTGGACAGACAAACAGGCACACAGGAACTTTTCTTGGGGGACAAAGTTTAATTAACAGTTACAGAATTTATAATCCAAAGTCAACAAGCAATAGGAAAAACTGTATAGCTGTCCAGGCTTCTCCAATAGGGCATTCTAAAATCAGCTGCCCAGAGCCCAGAAACAGCTGAATCAGAAACTGGTGAGGAAAATGACTGACGTTCACAAATGCTAGACATCCTGATAAGTCTTAACGTTGGTACAGCTCTCTGGGAGAAGTGACCAAAGAGATGCCTGTGCAAATCAGAAAAGGGCAGCCCGGTAGGAGTCAAGTAACAAAACAGAGTGCATTCCTACACTGCTCAAACACCCCTCTAAGTACTAGCAGACTTATTAAGGAGCACAGCGAAAAAGAAAATGTGTGTGAGGTAGGATAGTGGGATGTTCCACTGTTCAAATGAATGCAAGAAGCTCCTTTTGACAGGCCCAAGTCGTGATCCAACTACTATTACTTTGCTAAATGGACATAGAATCAAATTGCTCTCTAAATTTTTATGTCTACACTCATACATTAGCACAGCTCTCAATACTTATCGAAGGAATTTCTTTGTGCAGATGTCAGCAGTTAATACAGAAACTCACAACTGATCAAAGTACAGAGGGAGATCAGTAAGTGTCCTCAACCACAAGTGGGGCATCTCTCTCTCTCTCTCTCTCTCTCTCTCTCTCTCTCTCTCTCTCTCTCTCTCTCTCTCTCTCTCTCTGTGTATATGTGTGTGTGTGTGTGTGTGTGTGTGTGTGTGTGTGTGTGTGTATACACACAGATACACACAGAGAGGGTGGAGAGTGCATGCATGCACACATACATGGGCTCAGGAACCCTCACAGATGGAAAGACTGTAAGAGCAAGAGGTCGGGAAGGCCCAGAGCAAAACAGTGTCCTCTGGACATGACAGGACCACCTACGACACTCATTAATTCATAGCAGCTGTGGATGGCTGCACAAGACTTGCACAAGGTCAAGCCAGTCAACATTCTAGCATGGAGTGGGGAAGAGTTCCTGAACACCCACCTGTAGCTGAAGAGTTATTGACAGTTAATGGCTGCTGGAGGAGAGAGGGTCAGTTTTCTGCTAGGTTGCTCAAGCACCAGTGCCACACAATAAGTATATGGGCAGCACAATTTGGTACCACAGGGTTATAGAAGAGGAAGAGGAGGAGAGGGAAGAGGGAGGGGAGGGGGAGAACAAGAACAGGAAGGGGAGGAGAAGAGGAAAGGGAGGAGAGAAGTAGAAGAAGAGAAGGAAGAGGAAGAAGAAGACAAAAAGAGCTGGCAGAGGTGGGAGATAGATGAATCTGGAAAGAGTTAAGGGGCAGCGAGGGGAAGTAAATATGTAACAACAATTAATGAAAAAAGAAGTCAGGAGGGCCAGGCAGTGGTGTCAAATGCTTTTAATCCCAACACTCAGGAGGCAAGAACAGGCGGCTCTCTGTGAGTTTGAGGCCAGCCTGATCTACAATGCAAGTCCCAGGATAGCCAGGACTGTTACACAGAGAAAGCTGTCTTGGAAAAAAAAAAAGAGAGAGAGAGAGAGAAAAGGAAAAAAGAAAACACAAATTAGAAAGAAAACAAGGATGGGTATATGGGAGGGTTTGGAAGGAGGAAATGGAAGGGAGATAGACAACAGAATTATATCATAATTTCAAAAATAGAATAAAACATGCGGTATGAAATTCTCAAAGAATAAAAATATATTAAAAAGAACATTGAGCCCTTATTTCACAGAACATTGCACATGTGTAGCTCCAAAGAATATTCAAGGGAGAGCAAGGGATTGCACTGAAGAAATGTGGGGATGAATATGTCTGCAAGATAGGTTTTATTTGACCTGTGATAGCTTTCAGCAGGTAACTGTGAAGAACAAGAGAGATGTGTAGAGATACTTTGTGTATAAAGGATTATGGCATCTTTCCAAAGTCTTTGAATAGGAAAGGTAAAGTTAATGTTTAACAAGGCTTTTAGAGTTTGGGGAAATGGAGCAAAAGCAAGGAGTTTGTTTCTAAGGAAAAAGACTAGTATTGAGGTAGCCTAACTATGTTTACATGCTAAGTGCTTTAGAACTTTTAATAGATATTATCCAATTGTCCACCAGAAAAGTTTCATTCATATGTGCTGGCACTAGCGGTGTACAAAGATAGTGTTTTCCATCATCTCCCATATCTTGAATATAATCTTGATTTGGGGTTTTTGTTTTCGTTTGTTACAAATCTGACAGTTAAAAAATTGAGTACTACTATCATTAGTTTATACATAGAATATTTTTGTATCTTTTCTTGTAAATTACTCTTGGTTATTTGCTTACTGTAGAGAAAATATTAGTAGACTCATATCTAGGGTAAACATTAAAATGAAATAGTTGTTTTCACTGTACCTAAGGTAAACATCAGAACAGGTGTTTTCTAGAAGTACTTAGACTCGAAGAAATCATTGTGGAAAGCAGTGATTGTTTTCTGTTATCTATAGAGTTTTCTGAAGTAGCTTTACAGTCTTTGCATGGCTTTGGTCACAAGACAGTCCTGGCACTCCTGGATCATCTTGCATTACTGGGTACTGCAAACAGTATACAATAAGGACTAAGTGGCAGGGGTGTGATGTTTTCCTTCAGAAATCATACAGATTAGGTCAGGGCCTTTGGTATGGGGAACTTGTTTTACCAAAAAAACAACTTTTGTGTAACAATCAATAAATATGACTTTGCACTGCTGTTCAGGGTTCACTTCATGGAAACTGTTCCCCCCTGCTGCCAAAGAGCCTAAATTACATTCTGAAGTAACCCTCTTTCTTTTCTTCAACTGACCCTCACAACATCAAATACCCTAACAGCTCATATTTCAAAAAGCACCTTAATCTTTTTTATTGATTTATATAGATTTTGGTAGCAAAAATATTAACTTTTAGCCAAACGTGGTAAGTACATACTTTCAGTCCCAACACTGAGACAGCGGAAGGCAGATACCTATGAGACCAGCCTACAAATGGAGAGTTCCAGGCCAACCAGAGCTCCCTAGTAAGACCCTGTCTCAAAAAAAAAAAAATTAACCTATTTTAACCAGTCATTATTTAGTAGAAATAAATAATGCACAGGTTGAGGTTTTCCCAATCCCGGATTAAACCATTTATAGTTGGTTTGCCCATTTAAAAAGTTTCTATTTCATATTTTAAAAAGATCTGATGTTTTTCCTATTAAAATATCAAGTAGTTGCTTCTTGTATAAAAGTTCAGTATTTCTCTTGTTTTTTATGTTTCTAAATCTTTACTTTTCGTGCAAAAAATGCTTTATTTGCTGGTTTTCTGCTGCTATAACAGAAAACTAGAGACTGAGTAATTTATTTAAAAATGAGATTATTTCTCATAATCTAAGAGCTGGGACATCCAAGAGGGGACGGTGCCTACATGTAGCCTTTGTATTCCATTCCCCATGGCAGAAAACAAGAGAACAAAGGCCAGCAACAACAGGGATAACAAAGCTGAGTTTGATTTTATAACAAACCACTCTGCTAATAACTAACTTAAAACCATGCTAACCCTTCATGAGGGCTGAGTCTCAAAGTCTAAACATCTTTTAAAGGCCAACACTATGATAGTTGTGATTAAACTTCAACTTGTGTTTTGGAGGGGACTCAAATCATGAAAGCACATGTATCATTTTATAACTGGAAAACTACGAAGATAGATTCCAATGATATTACAATGTCATCTGCTCATTTAAAGGAATCTTTCAGTGTTTATTTCTAGAAAACATGACTCACACTTCTAATGTCAGGCTCCAGCCAGACTGATGGTCAGGCCACAATACCTGCAGAAGCCTCATCCCTTTTACATATACTGACAGGCACCCTACTATGAAACTGAATCTCCAGCTAATAGACTTCTAGGTGCCAGGAGTTCTCACCTGGGGTACTGATTGACAAAAGTCGGTATTGGTGGTCATGCATATACTCTGTTCTCCTGCCTTCTGCTGGAAACCAGACAGCCCAGATGCAGGCTTGTGCTATGAAGTCCCCACACTTCCTCAGAGACTGATTTTTTAAAAAGGCCCCAACTCCTGCCTCATGAGCCTGACTCTGTTGCAGAGTACCCACCACGTTCTCTGTTTCTAAATTCTTCAGAGCCTGCGCCATGCTAGTATCTATTTGTTCATAGTATTATTAGCCCTTCTTATAAACTACTTATCCTCGGTCAGGTGATGGTGGCGCACACCTTTAATCCCAGCACTTGGGAGGCAGAGGCAGGCAGATCTCTGTGAGTTTGAGGCCAGTATGGTCTACAGAGTGAGTTCCAGGACAGCCAGGACTTTTAACAGAGAAACCCTGTCTCGAAAAAACAAATAAAATAAACTACTTACCCTCAATGTTCCTTTGAAACTCACATATAGTCCTTTCAACTCTATTTCTTCATATAAAACTATTTCTGTAAGTATTTTTATTAATTTCAATGGAAACATCTGTTGATATAACTGCATTAATACATGTATTAGGCACGGGTGAAGCATATTAGTCAGAAAAGAAGTAAATATGTATAATACATTTCTCTTGTGCCTGACATGCTTAGAAATGAAAAAGGAATAAATTTTAACAAAGCAATGGAATTTGACTCTTGAGAGACTTAAAAACAGTTCTTTAAATCTTTGTCAATAGAAATATTAAGTGATTTACTGTGTTTGAAGTAGGTTCACTCCTTTCTATTAATGAATGAGCTAATCATATTCTTTTCTACTTTTTTAAATTTATTTTTCTATTATCAGCTTGATACAGTATAAATTCTTATCCTAATTGTGAAATGTTTCATTGAGGCTTGCCCAGTAATTGAGTAAAACCAAAACTTATTATAAGCTGCAGTCATCCTAGGGTCCCCCCTGCTATGTAGCCTCCCTGCTTCTGTGGGTTGCAGTCTGATTGTTCTTTGCTTTATATCTAGAATCCACTTTCATACATTCACTTCTCCGTAACCTACATTACAGGGTTGAACCATAAGAGAAGATTCCAAAAATTATGAATCTAGGAGTTTGTGCAGGATGATAGTCCAGCTGCCACGTTCCTCTGATAAATGGGAGCAAATACTCCTGGGGGGGGGTGGTAAACTGATGCCTGAGATCCTACCCTGTGGGATACAGCCTTTCCAGGGGGACAGCAACCTCACTGGGTTTGTAGTCCTGAGAATGCACCCAAGCCTCTCCGTTTGTAGACCTTTAACTATAAACACATACTACAAACTATCTAATCAATCATCTTTTAACTTCCAAGGCTTGTCCTTTAACCCAGTTTCCATTTAAAAAGCACTAGCAATGCAGAAACATGAAACTATTTACTTTTTGCAGACACATTAAAATAACCAAATTATCAATGAATGAAGCACTGATTACTGCCATTTACCTAAAAGAGGGGTGTTCAGAATCTTTTTTGCTGAGATCTGGGAATTCCTCAGAAGGGTTCCAGAGTATCTTTGCAGGTTGGCAAAGTAAGAACACAAGGTGAGCAGGATTCTGGGTCTCCAATCTCTGTTTTAAGCATTATTCTTCTGCTTTTATATATTGGGCTCTCAAGTAGGTTTTTGTTGTTGGTTTTTGTTTTGAAGATACAGCACGATGAAAAGAAATGAAACTGATATCCACTGCAAACACACACACACACACACACACACACACACACACAGATAACCTAATGGATTACAACCTTATAGAAACAAGCAGAGTCAGTTACCTTTTTTTTTTTTTTTTTTTTTTTCCAGAGTTGAGGACCAAACCCACACAGCCTTGTGCTTGCTAGGCAAGCGCTCTACCACTGAGCTAAATGCCTACCCCGCTCACCAGGTGGTGGTGGTGTATACTTGTAATCCCAGCTCTTGGGGGACAGAGGCAGGTGGATCTCCGTTGAGTTCGAGGCCAGCCTGGTCTACAAAGCGAGTTCCAGGACAGCCCCGGCGGCTACATAAAGAAGCCCTGTCTTGAGAAACTTAAAAAAAAAAAAAAAAAAAAAAAAAAACTTTTTCCTAACTTCGTCAACTTCCACGAGAACGGAAACGCAGGGGTCAAGTCCAGCAACAATTAGTACAGGCTCTTTAAGTTATCAAGTCAGCAGTCTGCTTTCTAAAACTCAGCTTTTGGGAGTTTTTTTTTTTTTTTTTAAGTTACCAAAACTTCGGGGACTAGAAGGTTAAGGGTGGAGAGGAGAAGCAGGGCACGAACGCGGCCGCGAGCCCTGCAGTGTCGCCTGGCCTGGGGAGACGGCGGCCCACGACAAGCGCTCCCGAGGCGCGAGCGCTCTCCTCAGGGAGTCTGGGCGCTCAGTGTCGGAGGGTACCTGACTGCAGGCGGCCGGTCCACAGCCCCCTCCCGCCGGCCCGGCCTCGGCCGGGTCTCGGAAAAGCCAACGCCCTGGCCAGCGTCCACAGCATCGCCCCTGCAGCCGAGTGAGAGCAAACCCGCTACCTCCCACCTTGCCCTTAGGACCCTCGGCCAGCCCCGCCCCGTCCGCCAGCCCCGCCCCGTCCGCCAGCTCCGCCCAGGGCTTTGGTCCCGCCCCCCTCGGACTCACCCCGCCCCACCGCTGCGCCTGGGCGCTGGTCTCCGCCTCAGGCCCCCTCAGCCCCGCCCCCTCGACTCACCCCTCCCCATCCCACGCCCGTGCCTTAGCGCTGGACTCCACCTCAGTCCCACGACTCCCGCCTTTGGAGGGGCAGACGCTTCACGCCCCGCCTTCCCGAAGCCTCAGAGCCCAATGGCCCCACCCCTCGGACACGCCCCCCCTCGGGACCACCTCCTCCGACACGCCCCTTTCCCACGCAACCGCACTCCCCCACGCCCCGCACAGCCCATGAAGCAGGACGACGAGTTTTGTGTCTTCCGCTTCTGCCTTCGTGTACTTGGGTCCAACCGAAGGCCACTGGTGGCACTGTTCTTGCTGGGGTCGAGGGTTTGGTTTCCCCTTTACAGTCTTTCCTCCTCTCAGACATACCCACGGTCCTCCTACTTGAGTGACCTACTTACTCGCCTTCCTCCGGAAGCTTTGTGAGGTCGGAACCTTTGTGCAGCCGGAACTAAAGTGCCATGCGGTGCTGGCAGCCGGAAGGCTACATAAATAGAGGAATACCAGTTTTCTGGCGGTCGATCGGTGGAGTTCCGGTGAGAGTGTCGGCGAGCGAGCTCTTCAGCTTCATTTCCCGATATGCACCGACCGAATTTTCGACCCCCAACTCCTCCGTACCCCAGCCCGGGGATAGGAGGCTGGGGTGGCGGAAGCAGCTTCCGGGGTGCCCTGGGCGGGGGGCCGCGGCCGCCCTCCCCGCGGGACGGGTACGGGAGTCCGCACCACACTCCACCGTGCGGGCCCCGGGCTAGGCCGTACGGGAGCAGCCACTCTCCGCGGCACGGCGGCAGCTTCTCGGGGGCCCGTTTCGGGTCTCCGTCCCCGGGCGGCTACCCAGGCTCCTACTCCAGGTCCCCCGCGGGGTCCCAGCATCAGTTCGGCTACTCCCCAGGGCAGCAGCAGACCTACCCCCAGGTAAAGACAATAGCTAGCGTTTGCCGAGCTCTTACTGTAATGGCAGGCGCGATACTAAACTTCCCTTTACGTGGATTGTTTAATCCTCTGTGAGGTGACATACTACGTTGGCCCAATTTCGCAGATGAGTAAACTGAATGAAGCGTGAAGAAATTATTTAAGATTACCGTAAGTGACAGAGCTATGGTTCTCTGTTCCACAGAAATTGTGCCCTTAACGAGTATACCATATTCATATACAAATTATCTTAATCCTCCATTTCTTCTCCCCCACCCCCCACAGGGTTTTTTGTCAGTTATTTTAAGTAAATAATCCTGGATTCCCAGGGAGAGAACATGAATGATTCCCTACTGTTGTATGGCTTCTCTATAGTCCACTGCCATTTCCTACAGATGGCCATCCCTTGGTTTTGCTTTCTTGCTCTTTTAAAAAAAAAAAAAAATCGTTATAATTTTCTCCCGAGATATATTAACTTCTACTCCAAGTTCTCTTGAAGGAAAAAAATCAAGAATTGGGTGTTGTGGAAATTTCCCTTCCTCATAATGAGTGAACACAAGGCAGGAAGTAGCTCTTTGGTTAACAATTTCAATCTACGGTGTTTTGAAAACTTGAATATTCTCACCCGACTGAATCCCTTGAGTTGGAGTTAAAAAGTATAGGAAATTTTCGTGCAATATAAAAGTTGTAGAGATTTGAGACTTAGGTTAAAAAGTTTTCAAGAAAAATTGAATACAATTAATTTGATCACTGCTTGTACTGGATTTATTTGTATTTAATAGCTGCAGGGTTATCACATTAGAAACTCAAAAGATAATAGGCATTTTTTAAAAACGAAATATACAGTTGGTTTTAGTAATTCTTATTTTTATTTTATTTTTCAAGACAGGGTTTCTCTGTGTAACAGCCTTGGCTGTCCTGGAGCTAGCTCTGTAGACCAGGCTGGCCTCGAACTCAGAGATCATGCCTGCCTCTCTCCTATTTACTGGGATTAAATACGTGGGCCACCAAGCCCGGATGGTTTAAAAAAGAAAAAGAAATTTGCAACTGAATATATTGGGCTTCAGTTTTCAACTTTTCATGTGATCACCACTAATCTTCAACTAGAGTCAAAAGTACCAATTATCTCTATTAGATGTTTTTTTAACTGATGATTTTTTTCCTAAAGGGTTCTCCAAGGACATCTACACCATTTGGATCAGGGCGTGGTAGAGAAAAAAGAATGTCTAATGAGTTGGAAAGTTATTTTAAGCCTTCAATGCTTGAAGACCCTTGGGCTGGCCTAGAACCAGTATCTGTAGTGGATATAAGCCAACAGTACAGCAATACGCAAACATTCACAGGCAAAAAAGGAAGATACTTTTCTTAACTTTTCTGAAATTCAACTGGAAGCTTCATGTGTCAGGAACATCTTGGACAGAACTTTACACAACTTGTACTTGTGTAAATGAGTTGAACCCAAAGATGGTGACTTTGGATAATGAATGATTAGCAGACCCTTGGGACATCTCTAACTTTGTCAAGTCTTGTTGATGTGAGAGAAGGTAATAGGATCATTTGCAGTATTTAGCTATCTGGGAGTATGTACCACATTCAGAAGACCAATTTCCATATTTCACGTTTCTAATATAACACATTGGTTTTCCAGCGGTTTAAAATAAAACATTTTTGTCTTCCTAGTTAAATTGTGATTTTGTAGAACTGCTGAAATAATGCTTCATAATCACTTGGAATTTGAGGGTGAATGCTTTGTAAACTATTTTTTTAGTGAAATAGATAAGCTACTCAAGATAGTTCTATATATTAATAGAAAATTATTCTACATTCATATTTTACTTAGTATTTTTGTTAAAATATTGAAACTTAAAATCACTGGACTCAACATAATTTATATGCCTTTAACCAGAAAAGGCAAGGATAAATCATATATATAATATAGGTCAGTGTCCTACCCAATTTTCTCTATATTTTGAGCATTGTAGATTTATTTTCTCTTGAAGCCAAATGGTGTGTTGATTTGCTGTCATAAATACGAGATAAAATGCCAGACAAAAACAAGGGAGGAATTTTGGTTCATAGTTTCTAAGGTTTCAGTGAAAGTCAGCTAGATCCATTAATTTGATCTTGAGGTGAGCCAGAATATGGCTGTGGACATGGCAGACACTGCTCACCCTTGGCAGCCAAGCAGCAGAAGGATAGGAAGGAGTTAGGGAGAAGAGAAGCCTTTCCAGGGCACCTTTGCCTTCTACTTCCCAATAATACCATCATGTAAACCATTAAGGTATTAATCCCCTGATACATAAATACCCTGATGGATTGGACAAGTGGGGAGACCCTTCATATTCATATATAACAAATAACTAACAATAATCTCAAATCACTTCCACAGCAAAGACAAATACATGTATTTGATTCCATCAATCCCAAAGAAGACATATGAAGCCATTTAACTATGACCTAGACAGTAAGGCCTAATTACCTTGACTCATGGACACATTTCTAATCTGAGGGAGGGTTTTATGAACTTTAGCTCAGTTTGCCTACCTGGAGTAGTAGGGAAAGGATGCTGTGTATATATACCTATAATAATGGAGATAAAATGTGGAGGAATATCCCCAGTTATTTAAAATCAAGTCTTGAACTGTGCAGTCTTTTGAAAAATTGGTCAACATTCTCCAAAGAAAAATGAAATGGCTATTCCACCTAGTTGAGCCATACCTATTTGTTGATAAAGTCTTAAAAAGGCAAAAAAAGAAAAAAAATACAAAATACTACAAGGATTTGTAAAACCTCCATTGGAGCCAGGACTTCAAAATTTTTCTACAAGTTTTTAGCTAGATGCCCCAATTTTATCATGCAAAATGAGGAAATTCATAGTACTTAAGTTCATTTATCCCTGTATTCTGAGTTTTTAGAATAGTGCCTGCAAAATAATAGGTACTAAATAATTCAATATATAAATTTGAGTTATAACTATTGTATAAGGGTTAATACAATAATGTTATATGGTTATTTGAAAGAAAACATCCATATTTAAAACATCATGGGTTTTTTTCACGTGTTGTATTTGATGAAAATAAAAGCATTTTGTAAAATGCTTATTGAACTTCATAAATAAAAAGCAACAGTTGAAAATAATTACTAAACAGTCTCTTAGAAAGTATGTTGTTGGCAAAGATAAAAAATAGAGCCAGACACATGTTACAAGTGATTATAATCCCAGCTGTTCCAGAGGCGGAGCTGACTTGATTGTAAGGTTGAGGCTAGCTAGCCTGGGCAATTAGCAAGACCTTACAAAAATAATGAGGTTATGAAAGATTTTGTGTGTTGATTTTGTACTATGTTTGGAAGACATTCAAATACAACTCAAAGAATTCACATTTTATGCTGGGCGGTGGTGGTGCACGCCTTTAATCCCAGTGCTCGGGAGGCAGAGCCAGGCGGATCTCTGTGAGTTCAAGGCCAGCCTGGGCTACCAAGTGAGTTCCAGGAAAGGCGCAAAGCCACACAGAGAAACCTTGTCTCGGGAAAAAAAAAAAAAGAATTCACATTTTTTCTGCTGGACTTTAAATGAAATATTTTTTAAAAATTTAAATTCTGAGCCGGGCAGTGGTGGCGCACGCCTTTAATCCCAGCACTCGGGAGGCAGAGGCAGGCGGATCTCTGTGAGTTCGAGGCCAGCCTGGTCTATAGAGTGAGTTCCAGGAAAGGCGCAAAGCTACTCAGAGAAACCCTGTCTCGAAAAACCAAAAAAAAAAAAAAAAAAAAAAAAAAATTTAAATTCTGTTATCTACTTCCAGAGGTCTATCGAACCTTTTCTGACTTTTTAAGGAGAAAATTTTGTCCTCAGCAAAAGTGCATACACGATTAGTCATTTATTCAGAATTAGGTTTTTGATGGGGTTTTACTTTGTTTCTGCATTGAGAGTCTGGCTATGTAACTCTGGCTTTGATGAACCTAACTATGTAGATCAGGCCAGCCTTGAACTCAAAGAGAACTGCTTGCCTTTGTCTCCTGAGTGCTGGGATTAGAAGAGTGCACTACCACACCCTGCTATTTTTAAGAAGAGTTGAAGGCGGGGCGGTGGTGGCGCACGCCTTTAATCCCAGCACTCAGAGGCAGAGCGAGGCAGATCTCTATGAGTTCGAGGCCATCCTGGTCTACAGAGCGAGATCCAGGACAGGCACCAGAACTACACGGAGAAACCTTGTCTGGGGGCGCGGGGGGGGGGGGGGGGGCGGCAGGGAGGGGGTTCCTTGAACTGGGCATAGTGGCCCACACCTTTGGCCACAGCCCTTCGGGAGGCCGAGGCCGGGTCTGGTGGATCTCTAAATTTGAGGCCAGCCTGGTTGGTCTATGAAGTGAAGTCCAGGACAGCCAGAGCTACATAGTGATACTGTGTCTTGAAGAAATAAAGCTGAATAACGTTTTAGTTATGCCAGCACCCGCAGGCAAGCAAGCAGGGGATCTCTGAGTTCGAGGCCAGCCTGGTCTACAGAGCGAGTTCCAAGATAGCCAAGACTACATAGAGAAACCCTGTTTCAACAAACCAAAAGAAAAGGAAAGATGCCTATGATCAAGGGAACACGACAATTTCCTGTTTAATCTGTCTTCCATTTTACAAAAGAATGAGAAGATTTGTTTTCAAAAAACAAGCCCAACAATTTCTACTCTTCCAGAAATCTGCCTCTTACCTATCAAGAGAATGTGTCCTTTTGAACTTTATCAATCATTTCTTCCTGTCCTGATTAAAGGAGTATGATGAAATTTAACTTATTTTTATTGTGAGTAAAATATTTCATTCAGACTGTTAGATTGCATATGAAAATGTTCAGAATTCAGATGTTTTGTCAAGTAAAGAAGATGGCAATGTTTGTTTAATGACTTTGTCTTTTTTTGTCCCCTATTTTAAAAACTAGTCTTCGGGTGAATCGCATAAAGGAAAACTAAGTATGAATATAACATAAAGGAAAAGCTGCCTTTTTAGGCATCAAGCAAATGGTAAGGCTATTTGCCTCATCTAAGAATATCCAAATCAAATATAAACTATGATTGATTTTGGTGAATCAGGTTCTGTGTTTCCACCATGCTGAACAATGGTGAGTTTGAAGATGGGTCTCAAACTCTCAAAATTTCTATGATTTCAAGGAGGGAGAAGTTAAAAGCCATGTGTACTTCTTATATACTAACATTACATTTCACGTTAAAGGAATGTGGCTTAAATCAGACAAGTATAAGTCTGTAGTCTCAGGACTCAGGATGCTGAGGCAGAATTACAAGTTCAAGCCCAGCTTGGGCATTATAGTATGACCACCTATTCTTGCTCTCCAACCCCCATCCCTTCCACCCCCAATATTTTTCAGTTGGTGTTTTATATTTTCTGGAATTTCTTTCAGACTCTTGAAACCTTTCAGTAATTTTTGCCAGCCCATTAGATAATCTGTAAATTCTCATTAATTGTTTTCTCAGGCCTCCTCAGCTTCCTGTCATGACTCAAACCACAAGTGTTTACATTTTTACCATGAACTTCCTAGTATCATTTCCTCTATATCCAGTACTTACCACCTAACCCAAGATTTGTCATTTTATAACCCACTTAGTGAAAACACTGCCAGTTAACTTAGGCAAATGCATCTCAATTCCCACTTTGACAAAACACCATATATAATTAGTAGAACCTGCCCATTAAAATAGGAGTAGCCAAGCATGGAGACATGCCTTTAATCCCAGAAATCTGGAAGCAGAGGCAGGTGGATCTCTGAGTTAGAGGTCAGCCTGGTCTGCATAGCGAGTTCCAGGCCAGCCAAGGCTGCATATGTAGTAAGACCCTGTCTCAGAAAAAAAAGGGGGGGGGGGGGAGAAAAAGAAAAACCTATAGAAATAAGTCTCCAAAATAGTCTAGAACTTAGTGTATTTAACCCAAGAATCAGATGTCTTTATTCTGTTCTAATGCATTAAAAAGCATAATCAGTTATAAAATTCCTACTCTGTATAAATAATTATCTTCATGAAATCTGAGATTTAAACTCCCTAAGTAAAATGACTCTTAAATATAAGGATTATGGACAATGCTTTGTAAGGCCTTTTGGATTACTCTCAAGGGATTACAGAATGTGATTTGAACTACTAGGTCTTCATTGGAAGTGGTTTTCAGGTTTGTGTTTTTCACAAAAGTCAAGGTAGTTTAAGATGGATAGTAAATGCCTATAATCTCAGTCTAAACACCTATAATCCCACCTGTAATCTAGATATATCAGATGCAGTAGGCAGAGAGATGAGAATTAGGAGTTTAAGGCTATCCTCAGCAACTTAGTGAGTTTGAGGTTACTATAGGCTATGAGACCCTGTCTCAAAAACAAACAAATTTAAAATAATTTAATGTTAAGTCATCTTTTGTCTTTTAGCATATAATTAGGAGTCCAAGAGTATCTTATATAAAAATATTTGCCGGGCGGTGGTGGCGCACGCCTTTAATCCCAGCACTCGGGAGGCAGAGCCAGGCGGATCTCTGTGAGTTCGAGGCCAGCCTGGGCTACCAAGTGAGTTCCAGGAAAGGCGCAAAGCTACACAGAGAAACCCTGTCTCGAAAAACCAAAAAAAAAAAAAAAAATATATATATATTTATTTTATGTGCTTGTGTCCAGGTGAATGTATGTGCACTATATGCTTGCAGGAGTTAGAAGAAGCATCATATTCCCTAGAAAAAGTTTCAGAAGGTTGGGAGTCACTAAGTGGATGCTGGGAACCAAAACTGGGGGATCTGCAGGAGCACTGAGTGTGCTTAGCCACTGAGCCATCTCTCCAGCCCCTTCCATCTCTTTTCTTATGCATATATAGAATGAGTTTTGAAAAACATGTCTTTACTTTAAAATAGTAGTAAAACTGATGTCTTTAGTATTTTTGTCAAAATTAGTATATTTTCAATTTTTTAAATTTAATTTATTTTATTTTTTTTGATTTTATCACTTGGAGAATTATTAAAGCTATTGGAAATAGATTGTTTTAAATATCAAAAAATATTAATAAATATAACTTTTTGCTTCTTTTGAGGCAGTCTCATGTAGTCCAGAGTGACCTCAAACTTACTGTGTAACCAAGAATGATATTGAACTCCTGATCCTGCTTCTGCCTCCTGAGTGCTGGGATTGTGGGCATGTGTAGCTGTGCCTGCGTGACCTTAGTGTATGTGAAGGAGCAGATTTGTCCTAGGGTGTCAGGGTAAAACCTGGAGTTATACTTTCTTACACTGAGATTAAATTACGTGGGTAAGGAAGGGAAATGCAAGTTTGGAATAGATAATACAGTCTCCTACCTATTAAAGAAAAGCTTAAGAATTTTAAGAAGTGGTGGTAAATATTAAGTTTCTGTGAGATCTAGATTCTGTTCAAATAACTATAGTAAAGTAAATGTATCTTAAAATAATAGTGTTAGAGAAATGACTAATTTTTAAAGTGATGAAAAAAAAATTTTGAGACAGGGTCTCACTATGTAGCTCTGGCTATCCTGGAACTCACTGTGTAGACCAGGCTGGCTTCAAACTTACAGAGATCTGCCTGTCTGTGCCTCCAAAGTGCTGGTTTTAAAGGCGTGTGCCATATATCTATACCTTTTCAAAATTACTCTAAATAGAGTATGGGACCAACATTTTTAGTGATCTCAAATCAGCTGAGGAAGGAGGGAAGGGAATATAGTAAACTCAACCCAAGAAAAGTGAAAGAAAAGGATGTAAAAGATTCAGGAATGAGGATGTGGGTCAGTTGATAGAGTGCTGGCCTGGGAGGCACAAAGCCCTAAATTTGATCCCCAGCACATACATAATACCCCTTTAATCCCAATGCCTGGGAAATGGGAGGCAGGAGAATTAGATCAAGGTCCTCAGCCTCACAGCTTGAATCCAGCATGGGTTTCATGAGACCCTGTTTCATAAGTCAAAAGGAAATAGAAAATTTAACATCACAGTGGAGATTTTAGCACATCTCCCACAAAAATAGCTCTATCAAGAAATGAAGAATTCCTCAGAGTATAAGAGATATTTATACAAAATGAACACACATATAATGTATACATACTTTTATAAGTATGCACATGTAATTCATTTTTAAATTTCAAAATCAGTACAAATTTAAGATTTGTTTGATAGATTACATTTTTCCTCACCAAAATAATAAATTTCAAAACGAAGTACTCCTCTCCAAGAAATAAAAGTCTATGAAATAAGAGAGCCTATAAAGAATGCCTTTAAAATTAATACCAATAAAATTGTGAATTGATATTTGTAAATTCTCCCTCCACAAAAGAGTAGACTTCCAGGCTATCATTGTATGTGTAATTCTTGTATTTTATGAACCTTTCTTTGGTGGAGGAAGTATTCAATATATCTTAAACTTACATTAGTTTATCTCAAAGTTTCCAAGAAATAAATAGAAGTTGTAGATTATTTCATTTATAGACATTGTTACCAAAAGTCCTAAACAAAATTCACCAGAGCCAGCTGCAAGTGACTACTAGTCACACTGGTACTCGAGAGGCTGGAACAGTCTGAAAGCTCCCCTGGGATTAAGTCCCAGTCTGAACAAGAAAAGTTAAAAAGAACTGATAGTGCTTATTTCACTTATCTCTGGATTGCGGTGAAGGATCAACCTTTCAGAGTATTTTGGTGTAATATACCTTATTACCCAGTTAAAGAACAGGATCCTGTATTAATAGGTAAATAAATTGAAGTAAAAACATCCTTAAAACTAGATACACAGACGTCTTAGAGAAGTGGGAAAAGAAGAGATCACATCTACCCAAGTGCAGAAGAAAAGATCAAACTCACATGGGCCAGTGAGAGGAAAACTTGAACTATCACTCTCAGTCCAAAACAGTTCTGCAATTATAGTTCTCCAGTGTACCAGTTGGGGAAAATGTAATAGATAAAAATGCTCTAACTCTGTAGCAAGCTGTAATCTTGGAGGAATGGAGGAAAAGTACAAAGCATATTTGAAGGACTTTTTAAAGTACAACTAAATGGAGAAGTAGGTGCTCAGTACTGTACTGACCCCCCCCCCCCATCTACAGGTAGTGATTATGAGATGGGCTTATAACTACAACTCATCATTACGTCATTCATACTTTTCTAAATTTGGAACTGAAAATACTAGCCATAAAATATTTGCAATCTCAGCACAATATTTTTCTAATATTTTAAATTTATATACATATAATTTTGAAGTACAGTGTTATTTTAATATTTGTATATTGTGTAAACTGATTGGATGAAGGCAATTGGCAAATCTATCAGTTTGAACATTTATCTCATCTTTGTTTTTACCATTACTTACTTTGAAACATGCAGTTATTAACAGCCATAGTTACCCTACTGTGTTCTAGGGTTCTTAGAGAACACAGAAGTCACTCGTGCTGTTCAGCTGCATCTCTGTTCTGTTAGCTCTCTTTACTCCGCCTGCCTTGTCTCTTAGTCATCCTTCCCAGCCATGATCGCCTTTTTAAAATATAACATCCCAGTGAGAACATGGTATTTGGGTTTTCCTTATTTCATTAAGGAATGTTATTCAAAAGACTGGGTGGTAGTGGTGCATGCCTTTAATATGAGCATTTAGGAGGCAGAGACAGGTGGATTTCTATGAGTTTGAGGCCAGCATGGTCTACATAGTTCTAAGACAGCTAGAACCACATAGTGAGACCCTGTCTCAAAAAACAGAGTCAACCAGGCTTATCTATTTTGCCACAAATGATAGGATTTCATGGGTTTTATGACTTGTTAGTGTGTATGTATCATATTTTCTTTAGCCATTCATCATTTGTTGGAGACCTAGACTAGTTTCATATTTTTACTATTCCTAGCAAGTTGTTTTATTTAACTGACTCTAAATTTTAAAACAGACTTTTTTATTTTGGGGCCATACATGTGCTATGGTGCCAGTGTCAGAGGACAGTTCATGGGACTTGGTTCTCCTTTCATGGGGGTTCCAGGGGTCCACCTTGGGTCATCTGGCTAGGAGGCAAGCCCTCTTTACCTGCTCAGCCACCTCACTGGCCCTGTTGAATCTGAATTTTAATTGTGAAAGCAAAAGACCTAGAATAGCCAGTTCAACAGAACATGAGCCTGTAAAAGAGTCTAGCAGAGAATATGAGGGGCTGGAGAGATGGCTCAGCAGTTAGGAGCACTGGCTGCTCTTGGCGAAATTGAGGGTTTGGTTCCCAGCACCTATATGGTAACCCACAACTGCCTGTAACTTTAGGGTAGTGGTTCTCAACCTTCCTAATGCTGAGACCCTTTAATACAGTTCCTCATGTTGTGCTGATCTCAGCCATAAAATCATTTTGTTGCTACTTCATAAATGTAATTTTGCTACCGTCTTTCTTTTTTGGGTTTGGTTTTTTTCAAGACAGGGTTTCACTATATAGCCCTGGCTGTCCTGGAACTAATTGTGTAGACCAGGCTGGTCTCAAACTCAAAGAGATCCTCCTGCCTCTGCCTCCCAGAGTGCTGGGATTAAAGGTGTGAGCCATCACTGCCCAGCTTGCTACTGCTATGAATTGTAATGTAAATCATTTGATACAGGATATCTGATATGCTACCCCTATGAAAGATTCATTTGAATGCTGCAAGGGGTCATGACCCACAGGTTGAAAAATGATGCTCTCGTGGATCATACACTCATGCAGGCATATACACATAAAATGAGATATCTTTTTTGAAAAAAGAAAAGAAAATCAGAGATCTTAAGCATTCTGTCCAAAGTTCTGCTTCTTTGCCCAGTTCCTGCCTGGTGCCAACAGATTGGTGCTGTTCTCAAACTTGGTCAGAGAAGCTTCGTATTGCAGAGAGTAGTGATAATGTAGAGATTCATTAACTTCAAAATGCTGAGACTAAGGGGCTGTGACTTAGCAGCTATAGATGGAACATCTGTATCAACAAAGCCCCCAAGCCTCAGGGAACCCTGAGGAACACATGTCAAAGTCAGAAGAAAGGAAGGAGTACTGTGGGAGACTGGCCTCTGGACGTGGCATAGCTGTTGCTTGCATGAACTCATCCCAGATATGGGTGCCAGCACAAGAGGAGGAGTTTAAAATTCCAGCATTAGAGCTGGAGAGAAGCCCCACTGGTTGAGCACTGGCTGCTCTTCCATATGACCACTGTAATTCTTTTCCCAGCATCCACAGTGTGGCTCACAGCGAGCTGTTATTACAGTCCCATGGGACCTGAAGCTCTCTGCTGGCCTCCAACAGCACTGCGTGCACATTACATACATGCAGGCAAAACCCCAAAGCACTTAAAATTCCAGCTGCAGGGGGAGGGGCTCTGGATGCTTCACCTTTAGCTGAGGGGCTAAAGGGAGCTGATGACTGCTGAGGGAATGAAAATTTAAGGTAGTGAAATTATAGATAACGATAATGGAGGATGCATGTTAACTGTATAACCATGTATCCAAACCCATAGAACGTTAAAAGTACAAAACATTGAAAAGTCACTTTGAGGTGGAGGGTTTGGTAGGTTGTCCATGCCTCAGTGGAAGACTTCAGACAAGTGCACATAACTGGACTTGGTGAGTTTAAGAAATTTTGTTAAAAAGAACTTTTTAAAAAGACATGGAAGTGAGATAAGAGATGTTGGGGGAGCTGAAGGGAGCTAGTAGGAGATGGATATAACTAAGATACATTGTATAGCATGTATGAGATTGTCAAAAATAAGTTTCTTTAATCTATACAATACTGTTTAACAAAAAGAAAAAAAAGGAAAGAAAATTTGGTTGACCTTTGGATTGGTGTTGACTTTAAGATAAAACACCAAAAGCCTGATTCGTAAAAGAATTGAAGGTTGAACCTCACAAAAATAGATATTCTGCTTTGTGAAAAATGCTTAAAAAATTAAGACAGGGATAGGCACATGACTTTAATCCCAGTACTTGGAAGGCAGAGGCTGGAGGATGATCTTTGTGAGTTTGAGGCCAGTCTGGTCTACATATCAAGTTCCAGGACAACCAGGGTTACATAGAAGCTTTCTCAACCCTTGCCAAAAAAGAAAGAAAATGAGAAGTCAAGACATGGACTGGAAGAAAACACTTTGAAAACAACAGTATGCCATTATATACCTTTTACAGTGTCAAAAAAGAAAACATGCTGATGACAGATGCTGGCCAGTGGTGATGCAGTGCCAGCTGAAGCCAGAAGAGCTCATTGGATCCATTGGAACTAGAGTTGTGAGCCACCGAGTGGGTGCTGGAATTGTCCCCTTGCCTGTAAAAGCAACTAGTGCTCTTAATTGCTGAGCCATCTCTCTAGCCACGTTTACTGGTTTTGATGATAGAAATTTGTGTTCCTAATAAACAGATTAAAAATGTCAGTCAGCAAGATGGCTCAGTGCATGAAGCACTCGCCACCAACCCTGCTGATCTGAATTCCATCCCCAAAACCCACACGATGGACCAAAGAATTGACTCGCAGGTTGTATCACCTGCCGCCAACCCTGCAGATCTGAATTGCATCCCTGAAACTCACATGACAGAGCAGAGAATTGACTCGCAGGTTGTCCTCTGAATTCCACGGGTGCACTGTGGCATGTTTGTGGGCACTCACATACCAATGCTAAATAAATGGGAAATGTAAGAAATGTGATTTTGTGACTAGCTCTTGTAACCCCAAATCTAATTCAGATTAGATAATTCTAAAGATTTTATATGCATATTTTCACACAGGAAATCTGTATACCAGTCAGAATTCCTTCAGGTAGTAAGATCCAGAAAATCTAACTTAGTTTTCCTTAAACACCAGATATCCACTTTAAGACCAGGACCTGGCTAAATAGAGGAGCTCACATGATGCTGTCAACTCTTCCTTCCTCTTTTGGTGGTGGTTCTATGCTCTCATGCCTTGTTCTTGTTTCCCATAGACTCTTCCTCCTGAAGACAATAAGATTGATAAAAACTCCCTTTAGTGACCTAATGGAGAGACTCCAGGCTCCTTAGCAGTCTTGCAAGGGTCTTGGAACTGCCTCTTGCTGGCTGGCTGTCACATGTGCATTTCCTGATCAGTAACTGACAATATGTGATACTGCTCAGGGGGTCAAACCTAGGTCCTGTGGCCTCCATAGTGGCAGAAGTGAAGGGGACACTGTTTTGCACCCCAGAGACAAGTATAGTGAGCCATGTAGTTTCCCAGTAGAAAGCTGAGGAGAAATAGTGCTACAGATGAAGAGCCATTTTATAGGTATCTTTTTATACATACTGTCTACTTTGTAACATTTGCAGAGAAGTTGCAAAGATAGTGCAGAGCTACTTGTCAAAAGCAAGGGTACTAAACACATTACACTATAGACTTTTAGATTTATTGATGGCTTATGGAGTAAACATGCTTCCCACACAAGCCTCACAACCTGAGTTTGATCCCCAGAACCCATCAAAGGTCCAAGGAAAGACCAATTCTGCAAACTTTGTCTACAATGTTCTCTGACCTTGATATTCATGCTGTGGCCATAGTTATTTTCTCCTCTCTCCTCCTTCCCCTGTCTCACACAGAAAATGAAGTTTATAATCTTTTTTTGTTCCATGATCCAGTGTAAAATTTTACTTAACATTGAGCACCCACCATCTTTTAAGAGTCATGCCTACTAAGATACCTTAGGGAGGGAGACAAACTGAAACTGAAGTCCAAAAACTTCTGTATGATTTGTTTGTCCTTTTCAGCTCTAAATATACAGCTCACCGTGACCCATTATTAATTATTATATATCTAATTCCACCAACCGGTTTATAGTGATAGAGAAGAAGAATTACATTTGAAAGGGAAAAACTCTCCCATTAGGATAGGAGAAAAATGAAAACATAATACTCACTGGTCGAACTGCATACTTGTGCTTACGAATATCGAAAGGAGGGAAAGTGAATTTTCTGATCAGCTAGTTTGGTTCTATCAGAGAGAACTCCCTTTGTCTATATGTTTTTCATATGACTGAATCTGAGATGGGATTTTTATTATTGCCTTTCTTCTAGGTGACTATTCTTGGCAACCTACATCTTGTTCTTATAAAGTATGTTGGATATCTCTGATGAATTGTTGTACAATTTTATTATAATTCTATGATAATTCAATATCCAGGGACTGGTTTCCCATCTTGTATATCCCTTTTAACATACACATATACAGGTTGGATTGGTATCTGCTCATTAAGTAACAAAGCAGGTATGCCAGGTATAGTTCTTGATGCTGGACACAAAACAAAAAGCCTCTGTCTTGTAGAACTTTCATTGAGGTGCACTTCCAGCCACCAGAACTGAGAGAAAATAATATGCTGTTAAGCTATTCAAATTATTTCTATCTAGCAACCCTAGCAACAAATACAGAAAATGTGCTTGTTTTAGAATTGATGAAACACTATCACAGTGATTGGGCAGCTTTACGATACAGGAGGTTAGTGATTATGAGGAGAAATTGGTTGGCATCTTTAAGCATTTCTCTAGCAATGATCAAAAAATGCAGGCTCAAAACAATATTTGGGGGTTCTGAATCTAAGGGTTTTAGCTTTGTCTAGAGGATACAGGGAAGTAAGATGTAACAAGCATCTGGAAGTGTTCGGGAAGTGGAGGCATTAATCATGAAAAGGCAATGGAGTCAGTGTTTCCTGACTTGTCAGAGTAAAGCCTGAGTTCCAGAAATTCCAGCCTGTCCACAATATGCCACTTAACAAGGGCGAATGCTGGTAAAGAGTAGATTTATTCATTGGAAACATGGGGAAGAGGATGAAATAAAGGGATCTAATGATCTCCTGGTCTGTCTTCTGGATACTGACATGAGCTTTGGGGTTAAATGGGAAAAAGAAAGAGCAAGACATGTATATAGTTATAGCAGTCCTGGTTTAGGTGTGATCTTCTTGATCAATCTCAGCTCCAGTCTGTAAGATGGGGCCAGGGGAGTCCTTATTGCTTGAATGGACAGGATTGTTCTCTAGACATAGGGACTCATAGGGAATTTTCCTCATCTGGGGTAGGGAGATCCCCTGTCTTGCTGTTAGCTACCTTGTGGGCCCAAAAGAGGTATCAGTGCTTTTCAGGGAAACACACACACAAAACACAGCTTCTCATGCTTATTTCAAGAGTATTAAAGAGAATTGTGCTGCAAGCCTAGGAGGGAATTTTTTAGACTCTTAAGTAATACATTGAAATTGAGGTCAATGTTGATGTAAAGCCTGGTATGATGGGCATGAAAGACACGAGTTCTAACCTCTGTCTATGAATGCCAAAGAAGATACATACCAGAAGACATACACTTAGAGTACATCAAAGTAAAGCTAAGGGTTGAAGACCATATAGTTGGTGGTTAAACAGGTCCTGCACAGGTTTGCACTGGGTCCTCTACATATAGTATGGCTTCCATATTTATGGGATCCAATTTATGGGATTCCTGAGTGCAAACAAGTGGATCTCAGATTCTTGTGCCTTCTCTTAGGCTTTTTTCCTTCTGTTGGCTTGTCCAACTTTGATATGATAGTTTTTGTTATATCTTATATTTTATTTTGTTATATTTTATTATTATCTCTTAGAGGCCTGTTCTAATGACAGAAAGGAAGTGGATCTGGATGGGAGTGGAGATGGGAAGGAGCTGAGAGGAGGGGAAACTATAATCAGGATATACCATGTGAGAAAATACTTCATTTTCAATAAAATAATTTAAAAAATTCCAAAACTAAAACAAAACAGACTACAAGTTAAAAGGGTAATATTTTGTCTTATGGGTATGGGTGTTTAGCCTGCATGCATGTCTGTGCATGAAATTTGTGCCTGGTACCCTTGGAGGCCAGAATTCATCAGATCCCTTGGAACCATAGTTATAGATGGTTGTGAGCCACTGTGTGGGTGGGGATCAAATGACTCCAGTTTGAGCAGTCAATGCTCTTTACTGATGAACAATCACTCTAGATAACCCCCTAATAAATTTTGAAAAGACTAGATAAAAGATGACTGAATGAGAAAAAAATAGGAGAAAATGGTGAGCCCTCTGAGTATGTTGGAGAGGAAAACAGAATGGCGCAGTCAGGAAGTGTCTGCAGCAGGTAGTGAGTTAATAGTTTGAATTAAGAATAACCTGAAAATGGAAGAATTCAGAACACCTAGTTTGACTCAAAGATGCCCTCACTTGATAAGGCTAAAGGCACATGGTGTCCAGGGAAGATTTGGTCAAAGCAGAAGCCAAGGAAATACTTCAAGAAAAGAGCTGATTCCTTATACCCAAGCAATACTTGCACACACTAAGATAAAAACGATTTTCTGCCGGGCGGTGGTGGCGCACGCCTTTAATCCCAGCACTCGGGAGGCAGAGCCAGGCGGATCTCTGTGAGTTCGAGGCCAGCCTGGTCTACAGAGCGAGATCCAGGAAAGGCGCAAAGCTACACAGAGAAACCCTGTCTCGAAAAACCAAAAAAAAAAAAAACGATTTTCTTAGATTTTGCAGAGTAATCTTTACCATCCAGTATCAACATGGAGTCAGATATTTTTATAAGTAATCATTTGCAAACAAAAGTACTTTTAAAATAAATGTAAAATTTTGGGGCTGGAGATGGCTCAGCAGTTAAGAGCACTCACTGGCTGGCTTTCAGAGGAGTTGGGTTTGATTCCCAGCACCACATGGCAACTAACTACCATCTCTTAACTTCAGTCTCAGGCAATCCAGTACCCTCTTCTGGCCTCAGTGGGCACCATGCAAAGGTACACCAGTATGCATGTAGACAAAACACACATTTTAAAAATTCTTTTAAAAATACTTTAAAACTCTGAAATTCTGATACATTGTAATTACATATCTTTTGTCATGTATGTTGCTTAGCATTCTGTGAACATGTTAATTGGCCCATTTTCACTGAGAAATTTTCTGCCAATATTTGTCTCCACTCTATTTCCTCTTCTACTGTCCCTGGAAAGTGGGATATCAGGATCTACTGCCGACCTACTGTTTCTCCATTTGTACTTTACTCCAGTTTAATTTTTGCAGTGAACTGTAGAAAGGAGCACCCCTTAAAATGTTTAGGCTTGCTTCTTCTTTGGGTGGAGATGTGGTTTTTAGCCTGCCCACTTTTTTGTTTGCAGTTGTTTTTAATGTCCCATAGCTCTTACTTTTTCAAGTCTTTCTTTAGTGATAGCTTTAATAACTATTATTGGTAACCTTTCAAGATTCCCTTCAGCTCAAGTTATGGAAATAACATTCCCGCTTTCATCAATTGTTTTGACATATGTGAATAGCTTTTATGGATAATTCTTGCCCTAGAGCGCTTTGTTCATCTGATACAATTGCTGCTGTGCTGAAAATGAAGCCAATACAAAGAGAAGTGAAGCAAAATAACTACAAAGTAGTGGGCCTGATGTCCAGTGGGCCGTATCTGAAGCATGATCTTCTTGAGGTGTAAGAGAAGAAATTCTCTCTTGTCTATGCAACTTTCAGCTAAATTTTCTGGTGTTTGCAAACCCACACATGCTGACCTACTAGAGGATATGGTTAAAGTGATGTAGTAAACTCAAATATTTGGAGTTGGCAGAATGAAGGTGGAGAGTTGGAAGTAATTCCCACTATCCGAGGCATGAGTGATCTTTGCATTTGGCCATATTGCTACCTTATATATTAAGCTACTAGCCCTGTTCCTATAGAAGGGCAGCATTAAGGGAAGTAAAAGAGGAAATCCAAATGATAGAATATATTGGCTATTTCCTGAGGTCCACAAGAAAACTGTATCCATTTGAAGGTGGCCTGGCTAGAAGCAGAAGTCCTTTCTGACTGTTACCTACACTCGAAGTGGACGTTTTCAGTTTTTGAAATGCTGGATTATCCAGCTGGGGAGAACAGCATCACTCATTTGGTAAAGTGCTTGACTAGTATGCAAAACAAAACAAAATTTAAAAAAACCCAGAAAAATAAAACAAAAACCTGGTCTGAATCCATTCCCTGTACTCAGGAAGTGGAGACAGAAGAATAAAAAGTTCAAGGTTGTCCTCAACCACATAAGTTCAAGGCCAGCCTGGGCTACAGGAGACTGTGACACACACACACACACACACACACACACACACACACACACACACACACACAAAACAACAAAATTGAGAATAAAACAAGAACAGCTAAATTATCCTCAAAGTGGGAGACATAGGTGATAATGACTGTGGGGATAAAGTTAGCATCAGTCTTTTCAAAATTAAAGGATTATGAATAATTTGTTCTCACCCAAAGTTGTTGTGTCTCATAGCCTCAAGGCCAGAACTTACTAATGAAAGATAAGAGGAACTAGTAGGTTACAGAAATAAAACATGAACGAAGGACTGTATTGTACTATCATTCTGTTCTGATCTACTACACAGAAAAGCCCAACAGCAGTTCACATCTGTCCTTCAAACAACCAGTTCACTTGGAGTTTTTTTCAAAGTTGGATTTTGTGATCTTTATTTCCAATGCACATGAGAGACATTGGCTTGCAAAGATTTGCAAAGGTCGTGTCAGGTTTACAGGAACACAGGAGGGACAGTTCTTTCTCTAAGAATATGTAATGATTGTAATTCATAAGGAACATTCTCAGCCTGCACTGGAAAGATTTGTTCCAGATTCTGACATTTTAACAGATTTTTGAAATGGACAGTTTTTACCTGTGTCTGTTTAATCCAACTTATCAAGGCATTGAGAAAACAGTCTGGCTCTGTTAATATGAACCTTACAAAGCAAACCTAGCTTAGGACAGAAGTTAGTAGTGTCTGCTTGTTCCAGGGGAATGACTGGAAGGAGCAGGCCTTCTGCTGGTAAATATGTTAAAGTTCTAAATTACATAAAACTAAAACCAACTTGTGATTGGTGCTCGTCTCGGGTCGAAATTAAATGTAGGCCGCATTTGAGAGCAAATCTATCAAAAAGGTTCTAAGACGGGATGGAGTATTAATACAGTTTCTTCCCGGCAAATACAAAACTAGCTAACTAGCTCTCCTAATGGAAAGTAAGGGAAAAAAATATGGAAAGTTGAAGGTAAAAAGTAGTGTTTACACCACAAAGAATACAGGGGCTACATTCACTTTAGCGTTCTCCATTAATCTTTTTCAGAATAAGATAGAACTTGGAAAGTATTTCAAAAATTTATACTCTAAAGAAAGCATCAACAATGATGCTTTTATTATCAACAGGGAAGACAAGATTCCTTCACCACTTTCATATCTTTCCTTTCTCAATGGCAACAAAAACATCACATCAGAAACTATAATGTGCTTGTCTCCAGAATAAAATAAAGGTACTATATCCATTTTCCTAATGAAAATTTTAAGGAGTTTCAGTTAACTGCCTAAGGCTGTATACAGATGAACAAATGGTAAAGCCAATATTTAATTATGGTATTAATCTATACTAGTTATAACACTAGTTTTGGGTTTTCAAACCTCTTCCTTAAACACTGTATAAGACTGCCTTGTCCCCTGCAGATCAAAAGCATTCTGTATGATAAGTAAATGCTCTGCCTGAGGTATACTTCTATTTCTTAATTAAATGAGCTGATGCTACTTTGTATTCACAGTATTTCCCCCACAGATGAGTATTTGACATATGATGGGTATTACCAACTGTCAATTTGATGAAATCTAGAGTCACTTGAGGAAAGGGCCTCTGGGCATGCCTATAGGGCATTATCTTGATTGGGTTCACTGAGGTGGGGAGACTTGCCCCCTGGGGTGCCGCCATTTCCTGTGCAGTAATCCTCAATGGTATAAGAGAGAGAAAGTGATCTAGACACAAGCATCCATCACTCTTCTTCCTGTGGATGTGACCAGCTCTTTTGAGGCCCTGCTGCCTTGACTTCCCAGTCATGATGGACTTGCACCTTAAACTGTAAGGCCAAATCAAGATTATTTTATCACAGCAACAGGAATTGTAACTAAGACACATTTGTATTTCACACTTTATAAATTATCTTATACATCTATCAACACAGGAATGCTCAGTCAAAATGCATTTTTTCTTCCTTAGTATCTTATTTTGCCCTGCTAAAGTAGTAGAAAACACTAATTATTTCAGTGTTTTCCCATTGTGAACAGTAAATTATACTGAGTTAAAACCTGATAGAGCAACTCCATTTAAAATAAATTTGTCTGCATATATGTGGGCACACATGCCACAGTCCATGTGTGGAGGTCAAAGGGCAACACGTAGAAGCTGGTACTCTATGTGGTTCCAGGGATGGAACTCAAGTTATCAGGGTCCTGACAAGTGTTTTTATGCACTGAGCCACCTACTAGTCAAATGATCTCAGCCATTCATGGTTCTACGTTCTTAAGCATGTTTCTTAACACTTGTTAAAGTCTCCTGTAAGGCTAAGACTCTCTAACCTCTATATGTCTTACCGTCATGTCTCGCATTAAACATCTTTCTTTCCTCCTCCTGGCCACCTTTCTTCCTTGTGTAACAGACTTGTTACAAAATGTTGGTCATGAGAATAGCAATGACCATTCTTGATGTAAAAAGGATGTTACCTAGTATTCCACCCCAAATATAGCCATACAATTGTTCTGGAAATGGCTAAAGCTATATAAGAACAGAAATACCTTTTTAAAATTGATTCTAAAAATCATTAATTTTACTACAAAATAAATGGGGAACAAATAGTTGGTTAAAGTAATATGAAAGTGGATACATTTTGTTTTTTTATATTGGATCATCTCAGGCAATTTTTTTAAATCCCTGATGTCATTCGCTCAAGAGATAGATAGATGTAGGTCTGGAACTTATCTCAGTGATAGCACTTCTTTAGCATTCACCAGGCCAAGTTCAGTTCCCAGCACCAACAAAAAACATATTTCAAAAAGGAAAATATGTGGTTAGAAAAATCTGTTCAAATTTTACATTAGAAATCAGCAAGAGGTACCAAAATACAACTTTAAAAAAATCTCAGAAAAGATTAAAACAAAGGGGGTAGGGAGACAGCTCAGCAGTTCTGAGCTCTTATAGAAGATCTAAGTTTTGTTCCCAACAGCCTATGGTCCCAGCTCTAGGAGCCTATGCCCTCTTTTAGACACTTTCATTCACATGCACATACTCACACACAGATACACAGAATGAAAAAATAAAATATATTTTAAAGCAACAATCATAATTGTCAACCAAAAAGGTCGAGTGGCAACGCATGATGGCACACACAAACAATCCCAGCACATGAGAGGCTGAGACAGGAAGCTCACCGAGTCTGAGACCATGCCTGCCCATATAGACGTAGTCTCAAAACAACTTGGCATACAGCCAAATCTAAACAGAAGACCAGTAATTGTAGCATACTAAAATAGAATCTAGTAGAATTCATGTTAAAATGTAAATACCATGAACATTTATGTGCTGAATAATATAGTATATATGAATATATAAGACAAGTGAAAAAGAATACGGGCATCTCGCCAGTGTTTTAGAAAATAACAGATTAGCCGGGCGGTGGTGGCGCACGCCTTTAATCCCAGCACTCGGGAGGCAGAGCCAGGTGGATCTCTGTGAGTTCAAGGCCAGCCTGGACTACCAAGTGAGTTCCAGGAAAGGCGCAAAGCTACACAGAGAAACCCTGTCTCGAAAAACCAAAAAAAAAAAAAAAAAAAAAAAAAAAAAGAAAATAACAGATGAAAATACAGTAATTTTATACAATAAAATCAAGTTAAAGAAGTAATCAGATTCCTAACATTAAAATGCCCCCTTTCAAAAGTTGAAGAAAATTATTACTCAACAAAGCAGGGGAAAAAAATGAAATTAAGGATACCAAAATCAAATAGTGGAATAAATTAGAAAATAATCTGTATATGAATAGTGAGAGAATGGAAGTAGATTGGGAAAATTAATGAAGAAAATAAGAGGAAAAGAAACCAAGAAAAACAGAATGCTGGGTAAAATGACAAGGAGTCCCAGCTCACCTGAGACTAAGTGAGGGTCCCTGGAGCTCACAGGTTCAAGACCAGCCAGCCTGGGTAACACAACTTAAAAACTCCTTGTGAAAAGAGCAAGACTAGACCTCCTATCCACCCAAAAGAGGAAATTAACAGTATGTTTAAAAAACAGGTATGTTTATATGCATGCTAACTGTTCAAACATATTGTAGAATATATAAATGTTCAGAAAACAAAATTCCCAGGATTTGTATTCCAAACAGAACCCTGACCAGATGGAGAATACAAATGGAAAGAGGAAAACTAAAAGATTACCTTCAAATTAGAAATAAAACATTTACTTACGTGTTACTACTACATGTTAATTAATACCTGCCTGAGTAAACACAGATACAGAATCTTAAATACTTAGTCAATAGTACACAGCTATATTAAAAATTTAAATGGATGGCTTAATATTGGATCCTATTAACAGGTGTCCATTACCAGGACAGAGTGGTGTCTTAGGGAGAAAAGTCCTTATAAACATTGTTAAAAAATTGAACCTGATCCTAATAAATATGCTTTAGGAATAAAAAGAACTCATATTATGAAGTAGCCCATCCCTAATTCAGTTTATGCATAAAGGCCAAACTGTAAAAGTTAAAGACATTCATAAAATCAGAAAGGATAAATCAGTCAACTCAAAGTTTATTAAAAATAATAATATGGCCAGATTTTAGTTTTAAATGATTAAACTTTCCTATATAAAGTTACAAGCAGCTGGGCGGTGGTGGCATATGCCTTTAATCCTAGCACCAGGGAGGCAGAAGCAAGCGGATCTCTGTGAGTTTGAGGCTAGCCTGGTCTACAAAGTGAGTTCCAGGACAGGCTCCAAAGTTACACAGAGAAACCTTGTCTCTAAAAACAAAAACAAAAACAAAAAAAAAAAAAAAAAAAGAAAAGAAAAGGTTCAAGCTTAAAAATATTACAGGGCTGGAGAGATGGCTCAGAGGTTAAGAGCACTGACTGCTCTTCCAGAGGTCCTGAGTTCAACTCCCAGCAACCACATGGTGGCTCATAACCATCTGTAATGAGATCTGGTGCCCTCTTCTAGTCATACATGCTGTATACAAAAATAAATAAATAAATCTTTAAAAAAATCACAATTAGTGAATGATGATTTAATTTTCCCCTTTACTGCTGTAAGTTATCCAAAATAAGCCTTTTTAACTAAAAAAAAAAAAAAAATTACAATACTGGGGCTGGAGAGATGGCTCAGTGGTTACAAACAAGTACTGCACTTTCAGAAGACCCAATTCTATTCCCAACACTCACCACAGGCAGCTCATAACTGCCTGCAACTGCTGCAGTTCAGGGATCCAGTGGCTAGCCTCTGTGGGCACCTGCACTCGTGCACAAGCCTAGCTAGAAATTAAAAACAAATCTTTAAAAGTTATTACAATACTTAAGAGGACTTTCTTTGTAGAAGCAATACTATAATCTGCAAAAAAAAAAAAAAAAAAAAAACCTAGTACATCCAACAACAAAGAAAAATTTGGATCTTACAAGGGAAACTTAACAAAATACTATGTTCTAAGTGGCAAGCTCCCCTAAGCAAAGTTTGACTGAATATATTTTCAACTAAAATAGGTAATGGGTAAAATGATAAGAGACGGGAACAGAAAAGGAGAGAAATGTAAAGTTCTTGGGTTTTTTTTGTTTTCAATGCAGAGTCTTCACATAGCCCAGGCTGGCCTCAGGAACTCACTGTGTTGCTGGATGACCCTGAACTTCTGATCTCCTGCCTTCACCTCACAAATGCTAAGATTACAGTTGTGCAGCAACACATGCATTTTATGCCAGTGCTAGGGGATCAACCTGAGACTTTGGGCATTCTAGATAAACACACTTAGCAAATGAGCTACATCCCTAACTAGTCAAATTCTGAAGCTCTGTCCTATAACAGATTATCCATACAGGCCATGCATTTTGTTAAGAAGTGTAAATATAATAAAAACCACAACACCATACAGCTCCATGGTAAAGCACTTTCCTAATGTGCAGGGTTCTGAATTCAAGCCTCACTAAAATACAAACACATATAAACAGGTCACAAAGATCAGGATGGAATACCACAGAGACCTCAGGATTATAACCAAATCAATCAGACATAGAAAACACAAAAACTAGGAGTAGAACAGGTCAGCAGAAGCTGTTGGTGTAACTAAGTACAAGCTTCAGAAAAGGCATAAAATTGAACCTTTGCTTCACAAAAAATAAAACTTTATAGACAAGCCAGAATATCAAATAAAGCTCATTAGTAATAAGACACAATTTAAGAAGATTATCACCTGACAAACAGAACCCTCCCTGTACTCCATTCCTAAAGAAACCACATGAAAGTGGAAAGCGCCGGGCGGTGGTGGCGCACGCCTTTAATCCCAGCACTCGGGAGGCAGAGCCAGGCGGATCTCTGTGAGTTCGAGGCCAGCCTGGACTACCAAGTGAGTTCCAGGAAAGGCGCAAAGCTACACAGAGAAACCCTGTCTCGAAAAAAAAAAAAAAAGAAAAAAAAAAAAAAAAAAGAAAGTGGAAAGCAAGTGTCTGAGGTGCTAAGTTTTGTCCAGCAACCACCACCCCTCACTACCTCACAAAAAAACATGGCACACTAAATCACAAGGGGTCTTTTCCAGAGTCTATTTTAAATATATACAAAAAGAAAACAAGGCTTTTAAAGAGAGACTATCAAATACAAACCTTTTTTCCCTTTAGAAACAAATGGCTTATACATTAGAGCTAACTCTGAGACATTATAAAACTCTTGCAAAAGAATTTAACTGTACAACAAACTAATGGGGAGGAGTGAGGATGATTCATTTTAATAAAATCAGAACTAGAAAATTCTGATGAGGCAAGAACTACAGTCCGTCCTTTCACTGTGATCAGACTTCTGTTTCTTCCATCTTCAGTTGATCACATGACAGCTTATTAGTAACATAATAATTAAGAAAATCTGGAGAAGCCCTTTGGTAAATGGCAAGCTTATAAAATGATTTGAATTAATAGAATCATTATAAGATTTACATGCAAATTATTTGTAAGCCTGATACTAATCCTGCTGTGCAAATAGGAAATACATTTTTGATGACTTGGTCTCAGAATTAGTGCATGTAGCCTGTAGAAAATGCACAGGAACCTTTTAGTAACTACAAAGATGAAATGCATCTGCTACCAACTTCCAGTTTTCTAAATTACTTTTCCTGTGTTTTTTCTATAGTCAAAAAAAATGGGCTTTTCTCAGTTTTGTTTTCTTGAGACAGGTATCACTGTAACTCTGGCTGGCCTCCAACTCAATAAGTAGACCAGGCTAGACTCAAGCTTCTTGCCTCTGCCTCCTAAGGTCAGGATATAGACATGTGCTACTGCCTGGCATTACCAAGTTTTTAGGGGTTTTTGTGTGTGCTGGGGATTAAACCTGAGCATTGTGCCTGCTAAGCAAGCATTCACTGAGCTATAGCCCTAGTCCTTAAAAAGTTACTAAATTATTACTAATAATTTAGCTAAATTATGAGGCTAGTCTAATACTGTCAGATTATTAGTTGCCCTAGTAAAAAGCTGGTATTGCTTAGGCATGGTATCAGGTACCTGTAATACTAATAGTTGGTGGGTAGAGGCAGGAGGATCAAGAGCTCAAAGCTAGCCTTAATTAAGTACATAGTGAGATCAAGGCCAGCCAGAGCTTCATGAGACTGCCAAGAAACAATAAAATAAAAAGTATTTACTGCAGAATTAGATGTGGTGTAGGTGTAGAGGAACCACACTGGCAATATCAGCTATCAAAATTAAACCAGGGTACTCTCTTTCTAAGCCTTTTCTTCAGCTGTATTGTGGAGATTGATCATTTCATTTTGGGCTTTTAGGTGTAGCTCAAATAGCAAAGCCAGCATCCCAAACATTTATGTATTCAAAACCTGCATTTAAGTTCCACTTCAAACAACCTGGAGTCAGGTCATAGCAAATTCACCAAAACCTTCACACATAAGTGCCAGCCATTTCAGTTCAGAAGCATATAATCCACACCGTATGTGTTTTCCTCAAATCCCATCATTTATGAACTAGCCAGATTTAAGTTGGAATTTGTTTCCTTCACTGACCTTGTGGCTTTGCTTCCTTACAGAGCCTTATTTCTCCATTCAAATTTCAATGTAAAACTTGACTCCAATTTCCATTTTATATTCACTCAAGCATAATTTACTCAAACACCTAGCTCCTCCAGAAATTAATAAACTGTCAGCCTCATCGATGAATGATTAAATCTTGATGATTATGAATATATCCCAAGAACTAGACAAGCAACTGGCAGGTGATAGTCACTGAATATGTATTTGCTAGCAGAAGTGGAAGCAGTTCAGCTATCACATTATTTCACATTCCACAAACCAGCTTAGTCAATTAACTCTCTAAAATTATATTTTCAGTTTTCCAACAGATAAAGATTGAAAACTTGGACATACTGACATTTCCATGCAGGAAAAATTCATGTTGAGACAATATAAACTTCACAGAAAAATTGTTTTTTCATAGGTTATTGTTTTTATGTTCATTTTCTTACCTACAGTCTGACTTGTTTCTACCCCCAACTTAGTACTTATTTAGATTTTACTTAAGAATACAGATTATAACCTAAATAGTCAGTGATTTTCCAGCTCTGTTCTTAATCCAAACTCACTGAACTGAAATAGTAATTGTCTGCAGCACTGCATTTACACTTTACTAATGTATTTCATCATAACATACATTTTTTTCATGTACCACCACCCTAAGTCACATTACCCTGCAATAACTGGCCTCAGCACTGCATTATGGTTGAACTGGTATCCCCTTTGCTTCTCTATACATAAGGTATTGTCATACTGTCAAAAAGGTATTGTCATACTAGAAAACACAAGTTATTAGAAGGGATAGTTCCAACTTTCTATTTCAAAGCCAACAATTTCCCTGACTTCCCAGCCACTCTCCCAACATGGATATATATCTGAAATGTTTAATTAGAAAAACTATCCAAACACAGGTCAATTTTATATAAAATATTTAATTTTTAAAACACAGGCTATTCATGTCACATAAATAGTTCCAATTTTAGGTTAGCTGCTTATGG
The DNA here is from genome assembly GCF_007827085.1 of Peromyscus californicus insignis. Classification (NCBI taxonomy): domain Eukaryota; kingdom Metazoa; phylum Chordata; class Mammalia; order Rodentia; family Cricetidae; genus Peromyscus; species Peromyscus californicus. Next base: position 45,237,795 of record NW_026294606.1, on the reverse strand, counting down.
CCAGCAGAAATACGTGTGACGAGTAAGAATAATTTAGATACTTTCCCTTATAGTAAAGTCAGAGGCTCTAATACCATATTAAAATTTCAGAGACTTGAATACTCTATTTTGCTAAATTTCAAAACATTTCTTCACTTCCTCTAATGTTTTATTAATTTGTTAGTACTCAATATTCAAATAAAGGCAAAATATTTTTTCTTCCATTAATTTTGTTACATCAACAAAAATACCACCAAAAATAAAATGGTCAACTGAAAACTCATTTTATAGGCATAAAGTAAAAATTATCTTCTTTAACATATTCTTACTGGTTCCTGAATCATGTTTTTAAATGCAGGGTCACAAAACAGATAAAGGGCACGAGGTTAAACTGGCTTTTTGTAACAATTTTTCCTATTTAAGATTCCAATTAAAAATGTAGAACAGTGAAAATTGTCAATTGGCACACTCAGTTTCTCAGAGTTTCTAAGTCTATTAGTGATGAGGGAGATGCTGGTTATTTACCTTTGGTTCCTTTCCAGAAATAGAATTTTGTGTTTGTGTGTGAATGTAAAACAGTGAGACTTGACAACATTAGTTATTCTTTCTCGGTTGATTTTAATAGAAGAAAAAATATGAAACGACCTAATAGCACTGCTCTAATCTGGCAGAAGTTACAGTAAATTTCACAAAATTGAAAGGAAGAGGGAAGGTTTTTCTCTCAGTTTTCTTTTTGCTATACTAAATTAAATCTAGGACATGTTTCTACTTAAGTTGACTTTTAAAAACAATTACATAACTTAAACTACGGTGTTTGCCACCCTCCTTCTGTGAAGTTTAATACATTTATTATGTGAATCATTATTACATACTCACTTCAAAAATCCTATCCTCCACGTAGAAACTAGGTCAGTATGGCAGCCCGAAAGAAAAGAGTACTCTAAAATTCTCATTCAGCTATTATTTTCAACCACTGAAGTGATTTAAAAAAAAAAAAAAAAATAGTACTTCCCAGAAGTAACAAAAGGTACTGAGTTCTCCCTTTCTTTTCTCTTACACCCCTACCAAGAGAAGGTAACAGTGAAAGTTAACACAGCCAAAAGACAGGCAGAAAAAGACATGTGACAGGCAGAGGGAATGGACCTAACAGAACTGGCCAGGCGACTCCTAAAAACTGAGAGCTTCCTGCCTCTTCAACACAATGCAGACTCCCTTTAAAGACAAGTGGGTGTACAGGCTAACTTCATCCTCAGTCCTTAAGCTTAGCAGTTAAGGCACTTACTCAACCCCTCCCACCCTACCCATAGTTTTCATATAAAAACCACTATTTCATTTGAATGAATTTTGCTGGGTTATGGTAACCTGAAAAACAAAACAAAAATAATGTTGACCATTTTTTTATATAAAACTGTTGCATCAAGAGAAAGGTTGTGTTTTATTTTCTGAAATGAGCACAAAGTACACCTTTCACAATAACACTGAAAGCAGGTGCAAAGACTGACAGTGACCTTTGACTAAAGGTAGCTTCATAAAAAGAAAATACCAAATAAATCAGTGCCCTTTCTGATTGTTGTAAAACTGGAAGGGTGAGGGAAGGGGTTGGTTGTTACATAAAAGTTGGTCCAAACTTACAAAAAAAAAGCACAAGTGTGCATAGTTCAGAAGATCTGCAAAGGGCCATAAAAACATTACGTCCCTAATGTTAGCATCCACTTAAAACTGCAAGAATACAAAAGAAAACTGTTAACTAAAATCTGTGACGATGTACAATCAATAGAGCTAGTTTTAAGAACAGCATGAATTTAAGCAAAGGTTTTTTTTGTTTGTTTTGTTTTTTCACTATTGTATGCAAGACCCTTTTCCACATAAAAATAAAGCTGTTGTTGAATTAATATTATTCAAGTCTCTTGGATTGCTGCCTGAAATTGCAGCTAGAAAAGTCTTTCCAGATAAAAATGATGTGCCTGAGGAAAAACAGATACTCAGTATGGTAACCCTCTGCCTCGACCTCTGCCAGCTGATGTGCTAATGTGTCCTCTGTATCCTTGTGAGTATCCAGGTCCTTGGGCAGGAGAAGTCCAGGTCTGCCCATGCATAAGACTAGGGCCACCTGGATTATCCTGTAAGTTACCACCATAGTTATAGTTGTGCATCTTTGCTGGCAAGGGATGAGTACTCTCTGGCCCTGTGGAAGGGTCGTTGCTGTTTGTGAGGACTGCGATAGGACCATGGCTATATTCAAATCTATGGTCCTTGTCTCCACTAAACAACATGGGACCAGCATTGAGGTAAATGTCTCCATATCCAGCTACTGAACTGGGAAATGACTCAGAAAAGGCAGAAGCTTGAGGTGGACCACCAGTGTGAGATGAAGCAGTACTGTAGTTCTCCAAGGACTGAATATCTGAGTTTCCAATGAAACTACGTGGTTCCAATGGTGCGGCAGCAGAGCTACTTCCTAGACCATCACTGCTAACATAAGGAGCGGCAGAGAAAGAAGATCCAAAGTTGTCCTTATAGTCTGAAGTGGGCACATACGTGTCTCCTGTGGGATAATCAATACCACCTTCTCTTTTGGGATCATCCTGGGGCTGGTGTTGAGCAAGCAGCTGTAAGAGGGCTGCTTTCACTCCAGCATGAGGGTCAGTTAGTGAAGAACTAGTGGTGGGTACATGCTGGTTTTCTGTCCGATAATCCAGGTCCTCCTCAGTAACTGGTGGTGGTTCAGGAGGTTCAGGAGGTCGTTGATCAGGAGGCAGAATCCGAGGCCGGTCTGGTTCTGGTGTCAGCTCCAATATTCTCCTGTCCTGGTGTTGGATGAGGTCATCTTGCCCTAAGTGAAACAAAACCAAGAAGAGTCAAAAGCTACTATGGAAAATGAAATACTCAAAATAAGTGGTCCCAAGAATGATCAGACATCCCATCTCTGACAAATGTCAAATGCAAAAGACGACCTCACAAGTGCACATGTTGCCCACCACCACTTAAACACGAGGTCACCAAAAAAATACACTACTCGGTTTTTCAAAGGTACTCCACATGTTCATACTTAATGCTTGAGGAGTAAGTTACTACACATACAAATACTTATCCTTTTGGGTCAAACATCCTTTTGTATTCAGAACAAAGGGTTATTGGAAAGTTACCTTAGAAAAAAATCTATAGTATTCATAATGAATAATATGGACAACCTGCTAAACAATATGCTCCAAAAAGTAAACAGAGTAGGTCACTTGCTATCTGTCCTTATAAATGTCAGAGAACGCCACAGATATCAACAACTATTAGCAAACCACTCACCAGATCCCGGAGTGCTAGGTTCTGGAGGTGGCCTGAGTTGTAAAGGAGCTTCATGTCCCGATCCATTTTCCCTCTCTTCTAGCATGACATCTTTCTGTTTTGACTGTTGAGCCTTTATTAACTGAGTCAAGAGAACTGCAAATGCACTCTGCACAGCAGCTTGGGCGGCATCAGTTTCCACTTTAGGCTGGATGGTCTGTGAAGGCTGAATTCCTCCCAATGACTTTGAAGACTCCTGTTGTGGTGTTGATGGATCTGTCTGTTTTTCACCTGTTGCCAAAATTCCAGCAGGAAGGTTTATTTTATTTAGCTGCTGTTGAGTCTCAGAGTTTACCTTAATGTTCAACACTTGGACAAAATCAGCCATATTAACACTTGATTTAGATTGTAGTAGGTTTAGAAGAATTGCCAATTCACTGTGGTTTAACGGCTGTCCAGGGCCTGTTATTACTAAAGACAAAATGTATTAATTAGAACTGCCATAATTCATAGATTTCCCAACCCCCACAATGTCTTCATTACACAGCATTAAAATGACATCTGAGGCAGGGCGTTCAGAAACAATTTGAGAAGGGTACTTCAGTCTATTCATCACTACAGTCTATTTTGGGTATTCCCCATTATAAGTATATGTTTCAAAAGAGAAATTAAGACTACCACCAGACCACATGCACAGACTGAACCAAGAACTATCACCTTGTGGGTTAGAAATGACAACTGTTAACAATGTCAGGTACTTTCTAAGCATTTTGTAGTCTTTATCCCTCACAGCTACTTTATAAAGCAAGATCTATTATCAGCCTAAAAGAGTGGGTAATTTGCCAAAGGTCCTGGATTCTGAAATGTAATTCTGAATAGTCTCTGAATTCTTTATTATGCTATACCACTTCTCTAAAGTGAAGTTAACTTTGTAGATATTGAAACTAGAATATTTTACTGACCATGAGAAAAATCTCTGTATTTTTAAAAATAATTTATTTATTTTTATTTTATGAGCATTGGTGTTTTACATGCATGTATGTCAATGTGGGTGTCAGATCCCCTGGAACCAGAGATACAGACAGTTATGAGCTGCCATGTGCGTGCTGGGAATTGAACCTGTGTTCTCTGGAAGAACAGCCATTACTCTTAACCTCTGAGCCATCTCTCCAGCCCCTAAATCTTTGTATTTTTATTCAAACTACTTTTTTTAAAGTTAGGCCATTTGGGGTTAGAATGGCCTACACAAACATGCATGTTGCATATTAATTCATTACCAGCAATACACATTTAGTCAATTTTCTTTATCCAATATTCAGTCTAGAACTGGCAGATTCCTGGGTTATTGAGGGAAACCTAGATTTCATTTTATAAAAGCTGTCAACTAGCCAAGCATGGTGGCATACATCTTTAATCCCAGCCTGTGGGAGGCAGAAATGGGTGGAACTTTGTGAGTCTAAGGCCAACCTGGTTACAAAGAAAATTCCACGATAGCCAGGGCTACACAATGAAACCCTACCGATAAATACGTACATAAAGTGAATAAATGGATGAATGAAATAACTTAGTATAAAGTATCCTTTTAAACAACAGGTTCCAATCTTTTAAAATACAGCTTCTTAGCAAGGATGACATAAAAACATCGATCAATAGGATAAAGAACTTCTATTGCAGTTTTGGCTGTCTGCCTATATTTTCTATGCCTTAAGCATCCATAGAAATTAAATACTGAACCTCACAGACTATTAATGAATGGTATACTGAGTCCTAAACTAGGAAAAAAGGAAAAAGAAATCTGACCAATCATCACAAATACATGTCTTGAGACTGCTTAACTCCGCAGTGTGAGTAGCAATGAAACCTTTGTGCTAGCACAAACAATAAAGGGATGCCAAGCTTACCAAAGAAGCCACAGTGTTCACCTTTTTGCCATAATGTTTTAGCAGTAGAAAAAACACATTCAACACAGGCCATGTAGCAATGTGAACAAAACAAGCCACAAAAGCATTACTGACCAGGTGCTACACTTGAGTTGCTTTGAGATTTCAATTGTGCAGGTGGTAGCACACCTTGGGGTGTGTTAGTTCTGCTGTCATCTAAGCCCAGAGACAGGTCCTTTCTGGGGGCTTTGATTGTGGAAAGATCATCAGTCATGCCCATCTGTTTCTGTCTTCTTCGCTTTTTACTCCATAATTCATGACAATCTTGCCACAAAGGAAGGCTGAAAAAGATAGATGAATACTAAATCACAAATGCCATAACAAGAAATGCTAATGTTACAATGTACCACTAAAGCCATACCCTCCCGCAAACCATTCTGGAAGACTTCATACATACATACACACATTTAGTAAAATTCCATCATACTTTGTGGTTTTAACTTTAATAATGGACTAATTATTTTTCTTTTTATTTGTCCTAATTTTTTACTGTTTAAAAATTTTATTCATGCATATAATGTACATCCCACATTCCCTCCCCTCAAGTTTCTTCCCTATCTCCCCTAAACCTCTATTCCCTCTCTCTCTCTTTCTCTCATAACTCACTAAGTCCACTTAGTGCTACCAATATGTGCATGGATAAAGGGCTAACTGCTGGAACAGGGGTAAACTCTAAAGGGGCCACAGCCCTGAAGAAAAAGGTGACTCTTCCTTTCACAATAGCCATTAATTGCCAGTATCTCCTCTGTTGAGAGTGGCCTTCACGACCCACTTCCTCCCTCCACACTGGGATTCTGTCTGGCTTGATCCCATGTGGGCCTAATGCATACAATCACAGCTGATGTGCATTCATACACACAAGTGCCCTGTTGTAGAGATGAACTACTTTTGTCTTCTGAATAATCAAATAATTGTCCATCAAAATTATGAAGAATACATATTAATAAAATCTGGCTATTATCCTTCATACAACTTTTTATAAGCAGTTCTTACAGTACACTGTACACTGACCAGGATTTGAAAAAGGATGCAGAAACACACTATCTGTAGAAGCCAGACATGAATAAAAGGAGAGGAGAGCCTAGAGCATCAGATTCGTACAGAACTTTGTAGTAAAACCTCTTCCCTTTTTAGTCACGTAGTTCCTACCATTACCAACTGCGTTGAAAAGAAACTGATTCTGCAGATGAGTCTCAAGAATGGGTAATTCAGACACAGAGAAGCTCATTACTCATCAACAGAGGTCCATGTGATTAGGAACTGCCAAAATCATCCCTAATTCTAGAATAAGTTTTCATCTTCATATAATTCTATAACACTGAACACTAGAAAACTTGTTCTTAAAGAAAAACAAATACTTGATGTACAAATTCTTTTTATCCCAGTTATAAAGCCCATGGAAACTTACTATTACTTTTCTCTAGCTTAAAGGTGAGAAAACTAAGGCTTGGAAAGGTTAATAAACTTGCCCAGAATATCTAGATTCTTTTAAGCAATGCCATCTAGTGGTATACACCTGCTGTTCTCAACTTGATGTGTATCTCCAGAGGTACACGACGTTTTTCCAGGAGTGTACCTGAGGCTACTAAAGGGACTTCATTTCCACATGTACTCTTTTCAGACTGAGCTAGAAGAATGCCCTGAATGCTCAAGCAAATTCTTCCACAATTACTTTCTCATATTATAAAATAAAGGCATATGCAACAGAATGGTTGAATCTTAGCAATATAATATTAATAAAAATGTCATTTCCACAGGATTACAAAACAGCATGACACCTTTGTATAAAATGAAAAACAACTACATTTTTAAATGTAATTTTTTTATGAATACATACAGATGGCAACAGAAAGTATATACAAGAATAAGGAAACAGGAATGATGGTTACCTCAGGAAGAAGAGGGCAAGGGAACACGTGGGTAGGAGGAGGGGTTATGATATGATTAAAGTGGGTTATTTTCAAGGTTCTAGCTTTTGCTTGGTAGGCTCATGGCTGCTTATTAACATTTAAAATAACTAATTAAAGTAACTAAAATAAATAAAAGAGAGCCATGCATGGACCAATGATGAGTGACACAAGGATCATGATTAAACCAAGTCTGTGCACCTGAGGTCTGAAAACAAAACGAAGGCATACCTCTCAGCCATCTTACTATGGTGCATTGCCTCAGCGTGCAAAAACCTCCTGGATAACAAACAAAGGGACAATTGGAAAGGTTGACACTGGGAAGCTTTAAGGCATCAAAAACCCTCTAAAAGACTTTCCTTTCTGGGAATGTGTTTGTGTTTTATGATGTGTGCTTTAGCCTCTGTTGGGATGCTGACTTCAAATACACTATACTACTACAGATTAGGGTAAATAAAATCATTATATCTCCTCCATTCTGACAGCCAAGAAATATCATACTCTTGTGGAAAAGCAAAGAAATCCAGGAAAAGGATTTGTTTGTTCCCTCCCACAACTTAGAGATAAGAGATTCATTATGAATTACCTTAACACTCACCTCTATGAAATATAAACATAACCTTACAATAAACTATAATGGAATAGATTAATGACACGGATTCTCTAAACAAATCAGGCATGTTCTCCAGATAACCAAAAGTATGTGCTTCCTTGAAGGTTCAAATGCTGGCTCAGCCACTTATTTGCTATCTTGTCAGGCAAGTTTCTAGACCTCTGTATCTCAGTTTTTCTTTAAAAATGAGATTAACAGTATTCCCTATTTCCTGGGGACAGAAGTAATATGTTAATGTTTATCAAAAGGCATCCTTGGACAGAGCCTCTCACACAGTATGCGCTATATTTGTGATTGATATCACTGATCATCAATCAGTTGTATTAAAGTAGTTTATCAAGACATACCATGAAATTATTTTAATTATAGATCATCATATTATTGTGCAAGCATTTAATGCTTTTTGTATTGTTAATAAGGTATAGTCTAGCAGTCATTTAATTCACTTTCGTTACATAGTTATATGTATCTTTTTGGTTTTTTTGTTTTTCGAGACAGGGTTTCCTCTGTGTAACAGCTGTGGCTGTGAGGAACATGCTTTGTAGACCAGGCTGGCCTCGAACTCACAGAGATCCACCTGCCTCTGCCTCCTGAGTGCTGGAATTAAAGGTGTACGCCACCACAGCCCAACATCAGAAAAGTTGACAGAGCATCCACTACAATTAGTGGAATTATTTCTGATTCAATAGTTTTACTCATTTGAAAAATATTTTTCAATAATTTGATTATTGTTTTAAAAAGTTATCAAAAATACTAGCTATATACTTAGTTTTCAAAGGAATACACCCCTACTTCATAGTTTTTCTTATATGTTATAAAATAGAGGGTGTTACATGTTGTTTACATAACTTTTTATTTACAGATTCAATGCAATTTAAACCTTGGCCTGATTGCTTTAGTGATTTATCTAAGTGCACAAATCATAATAGTTTCACAGAATACCTATCAAGTGTACTGCTATCTTTACTTTTTAATAAAAAAGGACATAAAGTATATGCTGATAAAAATTAAGTTTGAGTTACTGGGCCTTGTTTGACAAAAATTAAAGAGTTTGTAACAAAAACAAAACAAAACATCCACGAGTATATGAAGTCATAGAACAAAACTGGAAGAGCCAGTTAAAAAAAGGAATTAATGACAAATGTCTAAACAAGCTTTCAGGTCATATGATTTCCTTACTCTCAGATCTGCAGGGAGAAAATTTTCAAATGATCTTACTTTTTCTTTTTGTTTGTGTGTGTGTGTGTGTGTGTGTGTGTGTGTGTGTGTGTGTGTGTGTGTCTGTGTGTTTGCCTGCAAATAAGACTGTTGTGTGTGTCTGTGTGTTTGCCTGCAAATAAGTCTGTGCAACATTTATGTACTTGCAGTCCACAAAAAGTCAGAAGAGGGCAATGTTTCCCCTGGAACTAGAGTTTTATATAGTAGTGAGCCAACCACCATTTGGGTGTGGGAACCAAACCCAGACAGATTCTCTGCAATGAATGATCTCAACCACTGGGCAATTGTTCCAACCCCTGATCTCCTTTTTTTTCCCCATAAAAATTTTTGTTTGTTTGTTTGGGGTTTTTTTGATTTGTTTTGTTTTTTGGTTTTTTTTTTTGTTTTTTTTTGGGGGGGTTTTGTTTTTTTGTTTTTTGTTTTTGTTTTTTTTCGAGACAGGGTTTTCTCTGTGTGACCACTCTGGCTGCCCTAGAACTTGCTCTGTAGACCAGGCTGGCCTTGAACTCATAGAGATCCACATGCTTCTGCCTCCTGAGTACTGGGATCAAAGGTGTGCACTACCATTACCAGCAATTGAAAAAAGCTTTTAATGCTTATTGTAGGAGTTTAAAGACAGTGATATAGCTGTGCCCAACACCTTTCAGTGACTGCTTTGCAAGAGCACTCATGAAAATAAAAAGCAAAATATAATTAATGTGAAACTGTGTCTCAGTCTACAGTAAAAAGCACTGATTCAGAGGTATGTAAATTGCTACATGAATTATTTATAGGAAAGATCTCAGCTTGATCACTTCTAGTAGACTGCATTTCTAACAAAATTCACTGATGAATTTAAAACACTGATATATTTACTACAAATGCAGTACCAAATATCACATATTAATATGATAAATTATCATAAGAAATGTTTTTAAATTAAAGTCCATTTATAAATAGCCTGTTTTAAAGAAGTACAATGCCATAATTAATTATTCATACAATTTGGAAGGTCACAATATATAGACCACAATGGATACAAGATTAATGTAACTGCAATACTTAAAAATGTTAATTAAAAATTCACTATTACATCTATTGCGACTTGTAAATTTGATTTCAGAAGTTTATCAACTCCAAATGAGCTTGATACAGTTTTACCAGAATCCTTTCATGTGTATTAACTTATTAGAATTGCACTACCAATAATGGGACAAAAATCACTATACTCCTTTTGAAGTACTCTATCAGGAAACACATTTTACCTTGAAAATATTAATCTAATCTTGATCACAGAAAAGCAATCAAATCCAGATTGTGGGATGTTTTACCAAACAGCTACCTTAGGTTCTTGTTAGGACCGAAGATGTAGTTTACTGGCAGCACTTGCCTGGCATGTGAAGCCCTGAATTTATGTCCACTAAAAAAAAGAAGTCAGTGTCATCAAAACCCTCTGAGTGACAAAAAAGTGAAGAGATATGCTAAGGAAACACAGTATGTGAGTTCTGAACAAATCATTCAACCCTGACTCCATAGAAACTTCGTACGAAAAAGAAAAAGTTATAGGGCCATTGGAGAAACTTTAATATGCATTATTAATTTTTTATGCTTTATAATAGTAGTATGTAAAGTTCTGGTTTTTACAGATTCATGCAAAAACTCAATATTCAACTACTTCAGAAAAAAATTATAAAATAACAAAGCAAATGTGTCCACACATCAATAATTAGTGAATTTGTATGAAGGATATATAAATGCTCATTTTCCTATTCTACTTTTCTGTAGAGGTGAAAACTCAAAATCAAAAGTTAAAAGAAAAAAAAAACTTTGATAGGCTACTAAAATCAAGTCACTTGCATACTACTGATACATTCTAAATACGCAAAAGAACAATAAATACTAAACACTTAGTTCAACAGTGTCTGATCTAGGTGTGGTGGTGCACACCTATAATCCTAGCACTCAAGAGGCAGAGACAGGAGGATCTTGAGTTCAATGTCAGCCTGTACTATACAACCAAACTCTGAGTCAAAGAAAAAAAACAGTAAAAAATAAAAACGGAAAATCTAGTGAATGACTCAGTTTTTCTGCATGTCAGATGAGTTACTTTTTAACTTTCAAACTATACCATGGGTCATTTATAATATAGTTCAATAAAACCATAATGAAGTTTATCATGACAAGCTCTGTGGAAATAAACTCCATATAACTGGTAAGTGGAAGAGCCAGGATTTGAACTCTAAAGCCCATGCTTATTCATTTAAAATATGAATTTTATTACACAAAAATATTTTATTGGAGACAGGCTTGCTTTTAATGCTGCTGATCACATTGACAATTACCAAAGAAATACCTAAAAAACTTTAGACCCTACCATAGAGAAGCAAATGGACTGCCTTCTTCCCAACCAATCCTAGAGAAATTACAGAAGCTGTAAGGAGACTCAAGAAACTAGCTATTCCAATTTCTCAAATTATGCATTTTCTCTCCATGATCTGACTCATTGCAAACATGCTTCAGATACTAACATTCTTTTAGGTAATCATAAGGATTTTCTATTGTACAGGATATGTCATAGAATATTTCCAGAACTTCTCTTTCTTATTAAACTGACTTCAGTTTGAGAGCTGGCACCACCCTTTACCATATTTGTATTCTTGGGCAAGTTTTTTAACCTCTTTGAGCCTGCTTCCTCCTCTGTTAAGCAGTGGTAATAATAATAATAATACCTACCTTAGAGGATTGTAAAAAAAAAAGCTTAGCATAGCACTCAAAGCTTTGGCTAAAGCAGGACGACTGGAAGCTAGGGTCCTGATGTATGTACTCCACCACAGTGGGGGTTCTTATTCTTAGAGGTGAAACATAACACTATCCTATACCAGCTAAAGAAATGTTAAGGGCTATTTTTGCTGTTCTATGGTAAACTCAACAGTAAACAAGCACCTGCATTATTGATGTGCAAATTATGTACTTTTCTGATGTTTTACTTAGGCATGGAATATCTTCTGATCATGACAACTAATTAACAAAGTTTTTTTCAAAGCTGTCCAGATTCTGCAAAAATAAAATCTAAAATAAAAGAAAGTCACTTACTCTGGTGGAGGCATTTTGGAGGGTTCCACATCCCGTAGGAACTCACACTGAAGAGCCTGCTCAGCAGTGCACCGCTTACTGGGATCCAAGGCAAGCATATAATCAAATAAGTCGAGCGCAGCTGCAGGGATACTAGCACCAGAGGACACAAAAGTCAAGCACTGTCTTCACACAAGCCCTGTGCTTCTGTGAGCACTTATTTTAAAGAAAAGTATTTGGTATCAAATTTGAAAATTAATTTATAATTATATTTTAAATACCAACTGCTTTATTCTAATCACCTGTATCTTTAAAATTCCCTTTACTTTGTTATTAACTAATAAATTCTTGTTATAATTTGTAGAATACTATAACAAATAGGTAACTGCAAGTGATGAATATTTAAAAGCTAATTTAATAATCATTTGGAAGTATTAATGAAATATTGATTAAATAGTGTTCGCAGTAGTTTGTGCAAGTAACTCAATTTTCTTTTCAAGAACTATTGTTATTTTTATACAATTCTGGACTGTTTAGCAAACAGCATCTTTTATTATTCTATGAGCAATCCACTGTCATAAATTAAAAACTGAATAGCTAAGTAAAATAAAAACTTAAGCTCAAGGCTGTTTCAAAAAAATTTACAACACAATTATTAACTATTTTTTTTATGTAAACAAATAAAGCCTAATGGGCCAGTTACTGCCTCTATGAGGTGAAAGGCCTTTATATACAGCAAAGAGAAATGCACAAGACAAAGCCCTAGAAGAGCTGCAGCTGGGCGCTGGGGGCACACACCTTTAATCCCAGTACTTGGGAGGCAGAGCCAGTCGGATCCCTATGAGTTCGAGGCCAGCCTGTTCTACAGAGCGAGATCCAGGACAGGCACCAAAACTACACAGAGAAACACTGTCTCAAAAAACAAAACAAAAAGCTGCAATATGTCTGTCTCAGGTCATAATGACATTTCTAATTCATAAGAAATGACTTTCTGAGTTGTGTATGCTAAGGTACACCCATATTCTCAGCACCTGAGAGGCAGTCCAGATCAAGAGTTCAAGGTCATCCTCAGCTACATAGACAATTCAAGGCCAGCTTGTGAAACTCTGCCTCAAATATCAACCGAAGACAAACCCAAACATCAAAGTGACTTCAAAATAAACAATCAATACAATATGGATATTTAAGCATCCCTTTCTTACAAAACAAATTCTTCTCTTAACTTTCGCCGATATTGCTTCTTTGGTTTCATGGTGTTGAAATATGGCAGTTTGATTACATCAGGCCACACTGCAGGACATGGACTCCCACATATACGGCTAAACAATAGAAAAAAAGGGGAGGGGATTTTATCATTACAAACTATAAACAAAAACAAATAAAACTGTTAAATCAACTAGTTGTTTTATTAGAAGTTTAAATACTTTAGTCTTCACGATTTAATTTGAAAATCCCCAAATTTTCCACAAATACATTTAATCTGCTAAAGGGCATTCCTATTATAAAATGTTAAAACATAGGTGATGTTTAAAATATACTGCCTATGTATTACAAATTAAGGAAATGAATTTAGTATATGTCTTACTATGGTTTCAGGGTATTGGCATGGTCTCCTCTCATAAACGTAAGGTAAGTTGGCCTGGTATTAACAGCAGAATAAGACTTCCTACCCAACCCCAATAACTATCTCTAGATGCAAACAAGAGCACCCTGAAGGTAGGAATCTTGAGATAAACAGTTCTGCAGTTTCAGCAGTGCCACTGGTCATGAGTATTTATATACTTTGACTGCTCTACTCATTGACTACCTTGAAATTCCTCAATAGTTTCGTGTAAACATATAAGTAATCACATTGGGGAAATAGGCTTTAGTATATAAAATCACAATATATGTTTATCATTAGAAAACTGTCAATAAGGCTTCACACATTAAGAAAAAATGTGGGTCCATCACTGCCACCATTAATGCCTTATTTCCTGTGCACTCTAGTCTCTTCTGCTTAAAACAGCTTTCAAAACCTCCTTAAACTTCTCTTAGGAAATGTTGGACTCCCAGAGAATGGGCTCTGACAGGATCCCAAAAGGGCACAGCCTCACTCGTGTAAAGCTGATCCCCTCTCAGAATGCATCTTTTCCCACACACTGTTCCTTCTTTTCTGCACCTGTATTTCTTCCTCGATTCTAAGCATCTGTACCCTCTTCACAGTCAGTCTACCGCACAAGGTCTTCTCTTCCCAAAGGCTATGCAGAATGGAGGTCCTTCCACACGTTATTTGTTTCTTTAGTACTTGTCTCATCCTTTGGGTTCTGATTTACACACCTAGCTGTTTCTCTTGGTTCCAGGCACTCTAATGCACATTACTAACATGGAGTATACTGGAATAGAGAGATGAAGGGCACTTTCAACTGCTGATATTAAAGAAAATTTAAGTGAGAAAAGATGAGTATTTTTGGTTACAGTTCCAAGGATAAACCACAGCAAGGTGGGAGTATGAGAAGTGTGTTACAGGCAGAGAATAAACACCTACCTATTAACACTCACACAAACATAAGCTAAAGAGTTTCAATTGTTTTCTGATATGCACTCTTGGAAAGTAAGTACTAGAGTCAACAACAGCACACAAGACACTAGAATCTTGATGTTTTAAACTTAAAAGCTTTGCATTTCCATACTAGGAATAATCTATTTCCCTCAGTTTTATGTGTTTTTTGCAAAAACTTGTGTTTCCTATTGACAGTTTTAATTTTTTTTTTCTTTTTTGAATGTTTTTAGCCCATTGTATCTTCTAAGGAGTTAACCTGGAAATATACAGGAAAGGGTCAAAATTGAAGCTTTACAGATTTACAACACACACACACACACACACACACAATTGAAGCTTTACAGATTTACACCCCCCCCCCCCACACACACACAGTGTTACATTATTTAGCAATTCTCAGACAGTGCTAAAATACTGATGATGGCACATTATAAGGCAATTTTGATCTCTAGTTTTAATAGGAATGCTCTGAATTTAATCTCTTGGGAAGCTGATGAATTCTGGTTTAAGAAACACAGAATAAACATTGAAATATATTCACAAACATAAACAAAAATTCCCACCTATCTACTATAAAGGCGGCATTTCTTGAGTCAGCTGTGGTGGTACACATTTTTTTATCCCAGTACTTGAGAGGCAGAGGCAGGTAGATCTGTTCTGTGAGTACGGACAGCCTGGTTTACTTAAGCTCCAGCCAGTGCTAAAGAGTAAGTCCCCACACTGTGTGTGTGTGTGTGTGTGTGTGTGTGTGTTTTCATTTACTTCTCTTTAGGTTTTAATTTTTGTGGCTTTTAAAATTTTAGTTTGTCAGTCTGAATTTTAGAAGCTCTATAGTTCTCACTACCTGTATTTCTTTTCCTAGAATTATAAGGCTACAAATTACATTAAAAGATTTTCTAATGTGCATTCATCCTTACATTCAAAGGAAGATTATTACTCAAGCTTAATAAAGGGACTATTACATTGTAACAGTTTATAATGGTTTATTTTCCACTTGTTATTTTTAATGTTTTGCAAAAGTATGTATATGGCATCTATGTATAACAGCAGTTCTCAAAACCACAAAAAAGGGTGAACCTTTGTCTGTGTCCACATAGAAATAAATTTGTCCCCCACTCACCCGATTTTGCTGCCACCAGTATTTTCCACTCTTTATCACTTCTGTCTCTAGTGCAGACCTAACTATCTGCCTAAAATACTTACATACATAATGTGAAAATACCTGTATATTATCTTTTATTTATTTTAAATTTATTACTATTGCAGATTGAAACCAGAGTGTTTCACGTTGGGTAAGGTGTTTTACCACTGAGCTACATCCCCAGCTTAACTTTCTTGAACAAAGCAAATCATCAATAAATCAGTCATTGCAATGTAAGTCTTTAAAGCAGATTTTAATTAGTATTTCCACTTGATTGGTTTTTCATATTTGATCTGGACACCAACACTTCAGCACACACTCAGCCTCTGACTGAAGAAATAGTCACGTATGATGGCAGATAAAGTGAGACAAGGAGCTCATTCCCTATGCCCCTAGGTATGTTATCAGTTCTGTTTCTAACTGTGAAGAGCCCAAATTACAGCATCACACAACTCACTCACATCAGTCACAGGACAGGTATCTGTATCGTCTACAGAACTCAAAAGCCCACACCCTTTCAGTATACTTTTGCTGTATGAGATGCTCACACTTCTTTCTAAGAGAATTTAGTTTGTTGAATTTTCTTTTTAAAATAATGTTATAGAATCAAATCTTGAGCAACTTTTATAAATACTTAACATCAGAATCAAACATGATGAAATACATAAACTAGAAAGTAAAACTTTCTTCCTTAGCATTCTCACTAGTCCATACTCAGGTAACAATTACTGGCGCCTCTGATGTGTTTTATCTAAAGGGGATCAAACTGTGAAACTGCTCTTAGGCTGCTTTTCTACATTCTCGGCCTACCACTTCCCTTTTCAACTCTTAAGTATGCACTGAGTAGATGGACTGAGCTGTTCTGCTCCTGATCATTCACTCACTCAGTCGTGGGGTCTTTAATTACTTTGTTGAACTTCATTTAGATGTCTACCCAAATGTTATGTTTCTTGAGTTTTTTGTTTTTTTTTTTCCCGAGACAGGGTTTCTCTGTGTAGCTTTGAAGCCTTTCCTGGAACTCACTCTGTAGCCCACTCTGGCCTCAAACTCACAGAGATCTGCCTGCCTCTGCCTCCCGAGCGCTGGGATTAAAGGCGTGCGCCACCACTGCCTGGAGAGGGTTTTTTTTGGTGTTTTGTTTTGTGTGTGTGTGTGTGTGTGTGTGTGTGTGTGTGTGTGTGTGTGTTTAACTGTGTATTTATAGAACCTCTCATAATTTCCTACACCCTTTTACTTTACCAATTAGTTTTGTCTGTGCCCACCCAGAACCAGAAAATAGAAATTTGGGGATTTCTCTCCCGTGGACCCCAAGGCACTCTCAGTATGTAGTAATGCCTGCCATACAAGCATCCTATCAACAAGCATTGTTCATGCTGGGCAGAGTTGTTACATGTCCATAATCCCAGCATTTGGGAAGCAGTAAGATTATCAGAAGCTTGGGGCCAACCTGGTCTACAAAGTGATTCTAAGCCTAGCTGGGGTGAGATAGTAAGGCTATTTAATTGTCTCAAAAAATTAAAAAAAAAAAAAAAAGCCAAATTACTCTAATTTGCTGTCCTCTATATTACAGTCTATTACCTACACACATTAACTTCTTTACTTTTTAGAGTTCTCATGTAATTCCATTGATTCATCCATATATATATATATATACCCAAGCAGTTTCGTTACTGTAATTTGGTTTTTAAAAGCTATGTTAAGTTCTCCTATTCTTAATAAAGTCCTCTGATTCCTTTCTTCTTATTGCCCCCAACTCCATTCCTAATTATTTGTACATTTATCCTTCCACAGATAGAAAAAATAAAAGCAAAAACAACCAAGTGTTCAGTGC
Source organism: Peromyscus californicus insignis (assembly GCF_007827085.1). Lineage (NCBI taxonomy): Eukaryota > Metazoa > Chordata > Mammalia > Rodentia > Cricetidae > Peromyscus > Peromyscus californicus. Next base: position 45,220,294 of record NW_026294606.1, on the reverse strand, counting down.
GAAAACCCATGTTTGGAAATTCTGGTTATTTATTGTAAGGTAAGACAAAATGGGACTGGACAGATGGCTCGGCAGTTAAGTGCATGTACTGCTCCTACAGAAGATCAGGTGTTCCAACACCCTCTTCTGGACTCCTCAGATGCTGCATGCATGTGATGTACACTCACCCATATAAAATTTTTAAAAATGTTTTAGCTTTTTTCAAGTTAGAGTTTCACCATGTAATTCTGGCTGTCCCTGAAGCTCATTACATAGACTAGACTGGCCTCGAACCCAGAGATCTGCTTACTTCTACCTCCTGAGTGCTAGGATTAAAGGTATATGCCATTACACCCAGCTGAGAGAGAGAGAGAGAGAGAGAGAGAGAAAATATAAAATGGGGATGGAGAGATGGCTCAAGGGTTTAAGAGCATATGCTGCTCTTGCAGAGGACCCCACATCTGGTGGCTCACAATGACCTGTAACTCTAGTGCTAAAGTACCTGACACCTTTGGCCACGTGGAGCACCTACACACATCCACAAACCCACATACTTAAAAATAATAAAAACAAACAACATTTAAGAAAGGATAAACTGCCATTTTAAAAAGCCCTTTAAAGCCTACTAATAAAAAATAAACTATGCCCCTCCAGCAGCCTTTTAAAAACTATTTTAATTATGTATATTGTATGGATCTGTATATAAATCTGTATGCACAAATATGATGGCCTGTGGAAGTCAGAAGAGGGTATCATATCCCCTGAGCTGTAATTACAGGCAATTGTTAGCTGCCTGACGTGGGTGCTAGGCAAGAGCAGCAAATGCTCTTAACCAGAGTCATCTCTCCAGATCCTTCTCCAACAGTTTTTAAACTCTTAAAATTTTAAGAACATTATAGTTTTTCAATAATCCAGACACACACACACACACACACACACACACACACACACACACACACACACAGGCAATTTTATTAGAGGCATATCCTTCTTCCCCACTGTATTTTCTAGTTGGTACACATTTTTAAAAGCTACTGTTTTCTTTATACGTAAGTACATGATGACAAACATATCTTAATATGAGTCTTTTGTCATTTTAATCAACCATTTTGTTCTTGGATATTTTAGGCGATTACTAGAAGGCAATTTTTCTTTTTTTTTTCTCTCCAATATTTTATCATTAAACATTATTCCGGCTATTAGTGGTATTTTTTTTTACTGCATTTAATACTCATTTATACATAAAGACCTTATATATACCCCCAGCAAATACTTATTCAAAGCTATTAAACAGATTACTTCATATCTATTAAAAAGACAAATTACAGTAAAAACATTTTTCCTAATACTTCCTTGTATTCTTGGGATGAACCTTATTTATGTTAATTAATGTTATGAAATTTAACATTTTTCTATTAGTTCTTTAAAAAGTTCCTACATGTATACAATATATTTTATCATGATAAACTTCATAATGAAAACCAAAATACTGTTTGTTTTATCTCCCATAGAAATCTCAAATATAGAAAATTTTCATTCTGTCTTTATCAAATATTACTGTTTGTGCATACTATATAAAAAAAGTTCCAGAAGTCCCATTTCTTACATGTACAGAATGGTTAATTCAAAGCTCAACTTTTCCACTTATTACTTGAAAGACCCTGGATAAATTCACTTTTCTAAGATCTGTCTTTTTATACTAATTAGAAGGCACTGCATTGTATGAAGTTTAATGGAAACAGTTCAGGTGAAAGGACAAGAGCAATGCTTACTTTGAAGACTAGCTATAATCACTAACTAGCTCCAGTCTCCAACTGAATCGGGACCAACAGTTAAGGTTTAGAGGAATCGTAGTGAAAGAAAATATACAATACATAATCTAAGTATTTATTTTCTAACCTGCCAAGGCTTCCTCTTTGAAGAGGATGCACTGAATAGAACTCCGTATTACTAACTTGTACACACCATACCCACAACACATCATTGACATTTAGTTTTGGTCTCTTTATTGTTTGCATTTCTTTTAAATACAGAGATTAAAAACATTTTCAATGTACTAAGCATAATCCTTTTCTTTTTACTTATGAAACTTTTGCTCATCCTTAACTAGTGAGCAATGTTTTAAGGTTTCTGAAAAGCACTGATTCTATATTTAACTAAACAATATAAATCAACTTAAAAAAAAAATCAACATCCAGCCAACTCTTGTTATTCACATTTCTTAACTGAGTAGGATAAATATGTCCCCTTAATAGAAAGCTCCAGGCTACTAATCCCATTCTTTTTAACATGCCATACCTTCAAGATAATATTTACTGAGAAATAGAGAACATAAGAGTATGAAACAGAAGATTGGAAAACTGTTATATAATAGTTTAAGGAACATTATAACTAACGGTTTTAGAAATACTTGCAAGAATTTACCACTAACATGCCCAGGACGGGTTCTTCAAAGTAATACTTTGATAGTGCCATTTTATATATTTAGGGCTTTCTAATGTGTTTTAGGGTTTTTTTTATGAATTAAACAATCTTACAGTTTTTCTTTTCTTAGGTTATTTTCTCTATCAAAGTCTCATTTCCGTTTTTCTTTTCACACTGTTAAGTTACAAGATTAATTTACATAGTACATGTGTTAATATCCCAAAATGAAATCCTGGGTTTATACATAAAGTTCTACAGCTTTCTGTATTATAGCTCATTAAGTAGTTTTCACTCCCTGGTTTTATTTTACTGCTCTCATCTGTCACCTGAATGCTCACTTCATTGGTTTTCATTTTCTTAACTTATACAATAGTCAAGTCGCTCAACAACCGGGATATGTTCTGAGAACTGCATTGTTAGGTGATTCTGTCATCATATGAACATCAGAGGGTGTACTTAAACAAATCTAGTTGGTAAAGTACACCTGATGTGGCTTCTTGATACAATCAAAAGAGGCAGTAAACACGAGTTATATAAGGCTGCAGCCAGTAACGTGGCATATTGTTTTACAATAAACTTATTTAAGTACAAGTACACATGAGAATAACAATAAAAAGTACAAATACAGTAAATAGCCAGTAACATAGCAGTTTATTACCATTAATGAGTATTGTGCACTTAATGATTGTGGTAATTTGAATGTAATTGGCCCCATATGCTCATAGGGGGTGGAACTATTAGGAGGTGTGGCCTAGTTAAAGTGGATGTGGCCTGTTGGTAGTAGAAGTGTGTCACTGTGGAGGTGGACTTTGAGGTCTCCTATGCTCAAGCTATGCCTAGTTCAGTTCACTCCCTGTTGACTATGGATCAGAGATGTGGAATTCTCAGAATGATCTTCAGAATCATGTTTGTGTTCACACTGCCATGTCTCACCATGATGATAATGTACTGAACCTCTGAACTGTAAGCCACCCAATTAATGTTTTCCTTCATAAGAGTTGACGTGGTCATGGTGTCTCTTCACAGCAACAGAAATCCTAATTAAGATAATGATTGTGTGTACTATGCTTACAAGTGACTAACACAGTAGAGTGGGCATCCCAAACTGTAGCCATCTGTACACTACCATGTTAAAATAACTATGATAGCATTAGCTGATAGCAATTTTCAGCTTCACTAGATCACCACTGTCCATACAATTTGTGACTGACAAAATGTCAGTATACATACAGCACGTGACTGCATCGAAGTCCGTGACTTTCTCCTAAACAAAGATTTAACCCATGATATTTTTACATTTTATATACTACTTCTGATTTGTGTATGTATGTTTCAGCAGGCATGTCCATGTGTTGTGGCAGATGTGTGGAGACGACAGCTTTCACAAATTAGTTCTCTGCTTTTCATCACATTGGTCCTCTGGTTCAAACTCAAGTCATTAGTCTTTGTGGAAAGCATCTTTACCCACTGAACGACCTCTCCATTCCTACTGCTCCTTTTAAAATGCATTTTCACTTTATTCTATTTCATTTAGAAACTATATTCTAATATTTAATTATTTGGGAATTCTCACTTTTTGGTGTATTCTAATATGTAACTAATGCTTACAAAAGTTCAAATTAGCACTGAAAAATATACTTATTATTTGGGGGAGTATCAGTTCCTCTTAATTTTAGTTCACTTGTCTGTCATACCAAAAAGGAAAGATAAAAGCTTTGATGTGTTCCTGGTAAATTCTGTCCCTGCTTTGGTTTTATATATCCCTTAAATTTCATGTGTTGGAAAATTAACCCCAAAGCTCCATGTTAATGGAATTTGATAGGTGTAAATCCTGGGGGTGGGGGGTGGGAAAGTCAGGAAGATTCATTAATGACATACTGCAGGGCATCTCTACTATAAAAACTAGCCTCTGGTTAGCTTTGTCTGTCTCTCTGTGTCATCTTAGGGCTTTGCACAATTTACTATTAATAAAAAGGACCTTACCATCTACTGCTTCTCAGCCCCAAACTGCCAGCCTTGAGAATCATGAGCTAAACAATTTTTATTCTGTATGCATTATCTAGCCTGTGGTATTCGGTCAGTAACAAAAGGAAATAGACTGAGATAGCCCTTTATATTTGTAATTTCATTAAAAGTGTCATGTTTGGACACCCGTGGGACACGTGCTTCCATTTTATGAGGCAACTGGCTGCCCTGGAGTTGAAGCAGTGATAATTCTGTCCGGGGTACTTCTGACTGTAGGCATGCTATTCCCCAGAGAAAAGAGACTCTAACACACCATTTGGGTTTTTGTTTTGTTTTGTTTTGTTTTTTATTTTTTTTTGCTGTGCTCTATAGCAGAAGAAAAAAATAATCTGATTCAACCACTGGAAAGAACAATATTAAGTCTGGGGACTCCCACGTTTTTTTTCCTGAGGGGAGAATTAAGGGATAGCCAAGTTCTAATAGTGTACTGAACTTCCCCAAAAGCAGAATATCCATTCTCCGGACTTTCTTCTTTGATTAAAGTGTTCTCTTTCTGAATTGTATCTTTCAAATTTCTAAGACAAGTTGGGAATCCGTCTCTGGTTACTGTCTGTTGCTCTATATTTATTTTTTTCAGTTAGCAAAGAAAAATGCTGTAAATTTGTGTTTCCTTTAAAATTCTCTATAAAAACACCTTATTCTCATTGAAACTTTCATGCAAATCTTCTAAGTTATACATTTACATTGTTATAGAGAAAACCAAACTCCTTTAAAAAAGAAAAGAATTTAAAGCTTGGTGAGATGACTTATACCTGGAAATCTCAGCACTAGAGAGACTAAAGCAAGAGAACTTCTAAGAGTTCAAGGTCGGCCTGGGTTACACAGTAAGCTCAGTCAGCCTGTGCTAGAATATGAAATCCTGTCTTGACAGGAAAAGAAAAACAAAAAGAGAAAATAGAAAAAAAGAATACCCTTAAAATGGAATATAAACAGAAAGTTGACTAATGTGTATAAGCTAACTACTTCTGAGTTATATCCTGAAAGCCTATAAAAAATGACATATGTTGATAAGTACACACATATATTCTGGTATGCACACATAGACACAGTTATATGTAAATTTACTATGTGTACACAGAATGAAGTATTTATTCATGAATTCTCTCCTACCTCATATTACTCAGCCCTATGAGGGACTAAGTTCTGTGATTTAATCCATCTCTTCGCCACAAATACGCCAGAATAAACAAAGGAACAAACAAAAACACGTTTAAGATCCTTAATTTTACTGGAACCAGTATCAGAGGCCGTACGCTAGTCTGTCCTCCATTTAGTAGTCGCTAGACTTCAAGAGAACCATGTTGCTCCCCTGAAGAGACAAGCTTGAAATGAGTTCAATACTCTGTGGAGTATAATGTCATCCATTCCCAAAATTGTCACCAGCAGCTTACCTTATTAGCTCTAGCTGTGCAAGTTCCTGATTTGCCTGAAATATAGGCTTTTTAGTGAAGAGTTCACCAAGGATACATCTAATAGAGAAAAGTACAGCTGTCAGTATTCAATTTTCTCATTTTAATTCACTATCAAAACTTCTTAGTACCATAAGCCAATGTGTCTATCTTACCCACAGCTCCATACATCAATAGCTGGTGTATATCGTTCTTCTCCCAAGAGTAGTTCGGGTGGACGGTACCACAAAGTAATGACCTTGTTCGTATATGGTCGACTAAAAGAAAAAAAACCAAACAAACACAAAAAGCCCTCTTTAAAGTTAGCATTTGTAGTAAGAGATTCTATTAGGAAATACAATATATTTTGGATAATCAAAGCAATCCTACAATCACATTTAAAACTAAGATATTTAATACACAGTCATAAAATGCATGGACAGTAAGCAGATAATCCTTCAACATGAGAATATAAAAATAAGCAGTTAGCTATTAGCTGTAATTTGGTCAAAGAGAAGTCCCTCATCAACTCAATTGCTGAGTAATGATTTTCCTTTCCATAAAAGCTTTTTAAATGATGAATTCATAAAGGAATGGATTCACAAACCTGGCAAAGGACTAACAAAACAAAATGGAATTCAAATTGAGATCACCTAACAAAATGCCTCTTTTGTTTTGGGTCTGAGGATTGAATCCAAGACTCTTCATGTGCTAGGCAAGTGCTCTACCCAAGTCCTTAACAAAAGTTTGCACTTTATTTCCGTGTGCTAGGATTCAATGTGGGCACCACCAGAGTTGGCCCCTAGCAACTAGACATATCTGTGAAAATATTTAGCACATTTGGATGCACTCTGGTTTGTGAAAATAAAGTAGATATTGACTACAAAAGTAGTAGTGGTCTAGTCTACACAGAACCACAAGCTACAGCTATGGTGCTTTATCAGAAAACTACAAAAAGAATATACATGTAAACTGAGATTACTTAAATCTAGCCAAGTTATAATAATGTTAAGTCTGACCATCATCACAGTACAAACTCAGCAGCAAAGTATTTCTAAACATCAGACAATAGTCACATTCTCCATGATTTATATGAATGAAAATGACCCTAAAAAAATCAGGACCTTAGCCGGGCGGTGGTGGCGCACGCCTTTAATCCCAGCACTCGGGAGGCAGAGCCAGATGGATCTCTGTGAGTTCGAGGCCAGCCTGGGCTACCAAGTGAGTCCCAGGAAAGGTGCAAAGCTACACAGAGAAACCTTGTCTCGAAAAACCAAAAAAAAAAAAAAAAAAAAAAAAAATCAGGACCTATGGCTAAAGTATAGACTTCAGAGTAACTACCTCTTTAGAGCAATTATAAACCTTATAATTGTTTTAGAGGTCTTCCAAATGACAGGGACAACAACTTCAAGGACAAAGAATGAATTCTCCAGGAAGGCTGTATTCCAAGCCCATTCATTCACCTGACATGGGTTGGATCAGATTCATTTGGGGAAAAGAAAAAAGTGCACACAATTTAATCCAACAACTTCTTTTAGCAAACATAGGTCTGAAATCCCAGGAAGCCTAAGATCCATCTGAACTGCTCTGCCACAACTTGGCCAAATTTCTCTAAATAATCTGAGCGCTAATACTGTAAGTTATCAATTTGGGCATCATAACATTCCAAAGCCCCCACCCCCTGCAAAAAAAAAAACTTCTGTTGACATTGGTCAACTGAATTAAGCAATAAGAGTCTAAGGTTTTTTGGTTTGGTTCAGTTTTATTTTCAGGCAAAGTCTCAGTATCTAGCCCTGGCTGGTCTAGGATTTGCTTTGCAGCCAGGATGGCCTTGAGTTTCCAGTAACTTTCCTACCTCTGACCCCCAAGAACTAGGAGTCAGGCATATACCACTATGTCTGGCTAGAATGCCTATGAAGCAAATGAAAATTGAGTTTACTTTCCTTAGCAACGTCTCTTTGCTTATTTTCTAGCATCAACTATCTTTATATAAAGTATCTTAAATCCTGGCTGTTCTAATAAAGATGTACTTAATTATTCTTATTTAAGCATAATTCCTTCCCAATTTTCTTACTTACTTCCCATTAATTCATTGATGTACAGCAAAAGACCTGCCAGCATCAGGTCTAATCTCTACTCTCAATAATTCATTTTGGCATGATTCCACTGTCTTAAACTCTATTTTCTATCTTGACTCAAAAGTATAAAGGCTCATTCACAAACACCAAACCCAGGAAAACACGGGCTACAATAGAGCACTTAAATGTAACATTAAGGTGACATGTAAGTGAGCTTGTTGGGGGAAGAAAGCTTGGAAACCTATGAGGACTAGCTTCTAAATTGTTTCAAGGGTCTATACGCACTTGAAGCTTATGCTGTAAGACTGAAACTAGGTTGACTACTCTCAAAGAAATATTTAAATTGATATAAATCTAATTTTTTAAATTTAAAAAATAATGAAAGTTTTAGAGAATCTACAAATATTCAGGTGTTGAAATTTTATTTAAAATAAGTGTTCAAGCCGGGCAGTGGTGGCGCACGCCTTTAATCCCAGCACTCGGGAGGCAGAGCCAGATGGATCTCTGTGAGTTCGAGGCCAGCCTGGGCTACCAAGCGAGTCCCAGGAAAGGCGCAAAGCTACACAGAGAAACCCTGTCTCGAAAAACCAAAAAAAAAAAAAAAGTGTTCAAAATAAAAGATTAGTTTACATGTCTCATATCAAATTCTATGTAATTTATTACATAGTCACTTTTAGCTTCAAGTTTGGCTAACAGCCTTTATCAAATTTAGAATAGTCAATTTTCAAAATGATTAAACACAAAACGACACAAAGTATAGTTCTAAGTGTATCAAAGTATTTAATGTACAGCTAATTGTTTCTAAGTATTTCTAAAATGTTACCTTTCGTCAGATAAAATCTGCTTGTTTGGTACACATTCCAATGCTTCTTCTATATAATCCTAACAATTTCAGAGCTTGGGGGAGGGGTGTTCAGGGGGATAGATTTGCTTATTTTGGTTATGGTGTTTCTTATCTTACAAGTTTGACAAGATCATTCTATGAAATTCAAAAAGATTCATGTAAAGGGATACACCTAAGAAAGATTTAAATGCTTAATTTCTCCAACAATACATGATAAAATCTTCAGTGGTTTCTTTCATTCTGTAATTTGTAGTATTTGAGACAAGAAGGAAAGCCTTCAGGTAACTAACTACTCAAGAGAAATCCAGGTCATTCTGCTAAAACCTACCCAGCTGCTGCAGGAAGACAACCCAGGGAACCTTTCTTTGCTTTTGTGGGTGGGGAATGGGCATGATCTCCCCATGCAGCTCCCTCAGGTAGGCCTCAAACATAAAAGGCTTCCTGTTGTAGCCTCCTAGATGCTAAGATGACAGATATTATGTCATCATAGCTAGCCAGGAACCATCAACAAGCTCATCTTAAATACTTTTTTGAAAAAAGGATTTCAACAGTTACAACCCAAGTCTGAGCCACTACTACTAATTCAACAGTATAGTCATTGGTTTCCTCACCTCTAAAGTGCCCTTGCCTGCCATCTTTTTAAAAACATTTTTTTAGCCGGGCGTGGTGGCGCACGCCTTTAATCCCAGCACTCGGGAGGCAGAGCCAGGCGGATCTCTGTGAGTTCGAGGCCAGCCTGGACTACCAAGTGAGTCCCAGGAAAGGCGCAAAGCTACACAGAGAAACCCTGTCTCGAAAAAACCAAAAAAAAAAAAACAAAAAAAAAACATTTTTTTAAAAACCTAAAATCAGGTCATATCCGACTGCAAATAAATAGAACTTCAGACTCTTAAACACCAGGGTGCTTTCTAGTAACTAAGCTTCTCCTACTGGAATACTTTGTCTGGGTCTTAAATTTTCTTTGTTCACCCTCAGATCTTAGTTCCAATTTACTTCTTCAAAGACAGCTATCCTAACTGTCCTATCAAAAATTCCTCCAGCCACTGTCACTACAGCCAGAATCCTAAAGTCATTTTACTTGAGTTGTAGCACTACTTAAATTCTTTAACGTCTCTGAATACCACGTAAATGAGACAGGGATTTGGTCTGCCTTTTACAGTTCTAATGCCTACCCTTTGGATACTTCTTACATCATACTCTGTCCAAGTTAGAACTTGTGTGTACTTTTAACTGACTGGCATGCTGTAACTACTTAACAGTAAGTACAAACTTTTTTCTCACGCCCCTTCTTTTCTTTTGCCTTTATACTTTTTAATACTTCCACATTCCTTTTTATCTTGTAAAGAAATAATTTTTCAATTCCTGTAACATGCTATACATTGAAAAATAAAACTCATTTTCCCCCATAGATGCTGTCATCGTAAGACCACTTGTCTACTCTGAAATGTGCAAGTTTGTAAGTATCTATAAGAACCTACATCATAGCTTTCAAAAGTTAATTTGTTACCCTCTACTGCAAATCCTGTCTCCTGTTTCCAAAACCAGCAGCACTTGTGGTAGAGACAAGCGCTGTCCTCTTGGACTTGATCCTTTCTTCTACAGCAGCTGCCCCGCTATATACACTACACTGCTCATCCTCACTGCAATGAGGTGTGGCCATGCAACCAATTGCATGCCACTGAAACAGGAATATACATGCTAAGACCCTTTTCTAGACATGATTCCTAATACCACCCCCTTCTTTTTGTATTTCTGGCAACAGCCTTGGAAGGCATTATAAAAGATAGCAGATTTTCCACCCAGGTTTTCTGGATGACTGTATGTAACAGTCACCATTTGAACTGATGCTATGGTTAAAGATTAATGGTAGACTGAGATAAGCAACAATTATTAAGTGAGAAATTATAATACTTTAAGCCATTACTAAATGTTTACAATAGTTTTGCCTCTCCTAACTCTAAATGTATCCAGCTACTTAATTAAGCACTTATAGGTAGGAGTGGAGACAGATTTTCCACAACAGGTACTGGGCTCCAACTATTCTCCAGTAGAGACCCTTATGACATAATTCACCTCTTTCTAACACATAGTCCACTGCCTAGTTCTATCCACAATAATTTTTATCAAAATTTAGTGCAACAGCTTTCTAATCAATTTTCCTTGTTTCCAGATTTTCAAGGCCAAATCACTTTCCAAAACACAGTAAAAATGATAGTCTGAAAACATATTACTAAGACCCATTGGTTCTAGTGACTAGTAAGTAACACAAGGACAATAAATCCCTTTATTACTGCTTCCTGCTCCAACCACACTGAATCTTCAGTTCTCTGAAATGGCTGAGCAAATGTACATTTTCTAGAGCAAGGAGACAGAAACCAAGGTAGAAAAAAAAGACAGCAAAAAAAAAACCTTTGAAGAAGTGAATGGTGCTTTAATGTTTTAAACAAACTCCTTTAACAAAATTAAGTTGGTGGAGCATTCCTGAAATCCCAGCAATCAGTAGGCTGACAGACAGGAGGATTTTCAGTTTAATACGGAGGTTAAGGCCAATCTGGGCTGTACAGTAACACCCTAACTACAATTTAAAAAAAGTAGGTTGGTGCTCTGGTTCTACCCCCAACCCCTGCTCCTCCAAAAAGGGTGCCATACCTCATTTTTCATTTTACTTTAAGTGAGAAAAAAAAAGCAAACACTGAGAAAGTATGCAGACAGAAGGACTTTAATCATAAAAGCAAATTTCAACATAAGGAGAGCTAGGAGGGCATGAAGCCAATTTCACAAACCACATCATTCAGCACAGTTTATACAGTATTATCAAGTAAATGTTCCATGTTATGAGTAGGTTGTTGTATTTACAAAGGTAAAGATTAAAGTAAATATGATTGAAATTATGGTTAAAAGTAAAAATAACTTAAATCCCAAGAAACTCAGAGAATTGTTGCAATCTGAAGAGACAATCCAAATGTAGAAATAACTTAAAATCCAGAATCCTCAAATTTTATCTTTTCCACCTTGGTCTTCCTGGGCTGGTTACCTACTGCCAACATCCTAACGATAACACACCATAGAAAGAATTTAAAAGTAACAAATACATATTTTTCTTCATGGATAAAAAAATAATTGTACTTCTGAAAAGTTAATCCTGTCTTTTTACAAAAATTGAATCAACACTTTATTGAAGATACAGCACTGAAAAAAATAGTTATTTGGTTGTATGCATTTATTCACTTAGAAAAAGAGACAGATTGAGAATATGAAATGAATCATTTCAATTTATTTCCATACTTGTTCCATAATCTAATCAAGGACAGACAGACACACAAACACCATGTCAGTAAATTAGAGTTCAATAAGTGAGTTCAATAAGCTGTTATTTACAGGTGGCAAAGCTAAACTTTATAAATACTTCAGAAATAAGAGTCTAAGAGTCAGTGACTCTCAACTGCGCTTTCTATGAAGTATCGTCCTCTATAGACCACTACCAGCTCTAGGTTTGCTTTACAGTGCCAGGTATTAACCCCCGTACCTTGAGTTTGCTGGGCAAGAACTTTACTACCAAACTAGTCACTGGCCCCCATTACCAGTTTTTGAAAAGGCAGAGCTGACACTATCATTTTATCAATAAGGGAAGAGATATCTGGAGAGGTGAGAAACAACAGCAGAAAAAAAAAATTGCCTTAAAAAAACTTTACCTTAATGTAATTATCAAAATAGTTGGGGTTTTTATGTTTGTTTTCATTTATTAGCTTCCTAGTTTGGTTTTATAACAGAGTTGAACATGACTATGGGAAAAAAAGGAAAACTCTGTAACTTGTTATTCCACTTCTAGAACAAAAACATATATATGACAGGGGAGCTAGGAGGATAAAGCCAGTTAAATTCAGCAAATCTGGGACTAGAGATGGATCAGTGGTTAAGAGCACTGGCTACTCTTCAGAGAACCCAGGTCCAATTCCCAGCACCTATATGGCAGCTCAAAACCATCTATAACTCCAACTCCAGGGTATCCAACACCCTTCTAGCCACCTTGTTATTGCACATACATGGTGCATATACATACATGCAGAAAAAATACTTATTCAAATAAATTCAGCAAACTCTTTACCATAAAACCGCTACAAAAATTGTTGGTAGTCTAATGGTACCCTTTAAAAACACAAGATCAAGGTATGATTCAGGGGGCTGAAACAGAAAATACTACAGAGAAAACTGTTTCTGTCCAAAACTCCACATTTACTTCCTAGCTCTTTGGGAACTGACTGGCAGTGTGAACAAACAAAAGCCTTGTATTTTGACTGAGCAAAATACAGACACTTACACCACTCATCTCAGAGGACTTTCTCTACAATTAATTATCATGAAGCTAGCTACTTAAAAATAAATCAACATATAAAGACCTTCCCTTTGTCCCTTCTTTAAACAATTCAAACTGAATTAGGTACTATGCTAAGCATTAATCGGTGCTTAGGCCAAACAAATAACTATGGTTGTAGTTCTTTAGTGTCCAGCAGTAATATAGCTATAAATTAGAATAATGTACCAAAGCGCTACACACACAAAACAGTGATGATGATGATGTGCCACAAACACATGAAAGAAGATGCAGTGACACATTTTTCAAAATGAAACAATTGGAATTATAACTGCATATAAAAGAAAAACAATTTATGTAGACTTGCAGAGGTATTTCAGAACACTGTGTTTAGGGAATTGTAAGTTCAACAATGCTACTATGGGGGCACGGCTGGAAATGGCAGTGTCTAGGAATGGGAGTAGAGAACAACATGAAACAAAAAGACTAAAGGCAGGGAATATTCTTTAGAGGGATATGTATGGTTGATAATATGTATATACACACACACACACACACACACACATACATACATACACACACACACACACACACACACACACACACACACACACACACACACACACACACATCTGTGAAAACAAATGGATAACCAAAGAAAAGTAGTATCTTTTTTTCCCCTGACATGTTAGACAGGGCTTAATTTAAGATATGCCGATCACCTAGGTAGAGATGTGCAGTAAACAACACACATGCTTGATAACCTGAAAAAATACCAACATTGGAAATTTAGATTTGTAGTGAGAACATGGATGAGATTGCCAAGGAGGTGGTGGGAATGGGACAGTAGGACAATACTAGAAAATTTAATTGCCTTTTCCATTTCACATAATCAAAATGGTGAGTACATGAGGAAAAAAACAACTGCAAATTTATTTTGATTTTACAATTAAGTCATCGACCTGAATGAGATTTCCATTTGTGAAGGCTGTTGAGGTACATTATTTACTGTTATCCATATCACTCTGTAGTAGTCTTTCTCTTGTCTTATTGTCATGGTTTATAGTTTTGTCTCCAGCCTCCCAAAAGATGCTCAGCATTACCCGGAAACCCCAGAGTTCCCTGTAGTACAGTAGGACAGTTCTGCAAATCAGAGCCCCCTTCTCCCAAAACACATTTGGTGTTTTAAAGCATATGAAATAAAGCATTGTTTCCATCTCTAAAATGACAACAATTCTAGATTTAGGGACAATGAAAGTCTCTAAACAAGTGGCAAGAGAGAAATAGCCACTAGATGGCAACATTGCTTTTCACAGAGTCTGCCTGAAAAGGATGGGTTAGCAAGTGTTAAAAGCCTTTTCCTCCTTTCCCCTCGCATGGGATCACACAGAAATGCAGCAGACTTTCGTTACTATTTAAGTTTTGATAATGGCAACTTTTAGAAACATAACAGGTATGTATATTTGTTAATTTGTTTGAATATTTTGTAGGAACTTTGCAGCATTTTGAGTTTTGGTAGTTTTGTGGGTTGAACCCACAGCCTCAAACACGCCAGACAGGTGCTCTACCACTGAGCAACACTTTGAGCCCAGCATTTGGAGATGTAAAGATTTGTTCTTTTTTATTTTATATGTATGAGTGTTTTGCCTGTATATCAATAAGTGCTCCTTGTGTGTGCCTGGTGCCATGGAGGCCAGAACCAGAAGATGGCATTAGATACCCTAGAACTGGAGTTCCAGATGGTAGTTAGGTGGTATCACAGGGCTGCTAGAAACCAAACCTGGGTCCTCTGCAAGTGCAAAAGGTCCTCTCAACTACTGAGCCACGTCATCCAGGCCCAAATTTAGAAGCATTAAATCCATCACCATTAATATTTAGAGTCATGAAACTCACTAACTGGCTTAACCAAGATTTTACAGCAACACCAATTCAGTGGCAGAAGTAGCACCAGGAGGCCATTTCAAGACCTAACTGAACTACAAAGTATGTCTGAGGCTGACCTGGAATATATAGCAAAGACTCTGTCTCAAGAAATCTTTACAACTGGATAGGATAAGGATAATGCAAAGAATACAAGCAAAGTAGTCTTTCTCAACTTACAACTACAGAATTTATTTTCTTCAAACTTCAAACCAGTAATACATGTACTGTTATAATGATTCCTCTAAAAAAAGCAGTTAATTTCAATTTTTGTGGAAACACTTTTGCTGTCCTATGGGAAAAGACATTTATAATATATATGTATAATATATAAATGTAGCTATATAATATTTTGTTCTGGAACATCTATTCCAAATGTACAGGGATATCTTCTATAAAAAGAACTTTTTAGCTATAAAAGGTACTTAGGTGTATCCCAATATGGATGAAACATAACAAGAAAGAAAGAAGGGAATTACATTCAAGTATGACAGATAAATTACATCAAGCAACTGCAATGAAATTTGAGGGGATTAAAAAAATAGAATCCGCCGGGCGGTGGTGGCGCACGCCTTTAATCCCAGCACTCGGGAGGCAGAGCCAGGCGGATCTCTGTGAGTTCGAGGCCAGCCTGGTCTCCAAAGTGAGTTCCAGGAAAGGCACAAAGCTACACAGAGAAACCCTGTCTCGAAAAACCAAAAAAAAAAAAAAAAAAAAAAGAGAGAAAATAGAATCCTTAACCAAATAACCCCACCCCCAAAGAATAGCCAGATTAGTCAGAAATTTAAAAATGGTTATTCAAGTAGAGTTTTAGATTAAGGGACATTAAGATCATTTTCTTTGCAAATTCTACCAAAAGAAACATTACTATATTGTAGAAATATTTAAAAATTTAGAGCCAGGCATAGAGATGCACATCTTTAATCTCAACACTTGGGAAGTAGAAATAGTTGGGTCACTAAGTTCAAGGCCAGTCTGGATTACATAAATATAGAAATAAGAGTTGAAAACCTGAACTATATAGCTCCTCGAACCTTAAAGTCATTCAGTCCTCTACGTCAGCAAAGACACAACAACAGGAGAACTGATGAAGACAGTATGTCATATATGCACATAGAATTCCATGAAGGTGGGGAGAAAGGGAAGTGGGAGGATCTGGGAGTTGGGGTAGTTGAAGGAGTATGACCAAATATAGTATATGAAAAAAACCTAATAAAAATAAGCTATAAAAATAATAAATACTGTGTTGTTCAATGTTGTAAGAACATGATGTAACTGAAGGACATTAGGTTAAATAATTCAGGCACAGAAGATAAAGATCACATGATCTCACTTGTATATACAAGCTAAAAAAGTTCAACTCAAAATCATACAAAGCAAGAGTGGAAGTCACCAAAAGTTGTGTTCAAGATTGAAAACTGGTCAAAAAATACAAAATTTTCAACTAAATGGGAGGAGGAAGTTCAAGAGATTTATCAAACAACTTGATGAACATAATAGCAATTCAATATTGTCTTAAAAATTACTAAGATTTTTTTAAGTGTTCCTACTACAAAAAAAAATTAACATAAGACATTAGCTAATTAGCCGGCTTTAACCATTCTACAATGTTATACATAGTTCAAAACAATTTATTGTATATAATTTTATACACTGTTAAAAAATAATTTTTAAAAAAGATAACATCACTTACTTCACAAATGTATAATTATACAAATATATAATTAAAAGCAGGAAAGGAATGAACTACACTGACTACATTTATTAAACCCAATCAATCCCACAGCTTATTTACATAAAATCATTATTTCAACAAAATGTTTTATTTTAAAAATCTGTATGAATTCTAATAAGAGTCCTATTTCTTTACCACCAGACACAAAGGGAGCCAGTCAGATACACACCCCAACTTTAGCCAGAGAAGCTCCATCTTTCTCTATCTTACACACTGAACTTCCTCACAATTGCTTGTTTAAATAGTTGCAGGGAGTTGGGAAAAAAGACTACTGTAGATATAAGTAAAACAAAAACAAAAAAGTTGAAGTCTAAAATAATAAAACAAAGTTTTAAATTTTAAATGTACTATTTATAAAGCATATACCAAACTTTATTATTAAATACACAATTAAGAACCTTAATCTCTAGATCTGCACTAAAAACTTAAGTATTAGTTTTTAAAAAGTTTAAGTTCTTTGCAGTCATATTTAAAGTTCTACATTTTAATAGAAATTTT
Source organism: Peromyscus californicus insignis (assembly GCF_007827085.1). Lineage (NCBI taxonomy): Eukaryota > Metazoa > Chordata > Mammalia > Rodentia > Cricetidae > Peromyscus > Peromyscus californicus. The sequence goes on along the minus strand of NW_026294606.1, from coordinate 45,203,091 downwards.
ATTTATCCACCATTTAAAAATCAAATTTGTTTAAAAATTAAATATACAAATTATAAAATTAAATCAGTCAAACAAGTTTTTCCTTTATTATTCAGGAAACATAAATGTCTGTATTTAAAAAAAACAAAACAGGGCTGGAGAACTAGCTCAAGGAGCACGTGTTGCTTTTTCAGACTACCTAGGTTCAGTTCCCAGCACTCACAGGGTAGTTCACAACCCTCTGTAACTCCAGGTTCAGGGGACTCAAAGGACCTCTTCTGACCTCCACGGGTAGAAGACATACATGTGGTACACATACATACATGTGGCCAAAGACTTACACACATAAAATAAAATTTTAAAAATTAACAATCTAAATTTAGTTTCTAAAACTGAACTTTGTGCTTACAATAATTCATCTCAAAGTACTCTTACCTTTCTTCTGAGCTATATAAACGAGCAAGTCCAAAATCTGCAAGTTTTATCTGTCCTCTGGTAGAAATAAGACAAAATAAAAAAGCATTAGTCTATCATGAATCTGATAATACGTATTTACATTCTATTCCTGGTGCTCAATTAAGATACAGTTTAAAAAAAAACATACAAATTCTTTCACTGAACTGCTGTACTACAGGCAAGATTAACCAGAGGAAAATGTACAAGGCAAATTTACAAAGTAACAAACAAGAATCTTGCTTGGATAGTTTCTTTTTGTTGTTGTTATGAGCCCATTCAATCATCCATATCTACAAGTTCTTAATTTTCAGATTCAACTAGCTGTAGATCAAAACTATTGGAGGGACTATATTGTACTGAAGATGTACAGTCATGTGTGTTAATATTTCCTACATGACAGTGTACCAACTGTTTATAAAACATTTACATTTTCAATCTAGACAAATACTACCTTAATTTATGAAAAGCCTAAAGATCCTAAAAGAATACAGTGTATAGTCTTAGAAAGAACCCCCCCCCATCCCGAAGGGGCTCAACACACTTATTATTTCAGTGGTGCTAGTGTGACAGTATCTCAGGTGCTATTTCAGTACCCAATTAGGAAAGTACCTCAGTGACATCTAGACAGAGTACTTACTCAAGTAGATAGTACTCCTGAACTAAGTCATGGTGTCTGAAATTTATGTTTAAGCTGACTGTTGTTCATTCCCCAAGAAATATGAAGCAATAAACTGAATTTTACAGGAAGTTATATATTATATTAACACTTAAATACATAAAGCTCATATCCATACCTATTATTTAGAAGGATATTTGAACATTTAATATCTCTATGCAAAAAGTTCTTCTTATGACAATAATCCAGGCCTTCCATGAGCTGTCTCATAAAAGATTTTATATGGTTTTCATTAAAATGAACCAAGCCTGATTCCAGTAGTCCCATCAGATCATGGTCCATATATTCAAACACCAGGTAAAATGCACCTGAGAATGAGAACAATTAACATATTAAAGGTTTTTATTCCTACAATCTATCTAGAGGTTCAAATTTTTTTAAATACAATACTGGGATGGGGGATTATCCTTGAAAGTAATAGCTACTTTGTCACATATTTGTAAGACTTGCTTATTCTCTCAATACTTAGTATCAAAAAATGTATCAAAAAATAGTAAAAGCAGTTTTCTTCTAAAAAAAACCATTATGATACAGATCAACTCTGCTAATTTCCACATTTTACAGTTTTCGATCTGATTAAATCCTTACCAATATCAGACAAATTGTTTTTCAGTAGAAAGTGAATAAAATCTGTATGGTTCAAAGAATATTAAAAAGTTGACCAAAGTCATCTTTAGATGGCTTCTATTAAACTTTTAACAGACACATCATTTGTTTATATAAGACCATGTGTGAAAGCATAAAAATTACAACTTTACCTTATACAAACAGTGTTTGGTGTTTAACAATTTTAAATAAAACTTATACAAACTAAATCCAAAGCTATATAAAGAAATATACAATCAAGTAAAGCTTTACAGAGTGAGTTCCAGGAAAGTCACTGAAAAACCAAAAAACAACAACTAAAAAAAGCCATGCTATCCTCCGTGAAAAGAGGAAAACTAGCATAATGTCAAAGAAGATACTCAAACACAGTTCACAATCAGCTCCTAACTTTAAACAGAGCAAAGAACTTTCAAAAATGATACAATTAGCATTTTGAGAGGAAAAAATTTCATGGTTACTAATTCTGTGTAGACATTAACATTCAAAATTTAAGATAAAGTTATACTTAGAAAAAAAATATGATTACAGTTATTGGTAGGTGAGATGACTATCTTCCTGAAAATTTGAAAGAATATAGAGGAAGTCACTGGATTAGAGAAAAGCCTATATGCACAAAAAGCAAGATCAAACACAACCACAATTCATTAAAAGGAGGTTTTAAGGGTTGGGGAGATGGCTCAATGGCTAAGTGTTTGCTGCACAAACCTGAAAACCAGGATTCAAATCTCCAGCACCCACAGAGCAATAGCTGGGCATGGCTAGGAGGGTTTATAATCTGTGTTGGGGGTGAAAACAGGCAGTTCTGAACATTCACTAGCTAGCTAGCCTACCTGAAATGGCAAGCTTCAGGTTAAATAGGAGGACCTATCTCAGGGGAATAATTACATGGATATAGCAGGACCCCCTTTCTCCTCCTCCAGCCTCCACATGAGCACACCTAGGCACATGCATCCCTGCGTGTACACTCACACTCACACACACACTCACACACACGAATTCACTGTACACGCACAAACAAAAAGTTTTTAATGATACAATAACAGAAAAATACAAATGACTAGAACTAAATTATAACAAGAATTAAACATCAAATAGAAAAATTTATAAAGTAATTTCAATAAAAGGACTGATGGTTAGGTTTTATTCTTTTGCCTGAGGGAGAAGGGGTGGGAACTTAACTTGACAAAATAATTATAAAATTCACCATGAAGAAACTCTATCAGATCATTATCCAAACACTAGTGAAAATACACATTTTGCCATACAAGAAATCAATATGCCCTGTCCATGCTTAGAGAAAGACAGAACAGTGTAATAAAATACACACCAGAAAACAAATTAAATGTTTACCCAATAATTATGAGAACAGCAATTTCAATTTTAAGAAAGTAAAAGATGACAAAAAAATTCATTTAGATAAAATTATAACCCACAGTGAGATAAGCAGTTACGTCAAAAACAAACTAATGAAAATGTAACTAACAGATTCTACTAAATACTGACTTGGGAATACCACTGGAAGACAATACAGAGCCAATGAGGGAAATGACAACTGGGAAAATATTGTCTGTGATATAAGTAAACATCATTAATATCAAAGAAGGCCATATAAACCAGTACAAAAGAAACTCATCCCACAGAACATGAAGAGAAATAAAATGAATGACCAGATGGACACAATGGTGTATGTCTGTAACCCTAGCACTTTGGAAATATGAGAAAGATCCGAAGTTCAAAGTCATCCCCAGCTCTGTATTAGGTTAAAGTAGAGCCTCCAATATTCAAAATAATGTCTGTGTCCAAAGCAACATTATATATACTAAATCTCACTACGACTCCAAATGATTAGATCAAAACAATATACCATTTTAACAAAAAGATTTCCAAAGAGTATACAATATTAACAAAGGTGGGGGGAGTATAAATATAGAAGATATGCTTCATTTCTACTGCAAAGCTCACAGAATAAGCCACTAGCACATGGTAGTTACTGAGAACTTGAGGCTAGTCTAAAATAATTTTTAAGTATAAAATGCGCACCACATTTCTATTACTTAATATGAAATATCTCAGTAATATGCTACACAATTAGATATGGTATACAGGCCTGCAACACACACAGAAGAATCTCAAATGCAAGGTCAAACTGGTTTATATAGCAAGACTTTGTCTCAGAAAAATAAAATACTAATAATAATTAATGATAATAATGGCTAATGGGCTAGAGAGATGGCTCAATGGTTAAAGGTCCTTGCTGCTCTTGCAGAAGACCTGAGTTCAATTCCTAGCCCCCATTATCATGTGGCTCCCAGGGGATACACCCTCTTCTGGCTTCCATGAACATCTACATGCACAAGAGCGCACTACTGTGCATGTGTACACACACAAATATAAAGACATATCCATTAATAATAATATACGTTAAAGCTGACACTAGGTTAAAAATTAAAATTAGCCAAGCGTTGGTAGCACACGCCTTTAATCCCAGCACTCAGGAAGCATAGGCAGGCAGATCTCCGAGTTCAAGGCCAGTCTGATCTATAAAGTGAGTTCCCAGACAGCCAGGACTAGACAGAGAAACCCCATCTCAAAAAAAACCAAATTATTAAAATTGATTTAGTTTCATTCTGAAACAAAATCACTAGATCACATTTTATTTTGAAATAAAAACCTTCCGGTTCTATTTCTGTCAAGTAGCAATAAATGAGAGTACTAAGAACTGGAATAACACAAAATGATATTCTGCTCTCAGAAACCATATTGAGTGGAAAATTACTAGAAACAGTAAAAATTCAGAAAAATAGTGTAACATACAATAGTCATTAATATTAGCTATCACTTAAAAGATAAAATAGAACCCATTAATAACAGCTAATTAAATTGAAAGGAAAAAACTCCTAAATGTGTAAAAATTTTAAAATTCCTTTATTTTAAGAAAAGAAAGAAAGAAAGAAAGAAAGAAAGAAAGAAAGAAAGAAAGAAAGAAAGAAAAGCACACAGAGTGTGCAAAGGAATAAAAATGCCAATCTTCCCAAATTAATTTGTAAATTATGCAAAAGCCCAATTTCTGAAATTATTTGTGTTATGCTTTAAATGATAAAATGACCCATAAGCTCCTATACTCGGACACCTGATGCCAGGTTAACAGCACTGTTTAGGAAGGTTATGGAACCTTTAAACAGGTGGACTCTTGCCAGAGTAAGAGCTTTGAGGTTTATAGCCTGGCCTTAGCTGATTCCCTCTTTACTACTTCCAGTGTATGGGTAAAATGTGATCACTCTGCTTCCCGACTGCCATGCCATCCATGCCTTTCCTGCCATGTTGGACCAAATCCCCTCATGAACTATAAGCCAAAATAAATTCTTTTTCTCCCCTAACTTGCTTTTAGTCAGAGTAATTTATCACAGCAAGAAAAGTAACAAATACAATCAGAAAAAAAAAAAAATTCCCCTACAATGTAGATCAAAAAAAAAAACCTGAGAAAAACAAAAGCCTCTGAAAAAGAAAAGAAATATATAAACAATGGCTCTACATCCTATTTTTTTCAATTTTTTAAATTATAATGTAAATTGTTTCTGTAATTAAAAAGTGTGATTCAGAGCCGGGCGGTGGTGGCGCACGCCTTTAATCCCAGCACTCGGGAGGCAGAGCCAGGCGGATCTCTGTGAGTTCGAGGCCAGCCTGGGCTACCAAGTGAGTTCCAGGAGAGGCGCAAAGCTACACAGAGAAACCCTGTCTCGAAAAACAAAAACAAAAACAAAAAAAAAAAAAAAAGTGTGATTCAGGAAATCCAAAAATAGATTCCAAGTGCACACTGAATTTTTACTGTAGGATAGACTGTGGGGTTGACAGACAGCTCAGGTAACATGCAAGCATGAATTCCAGATCCCCAGCATCATGTAAAACTCAGGCACAGTGGCACATAACTGTAATATCGGTCGGTACTGGGAAGGTAGATCCCTATAGTTCACTGGCCAGCCAGACTAGCTGACTATGATGAGATAGCCTGTCTCAAAAACTAAAATAGAGAGCAATTAAGAAAACACCCAATTTAAAGAAAGAAAGAAAACAACTGATAGTGACCTCTGGTTTCTACATGCACTTAACACACCCACACAAACAGGTACCTACACCCACTCACCCACCCCACAGAAGACAGAGAAGAGAGGGAGATACAGAACACAAAAAGATACTTCATTCAGTAGAATGATCTTCTTAGTAAATAGTGGTAGGATAACTAACTGCATTCCCAGATATAATGAGGTAAAAATATTCTGTCCTAATAACATTCACCAACATAAAAAGCAAATAAATCAATTATAGAACTAACAAATAAAAACAGAAGCATTTGTTGAAAATAATTCCTTATGCTAAGAGTAGGGAAAAACACCCCTAACCAGCAAAAAACAGTAAGAAGACAAATAACTGTGACTACTATCTCCAAATCAGAAAAACAGGCTGATAGAACCACACAACTAACCAAAGAGAAATCTCCACGGGGGCTGGAAAGATGGCTCAGTAGGTAAATGCACTTGCCAAGCAAGCCCAGACACCAGAGGTGCATCCCCTGGTAGGTAGAAGGATAAAATCAACACCACCAAGTTGTCCTCTGACCACATGTGCACCATAACTATGGATCCCCCCCATGCACACATCACGTACATAAACAATGACAATAAATTATAAACAAAAACAAAGAAATCCCCATGGGAGCCATTACCAAAGTAGGAAGGCCAAAAATTTAACCAATGAGCTGGACACCCAGTGTGAATTAAGTTTGAATAAATGGTAAGGGGACAGACTTAGCCAGGAGAGGTATCTAAACAGGCATGACAACCTAAGTTGAATACCCAGATGCAACAAGGTGCAGGAAAGAACCAACTCTCAATAGTTGTCCTCTGACCTCCACTCTGAAATGCACACATGAGCATGCACGCCCCTCCCCCCCTCCCCCGCCTCCCCACACACACATATACACAGCACACACCACCAATTAAGAAACAGAATATTTGGGCTGGCAAGATGACTCAGCAAATAGAGGGTACTGAATTCAAATTAAAAAAATAATAACAATAATATGCAGTGAAGGATTCAGTCTTGGACTCCAGTACTTTTCCCAAATTTTTATCACTTAGAAGTCCTACATCAAAATGATCATAAAAGAAATTCAGTGTTCCCAGTAAAATAAAGTATTTGATATTCCCAGAGCAGTGGTTCTCAACCTGTGGGTCACGACCCCTTTAAAGGTCAAAAGATTTTCACAGGAGTTGCATATCAGATGCTTACATTACAATTCATAGTATTATGAAGTAGCAACAAAAATGATTTTACGGCTGGGGGGTCAATCACAAAATGAACTGTACTAAAGGGTCACAGAACTAAGAAGGTTGAGAACCACTGGCCCAGAGCATCTCGTTTGGAGCAAGGCTTGTCCTCCAGAGTAAGTTTTTATCAGAGCTTAGCCAACAGGCTCTACTGGCATCTTCCACCTCTGGAGCCCTCCTAGCCTTCAACTAACCAAAACAAGGCTCAACTCTAGCACACTCTAGCTGTTTCTATCTTGTTTAAGGGCAAGAAAAACCAGCCACAATTAAGAAGTACCTATGAACAGCATAGCCTTGAAGCACAAGCTTGCTAAAAACTAATGCAGTAATAGTTTCCCTACCCCATTCCATACCGTTACTAGTGCTCATAGACGAAAGATCAGAGAGTGTGTCAAAAGAGCATGTTTCAGGCCCTACTTAACAAAAAACAAAAAACTTCAGAGAAACTGAAAAACAACTAACTAGGAAGACAAGTCTAAACAAGAGAGGAAATTCTAGCCTCAAACCCTAACTAGTAGTATAACAAATACTAAAAAGAGTCCAAACAGATAGCCAGGTAAGCATAAAAGCTTACACTAAAGACCTATTCACCTCAGCAATCACGTATTATTTAGGACTTCAAAGAAAATTTATAGGGCATATTAAAACACAGTCTCAAGAAACACAATAAGCATCAGCGCCAGAAGTAAATAGACAGAATTATCTGATCAGGAACTTTTACAAGCTATGATGAATATGCTAGGAACACTAGTTGAAACGAGTATATAACATGTCAGAACAGATGAGCAGTGTAACTAGAAGTTCTGAGAACTGAAGGTAATGTTGGAACTTGAACACTGTAACCGAAATCAAGACTGTCTTTTCAGTATCCTGGTACTGATCTAAAACCATGTCAGCTTGCACTCTCTGCTTGCCTGTGTGAATATAGACAATAATGACTTTCCTGCTCAACTCTTGTATAAGATCAAGTCAGCCCATCAGAATAACTTGTAAGCCATTAAAATGCTTGACAAAGGAGGGAGGGCTTACCAATGTACATTTATTTCATTATTCCACAGGGAAAGGGGTGCTATAGTTTGAATCTTAAAATTATTAATATGTAAATATATTAATTTAGGAAATCTATGGAAGTAAAAACAAGCCCTAGTACGCTTCTTCACTGTCTATGCTGAAGACTTTGTTCTAAAAAGGCACCTGTAAAATAAAGGAAAACAAAATGTTTCTACTTAAGAAAGAAAGAAAGAAAGAAAGAAAGAAAGAAAGAAAGAAAGAAAGAAAGAAAGAAAGAAAGAAAGAAAGAAAGAAAGAAAAATTATCTTTCACAGGTTCATCAATATACCAAACGTATCCAAGGAAAGACTCACTGAGTACAAAGATATGTCAATAAGAATGTTCAAAAGTGATGTGTAGAGTACTGGTTGTGGTGATACCAAAGGTAGAAGAAAAAAAAAGAGCAGAATATCCAAGGACCATAAAACAATCACAAGATGTTAACACTTTTTTTTTAAGGCTGTATCAATCAGAGGAAAAGAAAGAAGGAACCAGAAGAAACATCAGAAGCAATAAGGAGTAAGAAATCATTCCTCGAATTACTGAAAACCAGAGATGTTTTCCTATATGCCAACATAGGAAACAACCATAATTTGAAAGTAAAAACATGAACTGGGCATGGTTGGCACATGTCTTTAATCCTACCACCCAGAAGGCAGAGGCAGGCAAATCTATGAGTTCGAGGCTAATCTGGTCTACAGAGTTCCAGGACAGTAAAGGCTACACAGAGAAATTCATCTCAAAGAAACATAGGCACACACAAAACATCTGCAGAAAAACTACAAAATTCCAATGGAATCAATTATAAATCCAAACATGATCCATGTATGTGATAGTAGGCTCAACATATCAGATATGAGTTCTTCCTTGCTTAATGTATAGATTTAACACAATCTTGACAAAAACCCTGCCAAGTTATTTTGTAGATATCGATAAAATGACTCTAAAGTTTAACTGGCTAACAACAGACCAAGAAGAGAAATACCATGTGTTTAGAAGAAAAGATAAAAAACAAGTACTCCTCAATCTAAGACTTACTCTATAAGCTCCCCACCATCAATACATGGTGAAGCTAGAGGAGAAACATGAAAGCATATGAGTGGTACACAAGAAAAATATGGAAATGGACTCATAAAAAGCAGAGAACTCATCTTCAACAAATATGGGAAGGCAGTGCAGTGGAAAACAGTTTTCAAGCAAATGTTGATGAACAAGTAAACAATATATAAACAAAATAATTCTACAAACAGCTGTGTACCATTCACAAAAATTACTTTGGGAGGGGCTTTTCAAGACAGGGTTTCTCTGTGTAATAGTCATGGCTGTCCTAGAATTCACTTTGTAGACCAGGCTGGCCTCCAGCGCTGGGACTAAAGTCAAGTGCTGGGACCTAAATGTGTGTGTCATCACGCTTGGCTCAAAAATTACCTCTTACTGGATCACAGAACTAAGTGTAAAATGGAAAACTCAACTACTAGAAGACATATCCAAAATATCTAGGTTTATCTTAGGATTCATGATAATTCTTTAAAAATTTATTTTAAATTATGTATTTGGAGAGGGTGTGTGTAGGTAGGTGCTAGTGTCCGAAGAGGACAGAAAAGGATATCTGATCTACTGGAGCTGGAATTACAGATTGTTGCTAGTTGACCAATGTGGGGACCGAGAACAAAACTCAGGTCCTCTGCAAGAGCAGACAGTGTTCTTAACTAAGCCAAGGCTCAATTCCTGATGAGTTTTGTATGTAAAAGGCTGACATCACAATGTTTGAAAAATTGAACCTAATAAATTATATGATAAAATTCAAAATGTCTCTTTTTAAAAAACACCCTTGGAGAGTGAAAACACAATTTGAGAGGAAATCTTTATGAAATACATATCAGATTAAGAAAGTCTGGTTTCCGGGGCTAAAGGGATGGCTCAGTGGTTTGGGAGCACTGGCTGCTCTTCCAGAGGACCCGGGTTCAACTCCTAGCACCCACATGGCAGCTCAAGGCTGTCTGTGATTCCAGTTCCAGGGGACCCGACACCCATGGCAAAAACACCAATGCACATAAAATAAAAATAAATTTTTAAAAAAAAGTCTGGTTTCCAAAATATTTGAGGAATTCTTAAAACTTTACATTAAAACTCAGCATGGTGGTGATGTCTATAATCACAACTACTCAGTAAGGATGAGAAAGAAGGCTCCGAAGTTCCCCACAAACACTAAAATCAAACCCGAACCCCAAGTCAAAGTTTGGTGCTTAAACTCTCAAGAGTACAATGAATTTACATGCTACACAAGCACAAGAACTGAAGATCATACAGGAAGTAACTATCATAGACACTAAAACACTAATGAAATAAAACACAACTTTCCACTTAAATTTTGTATAATTATTAAAATGGCATCCAATTTCCACCTGTCCTAGAAACAGACTAACTAACCCTAATGAGAAAAAAGCCATCAGCAGACTTTGAGCTATAATGCACTAAAGAAGGCCCTTAAGAGAAAACCCTGTACTTCAGAGAACCACTGAAAGCTACATTTTTCTCAATAAAAAGGAGTATCTACTCTTCAAAGTCAGTGGGAATGAAGCAGATGTTGTAGCAGAACTTGGTTTTATTTTTAGCACAATCAAGGACTGAACCTCGGAGGTCATGCAAGCTGCAACCCTAGCCAGAGGTCTCTGAAAACAGCCTTTCTGTCACTAATCAACCAAACTTAAACTCTGCCCTTTCTTTGGATGTTTTATATAAGATAACAGATTCCCATATAATTTCAAGTTATTTTACTTGGTTTTCTGACACTCTGCCCAAATCATCCTTTATAGTGTGATGGTTAAATTTATTAACTATAATACCCAGCTACTCCCTTGAATCTAGCCCAAGTCTAATTAAGGCATTTTAAAAGACACAAACTGAAGACTCCAAAATCTAAAATCCTGCCATACCCAATCTAAAGCTTTGGTCACAAACATGACACCAAAATTACAAAATTTTACCTCACCTCCTAAGATGTGTCTCAAATTAAAACAGAAACACAGAAAAAAATTACCTTTAGAATAGTATATACAGATATATATTTAAAAGTATCTCACATCACAGAAAATTCTACCTTGAGGCATGGTTCCCATCAAATGTTCCAAAATTTAGAAAACCTAAAAAGTAAGTCACATCCCATGCATTTCACATAAGAGATATTCAACTTCTCTACTTCTCTATTAATAGGAGACATTGAGAAGAGGTTACCTCTACAGTGTGCTTGGGCCTTCATCAAGTTAGTTAAGAGAAAAGATTAAAGATGGGAAAATAGTGGTGCAGGCCTTTAACCCCAGCACTTAAGAGGCAGAAGCAGCTTGATCTCTGTGGGTTCCAGGATATCCACAGCTACATGAGACCCTGTCTCAAAAATCAAAAGGGGGGGTATAAAAAAGAGGGGGAAAAAACAACTCTGGTTCTAGATGGTAAAGTAACAGTACAGATATCTGAAAAAGTCTTAAGGAATCATACATACTATTATCTACCTACCTATATAATACATGTAAGTTGGCATATAAATACATGTATACAGTTTAAATAAAATTTTCCCATCTAGGTTGTCAAGAGTCACAGACCCCTAACAAAACAACCCAACACTAAGCACAAGAAGCCCTCTTCTGAGTTGTTGGTCAGAATAATCCAAGACATTTGCAAAACATTGTAGGCTATTGTTACTGCCCTTGGTCGCCCCCTAGAGTTGAAAGGTCAGTCCACAGTGCTGAAGACTTAACTCTTCAGAAATAGGGCCCAGAGGCCCCTGAGCTGTAAATGACCTAGCCTCCTCCCTGAGGACTAACTTTCAGAAAATTAATGTCTGGTACTGGAAACATAGCCAACCACCTAGGGCTAGTGAAGTCAAGGATCTTGGAGAAGAACCCAAAACTGTCATTTTCCTAAACCAGCATAATGCCTAACTGCATTCTAAATATTTGTTCTTATACCCAGAGGTAAGTGTAGTCCTCACCCCGTATCAAGGAAACTTCTTTTCACAACAGATGGAGACCATTACAGAAAAACCACAACCAATCAAAATACAGAGTTGTGTCCAGTCCCAAGGAAACATTTACAACACAACCAACCACCCAATGCTAAGGATCATTGTGAAAGAGGCGGCAGAAAGTCAGAGAACAGCGAGTTTGCTGTGAGACTGTCTCTTGTAGGAATATCAGCAATTATATCAATAAAGCTTCTCTAACGTGACTGCCTACACATGAACTGAACATGAACAGCAGACATGCTGACGTGGATGGGGAAAGCCCAGGAGGTCTCAACCTTACACAAAAAACTACAGGCAACCAAAGAATGCCAAGAGCTAGAGAAATACTCTTCACCACAAAAAAAGCACACCAACTGGTTATCCAATTTCAAATGTTTTCAGGTCTGAAAACACGCACAAATAAACATACAGACTAAACAGGTTATATACTTGAATGTATTTAGGAATATATATGTGTATGTATATACACATATGTATATAACAATTATTAATGAAAAAGCCAAGAATTTGAAAGAGAGCAAAGAGTTTGAAGGGAGGAAAGGGAAAGGAGAAATGTTATTATTATAATGTCAAAAAGACAAAATATTAAGAGATACAAAAGAAATAGGGAGGGGTAATCTAGTTGCAGAGTGCCTTTGGACCCAAGGCTGAAAAAGCCAATTCCTGTGAGACTCTCCATCCTGATGGCCAGCCCCCAATAATCATGTTACTCAACTCCACAACTTAAATCTATGGAAATTCAATATCCCATTAGTTTTTTAAATAATGCTCTCAACAGTTTAATTTATATTTTTAACATAAAGATACTTTTACCAGCTTCTGTATGTTCGCTGATAGTAATAAATGGTATGTGTTTAGAGGTGACAATTTCAGTGGTTTCCAGAGATATATACCTCTGAGACTGGCTACACTAAAGATAATAAATATATCCTCATCCCCAAAATGTCCTTGTAGTCATGGAATACAGTAACATAAATATTACATTAAACTTTACCTATTCCCTTGTAAATATTTCCTAATTATCAATAGAACAATTTTTTTGAACTCTGACATGTTTTTAATGTCTCTATAGCATTTCCCAGTGGCAATATGCCATAGTGATGTTCATAATTCCTTTCACTAGATATATAAATTGCTTGTATTGTTTATTATAAGCAATATCATAAAAAAAATCAAAGAACAATTTTGTAACTAAGAAAATTCCAAACCAGAACTCTAATTTAAAAGGCATATTTTACTTTTTTAAAAAAATAATAGAACACTGTTTATCATATATTTATTATGTCCAAGACATCATCATATCATATCCTTAAAAGTTCTTTAAAGGTTATGACAATCTTCTCTTTATAACAGTACATTAATATTACTGCCAATGATCCATAACCTCAGTATTTTATTCATTCTTTGGTATTTAGATTATATTCATTCTCACTCCTCCCTCCAATTCATCCTCCCAGATCCTATTCCCATTCTTCTCCTAAATTCAGGCCTTCTCCTTTATTAGTTTTTAAATAACTGGGTCCAACTAGTATTACCCATATGCATAAGGGTCCACAGACATCCACAGGAGCATGGACCACCTACCATTAACCCCACCACTGAAGAAACCTGGCTCCTCCGCCCACAGCAGCCATTAGCAGCTCCTCAGCTGAGGGAGTCTTGTGAGCCCCTCCCCCCGTGATCATTTTTTCATAAATCCTTGTCCCTCCCAGCATTATAATTCCATTCAAATCTCCACTGGTAAATTTAAAAACTCACAGTCATGTGCATATAAAAACAACTATAATGTTCTTAAAGGAAAAGGAGAAAAGACCTCTACATACCAGAAATTAGAATATTATACTATATAACAAGGACAGTAGCAGGAAATGCAACAGAAAAGGGCCAGTGAAAAAGGAAAACCCAGAAAATTCGGGATCTTATACAGGGGAATTATGATATCAGAACTATGTGAAATAAAAACAATTTAAGTGCCAAAATGTTTCTTTATAACTCTAATTAGAAAAAAATTTAAAAAACAACAACAAAGAAACAAAAACAAAAACAAAAACCCCCACATACTTGTCAGGCAACAGGTGTAGCTGAGTGGTAGAATGCTTGCCTAGCAAGCTGACCTGACCTCTTGCACAGCATAAAACTGAGTGTGGTAACTGATGCCCAGCTGCAGTCTTCGCTGCCAGTCAGGTGGTAGGAGCAGGACTATTAGAATCTCAAGGCTGCCATTCTAAACAATGCAGTAAGTTGGGGGAAGGCAGAGATATTGTCAAAGTTCCAAAGATGGGGCTTTTGCCACCAACCCCCCGCCAAAAAAAAAAAAAAAAGAGAAAAAAAAAAGACCTCAAGACATAGGAAATGAAAAGTTAAACAGGTAAGAAACAACGGCAAAAAAATAATAATAATAACAGACACGAAAAAATTTCTCTAATCTTTTCTTAGTTTGCTTCCTATTGTTAAGATAAAGACCATGACCAAAAGATACTGGGGAGGAAGGAGTTATTTGATTATAAGCTACAGTCCATCACCAGGGGTAGCCAAGGCTACTCAAGGTAAGAACCCAGAGGCAGAAACTGAGCACAAACTACAGAAAAGTAATGCTTACTAGCTTGCTCTGCTCAGTCTGCGTTCTTTTTCTTTTCTTTCTTCTTCTTTTTTTTTTTTTTTTTTTTTTTTGTTTTGCTTTGCTTTGTTTTTCAAGACAGGGTTTCTCTGTGTAGCCCTGGCTGTCCTGGAACTCACTTTACAGACCAGGCTGGCCTCAAACTCAGAAATCTGCCTGCCTCTGTCTCCCAAGTGCTGGGAGTAAAACCACCATGCCTGGTTCAGTCAGCTTTCTTATACAACTCAGGACCACCTGCCCAGGGATAGTACTGCCCACAGTGGACTGGGTCCTCCCATCTCAATTATTAATCAAGAAAATGCCCCACAGACATGCCTACAGGCAGTTTGATAAAGGCATTTTCTCTCTTGAGATTCCCTCTTTACAGGTGAATTTAGACTGTGTCAAGTTGATAAAAACTAACCAGGACAATCACCAAGAAAAAGTAAAATGACCCAGCAACCTAAAGAAATGTAGAGAAGCTGCTTCATCACTCAGCCAGTAAAGCAATCCTAGCACTTGGGAGATTGAAAATGAGGGTCCCCCAGAGCAAGCTGGCAAACCAGAAAAGCCAAATGCGCAAATCTGGGCTCAGATCAGGGACTACATCTCAACATGTAAGGTGAACAGCCATCAAAGAAGAGACATCAATGGCAACCTCTGGACTCTACCTATATGAGCAAACATGTTAGATATGCACCCACAACACACATACACAACACATGCATTTACATCACATACATAACACATGAATAACAAAAATGTTATAAGGATAAAAGCATGAAAATATGTATAATCTCAAAATAGGGGAAAGTTTTAGTAGATAGACAAAAGATGAAAAATTAACAGTAAACTGCATTTCAGTAAACTGAGTATCAAAAATTTTTGATGAGAAAAATTGGAATCAGCTTTCTTTTATGGTGATCTGGCTTTAATCATTAATATTAAAAGAGCTAGATATATCACTTAACCAAGTAATTCTACTTCTGTATCCCATGAAAGTCCCAATTAGATATTTATACTAAATGTTTTTTAGTAAAGTACTCAACAGTCTAAATACACCTAAGTGAAAAACCCCTAACAGAATAAGATACATCAAAATTATAGCACTATAGAATACTGTCTCTTTTTAAATTAAGGTATATAAACATTATCTATTTGTAGAAGATAATATACTTCATTTTTAATTACATAAAAGTAAACAAGTAACATACATACTTGTTATATATACATCGTCTAGAAAAAAAAGCTAAAAAGTAGAAGCCTCTTGTCTCTTCCCTAGAAAGCATATTATTTTATTTGCATTGACTACATGTGCATATATCCCCCTAATAATCATTTATGCCCTTTGTTTCTGTATTCCAAAGTGTTTTGTTTTGTTGTTTTTGCTTTGTTTTCTGAGACAGAGTTTCTCTGTGTAGTACTGACTGTTCTGAAACTCAGAGATCCACCTACCTCTGCCTCCCAAGCACTGGGATTAAAGGTGTGTGCCACCACATCTGGCTGTATTCCAATGTTTTAATTAAACATTCCCTGATGTTTGTTTGGTTTCTGTTGTTTGTTTTTTTTTTTTTTTTCAAACATTGATTCTCTTTTCCTTCTACTGGGTTAATTATTATCAGCTAGTTAGATGCTAAAGTTTATTTTTTTACATTCATTTTGTAGCACTTGTGTGGAGGTCAAAGAACAACTTCTTGGAGTACGTTCTCTCACATGGCTCCCAGAGATTGAACTCAGGTCATCAGGCTTCTGTAACTCATCTTTGTACCTCTTCACACCTTCCCAGCAATCTCTATCTGCTGGGACATTTGCCAGCCTAATTTTTACTTTTCTTGACATTTTTTAGTGCTAGTAATTAGAGACTTCTAAGCATTAAGGGAAGATTGTATTTTGTGTGTGCATGCTAAGTATGCATGTGCATGTATGTGGGGGCCCATGTGCCTGTATGTGCACGTGAGACCAGAGGACTCTGGTGTCTTCCTCCACTACTCTCCATCTTCTGACCTTGAGACACAAGCTTTCATTAACCTGAAGCTCCTCATTTCAGACAGCTTGGCTAGCTGGCCAACAAGCTCACAGATCTGCGTGAATGTTTAGCAAAGAACTCAAATCTAAATACACTTATGTGAAAAGCATTATTCGGGAGCTACAGACATGCATGGATTTACATGGGTGCTGGGGATTCAAACTCTGTTACTCAAGGTTGCACAGTAAGAGTCTGACTCAGTGAGCCATTTCCCCAACCCCTAAAAGGTACATTTTTAAAAATTAACTTCCAATTCACTAACTAAACATCTGATCTCCAGCTTTAAAACTCCAGCTTTAAAACTATTCACACCTTCAAATAGCCATCCATTCTTCCTAATAAAAACAATTACTTCTACTAGTGATCTCATTCTGTTCTTACCATCAACCTACTACTTAGCTATACCTATATACTGTGTGCCATCTTGCAAAGTGCTTCACTGTATTATTACATTAAATGACCACAATAAGTCTAAGTATTATTACTTCCTTTTTTCCAGAAGAGGAAAACAGAGTATAAAGGAAAGAAAATACTGAGCTTTTTTTTTATTTAAAAATGCTAATAACAAAACTCACCATTTTAAATCATTTTTAAGTATGCAGTTGAGAGACAATTACATTCACAGTTACCCACAACCCCTCACCAATAGTTACTTTGATGTGCTCTGTTTCACAAAGCATCCTAATGGGTGCGAACTAGTATATTACTGAGGCTTTGACTTACATTTCCCAAATACCTATTAAGTTCAACTTTTTTTTTTATGTGATTTTTGACCATTTACACATGTTCTTGGGAAGAAAAATCTACTTAGGTTCTCTTAATCACCTTGCCTTTTAATTATTTAGTTTAAAATTGGTTTTTATAGTCTTGTTACAAGTCCCATTATCAGACATAGGACTTACAAATATTTTCTCCTATTCTGTGTTGTCTTTTCATTTCTTTTTCTTTTTTATTTGGAGACAGGGTCTCACTATGTTGCTCTGGCTGGTCAAGAACACCTTACATAGATCCACCTGCCTCTATTTCCTGACTGTTGGGATTAAAGGCATGGACCATTAATCTCACCCTTTTTCACCATCATACCCAGCCTCTTTTCATTGCTTGATATGGTCCAATTTAATTCTGGTGAGGTGTACTTACTATTTTTTTTTCCTTTACAGCTTGTGCTTTGGATGTCATCTAATAACATTTAGCACTTTAGTCTAACCCAAATACCAGGATCAACTGATTTGAGTGTTAAGACTTATTTCTAGTTTCTAAATTCTTTTGTTGATCAATAATTTACTCTCATGGTAGTGCCAGACAGTTATGGTCACTTTAGCTTTACAGTAAGATTTAAATTACAGCAAGATTTAAATTCAATGCATTCTACTTTACTCTTCCTTCTCAGACCCTATTCACTGTCCCAGATCTTGTATTTATATAAATATCAGAATCTACTCGTCAGCATTTGAAAAGCCAAGCAGCATAACAAGATAGCTCAGCCGGTAAAGGCACTCGCTGCAAAGTCTGACAACTGCAACCAAGCCTGAGTTTGATTCTCCAGGACCCACAGGGCATGAGGAGAGAAATGACTACCACCAAATTGTCCTCTGACCTCTACACACATATCGTGATACCCTCCTCCCAACAAACAAAACAAATAAAACTACTTCTAAGAGCACTGGCTGCTCTCCCAGAGGACCCGGGTTCAATTCCTAGCACCCATACAGCAGATCACACCTGTCTGGAACTCCAATTCCAGGGCTTCTGACATCCTCACACAGACATACATGCAGGCAAAACACCAATGAACATAAAATAAAAATAAATTATATAAAAAAAAGTTTGAAAAATGAAAAGAAGCCACCTCTAGTTTTGAGAAGAGCTACAATAACTATGAAGATAAATTGGGAAGTATTATCTTAATATGATTAATTCTTTTAAATGGAATATTTTCTATTTAGTCTTTTTAATATTCTTTCAATGATGTTTCCCAGTTTTCAGGTTACAATGTTGTAAATTACATTTTCTATCAGTTTATCTTAGCTCTTTTATCCTGTTGAGCGTAACTGATTGTTTCTATTGCCCTATATCTTATACACACACACACACACACACACACACACACACACAAATAAAATAGTTTAGCTTCTTCTTTTCTAATCTAAATATCTTATCTCATTTTCTAGTGCAATTGCTCTAATGCCTCTAGTATGCTACTAAATAGGAGCCTCAACAACACATACCCTTTCTGTTCAAGATGACATATAAGTTGAAATAATTTCCTTATATTCCTAGATATTGGGTATACTGATCTATATTTGAGAATAGCAGTAGCCCTTCCTTATCATCCGTATCAGTTAACTCTTTATCAGTCATGATCTAAAACTATTAGCTGAAAATTTCAAGAAATAAACAATTCATATTTTTAAGTTGTACTTCCTTCTGAGTAGTGTAATGAAACCTTACACTGTCCATTCTATCAGGATATAAATCATCTTAATCCAGTGAATCCTTGGTATTCCCCCCCACCACTCCCAAGACACAGTTTCTCTGTGTACCTTTGGTGCCTGTCTTGGATCTTGCTCTGTAGATCAGGCTAGCCTCGAACTCACAAAGATCCACCTGGCTCTGTCTCCCGAGTGCTGGGATTAAAGGCATGCACCACCACCGCCCAGCTTTTTATTTTTTTTTTTAAGGCAAGGTCTCACTATATAACCCTGGATGGCCTAGAACTGATTATGTAGACCAGGATGGCCTCATACTCAGAAAGATCTACCTGCCCCTGCTTCCCAAGTCCTAGGATTAAAGGAATGCCCTACTACACCCAGTTTCTTTCTTTTTTTCTTTCCTTCCTTCCTTTTCTTTCATTCATTTTTGTTTGTTTGTTTGAAATAGGGTTTCTCTGTGTAGCCTTGGCTGTCCTGGAACTCACTCTAAAGACCAGGCTGGCCTCACACTCAGAGATTCACCTGCCTCTGCCTCCTGAGGGCTGGGATTAAAGGTGTGCACTACCACCACCACCACCACCACCACCACCGGATTCTAGTTTCTTTTCTTGATCTTTAAGAGAAATTACAAATTAAAAGAGTACTTATATTTCCTCAATACTTAAACACTAACAGTGGAAGCATTATAGTGTAATGAACACATAATAGCTAGAACAGTAGAATCTGGCTGTCTTGGGATGCATGTCAATAACTTCAAGAACCAAACCACTATTTTCTAAAGTGCACTTTTGTGTTTTTTAATCTGAGTTATAAAAGGTATCTTGAAGTGGGCATCAAAATCTATGAAAATTTATGCTTTGTGAAATGGGGTGCATTATATAAGAACCAAGACAAACAAAAGCCAAAGGCTTCAGAGAATTTATAATTTAGTGAGGCAAATGAGTTATGACCAAAAGCAGATACAAGGAAGACTATTAACTCTTCTTTCAAAGGCACTAGCAGCCTTTACCAGAATACTGAAAGTCTAGGCAGTATTATAAAGTGAAGCTCATTTATTCACTCAGCAATTAACAAATTTTGTACTGGCTGTGTTTGGTATAGAGTCACACCAAAACAGGGCAGGACCCATTTTTTTAAAAAAACAATAAATAAATGAAAAATAACAAACTAATTAATTATGTTTAGTTATTGAGAAGTTTTTTTTTAATCTTTTTTAAATGGGGAAGTTACTTTAAATTGTGTTTCTACCTAGTGGAAGTTGGAAATACTGAACAATTAAGACATCACCAATGAATAAAGTAATATTCAGGAGCAAAAATTTGCCTTTCAAACTTCAATTCTATAACACCATATTCTGCAGGATATGGTATGAAGGTGTGTGTGTGTGTGTGTGTGTGTGTGTGTGTGTGTGTGTGTGTGTGTGTGTGTGTGTTTAGAATTACTAACACAGAAGTATCACATGTAATGAGTTGAAGGCATCAAAGTTTACTGGCATGTTTGTGGACCCCAAAGACCAATGTAACTGAAACTTAATGCATAATCAAAACTAGCAAAATTAGGATTAGAGAAGTAGGCAGGGAGGTGACAAATGAAAATAGGAGACTCAGAGCATGTTAGAGGAAGAACAGATACACTCACTGTCTGCAATGTGGTATATAAAGGCAAAACAAATCATATTTCTACTCTACTTCATGGTTAAGATCCTTAGTCCAAAATTTACTAAATGTTAAGAGATATAATGGTCCCCTTTTAAGAATGGAAAGAAACAGGCTGAGAAGAGATAATAAAACGTCTTACTAATAAGGTCACAACACTAATAAATTAAGTCAGCAATCAGAGACATTTTATAACTAAAGTCAAGCCAGTAAGTACCTTCTTTTCTATTGTACATTCAGAAACAATAAAGTAAGGTTAAGATGGCAAAGCATGTCAAATGTCAAGTTAATAAGAAATACGTGCTTTACAAACAACAAAAATCATAAGACGTAACAGTTAAAATGATTCTGATCACTACACTACACATACAGACTACTTTTAAAAAGAGGGTGATTTATACAAAATAATTACCATATGATCTATCAAATATTTAAAACTGTACATCGCAGAACAGTAATAAGACTGTGTATGTGCAGCCAGTAAAGAGACTATGTACAATTTCCAATTGTAAAGTAATTGTGATGATTGGTTTTTACTATCAAACTGATAGAGCACAGAGTCTCACAGGAAGAGAAAAACCTTCAATTAAGGAACTGCCTAGACCAGAATGGCCTATGGGAATGCATGTGGAGCACTGTCTATATTTCAGATAGATATAGGTGGGCCCAAACCACTGTGGCAGTACCATCTCTAGGCAGGTGGTCCTGGGCTTTATGAGATAACTAGTAAACATGAGCTAGCAAATAAGCCAGCAATCAGCATTCCTCTCCATGATTTCTACTATGAGTTCCTGCCCTGACTTTCCTCAGTGACAGACCATGACCTGGAAATGTAAATCAAAGAAACCCCTCAATTCCCAAGTTGCTTTTGGACAGAGTATTTTACTACAACACCAAAAAGAAACTAAGACACAGTCCAACTAATTTAACTCTACTTTATATTAGATTTAATGTATGCCCTATGGCAACTACTTTTAATAAAAGTCAAACTTTTCTTAGTGTTTTTTTTTTTTAAATTAAAAGCAACCATATATCAACTTACTGAAAACAATTTCAAGAATACTGTTCCCATACTTTGCAATATGGAACACACCTGCCAAAAGGTGCCAGAGGGAGGCTGAGGTGATGGTTCAGAGGATGAGCATTAGGATTTAATGTTCAAAACCACAGAACACATATCAAAAATGTGGCACATGGGAATGGTCACATGCATCTGTAACCCCAACTCTAAGTAAACGCAGAGACAGGAAGATCAGGGGGGCTTGCTGGCCACCAAGAGAACTCCAGGTTCTTAGGGGAATAAGCAGACAGTGATGGAGTAGGACACATGATATCTCCTCTGGCATCAGCACATAGGCACAGGCATGAGCACACATCCCCTGCTACATCTTTACATTTTTTCTGTGAATTCACAGAATTCATAATATAAAAATGTGATAGAAATATACTCTAATATCTTTTCTTAATCAGTGAAAAGTACAAAGATTAAAAATATATCCAAGCTGAAAAAAGTGTTACTATTCAGTACTTGGTTGAGCTGACTCAAGAACCTCAAGAACCACTGAAGTAAATAATGTAATTCTTTAACTCTACTAAATTTTACAATAGTTTGACATTAGAGAACATTTTCTTTTACCCAATACTCAAATGATCATCATCTAGTAATAAAATCTTCAAGGTGGAAATACCATGAACTCAAAAACTTGCAATCGGAATACATACCTTTGTCCTTCTTAAAATCCAAAGCATCTTCTTTATCAGTCACTATTTCCTTCATATTGATGATACTCTGGTGGGTGAGTTGCCGAAGAATTTTAATTTCTCTAATTGCTGTAATTGGGAAGCCCTCCTTTTCATTATCCAGACGTACTTTTTTTAAGGCTACCATTTCTCCTATTAGACAATTAAATAAAAGCAGGTTACTAGCTAGCAAAAAAATGACATTTCTCTTAATTTAAATTCTTATCATTTCCATTCCTACATTTTAAAATTATAATGCACAAATTGTATTTTAGTTTCCAACATAACAAATAATATTTATAATTCAAGAAATTAACCTCTCAAGTAAACTATGGATCATTACACTGCATTTAACACTAACTGGTTAGGATGAGGTAGGTTTGTATTTTTTTATACTCTCTACTGATACAGAAAGAGATGGTGAAGAATGGGTTTATTACCATTCTTTCTGTGTGAAGGAGGAAAGGGTCAATACATCCAGGATACTCATTCATTCATATTAATATGTACTCACACTCTCTAGATCTCTCTCACCTCTCTGAAAAGAAAATATATTCCAACATTTCTTGTCCATACTCACCAATTATCTAGTCATGAAAATGGGGTTCAGACTGTCTCAAAAATACATTTCCCCCCATTATACTACATTGCCACAAAATTTAGGTATGTGTTAAGTTTTGTATCAGATATCATGTAATTAATCAGATACACATACAAACACAAAGTTATTACAAGTTAAGCGTAGGTCAAGAAATGCTTTAGATTTTGGAGATTTAGGGTGTTTTATTATGTTTTGTTTTATGGGAATGTGCACAGACTTAGTAGGCTGGGCATCAGTCAGCATAAGAAAAAATTCACTATAATAAAGGCATATTCCACTTCTTTGGACAGATTGGAAAAAAGGACCAATTTTACAAATTTTCTAAGGAAAAAAATTATGCTCTTAATCATTAAAATTTATTTTTCATTTTTATGACGTTTTCCTATAATATAGTGTTTTAACCATTAAAGCTTCTGACAGTTATAAGTAATCTTATTGATAATACAATATTATCAAACCTCAATGGTTATTCTACGTTCTAACTACCTTCATTAGTTTCAAACCACAAGGTGTTCTCCCATATACTAAATGACCTCAAATAGCTGTCAATTTTAATATTAGTTCATGTTAAAAATGAACTTAAGTTTAAAAAATGCTAGTTCTGTTGGGCAATGGTGGCGCACATCTTTAATCCCAGCACTTGGGAGGTAGAGGCAGGCAGACCTCTAAGGTCGAGGTCAGTCTGAGCTACACAGAGAAATCCTGTCCAATTTAAAAAAAAAAAAAAAAAAAAAACCTAGCTCTATGCATTTTTTAGTGAAATGTCTACCTTCTGTAATGTGGCTTCTAATACAATTACTTTGTTTCTTTGAAGGAGTCTTCTAAAACTTGCCCCCAAGATTCTTGATTATGCTCTGAAAAAATAATGTTCTGAAAATTTTAAGCTTCTGAATCTGGTCCAAAGGGTAATTTCTATAGAGGAGAGAAAGTTGGCCAAAAGAAAAGTATTATATAATTCTTAATATAAAATAACTTACTCCTAAAGACAAGCATGTTGGAACATGCCTATAACACCAGCCCTCAAGAAGCTCACAAATTGAAGCAGCCTAGACTACATACTTAAGACCCTGCCTCAGCCGGGCGGTGGTGGCGCATGCCTTTAATCCCAGCACTCGGGAGGCAGAGCCAGGCGGATCTCTGTGAATTCAAGGCCAGCCTGATCTACTGAGTGAGTTCCAGGACAGGCTCCAAAGCTACACAGAGAAACCCTGTCTCGAAAAACCAAAAAAAAAAAGACCCTGCCTCAAAAAGAAAAAGAAAAAGAAACTACTAATACTTTTGTCTAGCTACTAAGAGTTTAATAACTATCCACCACAAAAGGAACACATCACTAAACCCCACTATACAGCATAGCACAAATACCGAAGGAACAGTTTTATAAGTTTGTTGTGTACCCGTATGTACAGATACAGAAGATGCATATACAGAATAAAATGAAGACTAAACAATAGCACTAAGAATCTTTACTTCTTTGGAAATTCTTAAAGCTCTATATTAGAAGAAAGACAGAAAGCAAACACACTCCACTCCAAACTTAATATTCTTACCAGTGTCTTTGTCCCTGGCTTTGTAAACTTGTCCATAAGTACCTTCTCCAATAATTCCGATGATATCAAATTTATCCACGCAGCGTTTTCCCCAGTCAATATCTTTTTCTTTGATTTCACCATAGCGAGGCCCACATATTCTATTAAATATAGTTCTGAAGTTTTTATAGACAATCAAGCAAACTGAATGAACTGTTTAATAATTCAAAATCGATCCCACCCAATCTTAAACCTGTTCACCCTATTCTTGTATATTTGTGAACATTCATGTAAGACAAGTTATTACTAGTTGATGTTACAAATTTTCATTAAAAAAGCCCCTACAATTCCTACATATTGACTCTTTTGTAGATTAAAGCTTAGAAGAGGGAAAGGAAGCAACAGTGCTTCTTTAAAAGGCTTTTAGAAATGTAGCTTGTCAGTAAGTGGATAAAACCAACATTATTAGGAAACTAGAGTCAGGATTCTCTACCCAGTCTCCAGAAAGTTTTGTTTTTCCATTCAATGATTCTCTCTCTTCCCATAAATGTGTGTGTATACGTATATATAGAGAGAAGGGACCGTCACAGTACAATGGAACAAACCCTAACAAAATAAAATGACTAAAAATTACTTACAAATTGAGACTCATAGTAGCATAAAACCACCATAAAAACACTGAAAATTTTTCACTCAAACAAGTACAGAAAGTGTTAATTCATATAAAATCAAGACTCAGAATTCCATAGTTGGGCAGAGATTAATAGATCTGACAAAAGTCAAATTCTTTAAAAAGATGTTATTTTGTAGTGTTTTAACCCACCACAGAAATTCAAGAATTGTAGCAAAAGAATCAAGGACAGACTAACATTCTTTCCTCATAATAGAAAATGATCTCATATTCTTAAATTACACGTTACCTGAAGAGCAATACTAAATCAAATCTATCCCCAAAGTTTTAAACATTCCCTTTGTTAAGTAGATATTTTTTAAGGAGCACCAGTTTTTTATCCCTTAGCTTCAAGGAAAAGAACTCTATCAGGTATTTAACATGAAGCTACATCAGCTCCATTTTGAAAAATTCTATGTCTTGGAAAATTAAGAATGTATGCAGTTATATGGGGGAAATGAGTAGTTAAAAGCAAAGAAAACCATTGTCCATTACTGATTTTTTTTTAGCTCAATGAATGCTGTCTTCCACTTTGCTCAATTTCAGTGTTTTTATATTAGTTAGCTATCTTAACTATAAATATCTTTGACACATACAACACCCCCAAATTAATAAATACAAACTGTAAGAAATTTTCATTTGGTTTTATTAGTCACAGCAAATAGATACCACTTGTGAAAATTTGTTTCACAACTCTCAACCTGTACATTTATGTTCAAATAAAAATACACTTTTCATTTTCAATCTTAGTGTTTTCTAAGTTTGTAATGATCCAGGATATATTGTTTCCAGTCAAGTTAAGTGCAGGGAGAAAGCAAGCACATACTTAGGCCTTCTTTTGCTGTGTAACTGAGCTGCTGTTTTCTTCTCCTCTGGACTCTTAGAAAGATCATCTCCTCCTGGTAACTCAGGGGGCAACGGTAAATCAGCAAGCAGACATCGGAGTTTCTTTTCTACTTCTTTTTTAACTGCTTTTACAGAAATACTGCCTCTTAAGCTAAAGAAAAGAAAGGAGGGGCCACATAAACCACAAATATTTGGTTATATGATTGAAAGCATGCAAAGGCTGTATCTCCTATATCACACTTTAAGTCCAGCTAAAAAGAGCACTATTCTTCAACCACTAAGTAAAAACTTTAAGAAGAAAAAAATGACACAGAATTAAGTAAAAACCATGGAAATCTATAAAATGTAGACTTTAATAATGGTAATGTACTGATATTAATTACTGTAATAAATGCAAGGTAAATAGGGAGTGTAGGATATAATGATTCCATACTGTTGAAGATATAAGTTGGCAGTCTTGTTAGGATACAATTTGTTGGTCTTATCTCTATTACATGGATATAATTTGTGTCTTATTAATAGTAGAAATATATGATGTATCTATTTTATAAATAAGTATGCTGGACCTATCCGATTAACATGGAAAGATCTTTAACACAGTAAATGAAAAAAAGGAGTGAAGGAGTATCATGATGGAGGAAGGGAGGGAGGAAGGAAGAGAGAGAGAAGGAAAAGAAAAAGGAAAGGAAAAGAAAGAGAGGGGAGAGAGAGAGAGAGAGAGAGAGAGAGAGAGAGAGAGAGAGAGATCTTATAAAAAACACAATGGGCAATGGTAATGATCTATCTTTTGGAACAAACAGTTTACTACAATTCTGGGAGAAGGATTCAAAGTGAGTCTGACATACACTATCTGACTAAGACTCAAGGAGGCACCAGTCCAGCAAAAAGGTGAAAGGAGCTTAAAGGAGCACCTATCAGTCAAACCCAGATCAGATGACTATAACTGATTATAATGTAGGGGGGGAAAGTTCCATTTGATTTAGAGGACTAGGTGGAGCAGGAAGAACTGTCTTTTATATGTTAGCTTTATTAACAGCTATTAAGAGGAATAATCAAATTCAAAAATCATCATTTGCAGTTCCTATTATAGTAACAATTAGTAATCTTATTAGTGGGTGCAGGGAAAACAGGTCTTCAAACTAACCAATGTATTATCCTACAGGAATATATCCTAAAGTAGACATAAGTATCCTCTACATAGAAGTTTTAAGGTTGGTCATCACTTAACCAAGTTATCACAGTTTAAGATTTTGTTCCTCGCCGGGCGGTGGTGGCGCACGCCTTTAATCCCAGCACTCGGGAGGCAGAGCCAGGCGGATCTCTGTGAGTTCGAGGCCAGCCTGGTCTACAGCGCAAGATCCAGGAAAGGCGCAAAGCTACACAGAGAAACCCTGTCTCGAAAAACCAAAAAAAAAAAAAAAAAAAAAGATTTTGTTCCTCATATAGTAAGAAGTACATAAAATCATCTCCTAAATATTCTGGCCAAAACCAGTATTTGTTCTCAACCTAATCAAGATCCAACTGATTTCTAAGTTTATAGGAAATGGAAGGGTTAAAGAAGAGCAACTTAACTGTCATCAAGAAGAAATAATCACACAAATTAAGAGATGAGACATACATAAGACTACAGATCCAGAGTCTTCAACTTATGGGGGTAAGTAACATTGTAATTGTCTAAGTTACATTAGCAGTACTTAATGTGAGTAAACTGAAAACTATTGCAACCACTTATTTTAAAAAAAAATGTGTATACACATACACTTTCCTTATACAGAGAAATTAAGAGCATAGAAAGATATTAAATATTAGCATTTGTTGACTCTAGCAGTTCTCAATCTGTGGTTCACAATCCCTTTGAGGGGTCAAATGACTCTTTCCAGGGGTCATCCAAGACCATCAAAAAACATAGATATTACATTATGATTCATAACAGTAGCAAAATTATAGTTATGAAGTTGCATTGAAAATATTTTTATGGTTGGGGTCAACACAACATGAAGAACTGTATTAAAGGGTCATAGCATTAGGAAGATTGAGACCCACTGCTCTAGAAGGTTGTATAAATACTAATTTTATTATTTAGCTTTTTTAAATGCCTGAATACATAAAAGTAACAACAGAACACAGATTTATGAAATCATAGTCACAAAAAAACATGTACAACCTTTCATAGATTTAAGGATGTAAATGTGACAGTTAACTAGGAGTGAGTAGAAGCATGCTTAAAGAAAGTAAAGGTGGAAAGCACTCCTTAAAACATGGCTACTGAGATTATACAGACCATTACTGTTCTTTAAAATGACCTGTAAATTTCCAGTGAATAACAAGTACATAAAGATGCCTTCCATATTTAGGTTCCCAGAAGAATTAACAGAACAGAAAAGATGATCTCCCTACATCAACAAGACAATTTCAACTAATACCTGTTTAGCACAAAAACAAACAAACAACAAAAATCCATACCAGGTTGCTAAAAAGAAACTTTTAAACATAAAACTACCATGCTCATTAAAACTGGTGAAAGGGGGTGTAGAGGTGAGGAGTGGTTCCTCCCTTATAAAAGGAGGAACTGTTGTGAGCAACAGCTCTTTGCTTACAAAAACCTAAACACCAGTCCTTTTCAAACAAAGCATAAGGTCTACTCTACTTAGTAACTCTACACAATAATAATTAGACATTTTACTTTTTAAAAATGAAATATCATTAATCTAAGGTAGCTAATATTTCCCACAATCTTGATTTATACTAGAGCTAATAATCATAGTATCTGAGATGCATAGAACTTTAGCTTACAAAATTCTATCAGGTCAATTAATTCAAATAACTAATCTGTGATTTTTCAGGATAAATATCCTCATCTTTGGATATAACTACATGGAATAGAGCACAGAAAAACTGAAAAGACTATCAACAGCTATGATCTTCTACATGCAGTCCACTAACAAAATGTATTATTTCTAACAAAAATAGTAAGGCTATAAAAATATCTTCTGCCCTATCCAAGTAATTACTTTTAACCATTTTTCTTTTTCACAGTACATTTTTATTTAATCACTTAACATTTCCCTGAAAAGAATGTCTCCTCTTTATATACTTTTGTACTTAAATCAATCGCTGAAAGAAAGAAATTATTAGCATAGTCATGTCTGTAGTAGCAGTAATAGTAAGAAAATTTCATATCCACAAAACATACAAACCCATTCAAGGAGCAAAGAAACACTGAAAAAGGAAAATCAAGAGATAGTGTAACTGAAGT
This sequence comes from Peromyscus californicus insignis, assembly GCF_007827085.1. Lineage (NCBI taxonomy): Eukaryota > Metazoa > Chordata > Mammalia > Rodentia > Cricetidae > Peromyscus > Peromyscus californicus. Next base: position 45,173,631 of record NW_026294606.1, on the reverse strand, counting down.
TTTCTCTGGTCCTGCCCAGGCCCACAGACCCCGCAGCTGCTTATAAAATAATCATTCAGAAGCTTGTATTAATTAAAACTGCTCGGCCATTAGCTCAGGCTCTCTTGGGAAGCTACAGTGAGGTAGTAAGCTAAGGTTAGTTGGCGGCTATTGCTCTGATCTCTATGGCTTATACCTCTGTACTTGGCTTTGTGTTTCTTATTTAATAAGATTGTCTAGAAATTCATCTACAACTGGTGCCCATGTGGCAAGAATTCTTTAAAAAACCGTTGGTGGCCTTACAGGCCAGGGGTTACAGAAATTCATCTACAAGACAGTGTAGAGAAAGCTGTAGCTGGGTGTGGTAGTGCATGCCCTTAATCCAAGCACTCAGGAGCCAGAAGCAGACAGATCTCTAGAGCTAAGAGGTTAGCCTGTTCTATACAGTAAGTTCCAGGATGGCCAAGGGCTACATAGTGCAAGGCCAGCTCAACCTCCCTACTCACCCATTCCCCAAAAAAACAACAAAATAAAAAAGCTTTTATACTAACTTTGGGGAAGAATAAGCCAGAGAGTTAAATCATTTCTCAGTTTAAAAGTTTCATTTTTTTCTTTGAACAGTTACTGACAAATTTCAAATCTGTTGGCACTTACCTATCAGCATCTTTATCTTCAGGCAGCATAGGAGGTAAGGGTAATGGTGGTAATGTAGAGGTCACTAAAGCCACATGCTGCTCCTTCTCCTTGGCTCCTACGCTTGGTGTGAGTGGCTTGGTTTTCTCTTTAGTGGATACTGGTTCTTCCTTTGTAGCAGCAGCTTTACTTTCCTTCCCAACAACTGTTTTCTTGGTGGCTTTATCTACAATCAAGTTATTGTCTACCTTTGTTACTTGAAGGGGTGGCTTTGTTTTTGCTTTGTCACTTTTGAAAGTCCCACCACTTGAAGGAGAAGGTGCATGCTCAGTTTTAAGTTTCTTCACATCCTTTACATGGTTGGTTTGTGAGGCACTGGCACCAGTTTCTGTGTTCCCCTTGGTAGGGGTAGATGCATTCTGGGCTTTCGCAGCTTTGGCAGCTGCCTCTGCAGCCTTGGCTGCCTCTGCAGCTTTGGCAGCTGCCTCTGCAGCTCGTGCTGCCTCTGCAGCTCGTGCCTTTTTATTCTTGTTCAATTCAGCTGCCAGGCTACTCTTGAGAGTTAGTGTGCTAGGAGAAATGCTTGAGTGACGACTTCTTGATCTAGACAATCTGTGCCTGCTACGAGACCTTGAGTGCCTAGATGAATACGGGCTTCTGCTTCGAGATTTGGCAGAGCGTCTGGTGAAAAATAATTAACATTTTTAGTCAGTAACCAAATTAAACTTTATAGAGTGCTAATTTGAATCTCTGAAGTAAAACAAATTTACTTAATTTCAAAATAATACAGCATCTCTGAAGGGTTTTGTTGTTTTTAAGTAAAATACCAGATGGCAATTTTCTTTAAAATATTCTTCCTTTTCTCTGGCCTATGAATGCCCAAAGATAAGGCTGGATTTAAAACAAAACAAACAAACAAAAAATAGAAAACTCCAGAAGAAATATAACAATTAGGGCAGCAACAGGCCATCACTGCTAATTCAGAAAGGAGAAGCAGACAGTAAGGATCAAACAAAGACAGGAGCAAATAGTCTCCCACTCCCCTCCCTCGGTCACATTTCCTGGGACAAATCGTGTCTCTTTACCACCATGAGTCCTATTTTTGATACTTCAGAGTTCCCTGTTACTCCTCTTCTAAGTTCCCCTCTACCTCACCCCTGCAATCCCTTCAACTAAAAGTCTAGCATCCACAAGGAGCCTCACAAACATCCCTAACTCTAGATCCAGAAGATCCAACACCCTCCCTCTTCTGTCCTCCACAGGTTCCTGCACACACATGGTGGTGCACACACATACAGGCTCAGATGTGTACACACCCTAAATATTTTGGGAAAAAAATATGTCTGTACTAGAAATGTAGTCTTTTTTTTTTTTTTTTTTTTTGGTTTTTTCGAGACAGGGTTTCTCTGTGTAGCTTTGCGCCTTTTCCTGGAACTCACTTGGTAGCCCAGGCTGGCCTCGAACTCACAGAGATCCGCCTGGCTCTGCCTCCCGAGTGCTGGGATTAAAGGCGTGCGCCACCACCGCCTGGCTAGAAATGTAGTCTTAAAAAGTCTCTTGACATCTAAATTGGAATCCTTTTTAGCGCCTTAACTAACAAGTTAGTCATATGCTAGGTATTAAATTCATAATTTTGAACTCTACAGGAGACAGGTTAGCACAATTTAACATACTGAATAGAGGATAAGAGAGCTCTTTATAGATCTGGGTAGAAAGATAATTCTAAAGTAGGACAGGTTAACACAGTAAACTACCAAGAAGACAGACTATCCTGAAAAAAACTTGCAGTAAATTACAGGAAGCAAGAAATCCCAGGAACCCATAGTGAAAATTAGCAGAAACAAAAGAACAGGACATTTCTATTTATAGCTAGTGTTATTACAATGTGGAGAGACATTTTTATAAACATTCTATAACTCTAGAATATAAACAAAATTACTAGGCTCAGGATAAAGTGATATAAAAATCCAGCTTCTCCCTCATTCCTTCAAAACAAATGTGGAAATAAGGCCTAACTTGTTTCAGCACTGAGCTATCGTTGTATACAAATCCCATGCCTTACATAAAAATATATACAATTATTTCAGAATAGTAAGAACATTAGTTTTAAAAATATTCTAACACATTAAGTAGTTGTACATACCAATTATTAAAATAAACATAAGCCTACAATTATTCACTGCAATGAATGAAAACAGTTAACTAAATGCAAAGAAAGATGATTGTAAAATAACCTGCATAATTTTATATAGGAAGCAAATGCTGTACTAGGAAACTTGGTTACATTTTAATTGTTTCTTCTCCCTTCAGATGGCTGAGCTCCAAACAAATCAGATATAAGTCACATTTGTATCCCCTGACCAGATAGATACCAATGAATAGCAAGAGAAAGCATAGAGATGGCATCTCATCACAGGTAATAGCAGAGGCTTTTATAAAAAGCAATTTCTCTACAATGTATTTTCTAGGACCATGACTCTAGTTACTTATTTAATATAGATAAAAAATTATATGCAACACACTCTCAGCCTCTGCTAAGTTGCTAGTAAATTATAATGATACATTTACTATTTACAACTAGCATAGTTTGATAAGCTAAAATTTAATATAAAAACAAAATTTAAGTATTTTTTACTAATAGTTTTGCTATACATTACCAAAAGCATTACCATTTTACTAATGCTTCAGGCATATAGTTGTGAGGGTGAAAAAGAAATGCATCTTCAAACCTATAACAAACTACACTATAACAATCTTACTAAAATACTTTCTTATAAATAAAATTTGTCTGTTTAATTTTTTTTCCTGGGGGTTGGAGAAGATGGCTCAGCAGTTAAGAGCACTGGCTGCTCTTCCAGAGGACCCAGGTTCAATTTCTAGCACCCATATGGCAGCTCACAACTAACTGTCTGTAACTCCAGTTTCAGGGTACCCGACACTCTCATGCAGCATACACGCAGGCAAAACACCAATGCACATAAAATAAATAAATAAATTTTTTAAAAATTCTTTTCTTATGCCGGGCGGTGGTGGCGCACGCCTTTAATCCCAGCACTCGGGAGGCAGAGCCAGGCAAATCTCTGTGAGTTCGAGGCCAGCCTGGTCTCCAAAGCGAGTTCCAGGAAAGGCGCAAAGCTACACAGAGAAACCCTGTCTCGAAAAACCAAAAAAAAAAAAAAAATTCTTTTCTTGGACTGACAAGACAGCTCAGTGTTAAAGTACTTGCCACCAAATCTGAATACCAAGAGTTCAAGCCCCAAGGACCCACAAGGTTGAAGGAGAGAATCAATTTCTGCAATGTCTTCTAATCTCAATGTACACACACACACACACACACACACACACACACACACACACACACACATTCACTCACTCTCACTCACTCAAATAAACATAATTAAAATGGGTTCTTCTGATAGTTCTGTATGTTGAATCTACAGTGAACACATATTAACTATTCACTGCTTGTTTGTTTTGAGGTTTTTCAAGACAGAGTTTCTCTGTGTAGCCTTGGCTGTCCTGGAACTCACTCTGTAGACCTGGCTGGCCTCAAATCACAAAGATCCGCCTACCTCTGCCTCCCCAGTGCTGGGATTAAAGGCATGCGCCACCACTGCCCGGCTCATTGCTTGTTTTAAGTAAGTTAAAAATCTCTTTAGAAGCTGACAAGATGGCTTGGGGGTGGTGATGATTAAGAGCAGATAGTGCTCTCAAAGGTTCAGCACCAAGGTCAGGCACCTGGCTCCAGGAGATCCAAAGCCCCGGCATTGCACTCATTTGCACATACCCTACACATACACACACAATTACAAACAAATAAAAGTTTTAAAAGACATCTTTTAAAAAACTAAGACATTATCTTATGCTTTAAGAACTTTCCCCAAATTTATACCATTCAAGTAAAACCAGAATTGCAACTCAAACAGGCTAGTGCTCACTATTAATTAGGCTTATTTAAGTGTCCCTTATAGCAGTGGTCTTCAACCTTCCTAATGCTGCAACCTTTTAGTACATTTTCTCGTGTTGTGGAGATCTCCAACTGTAAAATTCTTTTCATTGCTACTTCATAACTGTAATTTTGCTACTGTTAAGAATTGTAATAGGAGATAGAAGTTTGGCAAAGGGGCCACAACCTATGAGTTAAGAACCACTGCTTTAAAGGGAGAGAGCATGGTGTCCTGGTCATTCCAACTATATCACAGAGACTCTGCAAGAATCCAGTTCTGAACACCGTACTTGGTGAACACACACAAACTCAGGCAGCTCTGTCCTCTCCGCCATCACAGCTACTGCAACATACCCTCTTCTCCACAGCTCTCATCAAGCCCCAACAGTACTGCATTCTTCTTGTTGTTTCAGGGTTCCCTACTACTTCTGACTAAGCATTCTTTGTGAGCTCCCTTAATATGCATCACCTCTATGGTCTCTTTAAAGTCTTCTGAACCATCTAAGTTGGATTTCATTCTTTCTAGAACTTTCACTAGCTTAGAGGTATGCCAAGTCTTAAGCCAAAATACTTTAATAACTTTTTAGCTTCCTAAATTATTTTTGCTGAAAGAATATCCAATCCACCATGGAGAATCATTTGCCAATATAACTTCCTGGGATAACAGAAAACATACAGTAGCCATTATCCCCAACATTTCTTAGCCTACTTTTTCTGCCTTGCTTATCTTACGTGCTCAAGGAATTTTCACAGTCACATACATTTACTTTAAAAAGTTGTTAAAAGTCCTCAAACAAGGTATGAAAATGATTACCAAAATGAAAATTACCATGTTAAGTGCTATTTCTTTTTCAAAACATGCCTTTCCACATTCATGTTTAGTGCTGCACTAATCACAACAGTTAGGAAATAGAACCAACTTAGATGTCTATCAACATATGAATGGGCTAAAAAAAAACAGCATGGTACATACAATAGAACTTTATTGAGCCATGAACAAAAAATGAAATCATGGCATTTGCAAGGAAATGAATAAAAGTGGAAATTGTTATACTAAGCAGATTAAGCAAGATTCATTTTTTAAAAACCTGAATTTTTCTCTTAAATGTACTATTTAGATTTTTTAATTATGTATATTTTTTAAAAGGTCTCTCTCAAGCATTACGTAGCTACCTTCCTAAGTTAAAACTTTAAATGGCTAGACATGAGACACAACTTTAATCCCAGCACTTATGAGGCAGAAACAGGCAAAAATCTTCATGTGTTTGAAGCCAGATTGGTCTACATATTAAGTTCCAGACTAGCCAGGGTTACATAATCAGACACTGTCTCAAATAAAAAAGAAAGAAAAAGCCACAAAAAAACAGACAATTATAAATGGTGTTCCTATGTACTTTATTATGCACTGTTGTATACACTCTATTATTTACAACAGACTCTTAAATGTATCTCATTTAAATCTTCTACCTTATCTAATCTATAATACTAGACTCAAACTACTGAATATATCAGACCCAGCACCATCTGAAATTAAGACTTGGGAAGTACATACATCATCCTCTAATATTTGCTCCTTTCAATATTCTCTATTTTTAATTTTACTATTCTCTATTTGCTTAACCAAGCTATTAATTTCATTTCCTGGTAAACACATGTTATCTCAGCAACTGCCTCATCTTATTGATTCTAACTCTACATTCCCTTATAGTCATGCCCTCTAAATATTTCCTATTGTTGCTGTAACCAACTACTTCCAACAAGGTGACTTAGAACAACACAAATTATCTCACAGTTCTGGAGACAGCAATCCAGTGAGCTTTGAAAATTAAACCATCTATCTCTGCTTAAATCTCTTGAGACAATCTGTTCTCTTACCTTTCCCAGTTTCACTTAGTCAAGGTGTCCATCATGCAGATCTCTGCTTCCATCAGTTCTTTCCTGTTTGTATCATACATGGCATTTCTGACTCAATCCTACAGTCACTTTTCTATAAACCTCCTTGCAATCATACAGGAACTACCTAGGTAGTGCTTTTTAAATCATATTTTTTGCCACAACATCCTTTATATACACATTGCAAGGAGTATGACAATGATATCTTAGGGGACTATTACACAGCCTACCATATTGTCCTCTTTTACCCTCAAAATCACTTTTCTCTTTCACCCCACCACCTTCTTTCTCTCCTAATCTACCCTGTCCAATTGATATATTCTTTCTGCTCCATTTATTTCTGCAAACAGCATAACCAAACCGATCCTCACTGTTCAATGATTGTTTTACATGTCCCAAATCCTTCATTTTCCTTTTCTTCTACAAACCTTCACAACTTTTTTTAAGCTCACAACCCCAGTTCCAATATTTACCAGGCATATCTTCTCTCACACAAATTATATTACTTTCCATCTATATTCTACCTCATTGCTATCTAAAATTATCCCCTCTGGTAAATTACTGATGCCCCATTCTCTGGTACCTTATTTTACATAGTGTTGACCCCAAATGGCACAACCTGTAAGCTTGCAAAAAAAAAAAAAAAAAAAAAAAGATGCTGTTTCTCATATCCTTTCCCATACCTATGGACTCAAACACAAATTATTTTTTTTAAGTAGAAGACAGGTTTTTTTTTTTTTTTAATAGTAGGCAGGTACCTTGCTATTTTATCTTTCCTGCAAGTCAAAATCCTGTGCCCATAAACTCATATACTCACTGAATTCAACTAGAAAATAAACATGCTTTACAAAACTACAACAAGAAAAACTCAATGTCTATGATGGCAATGTTTTTTGGGTTTGTTTGTTTTTTTCTCCTTTTTCCAGAGCTGAGGACCGAACCTAGGGCCTTGTGCTTGCTAGGCAAGCGCTATACCACTGAGCTAAATCTCCAACCCCCTATGATGACAATGTTAAGTATATTCTTAAAAATACTCCCTACCATTTCAGCTTCCCTTATTTTTTCTTGCCTATATATGTTGGCAGCTTCTGCCTCTTAAGGTTCCTCTTCTGTACCATATTTATTCTCATGCAGAATTTAATTTATACTTACAAAATGTGATCTGAATAAGAATGGCCCCCACAGACACATATACTGGCATGTTTAGTCATTAGGGAGTGGCACTATTTGAAAGGATTAGAAGGATCAGGAGGGGTGGCCTTGTTGGAGGAAGTGTGTCACTGGGAGGGGGCCTTGAGGTTTCAAAAGCCCATGCCATGGCCAGTCAATCTCAGTGTCTGTCTCTGTCTCCAGCTACTCTTTTCTACATTGGACTCTGCATCATCACTTGTAGTCGTCTCTTTACCAGGCTCCTCCGTCAAGTCTCCATCCTTTCTGATTACTCTCCATGCAGCCACCTGAATACTCTTCCAAGTACTCCTCTACCAAAAGTCCTTAGTCACAGCATGTATACAAAGCCCTTGTCCAACCATTCAAAAATAAAACAAATGCCAGGCCTAGAATGTTTCTCTTACATTCCTCTAATCACCTCCTGTAACTGCCTGACAAAGGGATGCAACATCTCAGCATAATGCTTACAACCTATCCAGAATTTCCCTTTATTGATAGCATGTATGAAGCCCTGAGTCCAATCACTTATACAACATAAACCAGGTATGGTGGGGGCACAACTATAATCCCTACACTCAGAAGCTGGAGGCAGGAAGATCAGATCAAAGTTCAAGGCTATAAAGCAAGCTCCAGACCAGTCTAGGATACATGAGACTCTGTCTAACACACACACACACACACACACACACACACACACACACACACACACACATACACCAAGAAAACAAAAATTCACCTTCTTTTAATATGACTGAGCTAGAAATAATCTTTGTCCCATAATCTTCCCACACTGTCATATCTCATTATAATAAAATAATTTAAACTGATAGACAATATCTTCAAAGCTTTAACTCTGAATACAAATCTGGCCAATTCCAGATGCTCAATAAGTATTTATATAGTAAGAACATTACTGATGATATTCCTAATGAATGGAATTTCGCCTTGTTAACCCAGTTATCAAGGTGCTGCAGGTGAGTCTAGTCCTACTCTAGCTTTCCCTACTATTGTGGTTTGTATCTAAAATGTTCCCACAGGTGCATGGCATGTCTTTGAACATTTGGTCACCAGCTGGTGGCACTGTTTGGGAAGGTCATAAAAACTTCAGGAAGTGTAACCTTGCTTAAGCAAGCCCATCACTAGGGGCAGGCTCTCAGGTTTTATAGCCTGGCCCCACTTCTTGTTTTCTCTGCTTCCTGTATGTGAACAAAATGTGACTGGCCAGTCTCACACCTGATGTTGCCATTTCTGTCCAACCATGACAATACTGTATACCCTCTGGAACTACAAATCAAAATAAACCCTTTCCCCCAAAGGTGTTTTTCCCAAGGTATTTTATCACAGTAACAGAAACAAAACTAAAGTACCTAACAACTACTAGATGTGACCAATGCTATACTGTGTTTTCAATGCCTATGGAGAACATTCTCCATCTCTTACACTGAATTCTTCCCAATTTTCAAGGACTAGTCCAAGAGCTCTTCCTTCATACAGCTTTACCAACTCCAAGAAAGTCGCAATAGTGACTTATCGGTACCATTCTTGTGACCAAATCCATCATTCTTAACTTTTCATTTTAGACATTTATCACATTACCTATCAGACTATACCTTCTTTGAGGAGCATAATATAATCCAAGTCAATTTTATTTGATCACACTACTCTCTATAGTTTAATGCCATCTGGACAGCAGTTCTTTGTCAAATGAATATAACATGATGAATATCAGTCTACAAAACACATTTCATTTGACTTGCTCTGCCTTCACAACAATGAAAATACAGAGAAAGAAGATGGGGAAACTAAGACAGAATGCTAAGAAACTTGTTACTCTGAGGTAGAATCAATAGTCAAGCCATGTCACCCAATTCAAAGCCTGATGCCACTTTCTGTTACCACACTGAACTCTTTCACCTTCATATTTACTTAGTTCTTAACTAGCTTCTAGAAATCAGACTATACTTTGTTCTCTGTCATCTGTCCATTTGCTGAAATCAGAACATTTGTCACTACTACAAGGCACTCCAGAATCAACTTTAAAAAAAATTACCAAAACCCAGAATTTATAACTAAATACTCTGTTGAAGAACTAGATATTTTCCTTCCATCATCAGGTATAAGAGAAGGAAGTCTATTCCTCCCACCCTATTATATTTGAGATTCTAGTCACTGTAATTAGGCAAGAAAAAAGTAAAAGAAACCCAGAAGTAAGAAAGCCAGCTATGTTACTTTCAGATGACATAGTCTTGTTTATAGAAAAACCCTAGAATCCATTAAAAATATAGAAACTAATAAATAAGTGAGTCAATAGTTTCCGCATATACACTCAGTATGAAAAAATAGTTTTAGTTCTCGGCAAGGCAGTGGTGGTGCAAACCTTTAATCCCAGCCAATGTGGGCCCCATGTCAACGGTGGTGGCGTCCTTCCCCAAGCCTTCCTTATAAAGGTGCTCTCAGGTGGGTGGTGGTGGGGCACACCTTTAATCCCAGCACCCAGGAGGCAGAGGCAGGCAGATCTCTGAGTTTGAGCCCAACCTGATCTACAGAGTGAGTTCTAGGACATCCAAGGATACAAAGAGAAACTCTGTCTTGAAATACCCCAAGAAAGAAAAGCAGTCTAGTTCTACACATTAGCAAAGTACAGTCAGGACAGACAGGGGACTGCTAGGGCTTGCTGGCTGCCATCCCATCAGAACAAACCTAAGCTCCAGGGTCAGGGAGATAATCTGCCCTGATTTGCAGGGTCTCTGTATTCAAAGAACTGGACTGCTCTATATACCAATGACATATTACCTCTCTTCCCAGTATTCCTTTAGGACAAAATTGTCTCATTTCTATCACTTCCTACTACTACAGCTCCCCTTATTATAAGCACACTCCTCTTTTAATTTATCACTATCATCCCAAAACTAGTCTCCCATTTCTATTTCTTTCTACTAATACACACTGTAACTAATACATCAGTTCACTGAGTACTGTTGATATCACTTTGCTCCACAGAATAATTAGTAGTTAAGGAGTGACTGTTATATACTTAACTATTATGCTGTTTTCACAGAGGGTGTACTCTGGATAGTGACAATTATTGCAGAGAGTATTCAACTGAACATTACAAATACTTCCAACTGAAAGGTGAGAAAGAAGGAAGGGAGGAAGGGAGGAAACCAATGATCTAACTCCTGATGCATAAAGCCCAAGCAAAAAAGACAAGTATACTGTGGGATGTTTTTCTGTATGCTGTGAATATGTGTTACTTTGATTGGTTGATAAATAAAGCTGCACTGGCCTATGGCAAGGCAGCTTAGAGACAGGCAAGAAATCCAAGCAGATATATGGAGAGAAGAAAGGAGAGGAAGGTGAGACACCAGCCACCGTTGAAGGAGCAGCAAGATGCCAACAGACTGGTAATGTCACGGCCACATGGCAGCCTATATATTAACAGAAATGGGTTGTTATAAGTGCTAGCTAGCAAGAAGACTGCATAGGCCATGCAATTGGCAATTAATATTAAGCCTCTGAATGATTATTTTATAAGCGGCTGAAGGACCACAGAGCCAGGTGGGACCAGAGAAACCTTCTGGTTACAAAAGTAACAAGAAAAACTAACACAACATCTCATCCAAAAGTTATCAATCTCAGAGTAAAGGCCCAGAATGAAAGACTTAGACAAATTCCAAACCAGGAATTCAAAACATGTTGAAAGAAAATTAGTATGTTCAAAGAAATGAAAGAGAGGCTGCGTAATTTCCTGAATGCATTAAAAAGGACACAGAGACAGGTGAAGTCAATGAAGAATAAGAAAATGGAATTCATTAAAGAGCCAGGCTTGCTAAACAAATACCAAATGAAGTAATGTTAGAAATGAACAATTCAATGTCAAATAAAAAGCATAGTGAAAGGGCTAGAGAGATGGCTCAAGTGTTGAGGACCTAGGTCTGACCCCCCAGAACCCACATGGCAGCTCCCAACTGTCTGTAACTTTAGTCCCAAGGCATCCAATGCCCTCTTCTGACCTCTACAGGAAGGAAAGCTGGGGAGGGAGGGAGGGAGGGTGGAAGGAAGGGAGAAAGCAAGGAAGCAAGCAGGCGGAGCCACAGCAGAGAGGCAGGTTTCCCAGCCCCATTCTGCTTGTCCAAAGCCTAACAATAACCCCACCCATCACACCACAATAACACTTGGCATCCAACTTAGAACTCCAGATAAATCCCCCATATGCATTCTGCCCACCTCAGTCACCCTATCCACCACTCCACTGGAAAGCACATGGAGTATGTTCCAGAATTCCAGGAAGGGACTACCCCAAACCAGTCAAATCCATTTACCAAGATGCCCTGGAAACATAGCACCCTATGCTCCTAATCCCACATACAGATTCCCAGACTGGCCTCCTCTACAATGTGGCGCAGTATAACAGTGAGAATCCTCTAAGACTAAAGATATACTCATAGGCTCAGAAGTTGGCACCTATCCCTAGCTGACCTGAGGCCACTCCTGACATGCTATTCAAACATCAACAAAGTGGCTGTAAGAATGAAAACCAAGGCCGGGCGGTGGTGGCGCACGCCTTTAATCCTAGCACTCGGGAGGCAGAGCCAGGCGGATCTCTGTGAGTTCGAGGCCAGCCTGGGCTACCAAGTGAGTTCCAGGAAAAGGCGCAAAGCTACACAGAGAAACCCTGTCTCGAAAAACCAAAAAAAAAAAAAAAAAAAAATGAAAACCAAGCACCATTCAGCTGGTCTAAATCTGACAAGTTGGGTTAACAGAAAACAAAGATCCAAACACCCATTGAACAAATAACTGTGAGACCAGAACCCATACCAAGAAACATTACTCCCAAAATTAGCTCCCCCATCATAATATTACCCAAGAAAAGTTATTGTACAATGACTTCAAAATAACAATTACCAATACATAAAAAAAAAACCACTCAGAGTATATGTTCAAATGTCTGACTGAATGAGAACTGCAAAACTGCAAACAGTTGAAGGAAATAATAAAAATAGTTCAAGATTTGAAAATACAATTTTTAATCTAATTTTTCTTTCTTGTCATCTTTCAGTTGGAAGTATTTGTAATGTTCAGCAGGCACAAGGTTTTTGTAGAGCTGTGATGTCTTTTTCCTTTGTTAGAGTGGTGTTCAGGGTACCAGGCTCTATGACAAGACATATTCTGTGAGTAGAATACTGCCTGCAACTAATTTCCAAAACTAATAAAGAGACAGACTCTCTAAAGAAAAGCTCAATTGAAATATAAGTGAAATGAAAGTGCAAGAAGCAAAACAAGAAGCTCAGAGGAAAGTCTCACCGAAGATCAAGTGGAAGAAAGACTAGTAGTCTTGAAGACAAAATAGAGGAAGTGGGTAGCTCCATGAAAGAAAATGTTAAATCTAAAAAACTCAGGAATGGAACTTGCAGGAAATCTGGTACACTACCAAATGAATAAACTTACTGTAAGCATTGCAGCTCAGACAGAAAGGTATCCTTCTGGCAGTTGGGAGCCAAAGAATACCACAAAGTCACTGTAAGTGTAGCTGCTTACAGCCCTGCTCAAGGGAAAGGTTTCCCCCAAACAACTCTGCTCCTGCAGGGGAGGATTTCCCAGTGAAGTTGTTACAGCTCTGTTTAGATCCCCTGGAGTGTAACAACTCTGCTGGGTTAGGGGAAAGTTTCCCCTTCAAAATGTTACAGTTCTGCTCTGCTCTGCTCTGCTTCACTCTGCTCTGGCTCCAGCAAATATTGTTACAGCTGAGCTCTGCAAATATCACACCACACAACAAACCTCATTTGAGATTTATTGGGAAGGAAGAATACAGGAGGGTGGCTGCCTCAGGTGAGAAACAGCAGCAAGCTGAACGGGGTATAGAGCTTATATAGGCTTTCTTGAGGGTGAGGGGGGAAGCTTTCCAGGGTGGCTTGGGACTGGTGGATTTTTGTGGTCTGATTCTGGGGCAAGCTCAGGGATTGAACTCAAGGATTGGTGGGATTCTGTGTTCAGGGATTGGTGGGATTTCAAGCCCTGGTCCTGGGGTCAAGTCAAAGTCAGGGTGTTTTCCCTTGGTCCTTTTTACCCTACACCTGCATAATTATATGTATAGGAAAAGAAACCCACTTCAAAGGCACAGAAAAATATTTTCAACAAAACAGAAGAAAACTTCCTCCCAAAAAAAGGAAAGAGATGTCCATCAAGGTGCAAGAGGCATAAAGAACATCAAATAGACAGACTAGGAAAAAAGCTCCCCATGTCACATAATAATCAACATATTAAATGCACAGAACAAAGGCTATATATTGAAAGTTGCAAGAGAGGAAAACTAAGCCACATATCAAGGCAGGAATACCAAAAATCCTTTAAGAAGTTTGAAAGCCAAAAGGGCATGACCTAATACTCTGCAACCTTAAAAAGACCAAAGGGTCTCGTGGTGGTGGTGGTGGTGGTGGTGGTGGTGGTGGTGGTGGTGGTGGTGGTGGTGGTGCACGCCTTTAATCCCTACACTCAGGAGGCAGGGGCAGGTAGATCTTTTGAGTTCAAGGCCAGTCTGGTCTAGAGAACCACACAGAGATACTTTGTCGCAGAAAACAAACAAACAAAAAATACCACAGAGGTCAACACAAACTACTACACCTGGGAAAACTACCATTCATAATCAAAGGAAAAAGAAAAACTTTCCATAATAAAAACAAACTGAAGGAATTTATGTAAACCAAGTTAGTTGTACAGTAGATATGTTGGTCTAAAGAAAAAATAAAATATACTCAAGAGAACACAATATATAATCCTGTAATAGTGAACCAAATGAAGTCTAAGAAAACAGCATAACTAGATTGCAGGAATAAGTACTGTTCAATAATAACTCTCAATATTAATGATCTCAATCTCCCAATAAAAGGACACAAATAGATTGGATTAGAAAACAGGATCCGGGGGCTGGAGAGATGGCTCAGAGGTTAAGAGCACTGACTGCTCTTCCAGAGGTCCTGAGTTCAATTCCCAGCACCTACATGGTGGCTCACAGCCATCTACATGTAATGAGATCTGGCGCCCTCTTCTGTGTACATAATAAATAAATAGATCTTTAAAAAAAAAAAAAAAAAAGAAAACAGGATCCATCTTTTACTGCCTCTAAGATAAACACCTCACCATCAGAGATAGACTTAGAGTAGAGCATGGAAAAAGGTACTCCAAGCAAATGGGACTAAGAAACGAGCAGGCATAGCTAATTTAATGTCTGACAAAATAATTTCAAAACAAAACTAGTTAGAAGAGATAGAAAAAAAACATTTCATACACATTAAAGGGAAATTTCATCTAAAGGATAACCCAATCCTAAACATTTATGCACCAAGCATGGGGGCATCCAATTTCATAAAACACTGTAAGATCAAAAATCACAGATTGACCCAACCCACTGACAATGCATGACTTCAATGCCCCACTTTCACCAACAGAGGGGCTATCCAGACAAAAATTCTACAGCTAGATGACATCATAAATCAAACAGAGCTAGTGAACATTTATAGGACATTCCACCCGAACACTACAGATACACTTTTTTCTTAACAGCCCACAGAATTTTGTAGCTGGAGTTTTTTTCTCCCGCTTCAACCAAGCCCCCGCAGTCCCGTAGCCCACTTATAAAATAAACACACAGACTCTTATATTATTTAAACTGTTTGGCCTAATGGCTCAGGCTTTTAGCTATCTAGTTCTCACATCTTAAATTAACCCATTTTTATAAATCTATACTTTGTCACATGGCTGGTGGCTTACCAGTATCTTACATGTTGGTACTCATGGCGGAGGCTGGCAGAGTCTCCTCTCCTCCACCTTCCTGTTCCTCCAATTCTCCTCTCTGTTAGTCCCGCCTATACTTCCTGCCTGGCTACTGGCCAATCAGTGTTTTATTTATTAACCAATCAGAACAACAGAACATCCCACAGCAGAATTTTCTCCAAAACAGACCACACATTAGGACACAAAACAAGTCACAACAAATTTAGGAAAATTAAAATAGCATGCTACATTCCATCTGATCACAAAGTAATAAAGATAACAGCAACAGAAAAGACATTACACAAACTCATAAAATCTAAACACACCACTGAACAAAAATGAATACCAAAACCTATGGGACACAATGAAGACAATCCTAAGAGGAGATCTTATACCAACCACTCAGTGCCTATATCACAAAACCGAATGTTGCTCTTGAAGGCCTTGGAAAAACAAAAAGAGTAGCTAGCTGGTAAGAGAGAATTAATAGTCAGGACTAAAATTAATAAAATAGAAGTGAAAAAATACCAAGATTGAAGACTTGGTTCTTTGAAAATATTAAAATTGAGAATCTTCAGCCAAATTAAATTAAAAAAAAAAAGAGGACACAAATTAATAAAATCAAAGAGAAAAAGGAAACATTTCAAGATACTGAGGAAATTCAGAGAATCATAAGTTTATAATATAAAAAACTTATACTCCACTAAACTGAGAAAGCTAAACAAAATTGATGAAGTAAGCAACAGATCCCTCACAACCAATGAGACAGAAGCAGTAAATAAGTTTCACAACTAAAAACACAACAAACAAAACACACCTCTGTGGTTGTTTGAATGTAACTGGCCCCCATAATCTCATACGGTGTGGCACTATTAGGAGTGTGGCTTTGTTGGAATGGGTATGGCCTTGTTGGAAGAAGTATGTCACTGTGGGGGCAGACTTTGAAGACTCTTTTGCTCAAGTTTCTCAGTATGACAGTCAATCGACTTCCTGTTGCATGCAATATGTAGCCTATCAGCTCCAGCATCACAGTCTGTCTGCACACTGCCATGTTCCCTGTCATGATGATATGATAATAGACTGAACCTCTGAAACTATAAGCGAGCCACCCCAATTGAATGTTTTCTTTGTAAGAGGTGCTGTGGTCATGGTGTCTCTTCACAGCATAAAAACACTAAGACAACCTCGAACCAGATGGATACAGTACAGAATTCTATCAGACCTTCAATGAACTAACACCAACACTCTCAATTTATTCCATAAAAGAGAAAAAGGAGGAATGAATACTTCTAAATCCTTTTTATGAAGCCAGCATTACCCCCACACCAAAACCAGACAAAGATCCAACCAAAAAATAAAATGATAGACCAATCTCTCTGATGAACACTAATATAAAAATTATCATTAAAATACTTGCAAACTGAGTTCAAGAACACACAAAAAAGTTAAGATATCATAGTCAAGTCAGCTTCATCCCAGAGAAAAAATGATGAGTCAACACATAAAAATCAATAAACATAACATAATCCACTACATTGACTGAAAGTCAGAAACCACATGATTATCTCATTAGATGCAGAAAAGGCAAAAATCCAACATCTTTTCATGACAGAAATCCTAGAGAACATAGGGACACAGGAAACATCAACATAATAAAGGCAGTATATAGCAATCCCAGCAGCCACACACTAAACAAAGAAAACTCAAAACATTTCCACCAAAATCAGATGTTAGACAAGGATATCCAAGCTCTCCATTCCTGTTTAATAATACACTGTTCAAAGTCTTAGCTAGACAGTAAAAAAAGTGAAGGAGATAAAGTGGATAAAATAGGAAAGGAAAGAAGTCACAGTACCTTTATTTGCAGATGACATGATTCTATACATTAAAGATTCCACCAAAAATTTAAAAAAAAAAACAGTAGCCTTCCTATATATAAATAAAAAATATAGCAAGTAAGAAAACAATCTTACTCACAACAGACTTTAAAACAAGCAAAACAAACAAACAAAAAGTCTAGTCGGGCATAGTGGTACATGCCTTTAATTCCAGAATTCCAGCCCTCAGGAGGCAAAGGCAGGTGGGTCTCTTTGAGGTCAGTCTGATCTAGCCTACATAGGGAGTTCCAGTACTGCCAGAGCTACATAATAGTGAGAACCAGACTCAAAAAAAAAAAAAAAAAAAAAAAACTATCTTGGAATAAATAGAACTAAGAAAGTTTAATAAAACTTATAAAATAAAAGATTTAAGACATTAAAGAAAGAAACTGAGGGAAATACCAGATTTAAAGATCTCCCATTCTCATGGATTGCTAGGATTAATACTGTAAAAATGGCCCTCCTCTGAAAAGCAGCTCACAGAAGCAATGCAATTCCCATCAAACCCCAATGCTATCTTTCTCAGAAACTGAAAATAATCTTAAATTTTCATATGGAAACACACACACACACACACACACACACACACACACACACACACACACACACACAGAGAGAGAGAGAGAGAGAGAATAGGCACAGGAAAAAACAAAAAACAGTACAGCCAAAACAATCCTGAATAACCAAAACAAAAACAACCCAAACACTGACCGAGCCTGCTGGGACACAGGTCATGGGAACTGCCAGAAACAAAGACCACAAAGACCCAAAGACCAAAAAGGAAACGGAAACCAAGGAACAAAACACACATTCAACAAAGACAAACTCAGAAGTCAGCACCTAGACCTATAACAGCCCCAAATCCAGATGCCGAGATGCCAATGTAAGAACACAATCAACAACAGCCAGAGCAATATGTCATCACCACAGCCCAGCTATCCTACTACACCAACCCTGGATATTCCAACAGAGCTAAAGCACAAGAAAACAACCTTAAAAGCAACTTTGTGAAGAGGATGGAGGTCTTTAAAGAAAAAAATGAATAAATCCCCTCAAGAAAGCCAAGAAAAAACAATCGAAGGAAACATGACCTACCTTTCAAGACCTGAAAATGTAAAGAGAAACAATAAAGACAACACAAACAGAGAATTCAAGAAATGGAAAACTTAGGGATGGGAACAGGAACTGTGGAGGCAAGCTTTACTGCGGTGAGGATCAGCTGAGGAATTGGCAAGGTGAGGTGGCTGTGGCTTGTTCTGCTTCTCTGATCGTCCAGCCATTCACTCCAATACCTGGCTCCCGGGTTTGATTTTGTTAATAAGACCTTTAAGATTCGTGCTACATCTGGGCCCAACGTTCGTTTGGTATAAATTCACAAAAAAGTCGCTTGCCTGTGGCCTTGCGGGCCCCAGCTCAGACCTGAGCTACCCTCAGCCAATTGTGGTGGAGCACTCAAGAATAGGATTTACTGAAGGAGGCAGAGGCAGGAGGATCCCGAGTTTAAGGACAGCCTAGGAGGCTTGCTAAGGAGAAGCTGTGGAATGGGCCAAGCCACAAATGGTGGTGGGACCATGGAGGCAGCGGCTGCTGCTCCGAGTTGCTGGCTCCTTCTCATCGTGTTGGTGACTGCGGTGATGCTGCTTCCTGAGTCAAAGGGTTTACTGCTGCTTGTTTAGAGAATTGCCAGGACCATCGTGTTACATATTACAAGAAAGCATCAGCAAGGGTCAGTTTGGAAAAGTTTGGCAAGACAAATGGTGGGGAGAAATGGTGGGGAGAAATTGCTGTGAAGATTTTCTCTTCTAGGGAAGAATGTTAATGGTTCCGAGAGACAGACATTTATCAGACTGTGATTGCTCCAAACCACAGAGGAGGCACAAAAAAACAAAAAATGTCTGCTGGGAACCATGACCACACCTAACAGCGACTTTGAAGTCTTCAAAAAGATGACAGGAGCCCACAATGATGATTCCACATGGACTATGATAAAGCCATTAAGCTTATTAACACCACCAAAAGATCGACTTTGGACTACAAACAACTCAGGACAATTTTGAGAAGGCTAGCTGAGATGATCCAGCCTGACAGACTACTTGAACAAGGACTTGAAACAAGCCCTGCACTTTCTCATTATGCAACGACTGGACAGATGATACAGGACTTGACAATTAACCCAAAAATTTTCTTTTTAGGATTCCCTAAAGATGTCTTCACCCCCAGAAAGCAGGAAGTAATTTTAAGAAAACGACGCCCGCATTCCCAAGAGGTGGGGTAGATGGTTTTTGGTTGTTTAATAAGTTATGGATATTGTCACTATTTATGATGATTGGTTACGAGTTCTTAATTGTTAACGGACAGGAAAAAAGCTGGACAAGGAGATTAGATTCAGAGTTTTTGTTTAAAAAAGAAAAAAGAGAACATAGGTATGAGGTAGATCATTGAATCTACTCTGAGAAAAAAGATAAAGAAATAATAGGATAAATGGGTAGATCATTGAATCTACTCTAAAAAGAAAAAGGGGAAGATATAAAAGTGACAAAAGGTAGATTATTGAATCTATTATGAAAAGAAAAAAGAGAATATGGATATGATAAAAAGGTCAATTATTGCATCTACTTTTAAAAATGGACTAGACATTGTTAATATAATTCTTGACTGTATATACTGTATATACTTATTGGATATAGTTTTTCTTATATTAGTTATAAGCTTTTTTATTTTAGACAAAAAAGGGGAAATGTGGTATTGTGCTCCCCAAATATTGTGCACCCTAATAAACTTATTTGGGGTCAGAGAACAGAAGAGCCACTAGATAGACATAGAGGCCAGAAAATGGTGGCACACACGCCTTTAATCCTATCACTTGGGAGGCAGAGATCCACCTGGATCTCTATGAGTTTAAAGCCACACTGGAAACAGTCAGGCATGGTGACTCACGCCTTTAATCCCAGGAAGTGATGGCAGAAAGCAAAAAGGTATATAAAGCGTGAGGACCAGGAACTAGGCAGCAGCTCAGCCGAGATTCATTTGAATGAGAACTCAAGAGGCTTCCAGTCTGAGGAAACAGGATCAGCTGAGGAATTGGCAAGGTGAGATGGCTGTGGCTTGTTCTGCTTCTCTGATCTTCCAGTCATTCACTCCAATACCTGGCTCCTGGATTTGTTTTTATTAATACGACCCTTTAAGATTCGTGCTACACTTTACCAACAGAATACAAGAGATGGAAGAAAGAATCTCAGGCACTGAAGATAAGATAGCAGAAATGGATACATCAGCCCCCCCCCAAAAAAAAAGGTTAAATCTAAAAAATTCCTAACATAAAATATCCAAGAAATCACAGACACCATAAAAAGACCAAACCTAAGAATAACAGGAGTACAGGAAGAAGAATCCCTGCTCAAATCCCCAGAAATATTTCCAACAAAATAATAGAACAAATATTTCCTGACCTAAAGAAGAAAGGTACAAGAAGCACACAGAACACCAATAAATTGGAGAAGAAAAGAAAGTCCCCTTGCTACATAATGATCAAAACATAAACATACAGAACAAAGAAAGAATATTAAAACCTGCAAGGGGAAAAGACCAAGTAACATGTAAAGGCAGACTATTAGAATTACACCTGACTTCTCAATGGAGACTCTAAAAGCCAAAAGGGCCTGGAATGATGTCTTGCAGACTCTAAAGAGAAAAACTGTCCATCACCACAAACAGTTTTTCTCTTAGAGTCTCTTAGTTTTCTCTTAGAGAAAACAAAATATTTCATGACAGAGTCAAATTTAAACAGTATCTATCCTACAGATAGTACCCTACAGAAGGTACTAGAAGGAAAATTCCAACCCTGGGAAGTTAACTACACCTACAAAAACACAGGCAATAGATAATCTCATACTGGCAGAACCCAAAGAAGGGAAACACAAACAGACACACACACACACACACACACACACACACACACACACACACACACACACACACACACACTACTGCTACCACCAACAACAAAATAACAGGAATTAACAATCACTGGTCATTAATATCACTATCAATGGATTCAGTTCACCAATAAAAAGTCACAGGCTAATGGAATGGATACAAAAACAGGATCCATCATTTTCTTGCATACAAGAAACACATCAACATCAAAGAGGTAAGAGTTGGAAAAAGATTTTCCAATCAAATGGACCTAAGAAGCAAGCTTGGGTAGTTATCCTACTAACAAAATAGACTTTCAACCAAAATTAATCTAAAGAGAAGGGCATTTCATATTCAAAGGAAAAATCCACCAAGATTTTTCTCAATTCTGAACACCTATGCCTCAAATATAAGGGCACCCACATTTGTAAAAGAAACATTACCAAAGCGTAAATCGCACATCAAACCCCACACATTAATATTGGGGGACTTTAACACCCCACTCTCACCAATGGACAGGTCGTCCAGACAGAAACTAAACAGAAAAATAATGGAACTAACAGACATTATGACTCAAATGAACCTAACAGATACCTACAGAATAGTTCACCCAAACACAAAAGAACATACCTTCTTCTCAACACCACATGTAACCCTCTCCAAAATTAACCATATACTCCATCACAAAGCAAGTCTCAACAGACATAAAAATACTGAAATAACCCCTCTATCTTATCAGACCACCATAGATTAAAGCTGGATTTCAACAACAGATACAATAGAAAGCCTACAAACTCATGAAAACTGAAAAACTCTCTACTGAGTTACCACTGGGTCAAGGGAAGAAATAAAGAAAAGTTAAAAACTTCCTATCATTAAATAAAAATGAATGCACAACATACCCAAACTTACGGGACACAATGAAAGCAGCGCTAAAAGGAAAGTTCATAGATAGCACTAAGTGCCTTCATGAAGAATTTGGAGAGAGCTCATACTAGCAACTTAGGACACCTGAAAACTCTAAAACAAAAAGCAGCAGACACACCTAAGAGGAGTAGATGGCAGGAAATACTCAAACTGAGGGATGAAATCAATAAAATAGAAACAAAGAGAATACAAAGAATCAATGAAACAAAGACTTGGTTCTTTAGGAAAATCAACAAGCTAGACAAACACTTACCCAACTAAATGGCAGAGAGAGAATGTCCAAATTAAAAGTATCAAATACAAAGAGGGGGACATAACAACAGACACTGAGGTAATCCAAAAAATCATTAGGTCATACTTCAAAACCTGCACTTTACACAATTGGAAAATCTAAAAGAAATGGGCAATTTTCTTGATAGTTATTATTTACCAAAATTAAATAAATTGAGATCAGATAAACAACTAGACCTATAACCCCTAAAAAAAATAGAAGCAGTCATTCAGTCTTCCAATCTGCCAGGTGGTGGTGGGTCATGCCTTTAATCCTGTAGGAAGAGTCAGGTGAATCGCTGTGATTTTGAGGCAAGCATGGTCTACAAGAGTGAGTTCCAAGACAACCAGGGATACACAGAGAAACCCTGTCTTGAAAAACCAAAAGGCCCAGGGCCAGATGGTTTTAGCACAGAATTCTACCAGACTTTCAAAGAGCTAACACCAATACTCCTCAAATTATTCTACAAAATAGAAACAGAAGGAACATGGCCCAAGTTATTTTAGGAGGCTACCCTAAAACCCAAACCACACAGACTCAACAAAGAAAGAGAATTTACAGACCTATTTCCCTCACGAACATTGATGCAAAACTACTCAATAAAATGCTGGCAAACCGAATCCAAGAACACATCAAAAAGATCATCCACCATGATCAAGTAGGCTTCATCCCAGAGATGCACAGATGGTTCAACATAGGAAAAGCTGTCACTGTAATCCACCATACAAACAAACTGGAAGAACAAAAGCACATGATCATCTCATTAGATGCTAAAAAAGGCTTTGACAAAATCTAACACCTCTTCATGATAAAAGTCTTGGAGAGATCAGGGATACAGGGGACAACATACCTAGGCATAATAAAGGCAATTTATAGCAAGTCAATAGTAAACATCAAATTAAATGGAGAGAAACTCAAAGCAATTCCACTAAAATCAGGAACAAGACAAGGCTCTCCATTCTCTCCATATCTATTCAATACAGTACTTGAAGTTCTAGCCAGAGCAATAGATAACTAAAGGAGATCAAGAGGATACAAACTGGAAAGGAAGAGTATTGCTATTCACAGATGATATGATAGTGTATGTAAGCGACCCCAAAATTCTACCAGAGAATTACTACAGTTGATAAACACCTTCAGTAAAATGGGATACAAGTTTAACTCAAAAATAAATAAATAAATAAATAAATAAATAAATAAATAAATAAATAAATAAATAAATAAATCAGGCTGGGTGGTGGTGGTAGTAGTGGTGCATGCCTTTAATCCCAGCACTTGGGAGGCAAAGCTAGACGGATCTCTGTGAGTTCAAGGCAATCCAGGACAGGCACTAAAACTACATTGCTTTGAGATGTTCTGTATACTGTGAATGTGTTGCTCTGATTATTTGATAAATAAAAAGATGATTGGCCAGTAGCCAGGCAGGAAGTATAGGCGGGATAAACAGACAAGGAGAATTCTGGGAAGGCTGAAAGGCTGAGTTAGGAGACGCCAGCCTGCCGTCCAGAGAGCAGCATGTAATGGAACACAGGTAAAGCCACGGAACACATGGCAACATATAGATTAACAGAAATGGGCCAAGTTTAAGTGTAAGAGCTAGTCAGTAGTAAGCCTGAGCTAATGGCCATAGCTTAAAAATAATATTAGCCTGTGTGCGCTTACCTGGGTCCAAGTGGCTACGGGACTGGTGGGTGAGAAAGATTTGTCCTGACCTCAGGCCACACAGGAGACAGAAAAACTTTCAGCTACACTACATAGAGAAATTCTGTCTCAAAATAAAACCAAAACAAAACAAAACAAAAATCTCATGGTACTGGCAAATAAACAGACATGTCAATTAATGGAATCAAACTGAAGACCAGGACATAAATCCACACCTATGAACACCTGATTCTCAACAAAGAAGCCAAAATTATACAATGAAATAAAGAACGCACCTTCAAAAAATGGTGCTGGTCTCACTAGATGGCAGCATATAGAAGAAAGCAAAGAGAGCCATTATCTTATCACCCTGCACAAAACTCAAGTTCAAGTAGATCAAAAAACCTCAACATAAAACCAGATACTCTGAATGTGGTAGAAGAAAAAGTGGAGGGATGGCCTTGAACACATTGGCTCAGGAGACAACTTCCTGAACAGAACACCTCTGAACTGTAAGCCACCTCAATTAAGTGTTTTCCTTTATAAGAGTTGCTGTACACATGGTGTCTCTTCACAACAACAAAAACTCTAACAAAGACAGCTGGGCCCATAGAAAGTAGCATTATCAGGAGGTGTGGCCTCACTGGAGGAGGTGTGTCACTGTGGGAATGGGGCAAGCGTGCGCCACACACACACACACACACAAAGAGAGAGAGAGAAAGAGAGAA
Organism: Peromyscus californicus insignis; assembly: GCF_007827085.1. NCBI lineage: Eukaryota > Metazoa > Chordata > Mammalia > Rodentia > Cricetidae > Peromyscus > Peromyscus californicus. The sequence continues at coordinate 45,148,881 of NW_026294606.1, read as the reverse complement.
AGAGAGAGAGAGAGAGAGAGAGAGAGAGAGAGAGAGAGAAACAATCTAACTAAAATGAAGACAAAAGATTCAAATTAATAATATTAGAGGTGGAAAAAATAGAGGTTCCAATGGACATCAATGAAATCTAGAGAATCGTTAGGGAATACACTGATAACTACGAATGAAAAAGAAACAAATTCCTAGATACATATATATGATTTACCAAAATTAAATCAAGAGGATATAAACAGGACTGGAAAGATGGCTCAGCAGGTAAAGGCACCTGTAGCCAGGCCTGGCATTTCAGTTTAATCCCCAGGACCCATATGGTGGGAGGAAGGAGACAACTTTGTTTTGTCTCAAAAACAAACCAACCAAATTTATAAAAAAAATTAAAAAAAAAGTAAAAAAGAAAAAGTGTTTGCTGCTCTTCCAGAGGACATAAGCATACACACATGCACATTAAAAATTTTAAAAAGAAGTCTTTACCAACAAAGAAAAAAAATACAACTATCCAACAAATATTTGAGAGGAGGTTTTGGTTTGTTGGTTTTCTGTTTGGTTTTGTCTCCTTTTTTTTTTTTTTTTTTTTTGAGACAGAAATCCACCTTTAAAGTTACATTCCACTTTTGGAAGAAAATACAGGACTAAGTCTTTGTAACCATGGGTTCAGCAAGATAAAAAGAAATAACTAAATGTCATTAAAAATTTTTAAATACATTTAAGAAAAATAAACAACACAACTGGGAATGCTGGATCAGGCTTCTAATCCCAGCACTGAAATAAGACTACTGCCAAGTTTGAGGCAAGCTTGAGCTATACAGTGAGACCTTTCTTTAAAAAAAGAGAGCAAATCAAACAAAAATGCACTATTATAACAAGTGATAAAAATGAGAAAATATGCCGGGCGGTGGTGGCGCACACCTTTAATCCCTGTGAGTTCGAGGCCAGCCTGGGCTACCAAGTGAGTTCCAGGAAAAGGCGCAAAGCTACACAGAGAAACCCTGTCTCGAAAAACCAAAAAAAAAAAAAAAGAGAAAATATTTACAAGTTATATGTGTGAGAGTAACTAATTAGTAAATATCAGGCATCATGGCACAGGCTTATAAGTCCAAATTCAGGAGACTGAGGCAGAAGAATGAGTCTCAGGCTAGCTTGAGGTACCCAGTGAAAGCCAGTCTCAAAAACAAACCAAAATCAAATTCCGAATTTTAAAATAAGAAAAAGAACTTAAGGCATTTCTAAAAGAAGAAAAAGATATTCAAATGTCCACAAACATAGAAATATGCTCAACTTCACAACTCCTCAAAGAAACGTAAATCAAAACCACATGATACCACTCAAGTAAGAGAGCTATAATCAAACACTTTTTGTACTCTGAGTTTGATGGAGAAAAGTGGAGGTCCCCATTCATTGCCAATGTAAAAATGATGCAGCTACTTTGAAAAATAGTTTGGTAGTTCCTCATGTTAAAAATTACATGACCCAGCCGGGCGGTGGTGGCGTACGCCTTTAATCCCAGCACTCGGGAGGCAGAGCCAGGTGGATCTCTGTGAGTTCGAGGCCAGCCTGGACTACCAAGCGAGTTCCAGGAAAGGCGCAAAGCTACACAGAGAAACCCTGTCTCGAAAAACCAAAAAAAAAAAAAAAAAAATTACATGACCCAACAAATCTTAGGTATACACCTGAAAAGTAAAAACACATGTAAAACTTTATATAATACAGGTTCATAGGATCATAAATCTATTTAATAGTGAAAAAAAAGGTAACAATCCAGATGTTCATTAACAGTAAAATGTAGTGTTCTCTAGACAGCAGAGTATTATTTGAACATAAAATGGAATAAAGTATTGATACATTACACAACACAGATGAATCTTGAAAACCAGTCCAAAAGACCACGTTAATATATTATTCCAGTTAAATGAAAAAAATCCAAATTATGTCTATAGACCAGAAGACTAGTGATGGCACAGGCAGGAGGAAGTGAAGTACAGAGTGAGTGCCAATGCTAATGGCCATGGTTTCTTGCACAAGTGATTAAAATGCTCTAGATTTAATGGTGATGGATGTAAAACTCTAAGAATGTAGTGAAGACTAATAAGCTATACAATTTAACAGAGTAAATCCACAGCCAGGGAAAGTTGTGCTCACCCTCTTCAGAAAAAGGCTAAAGCTGGAGGAAAACTGAAGTTCAGGAGTTCAAGGCCGGCATGGGCAAAATAGTAAGAAGTTTCAAGAAACTTGTAAGGAAAATAAAAATAAATTAAAGAGTAAACTGTGTGGAATGTAAATCACATCTCAATAAGGACATTATTTTTAAAATTAGAAAATAGCAACAATGTACTTAGTCTAAAAATGTGTTTCCTTTCAAGGTTCCTTAAACACATTTTTTTTAAAGACACATAACTAACCGTTTACATATTTGCTCTAACAACCTCTACTCTACTGAGCTTAAACCATCTTCATGTTTCATTGAACCATGACCTGAGATGTGTTTTTAAAGCTAAAAAGGAAAGACAGAGCAGCAGGGGACTCTGTGCCTAATTTGCATAAAGACACACACGAATTTGATTCTCTGGTCATTTTACACCTTGTTAATATTAACACATTTAAAGAAATGGTGGTTGGTGTTGAATGTGTTCTCGTCTAAATGAGGTTAATATCTATCACTTGCTGGGTACTTAACTGTCACATAGTGTGCTAGATGTTAAGAGATATTAACTTAAAAAAAAAAAAAAAACTTCACTAGATGAAAAATCAAGTGACTGAAAAAGAAAACCTAAACGCAAACTATGGACGCCAGATGTGGACAAGTCTAAATACTGACAAAGAAAAAATACTGACTTAGGATTCCATAGTCAAGAGAAGTATCTTTCAAAATAGACTTCTAATTCCAGATTAGCAGACTGCATTATAAGAAATCTATCACACTGACCAGAGGAAATCCAACATACAAAGTTGGACCTATACAAAGGAATGAAAAGCAATTGAAAAGGTATGTAAGTAAATGTGATTCCACATTTTAAAATCCTGTGTCTATATATAACACATGTGTCATATGTGTCTAAAAATAAATCTATTAATGAGAATATGCAAGAAGGAAGGAAATATAAGTATGCTAATGTAAAATACCTGATAAAATGAACACTAGAACCAAGGAGAAAATCTTTTTCACAAAATATTTTAGACAAAGTATTTTTAACCCAATTTTATAAATTATGAAAGCTAAAATGCCAAAGACAAGACATTTGCAGAATTTATTTGTACCCAGAATATGTACAGAAGTTTAAAGCAATTCAATTCCAAAACATAAAAAAAAAAAAATTGAAACAAATAAAAAAGTGAAGGGCAAATAAGCATTTGGGAAGATGTTCAGTACTATCTTAAGGAAACTAAAAACAAAACTGAAATGGGATGGTGGGGTACTGGAGAAAAATGAACTATTTGGCACTGTTGGTGCTAATGTAAACTAACAAAGCCATTACGGAAAACAGCATAATGGTTCCTCAAAACTTTAGAAATAGAATTGTCACATGACTCAGTAATCTGACTTTTCCATATAAATCCCAAAGAACTGAAATCAGTGAACTAAAACTTTATACTCTCATATAGGGAGTAACATAGGTATCCATTACCAGATGATCAGATAAAGAAAATGTGGTGCATATATACAGAATGAAATACTATTTAGCCTTATAAAAAGAAAATCCAGGCTGTAGAGATGGCTTCACTGGGCAGCCCACACCCCCTCTAATGCCCACTCCTTTTGAATCCAATACCTTTTGGCTTCAATGTGCACTGCACAAACCCACACACAGAACATATTTAAAGGAGTAATAATGATAATAATGATGGATCCAATACCTTTTGGCTTCAATGTGCACTGCACAAACCCACACACAGAACATATTTAAAGGAGTAATAATGATAATAATGATGATGTGCTTTGGGGAACTGGAGATAGGGCACAGCAGTTAAGAGCGACTGCTCCCTTGTAAAGGACCCACACCCAGTTCCTGCTTACAACTCCAGCTCCAGGCAATCTGGTATCCTGGACTTCCACAAGCACACACTCTCACATTTACACACACACACACACACACACACACACACACACACTCACTATCATCTACAATAATGTGGATTAACCTTCAAAGATTAAAGTGAAGTAAGTTATGCACAGAAAACCAAACGCCCTATGACTTCACTGTTATGTAAAATCGAAGCATCAAGTCTGAGTCTATTACTCTACCAAGCTTTTAAGAACTTCTACTATAGAATGGACAAGGGGATAGTATCTAACAGAGGTTTGGGAAAAAGGACAGATAGAGAAAGGAAAAACGTTGATCAAAAGTGTATAACATTTCAGTTAAGAAAAGCAAGATTTAGTGATTACACAAAATGATGACTATACAGTAGTGCAGTAGATATCCCAAAATTTCTCAGAGGAGACTTCACACAGGAATGGTGATGCACACTAGGAACGAATCCCAGAGGTCAGAAAGTGAGAAAGCACTGGGGAAGATGGAGGACTGGGTGTGTGTACACACACACACACACACACACACACACACACACACACACACACACAGACATGAGGCAACAGACTGTTAAATTATCTTGAAGCTCACTCACATTGTGACACACAAAAACACACAATCACTACTATCAATTAAAAACAAAACAGCCAAATATAATGAATGGTACATAACTGTAATCCCAGCAACTCAGGAGGCCAAGGCAGGCAGATTGCCACAGGTTGAAGCCTAGCCTAGGCTACATAGCTAGTACTAGAACAGCTAGCGAACACAGCAATGCCGTTTCAAAAATTAAAAAAAAAAAAAAGTACCCACTAGGGTGCTTGCCATCAAGCCTGACTACCTAAATTCAATTCTCTGGACCCACAGAGTGAAAGAAGAAAAACCAACTCATCCATGTTGTTCTCTGTCCTCCACAAGAATGCAGTGGTATATGAACACACACACATACACACGTGTGTATACACACACACACACACACACAAAATGAAAATAAATACAAATAAATTTAACAACAACAAAAAAGAATATTCATGTATCTAGATTTAGGCCAGGGCTGTCTGTACCACTGAGTCACATGCCTACCCCTGAGGTAATCAGATTTAAAAATACTTACAAGGGCTGAAAGAGATGGCTCAGTGGTTAAGAGCACTAGCTGTTCTTACAAAAGAATCAAGTTAGGTTTCCAGCACTCACAGAGCAGCTCATAACTACCTGTAACTTCAGTTCCAGGGGATCCAATGCCCTTTTCTGGCTTCTCAGGTAACAGGCCTTTGTGGGTACACATATACACATGCAGTCACAACACATATACACACACCAAAAAAAAAAAAGAAAAAAGAAAAAGAACACTTCAATTTCATATACTTTTCTGTACTAAGTGAAAAAATTCTGCTATGAGCTTCTGTTGTCTTCGTAAATGGGTAAAGAGCAGTATCAAAAGAAAGAGAAAATTAAACTATACAGAAAAACCAGAGAGAGAGAGTTACTCCAAAAGAGGTGAAATTCTTTACTCCTAGATGCATTGTAGAGTCGCTGTAACCCAGTGAAAGTGCCCTGTAACTGAAAACAGGGCGACAGAGAGTGGGGAAGAAACTAACCCAATTACAACTTTCAGTTCCTTTCAATACCCTTTTCATATAAATTCCCTGCTTCACTAACATTTTATCCTGTAATACACATCTACAGTATTGAGTCTCCCACAACTTCAAGGTTTTAATTCTATCTCTGTAAAGAAGTAATATTTCTGATTCCAGCTTGGTACTTTTGCTTCCAACATCTACTTCAAGCTTATAATAAATTTCCATGTGAGATAAAGGCAACCCAAAACAAAAATAACAGTAACTACCACCACCAAAACAGAAAAGAAAGTGATATCCACAAGGAGGTGGAGAGGTGGGGGGATGGGGACCAAATAGGGAAAGAGGTTGGGAATACCTTATATAAAAAAAATTAAGCAACATTCACTTTCAACTGATTTTTCAGAAATAACTATATTCTAGGGTTTCAATCAAATAAAATATGATATTCTGCTCAGAAGCTTTCTACCATAACAAGTGATTTAAATTCATCAAGAAAAACAAATGATTTATCCTGGTCAATAGTAGATATAGCAAATATAAACAGTAGGTCTGAGTTTATTTTATTTACATTAAAGTGACCAAGCATTCTCTTCATTTTCCAGTAAATTAAGATGTTTTCCTTTTTCTTTTGAGATGCAGATCTTGCTATGCATCCCTGGCTGGCTTCAAATGCAGAGATCCACCTGCCTCTACCTCCCAAGTGCTGGAATTAAAGGTGTGTGCTACCACCCACACCTGGCAGAGAGACGTTTTTAAAGTCTCATCTTTAAAATATATATATTGTTGCTATTGTTTGTTTAAGTGTGGGCACTCAGGCCATGGGCATGTAAAGGTCAGAAGACAATTTTCCAGAATCAGTTCTCTTCTGAACCACATTCAAGACCTGTACAGTAAATATTTTTACCCACTAAAGTCTCTCCCTATAAATCACAATTACTTCCTCAATCCTAGAAGATATGTGAACCAAAATGGCAAGCAAGTTTCAAGATGGTATCTGTACAAATTGGTTTGCTTTACTCTGTGAAGGGGAAAGGAGATATTAAAGAATTAAATAAACTACTACTACCAAATACATTTTGGAAATTTGTCCTTTTAGCTTACAATCTAGTAGGGACAAACAAATATAGTCAGCCAATTAATTAAGACAGAATATCAGAACTTTTAACAGCTCTACAGCAAAAACAAAACAAAGTGCTGTAAGGAGCACAGAGAAAGAAATGAACATCCAGATGAGTAAGCAATCAAGATGCTGAGATAGAGTTCTCCGTGAAAGACAAAAGGCAAAGATGGAAAAAAAGTTGTCAGTGTCTCTTCTACCATTTCAAGCTCAGAGAACAGTTAATAGGGAAATACAGAAAAATAAATGTGTCTGAAAAATAAGAGTCCTAACAGAGTGGGGTCATACTATTAAAGGCATTAAGTCACAATGTATCACAACGTTTATACCCAATCCTACAAGAGATACACTATTTAACCTTACAGTAAGAAATAAAGCATGGACCAGAAAGGGTTGGGAGGAGAGGAGACAGTTACAGTAGTTGACTCCCTGAATACTAGTGTGCCAGAGGCTGAGGCAGGACTGCCCCAGTACAAGGCCAAACTAGGCTAGAGTGAGATCCTGTTTCAAGGAACTAAATGAAGAGGGGTAGAAAGAGAAAGTCTAACACATTAATAATGACAGCCTAAATGAGACTATAACATTGAAAAGATGCCAGGCATAGCAGCGCATGCCTTTAATCCCAGCACTCAGGAGGCAGAGGCCGGCAGAGCTCAGTGAGTTTGAGGCCAGCCTGGTCTAAAAAGCAAGTTCCAGGATAGCCAGGGGTGTTATGCAGAAGGCAGATATAAATGTTAGTGTTAAGAGGAAATAAATTTAATGAGGATGGAACAGATGAAAATGTGAGGTAAAGACTGACCAGAGAAAAGAGCAAGGTACATCTTCTTAGAATGAAAGGTAGAACTGCCACTTTTGGAAACTTTTAAACAGTTCACCCAAAGTTCCATTCTCTTCTGTTTCTGCACTTATTCTCCATCTTAGATTTCTGATACTTTTTCTATGACATACATATCAAACCAGAAGCATTTTGTAATGGGAGCTTAAAAATATCCTAATTTCACATCATTCGGAACAGCAGTTGTGAGAACAAAATAACCTTAACCAGGTGCCCCATATAATAGGCTAGTAAACATCAGTGACCTAACTTTTATCTCTATCTGAGGTCCAGTCATTGGATTCTCAGGGTCTTGGTATTATTCAACAGCAAAGCCTTCTACTGAACCCTGAACCCTGAGCCTACACCGATGGAGTCAAAACCAGCTATATACACTTCATCCTACTGCTAGTAATTAACCTGACTTCAATAACTGCAAGTCAACAGCTTCCGCAGCAAATTAGTCATCAATAACTAATAATTAGATCTCCAAGAAATATTTTTGGTCTATCTTGTAAAGACAAAACAGAAAAACCATTCAAAGATGTCAACCTCCTCATTGTTCTTTTAAACCAAATTGAGACTGGAAGGAACCAGTGATGGAATGCTTACTTAACAAGCCAGAGAACCTGGGTTCATTTCAAGCCCTACAAAAAAAAAAAAAATTAATTAACTAATTAACAAACAAACAAACAAAACTACAATCAAGCTGAACGCATCATCAGAAACATTGATTTTGTTTCTTGTATTTTCAGACACAGTCTCAATGTAGTTTATGCTAACCTTGACCAACTCCTGTCTCAACATCCTGAGTGCTGACTCAGTCTACCTAGAAAATTTCTTTAAAAAAAAATCTTAGCCGGGCGGTGGTGGCGCACGCCTTTAATCCCAGCACTCGGGAGGCAGAGGCAGGCGGATCTCTGTGAGTTCGAGGCCAGCCTGGTCTACAGCGCGAGATCCAGGAAAGGCGCAAAGCTACACAGAGAAACCCTGTCTCGAAAAACCAAAAAAAAAAAAAAATCTTTAGGGGATGGTGAGTTGGCTCAACGGTTAAAAGCACTTTTTGCTCTTTGCAGAGTGTCCAGTTTGATTCTCAGCACCCACATAGCAGTTCACAACTGTCTGTAACTCCAATCCCACAGCATCTGACACTCTCTTCTGATCATCTGACCTCAGCAAGCACCAGGCCAGCACGTGGTGACAGACATATATACAGCAAAACTCTCATAAAATAAAATATTTGAAGCTTTTTTTTAAATCGAGGGGAGAAATAGCCAAGGAAACGAAACTGACACTTAAGTACCCTTAAAAGGTTAATTTTTTTTTTTAACAAAACACGTCCGTATGAGAGGTGCCACGAATACCAACTGAAGTTGAATACACCACAGTATTAAAGACTTTCAAATCAGTTCAGGGTATGAATCCAAACTGACTTTGATGCAAAACATTGAAGTTTTTGAAGCATTTGCTTCCTATTCCATCAGCAAATCACTCAAGTTTTGGAGGGTATGTTTCCTAATCCATCAGCGGGAACTATACAAGGACTTGCCTGTGAGCCTGTATGTTAGTTAGGCCATGGATCAGTGCATACCATGGAACTCTACACTCAGCACCTTTCTTTCCTTCCATCGACACACTCACATTTATTACATGGCTTATCAGGAAGATGCTAAGAATTCACACACCTCAACAATCAAATAGTAAAGAAAAATTCATGAAACAGCTTATGAGGAGAAATTAATCTAAGAAAGCTGATGAAATGAAATGCTTGAGTTGAGAACTGGAGACACAAGTGCAGACAAAGAACAGGCTGGAAGGTAGAAGCCTCTAGAATGATTTCAATCGTATTTTGAGTATAGATACATTTCCTTTAAAAAAATCTACATTAGCCGGGCGGTGGTGGCGCACGCCTTTAATCCCAGCACTCGGGAGGCAGAGCCAGGCGGATCTCTGTGAGTTCGAGGCCAGCCTGGTCTCCAAAGAGAGTTCTAGGAAAGGCGCAAAGCTACACAGAGAAACCCTGTCTCGAAAAACCAAAAAAAAAAAAAAAAAAAAAAAAAATCTACATTGTAATTCATTAGTATGTGGGCTTGGAAAATGTCATATTGATGTTTCTTACAGCATAGCACATGGTCTATATTATTTATTCAAATGAAGCATGTAATCCAGAAAGAGCAACAGTTCCTATGTTCACTCAACTCTATCTTCCCTTCACTTAGCTATTCAACGATTATTAAGTGTCTATAAGTATCCTACCCAAATACAGTGTTGAGCACTAGGACCCAATGGTGGGCAAGACAGGCTAGATGCCACTGTGGAGCTTACAATCTTGTCTACTCATTGAAGAGTCAATCATCTGGCTCTACTACTAAACCTAGCAGAAAATAAAACTTTCTGTACTAAGCTGGACAAGTGAATTCATGTTCTTCAGCAGTATATACATTTGCTATCTTTCTAAATCTTGTTTTTCAAATAAAACTAGCCATTAATTCTGGCCCCAAATTTTAAGCAGAACATTTGACAAGCAACACAATGCAAAATAAACAAAATAAACAGCAATAACAACAAAAACCTTAAGACCAAACTTCATTAAAAAAAAAAAAAAGAAAGAAAGAAAGAAAAGAAAAGAAAGACAGACAAGCTTTTGATCCAGAGAAGATTTGGAAACATGACAACTATCTTCCATGTTTTAAAGAATTAGTATAGTATACAAATTTGTTTTGTATCATTCCAAAGCATTATATTTGGAAAATGCATGGATGTGGATTTCTGTTTCAGTAAGATTTTTAACAATTCAAACTATTCGGAATACAACCACTTCAGGTTTCTGTAGGGTTGTATACTTTATAAAAGGCAAAATTTCATTTATCCCTTGAAATTATTTTTTTAAAAAAAGACAAGTATTAGGTATTATAGTTTAGCAAAAAGTCTTCAATGGTTTTGCTAAGAAACTGAACAAATCATACAAGAAAAGAAACTGGGCAAACAGTGCCTGAACTCAAGTCCAATCCAGACTGCCCAAGCATAACATGTTCCTACCTACTGATGTATTCAGGCATGAACCACATGGCCAGCTGTCAGAAATGATGGGCAATATTATCGAAAAGCACCTTCCCAAATGAGCCCTTTGGAAATCAAGCTGGTCAATACACACATCATGAAAAGACTCCCCAGTGAGTGGACTTTCTACATGCTAGCTCCTTGAGGACAGTAACTCTGTGTTCACTGCTCCACTGCAGTGCCTAAACTAGCGCTGGCATGTAGTATGTGCTCTAAGAGATTTACTAAGCATGCACAGTGCTAATCACACAAACTCTACTCTGTAGTACACACTTATCACCAATGTGTAACAAAAAACTCACTAAGATATCTAGAAACACAAACCCATTGTTAAAATTGCCATTACACACTTAAATTGCTATCTAAAGTTATGAATCAATCTAGTCAGTTTGCAAAACAAACTGAATTGCAGAAAATGAAAACTTTGGCAAAGGTAAAATATTACAAGTAAAAAGTAACATCATATAAAAAGCACAAGTCAAATTGCTGCAGAGTTGTCAGTTGCAAAATTCTTAAAACTGGCATTTTGTGCGTACTCAAACACTATGAAGAAATGTACACAGATCGTATGGTTTAAAGACACTTGGGCGTTCTGCTAACTTGACAGTAAGAGATCTGCAAATTTCACAGATGCACTACACTGAGCACCAGCATAACCAGTCCCCACAGATGGGTATCCATTTGGCATTACCACAAACTAAGACAAACAGGAAAATAACCCCAATCCTGAAACTAGCTTATAACACCACAAACCATAAAGCCTAGAAGACCCAGCCGTGTTAATATAAGAATCTACAAAACCTACAAAGTAGGCAAAAGCCACTTTTACTTCACTCTACATAATACACATGTTATCAATACACACATTTGAGACTAGTATTGTACAACAAACAAGGCTTAACAGCCATATAAAAACTTTACTCCAATTTCACCAGATTAAATACCTGCAAAAATTTCTGAACACACTCATTAGGATTATTATTACTTAAAAGGCCTAAACCTTACAGCGAGCAGTTTCAGGTTTATAGTGGTCTGAGAATTTACTAAGCCATTCACTCGGTTACATTGTACCACTATATCCATTTATATTACTGGCAACTGAGTGTTGAACATAAGGCATTTTTTCCTTCTTTTTAAAACCATGAGTCTGAAAGAACAGGTAAAAAACCACCCGACACAAAAGTATCTCAACTGTAATTCCTTTCCTTCTCTTCAAACTCTATTACTATCAACGTCTACTTACACGTATTTTGAGCATTAAAATAAACTTTACAAAAGCTGCTTTTCCCATCCTCGTATTAACTACATGAAATATCTGCAATCCTTAACTAACTCTGACATCACCACCCGATTCTGACTGCTCTTTACAATGTAAGTCCCTGTACTGCAATCCATTAATAAAGAACCAACAAAGTAACCTTTTCTCCATAAAACAGGTTTCAAAAGTATTAAGACAAATTAAGCTACTCCTAGGGTTTATCCTAACTAGAAATGCTGAGAGAGCAGAGCGGTTTGCAGAAACCTGCTAACAGTTAAAGCAACAAGTTTAAAACTTTGAACTCTTAGAAACCGTCCCTCCAACCCCCAAAGGTTCGCATAGCACCCCTCCCCACTAGAAATCCCTCCTCTGGTCCGGGAAGAGGACCTGAGGCACCCAACCCCACTCTAGGCCTCCTAGGGGTAGGGGGCAGGACTCACCTGAGCACTGGGCTGTAGGGGCTGCGCGAGCGCCGCCAGCTGCTGCTGCTGTACGGGCTGGGGGACACGTCGCCGCCCCGCTCGTAGGAGCTGTGGCGGCTGTAGCTGGGCGAACGGCGCCGGCTGTAGGGACTCGGAGAGCGCGGCAGCCTCCGGGAATAGGGACTGCTGCCACCTCCCACCGGGCTGGGAGACTTGCGACTCCTGAGGCTCTGCGAGGCCCTGTGGGACACCGGGCTTTCGTCCCGGCCTCCTAGCGGGCTCAGGGACCGCTGCCGCCGCCTGTAGGCCTTGGGCTCGCTCTTGTCCTCTCGGTAGGCCTTGGGCGGCTCCTTATAGGCCGAGGGCGGCTCCTTGGACGACTTAGTCCGGCTGCGGTGGGCCTTGAGGTCCCGGTCCTTGCGGCTGCTGCTGCTGCTAGACGTAGCCGACGCACTCTTGCGGCGGCCGCCGCTGCTGCTGCTACTGCCGCTCTTGACGGCCTCGGCCCGCTCCTCGCCGCTGTGTCCGTGGCGGCCGCGGGCCTTGGAGGCCTCGCTGCCGCTGCGCGTCCCGTCCCGCCGCCGGTGCTCGCGGTGGCGCTCCTTGCTGCGGCCACTGCTGCTGCGGCGGTCCCGGCGCGGCCTGCGCTCCGACCCCTCCGCGCGCCGCTGCGTGCCGGAGGAGGAGGCCGGACTCCCGCCGTTGCCCCCCGTTCCCCCGGCAGCCGTCGCCGCCGTTGCCGCGCTGGCGCCCCCCAGCAGCAGCCCCTGCTCGGACTGGGAGCTCACATCCTCGTACTCCACCAGCGGGGTCACACCCCCGCCGCTACTGGCACCGCCACCGCCGTCCTGCTGCGGCTGGGGCAGCGAGAAGACCCGGCGCTTCTCCGCCTCCTGCCCGGCGCGGGGCCCGCGGCGCCGCTTCTGCCGCCCTCCGGGGCGCCTCTTGCCTCTCGCCAGCCGCTTGACCTCCAGAGGGGGGCCGGGGCTGAAGCAGGAGGAGGAGGCCGCGGCGGCGGCGGCTGCGGCGGCGGCCGCGCCGGGGGCAGCCAGGAAGAGCAGAGGCGGCGGAGGCGGCGGCGGTTGCAGGAGCTGCGGCTGCAGGAGCGGCAACAGCAGCGGCGGCTGCTGAGGGGACAGGAATCGCCTCCGCTTGCGGCGCTCCTCCAACTTCTTCTCGGCCCAGCTCAGGCCCCCGCCTCCCCCCAGCGCCGTGTCCGAGCTGCTCGGCATCGCCTAGAGCCCGCCGCAGAGTGCGGCGCGGGTGCGGCCTCCTCCGGGGTCAGACCCTGGCCATGTCCCCCGCCGGGAAGGGGGACGGCGGCAGCGGCGGAGGGGGAGCGAGCAGCAGGGCCGGCCGGGAGCCGCGCCACGATAATCCGGGTCGGGACGCGCGTCCCCGCTTCCAGTCGCGGTGTGTGCGCAGCGGCCTCCGGGCCTGGCGCGGGAGGATCCTGTCCTCGGCAGCAGAACGCCGGCCGCGCCGGGCGGCGGCGGCCTCGGGCTCCGGCGGCGCAACGCGGAAGTGCCACCGCGGGCCGCGCTTCACTCCATCGTCCTGACGTCGGGGGCGAGCTCGCGGGAGGGCAGTGGGCGCGACCGCAGCACGCCTCCGTCGCCCGCCGCTGCGCGTCCACGTCGTCCTGTGGCGGCGGCGGCGGCGGCGGCGACACCCCGCGGCGCTCGGACGGGCCTGGGCCTCGCGCCCCGAGGGCACTGCGCGCAGTTTCCGGAGCGGGGGCGCGGCCCGCTGTCCTCCGCCCCTCCACGCGGGCCCCGCGCGCGCCGCTCGCCCCTCCCTTCACTCCGCGTTCTCCCCCTGCGGGAGGGCGACGCGACTGGCTGGCGGGGCCCTCACCCGCACCACCCCCTCGCCGCGCTCCTCCGGCCTTTCCCCTAAGCCCGACGCTAGGCCGGCGGCGCGCACGCTCGTCACGTTCAGGAACGCAGACAGGGAGTGGCGGCGCCGTCCAGGGAGGTGGGAACGTAGGCGCGGCGCGGCGGCGTGCTCGCTCCCGCCGGGTCCCCTGGCCGTCGCCGGAAGTGACGTCAGGAGCCGCTCCGCTTCCGGAAGGGGTGGGACAGAGACGCGGGGTTAAAGAAAGGAGAGGAGGCGTGGGCTGCGCTGTGGTGTCCCGGCGGCGCCAGCCATGGTGCTTGTTGCTCGCCTCCAGGGAAAGGTCATGGCAGGACCCGGGCGAACCTTGACGACTACTCTTATCCCAGCCTCGGGATTGGAACAGCTGTGAGAGGAGACGAGTCTCCCCGCAGAGGGCGGAGATGACGTTAGCCTGGCCAGACACGTACGCCCAAGTTCAAGGACCCATCGTAACCTAAAAATATACTTGGTGATCATAGCTTCGAGCTTCCGCAACACTGAAGTTCTCTTTTTAAAAGCCTTAAGTCAATCTGGAGAATAAGTCGAATGTCAGAGGACTACTGAAAATCCCAGGGACTGCTCTCTTTGTACTTTCACCTTTACATCTAAACCAATAAGGCTGTCAGCTGCATAATGCCCTCACATCGCATCTCTTTAAGAATGCCCTTCAGCTAGAGGCTAGGCATCCAGGATAATTAGATTAAAATCTAAATGGCTTATTGGCTTTTAGTATGGTTGGAAAGAGGCTAAACTGTCTGCTCAGTGGTTACATATAGTTACTCCAGATCATCAGCTAGTTCGTTCGTAGTTCTTAAACACTTAGTAATTTCATCAAGTTCAGCATACCACAAACTGATGGAAGCTCAGACTTCACAGAATAAAAAAGATATTCGCTAGAAGATAAAGGAATAGGTTTGAAATTGAGCTATTTCTGATAATGATAGGCCTGGGTGGATCATCAGGGGGACCTTTTTTTTGGGGGGGGGAGGTAAAGGTACCAGGAAACTGAATTTTAAAAGTTTAAAATTTTTAAAGCAGATTTTTTTTTCTTTACAATATTGGTTTTTTGGGGTTTTTTTTGGTTTGTTTTTTTTTGTTGTTTTTTTTTTTTTTTTTTTTTTTTGGTTTTTTCGAGACAGGGTTTCTCTGTGTAGCTTTGCGCCTTTCCTGGAACTCACTTGGTAGTCCAGGCTGGCCTCGAACTCACAGATCCGCCTGGCTCTGCCTCCCGAGTGCTGGGATTAAAGGCGTGCGCCACCACCGCCCGGCTACAATATTGTTAACTGGCACTTCTGGAGCTTTGTTGTACGAATCCTAATTGGTTTTAATAATAAAAACCGGGAGCCAGATATCGGGGTAAATGCTGAAAGATCAGAGGAAACCAGCCACAGCCACTTCTCACCTCACCAACTCCTCAGCCAAAAGGGGTGCGAGATCTTGTCTCCACAAATCCTTAGACTAAGTGCCTCTGAGTTCTCAGCCGAAAGGGCGGAACTCCTCTCCTCCTGCCTTATATTCCTTTCTCTGCCTAGCCATATCACTTCTTGTCTCAACCTTCCTAATGCTGGGATTAAAGGTGTGAGCCATCATCGCCTGGCTCTGTTTCTCTTTAGACTAGATTAATCTCATGTAGTCTAGGGTGGCCTTGAACTCACAGAGATCCAGACGGATCTCTGCCTCCCAAGTGCTAGAATTAAAGGTGTGTGCCACAATGCCTGGCCTCTATGTTTAATCTAGTGGCTGGCTCTGTCCTCTGATCTTCAGGTGAATTTTATTTGTTAGAGTACAAACATTATCATCACATAGCTTCTTAGAGAGTGGCTTTTTTTTAGAAAAAATAGGATCAGCCTGCCCCATCATGCTGCTTTTTAAAGCCTGGTGCGAAGGCACATGTCTATTCCCAACAAGAGAGGCTGAAACAGGACAAGGAAGATGGTGAGTGTCTGGCCTATCTGAGCTCTACATAACGACCCACCCTCATAAAAAGATAAATAAGCCTGGACCAGAACAGAGGAGGCAAAATGAGGTTTGTACAGTAGTTCCTCCAGCAGAAGCTACACCACTTAAGAATGCCATCTATCTTGTCCCTACAAAGGGAACTTGATCTGTAGTAAATGGATAGTACCTAGTCCAGACTTCAAGCAGAAAACTTATGAAAATATTTTAGTGGGTTTCTGCCATCCATGTTTCCTCAAAATCCTGATTTTGGAAAATGGGTAAATGGAGCATTTTAAGTTCCCCAGAGGCATTTGCCCAACTTGCTTGGAAAGGCTTTTAATAGAATTCACACTCCAAAACAATGGAAATGATCTTTAAATTAGATATTTCTATAAGACTATCTGCTACTTGCATAGAAAGAGATTTTAAATTGTCACTTGGAACTTTTTTTTTTTTTTTGCAATTTTCTGTTAGTGTGCTTTTCATGTAGTTATGTGTCTTTATTGCCCCTGTGATTTTAAAAAATATTTTTTCTTTGTTTATCTGAAAAATCATTATCATACCACACAAGCTATTCTTTAAAGTTTGGGCCTGATTAGGGGGGAGGCGGTATCTCTTTTGTTAGAGAGCTTGCCTGGTATGCTCAAAGCCCTGGGTTTGAAACCCAGTCACACAAACTAGAACATGGTAGTTGACATCTGCATAGTGGGTAGGTAAGAAACTACCGTGCGACTTTGGTGTAGTGTTGAAGAATATCTACATTTAATCTAGAAAGGCTATTAAAATTTTGCCCCCCTTCCAGTTATATATCTGATTTACATATTTTACCCAAACAAAATATTCAAACATTGCATAAAAAGTCAGAAGAATGCAATTTGACATTGGAGAGATGATTCAGCAATTAAAGAGCATTTGCTTCTCTTTCAGAGGTCCTGGGTCACATCCCAGAACCCACATGGTGGCTCACACTCATCTGTAGTTCCAGGGAATCCAGTGCTCTCTTTCGGTCTCTGAGGGCACACATACGCCAACACACACACACACACACACACACACACACACACACACACACACACACACACGATAAAAATACAAAAATCAAATTTCAATTACATTAATCTGGGCAATAAAGAGGTTTATAAACCCAATCTCAGGACTTAAAAAGTAAAGGCAGGAGAATCAGGAGTTCAAGGTGAGCCTTGGCTACGTAACAAAGTTCAAGACCAGCCTAAGACACATCAGGCCTTGTCTGGAGGAGGGAGGGTGTGATATGGCAGAAAGTAAAACAATAAACCTCTAAATGTTTTTGTTTTGTAACAGTTACTTTTTCTTTTTTCTTTTTTCTTTTTTCTTTTGGACAAGGTTTCTCTATGTAGCCTTGGCTGTTCCTTGTAGACCAGGCTGGCCTCACAGAAATCCACCAGCTTCTGTCTCTGAGGTACAGGGATTAAAGGTATATGCCCAGAAAAAGAGTTACTTTAAATAAATAAGGTTTTGGGTTTTTTTTCTTTTTCTTTCTTCATTTTATGTATCTGTTTAAAGGCCAGGTTGGCCTCAAACTCACAATCCTCCAGCTTTTGTCTCACAAGTCCTGGGGTAACAGGCAGATACCAGTTTGTTTAATTTTCTCAAATTTCATTTCTAATATAGTAAAAGTACCAGTAGATACATTTTTTTAAGTACTTTGTGGTTTCCACCAATTTTTAAGAGTATGAAGGACTTTGGGCCAAATGCTACACTAAATCACAAACATAAAAACTTGATTGTTGCCTTCAAGCTTGTAAATGATACACAGTTCACAAGAAGGCCACACGCTATCACTCCATGATCCTGTAAATAGGAATTTAACAGTATGTGTCCACCTTTAGAGGTTGGTTGGTTTAGAGTTTTTCTTAGTCTTGAAAAAACTTTAAACTCTTAGCCTTTTTATTCTCCATCTCACACACACACACACACACACACACACACACACACAAGATACCAGCATATTATTATTTAAATTAAGCTAATGAACTTTTGAATAAGTAAATACCACTGGACACTTACTATGCACCACATTCTATGACAAGTATTTTCTCATTTAATACAACAGCATTTACAAGGAAGATGGTCATATTCTAGGTTTTTCCAGGGGTTGGTCCTGGTTTACACTGCTTGTTCAAGTTAATAGACCTCCCTTTCAATCGTGAGTTTTCCCTCCTGGTTATAAATTATCATGTCAATCTTCCTGTAAAAATTATCAGTGGTTACAAGTGAGAGTAACGAATACAGAAACTAGCCCAAAGTATACGTCTAGTGAATAGAACTCATTGATCTGTCCATATTTGATGACCATACTTTCAAGAATGCAAGCTGTTTTATAATGACATTGCTGCTCCTGAACTTTATATTGAACCCAATGGTGGTAATATATTCCAGAATTAAAATAGAAAAGTATAATGCTGCTATAGCTTTAATGTTTCCTTCAAAAATCTGTGTGCTAGAAACTCAGTTCCCAAATAATATGTTAATGGTAACTAAAGACTACACCTTTGGGAGGTAATTAGAATTAGACAAGGTCACAATAGCTGACTCTCATGATGAAATTAGTAGCTTTATTTCATTTTTTGTTTAGTTTAAGTTTTTCATTGAATTTTTATTGTTTATGTGTATGTGTGTGTTTATGTGTGTGCACTAGCCAAGTCTACATAAGGAGACCCTGCCTCAAAATAAATAAGGAAATAATGTGCTGGCAGAAGCAACCTATGGTAGATAAGGTTTATTTTGGCTCTCAGTTCTAAGATACAGTCTAATGTGACAACGAAATCACAGAATAGGTGTAGGCAGAGTTTCCTGTCCTGACCACCTGCTCCCAAATTACTGGCAGCCACTTCCCAATAACTGACTCAGAGACTTAATATAAATTATAAGTGCTCAGCCAATAGCTCAGGCTTGTTACTAACTAGCTCTTACAACTTAACCCATTTCTATTAATCTATGTGCTGCCTCTAGGCTCGTGGCTTTTACCTCTGTCCCATTCTGTATGTTTGACTTGTTCTTCATCTGGCTGGTGACTCCACTGATCTGCCCTTCCTCATCCCATCATTCTCAGTTTGGCTTTCCTGCCTAACTTTATCCTTTTCAGCTATTAGCCAGTCAACTTGTTTATTAAGCCGATCATAGTGACATATATTCACACAGTGTAAAAAAGGATTATTCTACAGCATATAAGAGCTTGAGGAGGTTGGTCACATTGCATCCATAGTCAAGAAACATAGAGGGATGAAAACTTGTGCTCAGTTCGCATTCTCTTTCTCACCCACTTCCTCCTTTTTTTTTGTTTTTGTTTTTGTTTTTGTTTTTTGTTTTGTTTGGTTGGTTGGTTGGTTGGTTGGTTTTTCAAGACAGTAATTCTCTGTTTAACAGTCCTGGATGTCCTAGAACTTGCTTTGTAGACCAGGTTGGCCTTTAACTCACAGGGATCCTTCTGCCTCTGTCTCCCAAGTGCTGGAATTAAAGGCATGAACCACCACTGCCTAGCTCCCCAACAACCTCAACCAGTGAATGGTGAAATGGTAACACCCCCTTCACACAGCAGGTGGATCTTTCCATCTCAATTGACCTAATAGAATAATCACACATAGGAATGCCCAGAGGCCCCTTTTCTAGGTGATTTTACATCTCATCAAGGTAACAATTGAGATTAACCACCACCAGTTCTTATATGAATAATAGTTTGATTATAAATAACAATATCCTGATTTAGGCCAGGCATAGTGGCCCATATATGCCTATAATCAGAGCACTTGAGATGTGGAGGCATGTTTGAGGCCAAAGCAGGCTCTATGAGACACTACCCCCCCAAAAAAAGGAAATCAAACAAACAAGCCCCCAAACAATATGTTGATTTTGTTGTAAATTTAAATGTGCTTAGATAAAAGCTATATCATTCAGCATTCCTTGCAGATAAAGGAAGTAGCTATTGGTTCCTGAGAATGAAATGTAAGTGAAAGTTGTGGAGTATAACTTTTGGAAATATTTCTTAAATGGAAGAAAGCCTAGAGCCACCTAAAAGACAGACCTATAGTACACCTGTGAGAGTCTCTCAAGGAAAGTTAGGCTCCTAACAGCTTCTTTTCTTAATTAAGAGTTCAAGAATTATGAACTATACTAAATCTTAAGCAAATTGCAAATTAAATTCATGGTATTACTAAACTATTTAAATAGTGCAATGATTTCTCAAGTTACAGTGCTTACATTAGGAAAAACCAAGTGTGAAATACCTATAGAAACAAAATACAATGAACTATATTTGAAAATCTGAGCATTATGCATTAGTGGACTTTAAAAGTGCAAGTATATGTTTGCATTCTATATTAGCATTATCAAAAACCAAAGATTGAATTAGTATTCATCTATCTTCTGGATCTGATATTATCTTGTTTACAACTTTGGTCAATCTTTGTAAAAAAAAAAAAATCAGTAAATGATTCTTTTGACCCAAGAATGCCTTCATATATAGCTCGGTTGGTTTCCCTCATTCTGGAATCTTTTCCCAAGCATTTAAGGCTGCTGTATGGCATATCGATAATATATGCCCATCAAAAGTAGATTCTGCATCTATATCAGCAAAACAGCCCTCACCAAGAATTTGATCTTGGGAGATCTTAAAACCTCTAATCTTACCTTGCTGCTCAAGGAACTTAGCTTCTTCTCTCAACCAACTTTTTCATGTAACTGCTGGCTATATTCTACTACAGCTGATATTAACTGGTTCCAGTCATTTGGTGTGATCCTATTTCTAGAAGACCATGTATTTAACATCTGTTTCACATATGTTGAATGTAAACCATAGGTAACTACAGCTTCCTTGATGTTCTTTAAATCTCTCATATGTATAGACTCCCATTTATATTCTACATATTCTTCAGGATATTTATCAGTTGCTGACTTTTCACAAATGATAATATGATATACCATAGCATGGGAACTTGTAACTTTTGGTAAGTCATCTCTAACTCTATAGAGCACTGGTGATGTTATAACCTCTCTAACCTCTTCCTTCTGCACATTAGCACTTTTATTATCAGTTCTAACAGAGTCCTGTAAAACTTGAAATCAATTAACCACAGCTTTTTCTAAATTCTGTACTTCCTGTACCATAAATGATTCCAGTGACTTCATGGAATCAAAACACTTTTATGTTCATCATAAACATATGATTCCAAAGATTTCATTCTATTGATTAATGATGAGTGTTCCTCCTTAGATATATCTGTATGGCATTAAGATTGCCTTGCAGGCTTAATGTTCTATCCCATAATTTTTCACATTTATTTTCAATGGAATTAAATCTGATTGTCAATTCATTATTAGTGGACTGAAGTTCATGTGGTAAATTAGCAGATTCCAAAGAATGAATACTTTGGTTTAAGTTGTCATTACCACTTTGCAAAGTCTGTATCAGTTCCATTAATGTCTCATATTTGGTGCTGTTATTAAACCAGTTTTTTAATGATATGATATGAATTACTATGCTAATTGCCATTATGGCAAAAATTGTATACATCCCAGGAAGGTCGTATATGTCTTGTAAAATTTCATCCATAGCATAAACAAAGAAGTTTTTAAATTCCTGAATGGTTATATTATCTGCTATGGTGTAAGAAATACTTACATTTGTAAAGAAAATTGTTTTCATTTTGTTTATTTATTGATCAGTTTAAGGTATAAAATTATCAAGTAATTTGCCTCCAATAAGATCCTCGAGAGATTGTCATAAGTGTCCAGATGTCCTAAGCACTTAATTAACCAGGTAAGGTGAATGGCTGGATCATTTGATGGTTTTTGGCTGTAGTACCAATGTTCAGCCAGCAAGTGTCACAGGTGTAGCACTAAAGCAGGTCCTACAGCACTGCTCCAAAAGTGTTTGACCTATAAGACTTAAGCAGTAATGCGGAACTAGTTTAAAAAGAAAGGAGTCACCTGCTGGCACACCCACAGGCAACATGGTCACTAGTGGGCTGCCTCGGCCCATGTAGGAACACAGCAGTCACCTGAGAAGGTCAAGCACCTAGACTGGCCTCAGTGCCTGTGTGTACCTATGGAGAGTGCTGGTAAACTTGGTTCTCCAATCTTGCCTTGCGAAATTTGCCTGGGCTGAAGCAGGTAAGCACTGATTGCCCTTTTTTTGTAAATAAAGAGCTGGGTTAGGCTATATCTGCAGTTTGAGGTGTGGGTGGGCAGGCGAGGCATCTGGTGATTGACCTCAATCCCTGACCTGAGACATAGCAGCGCCAGCCGCCATGCAGGGATTAGTGCTGGTACCCGGTGGCATGCAGGTCCTGGCACCCACGTAGAAAGGAGTAACCACCTTAGCTCAAAGTAGGGAGTGCAAATTGTTGTGCCTGCATCACAAGACCCCCAACAAGACCACCACAGAGCCAATATCTGATGCAAACACACAGAGGTTTATTGATTACAAGCTCGAGCTTGGACCATCGTCCAGCACTCTGATGCAGCAGCGGGTAGAGGAGAATGGCCCTGAGCTATCGGGGTAAGGGGTTTTTAAAGGGAAAAACTGCAAGCAGGGAGTTACAAGCCTTGGCGTCTCAGGATTGGGTAAGGGTGTGCAACCTTTGAATACATTGGATCGGGCCCTGGGCCGTTTGTGGTTGTTTTTGAAATTTTGTGATTTTTTCCTGTAATCAAGTTCAGCCCCCAGTCAAGTCCTGTCTAAAATGGTGTTCTTTCTTAAAATGGAGTTTGTTCTGCTCTTTCACTCTCTCCTCTTTCTAGGACCTACAAGAGTCCAATCATGGGTCTCAGTTCTGCTCTAATTCCATCCATACTCTCATGGCCCTTTCAAATAGGGGCTGATAATAGGCTTCCCCCCAAGAATATTTGTTGCCACCAGCTAGTAACTGGACCTGGTGACCATCAGCTGAATAGCCCCAAGTCTCTCTTTCATAAATTGTACCAGCCTGTTCAAGATGCAAGGGCCAAAGGTTAGGAGCAGTAGTAATATGAGGATGAAGCCCAATAAAGTAGAAATTAGAGTAGTCAGCCAGGGAGAGGCATTAAACCATGACTCGAGCCATCCCTGGTTTGCCTCTTGCTCCCTCTTATGTTTTGCTAGCCCTTCCCTCCCTTTGGCCTTTGAGTCTTTTATTATTCCTGAATGGTCTATATAGAAACAGCATTCTTCTCCTAAGGTAGCATAGAGCCCTCCCTGTTGAAGAAAGATCAGGTCTAGACCTCTTCTCTTTTGTAGGACAACCTCTGCCAATGATGTTAGGAACTCCTATAGGAGAGAGATAGAGTTCTCTAACTGCTCTGTGTCTATATCTATGGTGGCATCTAGGCTGAGATGTTGGTTTTGGGTAATTAGGAAAGCTGCTCTTGTTCCCGCTCCTGCTAGGCTGGTCCCCAATAAGATGCTTAAGGTGAGAGCAGTTATTGGCTCCCTTTTTGTTCACTTCAAGGTTTGGGCTTCTAATTTGTTGAACAGTTCATCCTCCATGTGATAGATCAACTTGAGGACTAGTCTTACCAGGACACAGAAGCCCTTAGTGTGATTGAGAACTTAGACATGAGTACATGGTGTCAGCCCAGACGAGCATGCCCACCAAGTATTGTTGTGAGGGTTTAAGTATTTTGACCATGACAAGCTGGTATGAGCAAGGGTCTGGTGGCAGAGGGCCTACTGTTCTTCAAGAACTACCTCGATACAGAGGCCTTGGCCTAAAACCTGTCGGAGGGTCAATGAGACTTTAGACTGCCAATGGCACTAGTTGTGGTCAGAAACCTTAGTGTAATTACCCAGAACTATGATACCCTCATAGTACAGGGAAGCAGTATCATAACAGAGCCAGCAGGAGGAAGTTAAGTCTGGCTTAGTGAAGTTCAAAACCAGGAACAATCAATGCACCAAATCAAGGAGCTGGTCTACTTCAACTGGGCTCGCCTTCGAGGTGGTGATACCAGAGGCAATAAGAGGCATAGAAGTTGAGGTTTGGGGAGAAGTAGGCTTAGGCCTTGTGAACTCGGGCTTGAGTTTGGGCCGAGGAACAGGAGCAGGTTTGGGCTTAGGTTTGATCACTCAATTGGGACTCACTGTCATAGATTGAATCCTCCTTGTGAGGAGTCTTATGGTGAATAAAGCCCCTGGGTCCAGTGCCCATTCAATAAACTGAGCTTTGTCATAATCCCTAATTCCCCACATTTTCCCCTAGTCTAACTGACCTCTTTACATTGTCCCTCTGGAGTGAAGGTTATTTGTACAGGGTTGCACCAGCATTCCTGGCAGCCCCATGCAGGAAATGCTAAATATTGACACTCTGGTAGGGGGAGGCACTTTAGGGAAATGTAATCTGTTTTAAGGGGAGGTGTGTCCACCATAAATGCCTGGTGGACATGCAGGCCCACCTGGCACAATAGTAGTCATTCCCCGCCCCCCCCCACACACACACACATTTTAGGCTGTTCTTCCAGACCCTATGGGGTGCATGTGCTGGGCACACATAGAAATGCAGTTCCTTGCATTGCAAATCCAGAGTGGAAAAATGCATGGGAGGGACCCAAGCTGCATCTGGATCATGAGGAGGGTAAAACTGACAAAGGTCTACAGTGATATTGGAGAACCAGGTGCCCAATGGAGCCACCTTAGACATCTGAACTATGACTTCCTGGCTCTCAGCATTTATAAGTTGCCAAGTCAAATTCAGGGGTGTGTGTGTGTTCCCTGAGGAACATCCCACAGATACAGTACATACAGTCAGCAAGTTTGGTAAGATTGCTGTTGCTTGGAACCTTGTCGAACTTGGAGTTTGAGTGGGTTGCTTGGATCTTTGACTGTTTCCCATTCTTGTCCTCTGTAGTGTTCCTTGAGTGCAAAGGGGTCTGCAGGCCTGGTGTGAGTTTAGTGGATACAGGCTGCTATACCATCAACCTTGATGGTAGTGGGTGTAGTCAGCAGGATGACAAAGGGCCCCTTCCACCTGGGTTCTAGTGTCCCTTGGCAATGCCTTCTGACATAGACCCAGTCCCCTGGCCAGAACCTGTAGGGTTTGGGAGGGACACCAGACTAATAAAGGGCCCTAAGCTTTAGCCAAACATGCTTGTGTGCCCATTGGACTCCCTGTATGACTTCAAGGAGATCTTGGTCATTCAGCTCCACCAAGAGATCTGTTTGCAGGCTGGGAATAATAGGGGGTGGGGTGCCAAACATAATTTCAAAAGGTGTAAGTCCCATCTGTGATAGAGTTTCTAACCCTGTATAAAGCAAAGAGGAGAATAGCCACCCAGTCCATGCTAGTCTCTAGGGCTAATTTGGTGAGGTTCTCCTTTAGAGTTCTGTTCATGTGCTACACCTGTCCTGAACTCAGGTCTTTAAGCACAATGGCCTAAATTCTTACTCACCTGAGACACAAAAGTCAGTCCATTGTCTGACCCTCTCATAGCAGGAAATCCATACCTGAGCAAGATGTCTTCCAGAAGCTTCTTGGCCACCACCTGTGTTGTTTCATGGTTGGTGGGAAATGCTTCTCTCTATCCTGAAAAGTACCTATAAATACTAACATATATTTATATCCATACTTGCCAGGTTTTATTTCAGTAAAGTCTATCTCCCAGTAGGATCTGGATTTCTTTCATCGAAGTCTTGTTCCAGGATTCTTTGAAATAACAACAGTGTTGGTTAGTTGACAGGCTTTACATTTGGAAACAATGTCTATGACCTTTTGCTGTCCATCCCTGACTTTAACTCCAGATTGCCTCAGTAGGTCTTGCATTTTGTGGGTCCCTGTATGGGAGACATGGTGAATCTTTTGAAGCATCTTTCATTCCAAGTGTTCAGGCAAAATAACCTTGTTGTCTACCAATCATCATCCTTCTAGGCACTGCACCATGGGATGGGACTTTATCTAGGCAAGGTCTTCCTTGGTGTATTTTGGAGCCTCAGGTAGTTCAGGGGCCCTAGGACCAGAGTCAGGATTGGGTTGATCTGCAATGCCACCTCCCAGGCAGTCTTATCTGCCAAATTATTGGGGATGGGCTCATTTCTCCTTTGGTGCCCTGGGCAATGTATTATGGCCACCGTTTGGGGCTTCCACAGGGCCTTGAGAAGGGCCAGGATTTCTTTCTTATTTTTGATAGTATTTCCCTCTGCAGTCAACAGTCTCCTCTCTTTATATGTTGCCCTGTGCACATGGGTGGTGGCAAATGCATAGCAGGTGTCAGTGTAGATGTTAACTTTGTGTCTCAGTCCCATTCCAGGCCTTTGTCAGGGCCATTAAATCTGCCCTCTGAGTGGAGGTGCCTGTTGGCATTGGTTTCACTCAGACTACCTCCTCTGAGGGGGTAACTGCTGCCCCTGTGTACCTCTGTCCATTCTGCACAAAGCTGCTTCCATTGGTGGACCAGGTAACTTCCACATCAGGTGGGGGGCGGGGGGGCGTCCTTCAGATTGGGTTGGACACAATGTACCTGAACCAAGATTCTGTAACAGTCATGTAGGGGCACTTTCAGGTCTGGGTCAGGTAGTAGAGTGGCCAGGTTTGGGGCTGTGGGCACCTGGAATGTTATTCTGGCAAGGTTGAGCAACAGAGCCTAATAGTGAGTCATTCTGGCATTACTCAATGAGCTATCAGGGGTTGCTTGAGAATTCCCTCTAAAATGTGAGGGGTAGTTATGGTGAGGTGTTGTCCCAAAGTCAATTTGTCAGCATCCTTGACTGGTAGAGCCACAGCTGCTATTATGTGGAGGCATGGGGGTGGGGGGACATCCAGCTGCAGCAGTATCCAGATTTTTGGACAGATAGGCTATGAACTGTTTCCAGGGACCCAAGGTTTGGGTTAGGACACCTTTGACTATTCCTTTGTGCTTTCCACAAATAAGTGGAAAGGCTTAGTCATATCTGACAGGCCCAATGATGGAGCCGAAAGTAGGCTTTTCTTGAGTTTATCAAAACTGTTGGTGATGTTGAGTCCATAGAAAGCTTTGTCCCTCCTTAGTGGCCTCATATAATGGTTTAGCCAATTCAGCAAAACCTGGGATCCACAAGTGGCAAAAACCCACTGTGCCTAGGAACTCTCTCACTTGTTTGGCTATGGTAGGAGTCAGGATCTTAAGCACCATCTACTTCGATGCATCCGAGAAACACCGCTGGATGTACCCCAAGTAAGTTACCTGCTGTTGACAGAGTTGGGCTTTCTTGGCTGAGGCTCCCAGGGCATGGGGCATCCATTTAGTCTCTTTCAGGCAGCTTTCCCAGTCAGTG
This sequence comes from Peromyscus californicus insignis, assembly GCF_007827085.1. Classification (NCBI taxonomy): domain Eukaryota; kingdom Metazoa; phylum Chordata; class Mammalia; order Rodentia; family Cricetidae; genus Peromyscus; species Peromyscus californicus. Next base: position 45,121,532 of record NW_026294606.1, on the reverse strand, counting down.
GCTGCAATTAGTATATCATCCACATACTGTAAGAGACTAACCTTGGGGATCTGTACTTGGTACTCACCCAGGTCTTCATGTAAGGCCTTGTTGAAGATGGTGGGGGAATTTTTAAATCCTTGTGATAACCTAGTCTATGTCAGCTAGCCACTGATCCTGATTTCTGGGTTGTGCCACTCAAAGGTGAAGTACTGTTGACTCTTAGGGGCTAAAGGCAGACTGAAGATGGCATCCTTTAGGTCTAAAGCTATATACTACTGCCAATCAGCAGGTAGGGAGCTAAGTAGTTTGACACCATCTGATAAATATCAATCACCCTTTTATTGATCTCCCTCAAGTCCTGGGCTGGCTTATAATCATTAATATGAGGCTTTTTAATAGGAGCAAGGGTGTGTTCCAGGCCAATTGCACAGGCCAAAGGATTCCCAAGTCTAGTAGGCACTTAATGTGTGGTGTAATTGCCCTTCTTGGCCTCCAGAGGCATGGAGTACTGGTGGACTTTGACTGGATCTCCCCCCCCCCCCAGCTTGATTTCCACATAAATGAGGGGGCAATACACCACCAGCCCCATCCACCCTTTTGTGACCCAGGCCAATGGGAACTCCTAAAGCCTTCAGTTGAGACTCAGTGGCCATTAGGTATAGTCTATATTCTTCAGTCATGTCACTAGTCACTAATACATGAATAGGTCTCCCATCTTCATTGAGCACTTTTTCCTCTGCATTTTCTCTTCCATTATATACTTTCTCAGCCACTGTAACTAAATCTCTAATGCTTGTCTCTCCTAGGCACTCTAACTTCTACAATTTCCTTTTAATGTCTGGGGTCACCTGATTAATAAAGGCTAAAGTCATGGCAGCCATGTTTTCTGGTGACTCTGGATCATACGGTGTGTATCTTCTGAAAGCCTCCTGTAGTTGCTCCAGAAATGCAGCTGGGCTTTCATCCAGGCCCTGCCTAACATTATAAACCTTGCTCAAATTTGCAGGCTGGTGTGTGGCTGCTTTGAGACCTGTGAATAGAGATTGGCAATAGACTAAAAGACTCCTCTTACCATCAGCTGAATTGTGGTCCCATTCAGGGCAGGGCAGGGGGAACCGGGCATCTAGGAGGGCCTGGTTAGTGGTGGGCTCTCCAGTGGGACTCAGAACCAATTTCCAGGCCTCTAGTTGAACTCAGTTCCTCTCTTCCATAGTGAATAGGACCTGTAAAAGCTACTGGCAATCATCCCAAGTAGGATGGTATATAAAGAGAACAGTTTTCAAGAAGTTTAATCAGGTCCTGAGGGTTCTCAGAAAATGGCCCCCATTGGGCCAGCATCAAAAGTTCGCTCTGGAGGACAATTAACACCAAAAGTGGGACATTCTGCACTGCAAAAGTGACAAACTTCCCTTTGTAAATTTCAACCCCTTGATTGTGAGCAGTGGATATCATGTCCTTCCAATGGGCTAGACAAAGGTCTATGGGAGAAGAGGGGGATGGTCCCATAGCATATGTCACAGCCAAGTCTACAATAAGGACAATTAACACACTACACACAAGACCAAGGATGCGCGCGCGCGTGCGCGCGCGCGCACACACACACACACACGCACACGCACACACACACAAAACAACAACAACAACAACTCTGCACCAATGAGACAACCAACAAAGCTCCAAAAACAGTGATGGCTTGATGTCCTCTGGAGGGAGTAAACCTCCTGGCTCAATTATGCTAAAAAATGTCCTGACTTGAGGCTCTTTGTCCTTGATCAGGCAGACCTCAAGGGTTTCCACATCCCCTTCTCCAGGGTCTGGAACGTCTTTTGGATCCCCGTGATCTCAGTCCTCCAGTGTGTTCACTGGCTGCCACAAAGCACTGACCATTACTGGATTACACTACAGGCTTGGCATGCCACAGAAAATGAGAGTACAAAATCACACAGGGGCCGGGCAGTGGTGGCTCACGCCTTTAATCCCAGCACTCGGGAGGCAGAGGCAGGTGGATCTCTGTGAGTTCGAGGCCAGCCTGGACTGCCAAGTGAGTTCCAGGAAAGGCGCAAAGCTACACAGAGAAACCCTGTCTCGAAAAACCAAAAAAAAAAAAAAAAAAAATCACACAGGGACAGAGACAAATAGAAATACAAAGACTTACCAGCCAGTCAGGAAATCCTCAGGTTGGGGTCTGAGAGTCATAGGGGATCCCAGACAAGCCCCCAGATGTTGTGCCTGTGTGGCAAGACCACCAGAGAGCTGATATCTGATGCAAACACACAGGGGTTTATTGATTACAAGCTTGAGCTCAGACTGTCGTCTAGCACTCCAACATAGCAGGTGGAGGAGAATGGCCCTGAGCTGCCAGGGTAAGGGGTTTTTAAAGGGAAAAACTGCAAGAGTGAGTTTCAAGCCTTAGCATTTCAGGATTGGGTAAGAGTATGCAACCTTTGAATTTATTGGCTCAGACCTAAAGGAATGTCCATCAGTGGCTAGTCGATATCAAAAAGACATCTGGAGCCTAGAGACAAGGACATCTGCAGCTCAGGGAGTTGTTTACCAAGTATTCTGGTTGGTGACCCCTCTGGGGCCCTGGGCCATTTGTGGTTATTTTTGAAATTTTGTGGTTTTTCCTGTAATCAAGTTTAGCTCTCAGTCAAGTCTTGTCTAAAATGGAGTTCTTTCTTAAAATGGAGTTTTTTTCTGCTCCTTCACAAATCTGCTGCAGCCCCAGTGGAGGGCTCAGTCATGTAAAGCTAGCTCTGGACTGCAGAACACAGGCACAGGTTGGAAGGGGCCAAGGTGCGTATCTGACAAGAGCAGGGATTTCTGGCCTCCAAGGACAGGATGTGTGTAGCAAGAATCTTAACAGGTCTTATTAATAAAATCAAACCTGAGGCCAGGGATTGGCCTTCACTGCCGCTAATGTCCTCCTCAGCAGATGTGAGCTGCCAATAGCAGGTGAGGGTATAAGCTAGCCTGCATGGATAAGGGCCATGGGGACAGCCCACCCATACGTGGGTGCCAGGCATAGCAAAAAAAAATCTACAGAAGTCTGCTTAAAGGGTAAAAGGAATTTATTAGGAAAGAAAACTCACTAAGCAGAATAGGAGAATCATTGCAGGGTCCTGGAAGGTTGAGGTACTGTCCCATGCTGTTCTGTCATTTGAGTCAGTCTGCACCATCCAAGCCCAGGAGGGAGAGAAGCAAGGGCTCTGCATGCCTCTCTGGTCTTAAGGGTAGCCCCAGGGGCTGGTACTTCAAGGTTATAGAACCTCTCAGTTACCTGCTACGTCTCTAGGGGCTGTACTCTAAGGTCATAGATAGAACAGACATCCACTATAGGCCTGTGAGCATGTCTTGGAGTAGGGATGTGTGTTATCTTGATTAGTAAATAATGCAGGAGGAAGACAACTATGTGTGGCACTATCCCAAGGCAGGTAGTCCTGGGCTATATAAGGAAGCTAGCTGAACATGAGCCTGTGAGCAAGCCAGCAAACAGTCTCCCAACATGGTTTCTACTCCAGGCTCCCCGTTGAGTTCCTGCCCTAACTTTCCTTGGTGATAGGCTATAACTTGAAAGCTAGAATAAACCCCTTCTTCCTCGAATAGCTAGAATAGTACCCTCTTATAATAGTCGTGCTATTTATATTAGTTAGGGTTCCGTACAGGAACAATACTTAAAGAATGAATTTCCTTCACTGGCATTAGAGCCTACTTCTTTTGAATTCTGGTGTAAAATGAAGACCAGCTGAGACATCCAGCCTATGGACTGAACTATTGGATTCTTGGACCATTGGTAGACAGCCATTGTTGGACTAGCTAGACCACAGCCTGCAAGCCATTCTAATAAATCTCCTCTGTGTCTCTGTCTCTCTCTTTCTCGTGTGTGTGTGTGTGTGTGTGTGTGTGTGTGTGTGTGTGTGTGTGTGTGTGTGTATTCTATAAGTTCTCTTCCTCTAGAGAACCCTGACTAATATAGGTTTTGGTTCCAGAGGGAGGAGAAATCCTGCCAAGAGACAGCAAACTCCATCAGAAGTCCAAAGTGGCCAAGGGGAATTCTGAGCTTCCAGTTCAATGGAATGTTGTGGAATATTATTATAGTGGTGGCTGTGTTGTGCCCTGAAGCACCACCCCTAGTGAGGCAGTAGATAGCTGCAAGGTACCTGTACCTTGGGCATGGCACAAACAATCACCCACTACATCTCCCCAAGTTTTCTATAGTAAAAAATAACTCTTTCCAATAGCATTCTCTGAAATCTCCAGAAGGAAGATGGGGCCCCACAACAATGACTCTACCCAGTCCAGTATGATGCCATGGTATTCATGAGCATTACTCAATGATCAGCTTTGGACTGATAATTCTTCAGGACAGTTCCAAGATGAGATGGTCCATCATACTACACTTCTAGCCAGAATCTCAGACAATCTTACCCATTACTCTGAGACTGGCTGTATACTCTATGGCTAGTCCTATTGAGACATAACTAAGCTTTCTTATAGGACCCCATAGAGACACCATCACCCCCTAAACAGCAGGAATCAATTCTAAGAAAACAATACCCCTCTTCCAAAGGTTTCATTTTTCTCAGTGTTATGGATGGATAGTTATAGGGTTGGAGGTGGAACAATAAAATTTAGACTTAGTATTCTCCTTTAGAAAAGAAAAAGGGGAATGGGTAGGTATAGTATCTTAAGGTAGATTATTGTATCTACTAGTAAATTGATTTTGCAAACTATTAGCCTTGGATAATTTGCACTGATATGGATTCTTGTGTATTTGATACAAATGTAAATTATTCTTATATTCCTATTTAAGATCATTTGTATATTGATACAAATACAAAACTATATTTGTTGTATTGTACATATATTTCTACTCCTATTTGAAATATTTTGTATTTTGATACAAATGTAAAATTATATTTGTCATACTGTATGTATGTTCTACCTTTGTTTAGGATACTTTGTATATTGATACATATTAAGAATATTGTTGTCATATTGCATGCTGCACTATATATTTCTGCCTCTGTTTAAGATATTTTATGTATTGTCACAATTTTGAAGTCATTGTCTTTTTACAGTACATCTGCTTACAGACTTTTTACCTTGTTAATGTATATCCTTAGTTCTTAGGTTATTTAGGTAGATAAGACTTACAGAATTATTGTCACCCATGCTTGTCATTTCTTTAGTTATGCTAGTTAGGTTCTCCAGATTTACAGAAACATATGACAGTTGGATAGGTAATCTTCAAACACTTCATAGACCTAGAGAATATGGCATTTGAATGTTTTGATAACTTAGAATTCTGTTGACACGAGACATGATTGCTCCTGGCAGCACTGATCTGTTCCCGAGAGAATGTTGGGCCTCTAAGACATGTCTTTTGGGAGTTTGTTTTCTTCTTTGCACAAAATGGCCTGCTGGGCAAAGAACTGTCCTTGCCTCGACTGCTGACAGTATGAATGCTGTCCTTTCTGGACGAGCAGGACACAAGGAAAAGCGACAATTGAACTCTGTCAAGACAGGGTAAGATGGCGTTTCAAAATTCCTGCTTCTGAAAAATGGTCTGTTAGATATTCTAGACCTGTAGCCAGATTGGATGACACAATGGTGCTGAGAAACTTTAGGTGACTGTCCAGGCTGCCAGCTGTCTCTGTCTATTCTCACAAGAATTTCAGAAATTGCTTGCTTGCATTTTCCATTTTCTCAGGTATTATTATTTTCCTTCTCAGGTCTTTGATGGAGTTGAAGACTAGATAGTTACAGTTACAATCTTCTCATATCTTAGCTAGAACACATTAAGTACTAGAGTCAGAATCTTCAGGATAGGACAGCTGTAGATGTAACCAACCTTCTTATTAAATAAGAAACACAGAACCAATGCAAAGAAGAAAGCCAAGAGGTCAGAGCTAAGAGCTAAAACCTTACCCTTCCTCCTGCGGTGGTCCTACCTCTCCGAACCAGAGCTACCCCTGTGTTAAAGTCTTTATATAGAGTTCCTGTTCTGCCTTCTCATTGGTTGTAAACCCAACCACATGACCACCTCATCACAGCCTGTCTGTATAGGCCTCCAGGTTTTCTATGATTGGTATTGATTAAAGGCATGTGTATCCAATAATGGCTGTATCCCTGAACACACAGAGACTTACCCAGCTCTGCCTACCAAGTGCTGGGATTACAAGTGTACGCCACCACTGCCCTGCTTTCCCATGGCTTGCTAATAGTTCTGACCCCCGGGCAACTTTATTTATTAACATACAAATAACATTTTAATACAAATAAAATATCACCATAGACAGCTATTGCAGTAATCTCGATAATTTGGCATTTACCTATGATCTGGACGTTTCTGGACATTTAGCATGTCTTTCTTGTTTGATGTTCTTGTTGGTTGTAGTTCTATTTTTTTATGTTATTACCTTTTGTTTTCCCTGGGAAATACTTGATAATCATTCTTATTGTATATAGTTTGCATTAAGTTTAGAACCTTATTTAGACAAAAAGGGGAAATGTAGTGGTATTTGCTCCATCCATGACCTTGGGCTATAGGGCCCAAAGGAGGCCGTGTTTCTTGTGGTTGTACATGACCTCTTAAAAGGAAAGGGAGAAGGGTCATGGGCCCTTTCTTCCTGCTGCTGCTACTTGGTATGGTCAAACTGCCAGGTGGATTTGCTCCCAGTCAGATCAGAGGATGACTTCAGCTGCCTACTCTGTTCTGTATTCGTGAGTGTATTTCCTCAATTTGCCCTAATAAATTTCCCTAATACTCCTTTACCAGACTCCTGTGGATTTATCGCATTATATTTCTCCTTTAGTTTACCTCCATCAGTTGTGCCATTTGCTGGCATGAACCAAGGTTTTGCTGAACATGTGACTTCCTCTAGGAGCATTGATGACATTACCATCAGCAACAATTCTCCTCTTTGTAGAATGTACATTGGTTAAAGTCCAATTTCTGGGATCTCCATGGATCAAGGACATGGAACTCACCGGAGTTATAGGGACTTTTAAGAGGTGTCCCATCATTCATGGGATTTGACCAATCTGGGCCAGGGGTCACAATATTGACTATCCTTTTAAAAAGTGCCTTTATCCTAATTGGTCTTGACTGCTAAGTATGGCTGTTGAACATCCAGAAAGTTAGCTATACCAGTCTTGAAGAATGGATAGTCTTTTCAAATTTAGATGTGTAATGTTGTTGGTTGTCTTTTGTTGTTTTATTCTACTGGGGGGCGGCACCACCCAGCTCCCAAATAAATACACATAGAGGCTTATTCTTTCTTATGAATGCCCAGCCTTAGCTTGGCTTGTTTCTTGCCAGCTTTTCTTAACTTAAATTTTCCCATCTACCTTTTGGCTCTAGGTTTTTACCTTTCTCTATTTCTGTGTAATTTTTCTTTCCTTCTTATTCCATGTCTGACTGTGTGGCTGTGTGGCTGGCCTCTTCTTTTCTCACTCCTTCATCTCTCCTCCCAGATTTCTCCTCCTATTTATTCTCTCTGCCTGCCAGCCTTACCTACCCTTTCTGCTGCCTTACTATTGGCCACTCAGCTCATTATTAGACCAATCAGGTGTTTTAGACATACAAAGTGACATATAATTAAATTATAATTAAACAAATGCAACATAAAAGAATGCAGCACATCTTTTCATCATTAAAACAAATATTCCACAGTATAAACAAATGTAAGACATCTTAAAATGATATTCCACAACAATGTAACATTTAAAGTTTGAAAAAAATAGACTTCAAAATAAATTTCAGTTTTCTAATTAGCTAAAAGCATGACATGGCAGTGAACATAATTGTCTTGCTAAAATAAAAAAAACTTATTTTAAGTCAATATTTATAATTATATCAAGAGAATAAATTTAGATTTAAAAAATGATGTATATAAGTGTTTTGCCTGTCTGTATATATCTGTACCACATTTCTACCTGGTACCCACAGAGGTCAGAAGACAGTCTTGGATCCTTGGGAAGAGGAGTTACAGTTGGCTGTAAACTACCTAGTGGGTGCTGGGAACTGAACCTGGATCTTCCACAGGAGCAACAGTGCTATTAACTGCTGAGATATCTCTCCAGCGCCTCCATTTTATTTTGAAGTAGGATTTCTTGTAACCCAGTCTTCAACTCAATATGTAGCCAAGGATCACCTTCAACTTCTAGTCTTCCTGCCTCCTTTTCCAAGTCCTGAGATAACAACAATGTATCATCATACCTGGAAATAAATCAAACTCTTAATTGAGTGAATACACACTATAGCAGTGGTTCTCACCCTTGTTGATGCTGTGACCTTTAACCAGTTCCTCATGTTGTGGTGACCCCCAACCATAAAATTATTTTTGTTGCTACTTCATAACTGTAATTTCGCTATTGTTATGAATCATAATGTAAATATCTGATATACAAGATATCTGATAAGCTACTTCTGTGAAACGGTTGTTCACAACCTCAGATTGAGAACTGCTGCACTATAGAATGGGAGAGAATCTTTGCCAACTATAATCTAATAAAGGATTATAAGTAATGTATGAGGATTGAGTGTGATGGCATGCACCATTAATCATAGCATTCAGGCGTCGGAGGAAGACAGATCTCTCTGAGTTCAAGGCCAGCCTGTATACAAAGTGAATTTCAGGCTAGCCAGAGCTGAACAGTGAGACCTTGTCTCAAATAAAATAAAATGCAATTTAAAAAGGAGTAAGGCACTGTCCTAGTTACTTTTATATTACTGAATAAGACAAAATGACCAAGGAAACTTATAAAAGAACATATTTAATTTTGGTTTTATTGTTTCAGAGAATTAGAGTCCATTATTACAGAGCAAAGGCATGACAGAAAGAACAATTGAGAGCTTACATTTGAATCCACAAGCAAGAAGCAGAAAAAGGTGGAAGGGCAGGAGTCTTTTGAAACCTCAAAGTCCACCCCCCAGTGACATACCTCCTCCAACAGGGCCACACCTCCTAATCCTTCCCTAACAATTCCACCAACTGTGACCAAACATTCAAGTATATGAAACACTGGAGACCATTCTCATCCAAACCACTTCAGGACCTGGTCAGAAAATTATCAAGGGAGAGTACAAATATCCAATAAATATTTTTAAAGTGCTCATCATCCTTGGGTATTAGAGGAATGCAAATTAAAACTTCTCTGATATTCCATCTCACCCTAGTCAGAATGGCTGTCATAAAAAAAAAACTAATCTCAACAAATGCTCATGAGTGTATTGAGAAAGAAGAACATTTATTCACTGTCTATGGGAGTTTAACCTAGTGCAGCCATTATGGAACTAAGTGTGGAGGTTTCTCTAAAAGCTAAAAATAGAGCTAGCATATGACCAGCTGTCCCACTTCTGGGCATCTACCTAAAGGATCCTATATCTTATCACATAGATACTTGCATATCTACGTTTATTACTGCTCTATTCATAATAGCAAGGAAATTAAATCAGTCCAGATGTCCATCAATGTGTGAATAGATAATAAAATGCCATACATATGTGCAATGGATTGTGGTAATATATTGTGTATCAAATAAAGCTTGCCTGAGGATCAGAGGACAGAGCCAGCCACAAGATTAAACATAGAAGCCAAGCAGTGGTGGCACACAGCTTTATTCCCAGTATTTGGGAGTCACATGCCTTTTATCCTTTGCTACCAGTATTTGGGAAGCACACACACCATTAATCCCAGTACTAGGAAGGAAGTGAAATGGCTAAGTGGAGAAAAGCATATAAGGCATGAGGAGACAGGAACTAGAGACTCTTTTGGCTGAAGACTCAGAGGCTTGCAGTCAGAGGATTCCTGGAGATAGGATCTCACCTTCCATTCAGCCTGAGGATTCGGTAGTGGTGAGACATTTCTCTATTGGCTTGTTCATTTGTCTCTCTGATCTTTCAGCATTTACCCCAATATCTGGCTCCAAGATTTTATAATAAGACCATTTAGGATTCATGTTACAATGGAATTTTATTCAGAAACATAGTATTATGCAAAATTTCAGGAGAAGTGGATGGAACTAGAAAATACTATATTAAATGAGCTAACTCAGGTTCAGGAAGACAAACAAACATGTTCTGTCTCATATTCTGAGCTAAACTTCTAAAATTTTCAAAAACCATTATTTATGTTACATGTATGCATGTATGTCCCTCTGTGTGTATGCCATGCATGTGCTGGTGCCCTGCCCTCAGAGGCAAGAACAGGATATCAGGTTACCTGGAGCTGGAGTCACGGACAGTTTAGAGCTGCTGAGAACTGAACTTGTGTACTCAGGAAGAGCAGCAAGTGTTTTTAATAACCGAGCCATCTCTCTAGCTTCTTAACTTTTTATGTCTGAGCACCTATGTGGGAGTAAGGAAAGGAAATTCCAAGGCACCTGAAAGGGAGTCATGAGCAGGGAAAAGTTTGCTTTCAGCAAAAAAAATGTATTTTATAAAGACATCTCAGTAACTAGTATTTGTGGTTTATATCAAATCTAAAATGTCATGATGGATTAGCAACCAAACATTTATGATAAATCTTAAATTCCTGATTATGTTCTGTTAGAATTCCTGTTTAAATTTACTTCAACAGGGGCTGCCTGGAGAGATGGCTCAGTGGTTAAGAGCACTTACTATTCTTTCAGAGGACCTGGGTTCAGTTCCCAGCAGCCACATGGCATTTCACATCCATCTATAATTCCGGTCCCTGGGGATCTGATTCTCTTTTCTGGTCTATATGGGCACGAGTGCACACAATACATATAGACAATACAAAAAGACATATAAAAATAAAAACAAATAAACTGGGAATAGAGATACAATGCAGTGGTTACAAGTTGGTACTGCTCTTGGAGAGGACCTGAGTTCAGTTTCCACCACCCATATGGGGTGCCTCAGAACTACCCTTAACTCCAGTTCCAGAGAATCCAATGCACTGCCTTCCTTGGGTGCCTGTACAAGAAGTGTGAAATAAGACTTGAATAACAAAACTGAGTTGGCTACAGACAGCCAAGACTTTAGCAGAAGCAGCCTAGAAGGACCTAGCCAACTTTGATGTAGGACACAGGTCACATCTTTTAAAGACTGCTCCTCACTGCTATTGAAAACAATTTCCCACAGCTATGAATTAAAAATCAATTCTTTATCTTTGTGTCACCTGGTAGACAAAGTTCTAGAAAAATGATCACGGGCTGGCCGCAGATCACATGTTCACACCCAGAATGTACAAGCTGTGAAGCCCCAGAAGTTGTCCCTTGGCTCTTCCAGGGAGAGAAGGAGGGTGCACCTCTCACCCAAACAGTGGGGGAGTCCCTCAAACAGAAGGACGGGGTTAGACACAGTTGCTAGCCAATAAAGTACAGCTGTCCATTCCAGCTGTCTCGAACGAAAGCAAAATATGTGTTCCTACAAAGAGCAGCTTGCTTTGTTGCAGTGTGTATATTTAGGGCCTCCAGAATGGCGTAAAAGACACGAATTGAACGTGACAGTTGTAGAGCTGCCCTTAAGGAATCATAATTTTCATTTTGTTCTCAAAGGAATATGCAGAAATTGAGACATGCTTATGCTAGAACTTTTACTTAATGAAGTGTTCAGTTAAGAGTAAAACTAGAAATTACAAATGCACATTTAAAACATCAAACAAAAGGAGCTTAAGATACTTTTTGATTGCATTATGGAAAACTTCTTTAGTTTTATTATTAGAAAACTTCTTTATAACACCTATTCTACCTCTCTGTGGACATGACCTTGTTCTTAGAAATTTAAGAGACTTGGAAAATCACAAACAAATTGTAAAATATCTATCAGTTTTGAGGGAACTTTGCTGCAATTAATTTTTAATGTTGATGTAATGAGAATCCAGGTTGGCAAAAATCAAGATCAAAGTTTTCTCTCTAAGAGACGGAAAAGGGAAAAAAATGAAGCATATTGGGAGAAAAACCACACAAACACAGAAAATTCCAACAGTGTGAAACCTGCAGATGCCGGGATAACAAAGTATGTATTCACATAAAACCTGCACATGGTGGGATGGGTCCCAGCTTGGTGGTAAGATGTTTTTCCTAGTGCAAACAAGGCTCTGGATTGGATCCCTAGCCAAGGAAAGTAAATGAGCAAACCAAAATAAAAACCAAACACGGATGTTTAAATGATTTTATTTATAAGTGCCTCAATTGGAAACCATCAAAGATGTCTTTCAATAAATGAATAGTAATGCATCCCACCATACATACTGTGGAAGTTTAATGTATTTGGCCCCCATAAGCTCATAGGAAGTGGCATTATTAGGAGGTGTGACCTTGTTGGAGGAAGTATGGTCTTGTTGGAGGAGGCTGGATGACACAGGCCTTTAATCCAGACCTTGAGGCTAGAGGGCACACCTTTAATTTGGGCCACACCTTCTGTTACAAGTGTGTCACTGTGCGGGGCGGGCTTTGAGGTCTTTTCTCAAGCTTCACTCAGTGTGACACTCAGTCAACTTCCTGTTGACTGAAGGATGTAAGAAACTTGGCTATTTCTCCAGCATCATGCCTACCTGCATACCGCCACATTCCCTGCCATGACTGACTGAACCTCTGAACTGAGAGCAAGCCACCACAATTAAATGTTTCCTTTATAAGAGTTGCCATGGTCATGGTGTCTCTTCACAGCAATAGTAACCCTAAACTAAGACACATACATTCAAAGGAAAATGATTCAGAATTAAAAGAACTGAGTTACGCTAAAAGAAGACATGGAAGAAACATAAGTCCATATTGGTAGGTGAAATAAGTCTATTTGAAAATATTTCAAACTGTATGATTCCAGATACATAATTTTTGGACAATATAAAACTATGGTGACATTAAAAAGATCTGAGGTTGCTGGGGGTCAGAGAGGAAGGAAGACTGATGAGTAAGTGGAGCAAGGGTTTGTTTAAGGTGTAAGATTGTTCTGAGTGACACTGTCAAAACCCATAGAATGCACAGTACAAGTAAGCACTGAATCTTTATGTGAATTATGGACTTTGATTAATGATGATGTGGTACTATTGACTCACTAGTTTTAACAAGCCTAACACACTGATACAAGATACTAATTTGAGAAAGGGCACTAGGGAGAAGAAGTCAAGCAGGAACATACTCTTCTTACTTAAGTTTTCTGTCAAAATTAAAGCGCTGAATATAATTTAATTGTTAATTAAAAGTGAAGTAGATGCAAATGTAATTTCAAATTGCCATAAGCTTTCCAGTTATTTCATAATAATATCTATCATACTAATTTTCATTGGTAGTTTTTTTCCAAAAGTGACAAGTAAAAAGCTTGCTGGGCAATAGTGATGTGACTAGGTATGTCTTAAAGCAGTTCCCAAGGACCTTCATCTCTTTTTTTTTTTTTTTGGTTTTTTTGAGACAGGGTTTCTCTGTGTAGCCCTGGCTGTCCTGGAACTCTCTCTGTAGACCAGGCTGGCCTCGAACTCACAGAGACCTGTCTGCCTCTGTTTTCCGAGTGCTGGGATTAAAGGTGTGTGCCACCACTACCCTGTGACCTTCATCTTTTTATTGTTGCTTTAACCCCCAATTTGGGGGGTATTTGTTATATAGCATTAGATACATAATATACTGCCCTTGAAATGACATTAAATTAACAGATGTGCACCAAGACATAAACACCCAAGCAAAAAAATTAACACCTGGATTTATAGAACCCTAGACAGGTTCTGGACTTAGATATAGGCACTATTGTGAAGAAAAGAGGGATAAACTGGTTTAAGACAGTCTAGGTAACAGAGTAATTCTCATTCACACTCAAACATAGAATAGTGGCAACCAGATGACTATGATGGGGAGATCAGCAGTGGCAAAGGTCAGGGCAGGCAGGCGTCTTCCTCCATTCAGGCAGTTGTAACAAAGGGACTCGGCTGAGATGACTGAGAAGCAACAGACATGAATTTTCTACAATTCTGGAGTCAAAGTCTGATATTGAGGCTCCAGAAAATGTGGTGTCTGGTGAGGACCCACTTGCTGGTTGACAGAAAGCAGTCTTTTGTTGTAGCCTCAGGTGGTGAAAAGGCCAAGGCTCGCTCTATTAAGGGGTATGTATCCCATTCTTGTGGGCATCACTGTCATGACTTGATCATTCCCAAAGGCCCAGCATCCTAATATCATCCTCCCCTTGGAGCTTAAGATTTCAGTATATGGACTGAACAGTGGCTGGGGAGAGATACAACATTCATTGTGTAGCTGTACAGTTCTTTCCATAGAGCTGTTAGTGAGAACCAGGAGAGCTGCAGAGGGCCACAGACAGCACAGAAAAGTTTCCAGCATGAAACTGACTGATTTTTTCAGTTTGGGTATAACATAGATAAAAGAGTGGCAAATGGCATGTGTAATCACTGCACAAAGCAAAGAAATTTCATTCATAAAATAAACCTGCAATCAGTGACCCAAGCCCTACCGGTCTATCCAAGGCAGCTACAGAAACATTTTCATGTTTTAGAATTTCTTATGAATTGAATCTGGAGAATGTGATATTAGCTTCTTTTGCTCAATGTAGCATTTGTTTTCTATGTTTGCTTTGTTGTATGTCACTCCTTTATTATACTGATATGGAAAATATTTTCAAATTGAGTCCTGAGTCCATGTATAGGGCCAAAAAACTGGAACTCAATTCATAAATTAGACACAGTGAGAGTCACACTCATATATGATCAAGGGGCTTGACTGCCATAAAACAAGGCAGAGGAAGTATTCTTTATTTTTTTATTCTTTGACAATTTTATACATGTGTATGATGTATTTGAGCATTTTAGCTTCCCATTACTAGAGAGGAGATTCCAAGATACACAGCCAGAGAAACTGCAGCCACTTCTGAGGCCAAAGAGCTTATCCAATTTTGGTATGAGAAATGGCTTATTTTCTGTTGACTACATGTTGGACTATTTCAGCCACAGCTAGAAATCCCAGAAGGACTTGCAAAAATACATACCTGATAAAGGTTTTATATCCCAAATATGCAAAACCTTAAAATCCATATGACAAAAACGTACCACATGGTGGTACATGCCTGTAGTTCCAGCTACTCTGGAGGTTGAGGCAAGAGCATCACTTGATCTCAGAAGTTCAAGATTAACCTGAACAACAAAGTGAGAACCCAAGCTAAAAATATCCTGTTTGGAGATATGTGCCAAGCCTGAGCACCTGAGTTAAGTCTCTGGAACCCACACAGTAGAAGGAAAGAACCAACACCCCAAAGCTGTCCTCCTGGCTTCACATGTGTGTGTCCCACTACAAAGAAATAAATGGGGAAAAAAGATTCAGTTTTTAAAATGGCAACCTGATTTAAAAGCATTTTTTTTGAAGGCAAAGATCTGAAAACATTTTTTAAATACCAAAGAAGATACATAGATGACAAACTAATTAAATGCTCAGTACATTTGTCATGAGGGAACTTCAAATGAAAATAATAAGACACTACTCCACATTGGCTCAAATCAGTAACATTTAAAGTCATCTTGATGACGCAAACAGGAACCTCTCTCATTGCTGGTTGGAATAAAAGGTGGTGCAGCTTATTGGAAGAGAGTTGGAAAGATTCCTTTAAGTTACCAGGTAGTCTAAATAGCTTCAGCACATGATCCAGCAATTGTACTCCTATTTATCCATCTGATTTGAAAATTATGTTTATACAGAAACTTACATACAAATAAAGTAATGATTCATAACATGTGCCAGTGTCTTATTTCCTGGCCTGGTGAATGCCATAAAGATTACAAGAAAAATCTTCAGTTACAGCTCATACCTTTAATACCAGCACTCAGGAGGCAGAAGCAGGCAGATATCTGTGAGTTCCAGGCCAGCTTGGTCTGTATCAGTGGTTCTAAAATCTCCTAATGCTGCCACTCTTAAATGCAGTTCCTCATGTTGTGGTGATCCCTCAACCATAAATCATGTCATTGCTACTTCATAATTGTAATTTTACTACTGTTATGAATCATAATGTAAATATCTGATATGCCGGATGTCTGATATTCAACCCCCAAAGGGGTCGCAACCCACAGGGTGAGAACCATTGGTCTAAATAGTGAGTTCCATGCCAGCCAGAACTACACATCATGTTATATGCTTGTAGGTCTCTACTCTGTGCCTCTGAGAACTAATAACCTTTTAAGAGCCCTGCCTTCCTCCATCATGTTAACTTCACTCTCCTGTCACCTTACTCAGAGAATTTGAAACCCAATCTTGTTTTTAAAAGTCTTGATTTCTCTCTGCATTTACATAAAGTATAAATATTCAACAGTTTACAGCTCATTCTGATTACTGGGTTCTCATAGATATAAAGAGGGTGTGGTGGTATTTAAGAAAATGGTCCTCAAAGGGAGTGGCTTTCTTGTTGGAGGAAATGTGTCATTGTAGTGGCTGGCTTTGAAGGCTTATATATGCTCAAGCCATGCCCAGTGAGACAATCTACTTCCTGTTGCCTGCATATCAAAATGTAGCAGCTCCTTCTCCAGCATGTCTGCTTGCCCATCACCATGTTCCCTGCCATGATGATAATGGACTAAACCTCTGAAACTGTAAGTCGCTACCTCAATTAAATGTTTTCCTTTATAAGGGTTGCCATGGTCATGATGTCTTTTTGCAGCAATAGAAACCCCAAGAGAGCATTTATTGAATGAGTCTCTTAATCTAATTTTAATTTTCTTGGAATAATCAATCTAAAGGAGATATTCATCCTTGGGTCCAGGCAGCTTTCGCTCCAACAGTTTGAGAGGCCACTCTCAACTGGATTGTTGGGTTAGAGGTGCAGGTAGATGGACTCATTACTTGACAAGAGAAAAGCACAGAGGGATACCTTGACAAGTCAGAGCAAGGATGATTTTAGGAGGCAACTTCACTGTGCTCCCTGGGAAATGGATCCCACTCTTTGGAAACCAAAGAATGGTTCTTCAGTTTTACATTCTGACACACTGCTGTGACTACTCAACAGAAATAAGTTAATTCAAAGAAAAATACTTAAAGTACTTCCAAAATTAATAAACTGCTTTCAAAGCTTGTTTTAATTTTATAGAACTGATTAAGCAAATTTAGGATTATACATTGTTGGATATACTTTACTCTTCATATTTATATCCACTTGTTTCTTTTAACTGTTTTCTGAGTTTTCTTCTCTTAAGTTTTGGGGTTCAGTCTTCTGATATAATGTTAAGGGGAAGTGTCAGAGGTAGCCAGAGTGAGAGGCTCACTTCGGTGAAATCTGGCCTTGCCTTTTCGAATATTCATTTAACTTCAGCCTCTAGAGTGATAGATGCTTCACTTATCTCTGTAAGTTCTCATGATGCTTGTATGTCCACTCTCTGATAGATTACAAGTAGCTATTAGGACCCATCTTACAGAAGAGGGAACTAAGGCTTGAAATATGTCGGTGACTTCTCTAAGGTCATCCACAATACACAAGACTAAACTGATGCTCCAGCCAGACTCACTCCACTCCTTCTGGCCTGAACTCTGGACTTTGGCCTTCTTGTTCAGTGCACAAATCTGACTTCTTAACATCTCAGCTGATTTACTTCCCCAGCATGAAGGCCTGACCTCCCTGGTGCCTGTGGCAGTATTTGTAACAGTTCCCCTTCCTCTCCTTCTGTTTTTTTCTCTCTCCCTCCCCCTCCCTCCTTAAACCTCACTGTTAAATTTATTTTTCTTTTAGTACACTACTCTTATCCTCATCTCACCAACTCTGGAAAGGAGACCCCATCTCCCTCTCAGCCTGGGGAGTAATGTATGAGGCATGAGATGGTGAGCATGAAATATAGAAGTATCTCTTTCAGAAGGAGAAGAAGTTACCACTTGCAGCCTTAGCCTTCAGACACTCTATCCCCAAGTCCCTCTGCTCCTTTAGAAATGCTCCTGGGAATCAGCTTGAGTATGGAGCAAGTCCATCTTCTAGAAGGGCCTTCAAACTCCAAAACAGAATAGGAAGTTCTGAGAACAACTGAGGGAGAGAATGGATAGAACCTTAGATCCTAACAGGGACATGACTTTGTTCATCTCCTAGAATCTGATGCCTTTGTTCCAATAGATCTCATGTAAGTAATATTTTGTCGTAGGTCCCTGCTTTTCTCTGTTTCACACAGGGACTCTCTCACCTCCAGAGGAAGCATTTTTTCCCCTCTGATCTTCCCTTTCTTCCCTTCTCATATTCCTGCAGAAGGGAAGAAAAAGAAGATTGTGGGTAGTGGCAAGTCTTTCAAGTCCCTACCTGGTCAGAGCAGCGTCTTCTCCTAAAGAGGTCCTCTGAAGATGCTCCATGTCCTTGGTCAGAGGGGTGGGTGGTGTGGGATGGGGTGGTGTGGGTTCCTTCCTCCAGAGCAGGGTCAAGGCAAGTAAACAGAACACTACCAGATGTAGACGAATTTCTAAATGATCTTAATAAATAAAAAAACACGGAGCCAAATATAGGTAAAAGCCTTAGATCAGGGAAATAGGGAAAGCCACCAGACAACTTACCTCACTAATTCTGCAGCTTCCAAATGCGAGTTACTTCCCGGCTTACCCATGCCTTTATTGCTTTGCTGTTCTGCCCTCTCATTGGCTCTCTTAGCCCTGCTACCTCACTCCCTCTTCCTACACAGCTCTGTCACTTTCTGTCTGTCTGTGCAGACCTCCAGGCCTCTATGGTTGCTACTGGGATTAAAGGCATCTGTCACCATGCTTGGCTCTGCTCCCTAGTGTGGCCTTGAACACACAGAGATCCTGCCTGCTAAGTGATAGGATTAAGGGCGTGTGCTACCGCTGCCTAACTTCTTTGTTTACTTAAAATAGCTCACTATTTCCTCTGATCTCCAGGCAAACTATTTATTAAAGCACCAATAAAATATCACCACAACCAGAGGTACAGTGGTTGTGGTGGGTGAGGTTATCAATACTGAATAGCAGCCTTCATTTTCATTTCAATGCAATTCAGTAGCATTGGGATTTATTTCCATTTAAATGAACTAGAGTTAAATATAATTAAAAATTTATTTCCTCAGCCCCATCAAACACATTTCAAGTGAACAATAACCACATCTGAGTAGTAACAGAACAGATATGAAGCCTGTCCATCACCACAGAAAGTTCTTTGCTCTTCCCCCACTTTTCCAACCTTTCTCCCCTTTCCTTTCTTCTTTTCCACCTTCTCCTTTCCCCCTCCCCTTCCCCCCTCTTTTTGATTTTTTTTTGAGACAGTCTCACTATATTAGTGGTCCTCAGATTTGAAATCCTTCTGCCTAAGCATCCTGAGTGCCAGGGTTACAAGCCTGTGGCCCTGTGTCCAGTATATTGCAGAAGGTTCTGAATGGTAAGGCTGTAAATCTCATCATAACCAGCTAGTTCTATAGCAAGCATTGACACTCTCTGTTGGAAGCCCTCAAACTTTCTAGGTTTCTCCAGTATAGCTACTGCTGTGTGGGTACTTCCTGTAAATGGAAATACCCCTCCTGAAAGGAGAGACACTTGAGGTCAGGCAGTTAATGAAGCTTATGAGGCTCAGTAAACTCATATACAAGGTGCTTAGAAAGACAAAAGACTTATTCAGTCCCTTCTCGAGGTTATACAAGTGGTTACTGTTCCTAGGGGAGAAGAGATTCTGATAGACCTAATTGCAAGTTGGGCAGGGAGCTCTGAGGATACCGCTTCTGTGAATCAGAAACTCAGCTGCTTTTGAGTCAGTCTTGCTCCCATAAGTTATCCCTCATCCGTGTTCTTATAAACAACTCCAACAGATTTCATTGATTTACCATATAGACTTAGGTTGAATCCTTTCTTTTTTTTTTTTTTTTTTTTTGGTTTTTCGAGACAGGGTTTCTCTGTATAGCTTTGCGCCTTTCCTGGGACTCACTTGGTAGCCCAGCAGGCTGGCCTCGAACTCACAGAGATCCGCCTGGCTCTGCCTCCCGAGTGCTGGGATTAAAGGCATGCACCACCACCGCCCGGCTGAATCCTTTCCTTTGTGTGTCATTCATTGGTGTTCTTTGTGGAGTGAGTCGATGTTTGTACTTCCCAAGGGCAAGTCATACAACACTGTGGACAAACAGGGACTAAGATGAATTGAGGAGAAGCCATTGCATGGCCTCTGCAACAAGTGATAACCACAACAGAGGCTGATGAGTCTGAGGGTGGAGTGTTTGCTGCAGCAATCTCAATATGACTATCTTTCCCCATGTGGTACAGGATGGTGCCCTCTCTTGCTGTAATAGATGATAAGTAATGCAACAAGACTGATCCAACTGAGAGTGGAACATCCTTAAGGGGAAATGCCATGGTGGCATCTTGCTCTGTGGAGTATAAGGTGGCACCTTTGATGAATGAAGTCTGTCACATGAGTCTTAAGACACCTCAAAAGGTTGACTAGAAAATATAATCTCCAAAAGTCCCAAGTATGGGATGAACCTGTAAAAATGCTATGGTGGCAGGTGGGTGATAGGACCTGTCATTGAATCTCAGCCATCTGTCCAGAAAGAACTCACGCACAGGAGGAAAGAATTATGACAAAGGGACATACATGTCCTGTCTTCTGCATGTGTCTTCAATTTGGCAGGAAAAGAGAGAGAAAGGAAGATGAGATAGAGGTGTTGGCTTACCATTTCTTATAGCTGGTGGGATGTAAGTGAAAGTACAAATTAGATCTGTGCTAATGAGCCCTTTCTGGTTTCCAAAATCCTTGGAATACATGGGAAGATTCAGACAATGCGGATGGAAAAAGTGGGGTAGAAATGATAGAAGATACCACTCTCACCTTACCTTTAATATAAATGAAGGGAAACATCCATAATTCAGCATTCACATGATGTGGTGGTTTGAATAGGAATGGTCCCCCATAGAATTATATGTTTGAATGGTTGGTCACTATTAGGAGGTGTGATCTTATTGGAGTAGGTGTGGTCTTATTTGAGGAAGAGTGTCACTGTGGGGACAGGTTTTGAGGTCTCCTATGCTCAAGCTACTCCCAGTGTAGCACACAGTCTCCTTCTGCTGCCTGTGGATCAAGATGTAGAACTCTCAGCTCCTCCTTTAGCACCATGTCTGCCTGCATGTCACTATGTTTCTTGCCATGACAATAATGGACTAAACCTGTGACACTGTAAACTAGTCCCAATTAAATGTTTTCCTTTATAAGAGTTGCTGTGGTCATGGTGTCTCTACACAGAAATAGAAATCTCAACTAGGACAGAAGTTGGTATCAGGGACTAGGGTATTGCTGTGATAGGCCTACCATGTTTTTATTTGGAGGAATTTGGACTTTGGGACTTTGTGTTAGGAAAACAGTGGAATGCTTTAATCACTGCTTAATGGGCCATACTAATAAGAGCATAAAGACAGTGGTGCTGAGGTTGATTTGAACGGTGGGGCCTGGCTCAAGATGTTTCAAAGGAGAAGAATGTTAATATGGGACCTACAGACTGTTCTTGTAATATTTTGATGAAGAAAATGGCTGCTTTTTTGACTCCTGTCCAAAAAGTCTGCCTGAGGCTAATGTGAAGAATTTTGGATTAATTCCACTGGCAGAGGAAATCTCAAAGCAGCCTGGTATTGATTCTGTCGTTGGTTATTAGCAGTCACTCTTATGAAGATCTATAAAGAAAAGGAGCAAGTTGAGAAAGTAAAAATACAAAATGCACAATTTGAGGAGGATAGGGACACCAGGATATGGAACACAGCTATGTCCTGTGTTCAAGAGATAAAGAGATTAATGTAAAGCCTGGTATTAAATGGAATACAAGGAGTGGTGACTTCAGGGCAAGACCCCACCAGCTAAGCTTCCAGCTTGTGAAAAAGAATTAAAGAACAGCTTAGGTCCAGGCATGATGGTACATTTTATTCCCAGCACTTAGGAGAAAGCAGCAAGTAGATCTCTTAGTTGAAGGCCAGTCTGATCTACAGATTGAATTCCAGGACATCCAAGCTTAGGCAGTGAAGGAAGCCATTGAAAACAGAAAGCTGGTGAAGATTTAATTGAACGAGGGGACCATGTTCCAGTACCAGCAAGCAGCAGAACTTGGCAGCTCTGGCCATGTAGTTCTGCTTTTGAGTCAAGGACAGGAGAAAGGGGTTATTGAATCTTCCTCCATGACTAAGGAAAGCCCTGAGGCCAGGTATGTGGCAGGGGATCCCTAAATAGAGGCCCAGAGAGCCATTAAAAGTGAAGTTGTAAAGATGAAGCCTGGATTGCCTTGGAGAACCCAAGAAGTTGAAGAGGCCAGAGCCGTGGTATACCTGCTGAGGAAAGCTGCTAATAGGGAGTGGAACCAGCCAACAAGAAAGAAATGTGTTGCAGTCAACAAGGCTGAAAGGAGTTGGAGATCTGAAGAGCATTTTGACATCAGAAATGGAGACATAGAGTTTGGAATTTGCCCAGTTGACGTGATGTGACTGTCAAATTTCCTTCTATATACATTTGTGTTTGTGCCCAGAAATTACTCCTGCTGTCAGCCACCATATCATCAGGCTGAAGGGCACCTTTACCTGCTGAGCCATCTTCCTGTTTCAACCCTCATGTCGACTTTTTCCTCCTTCTCCTTTTATTTTTTGACATTGTTATGGTCTAGATATAATTTAAGATTGCTTATCACTCTCTGCTTTGTGTTTGTGGTTAGAGAGAGGAGCTCTCGGCTTCCTGATTCTGCTGTCATGCCTCCCCACCATGATGGACTCTTATGGTTCCAAAGCTGGAACCATAAATAATAAATAAACTTTATTTATTTATTTACTTACTTACTTACTGTTTTTGGTTTTGAGACAGAGTCTTATTGTGTAGTCCTGGCTGGCCTGGAACTCACTATGTAGGCCAGGCTGGCCATAAACTCACAGGAATTGGCCTGCTTCTGCCTCCCAAGTGCTGGGACTAAGGGCATGTGCCACCATGCTCAATTAAACTCTTTCTTTAAAAAAATAAAAATTGCTTAACAAGGGGACTGCCATTGAATTTGCAGTTATGAATTGGGAGACATGTGAAGCATTTCCAAAGAGGAAAGCAGGAAGTTCACACTTGTGCACTCAGGATATGGCTGAGACCTACAAAGGGAGAGTCCTGTTGACAGAGGTGGATCAGTGGCAGGAGACACATAGACACCAGGTCTAGAGATGTCGTACAGCGGTATAGCCCTTGCCTAGCACGACTGGAGACTGGAGTATGTCCCCAGAACTGAAAAAGAAAAGAAGACTGGCTCCTGTCTGTGGAATGTGGACAGTGAGACTGTAATGAGTCACAAATTTGTGATTTCTGCATCTTGGCTTACTTGACAATCACCTAAGGATTTCTCTAAAATCCATGATCCTTGTCTCTACCTTTGGAGATTCTAATTCAGCATGTTTAAGACTGCAAATAAGCAATATAGATATGGCTACCACAGAGCCTGGTGGAGGGGACCTCTGGCCACTCCAGGAAGTGTGTGTACCCTGAGCACACAGAACAGGATCCGGCACTCCCCTCAACAAGGCATTGGTAAAGGCTTTGATAGAGGTAGAGCCTCAGAGGACATGGCCTGTGGAGCACTGTGCCACTGGGAGGAATCGTTTACTGATACCGTCTGCTGGGAAAGGAGGTGGAGGAAGGGCTTAGGGATTGCAGGGGACCAGCTCTAGACACCAAGCACACTGTTATTTTTAACTCACACAGTTACTTTATTGGTTCTTCCTCTTTAATTTTGCTTTGATCACATATTTCTGATAAATAGCTTCATAACATTTATTTTGGGGATCCCCACATTAAGTGAAAACTAATAGTCTAAAAGTGGGGGTTTCATAGACTCCAAAAAGCAAAACCTGAATTGTTTGTTGTGAGAAGTGGAAACCAAAATGTTCAAGCCTACGACGAGTCGTCACCAGAGGGCGCCATAACTCTGTCTCCAAAAGTTTTCCCAGAACAAAACCCTTTGCATTTCAATAAACAAAAGATTGCCCACAGTGACAGGTTCCACCCAAATAATCCTAAAGGCAGAAAAAAGGGGACAGCCAGACCTTGAGAAGCTTGCTGGGACATAGGGCTTCAGTGACATCATTATCATGTAAAAAACTGACGTGGTTCTAAGGAATCTGAATATATCTTGCTTTGTTTTATTAAAGATTAACTTTTTTTTTTAATGTGGTATGTGTGTGATCCTGCTTGAGTTTACGTACGCCACCTGCCTGTAGAAGCCTACGGAGACCAGAAGAGGCCTTAGAACCCCTTGGAAATGTAGTCACACACGATTGTGAGGCCCTTTGTGGGTGCTTGGAACTGGACACGTCCTCCGAGAGAGCAGAAAGCGATCTAGCCGCTGAGCTATCTCTCCAGTTCCCTGTTCTGTTGTTTCTCATTTTTCTTCCTGGGTAAACAAAAAACTCAGAACGGAGAGCGCCAGGTCTGTCTGGCACACTCCACCCACTCCGTGGGTGGTCAGGGCGGGGGAGTGAGGAGCTGGTCTCCCACGATGACACCCTTACACTCCCTGACATCGACCCGGGACTGTCAGGTCCCTCAGCCCTGTTTCCCTGTGTTCACACAAGCGACACTGCTAAGAACCACACGTGAGACCAAGCCACGAAGGGACAACAGCGTCACTCAATGCGAAGGTGCTCTCTAGCCACGTAGTTGATGAGCTTGTCTAAAAAAGGGTTATGAAATAACCTGAGATCTAGGAAACAAGTTTCAAAATCAAAAGAGCCCCTCTGCGGCAGAGGGCGGAAGTGGGGTCAAACAATACTTTTCTGCAAAATAACAGAGCAGTGCTGCCATCCCGTGGACATCTAGAGAATTAAACTTAAACTTTTCAGTAAAGCTGGCTTTTCAAAATACTTTGTAAAAACAGAGCTGACACTTGCTATATTTCTATCAAAATCTTCTTCCTAACGCGCTTTTGGTACTTCTAAGATCAGTAACAATCATATAAATATAAAGGGTCCAAAAGGAAGAGGCACGAAAAGACAACTAATTATTGAGAAATTAAACATGTCTTCTAGGCTTTAAGTATACAAAAGATTTGGGGATCTGGAATAGTTTCCAATATGCACTCGCTACACAATAAATGAACCACAAATCATATTCAGAATTAAAAGAACAGCAAACACTTGTTGAGTACTTTCTGTTTGCTGTATCTGTATTTTATGTGTGTAATTTTATGGATAGGGTACTCTATTGATTCATCTATACTTTTATGTATAAATTTACTGAATCCTCATCACTACCCCCTCAAGTGGATGCCATTCTTATCTCCACTTTACGTGTAAAGCTCCGAGGCATTGCCCAAGGTCCCACAGCAAACAGATGGCAAATTGGAAGTCTGAGCTATTGTTTGGCCCGGCAGCCTGTGCTCTTGACTCCAGGGCTACTTTTCCTCAAACAAGGTTTGAAACGAGCATCACCATCATCATCATCACCTGGAGACTGGCCTACCCCAGAATGAATCAGCGGCTCCGGAAGGAAATCAGGTTGCCAAGGGAAGACACTTAACCACAGAGACAGCTATGCTGTTTCCAACTTTTGAAGTACTGACATAAAAGGAATCCTGGTAGATACTACTAGAGAGACATGCTGCTTCACTTAGGCATGCATATCCAAGACTGCCCAGAATTTAAGAAAAAGTGTATTCTGAAACATATACTTATGTAATTAAAAAAATCAGCTGCATCTCCCAAACTCTAAATGGTCAGGGATCCTTTGCTCCTGCATTTTGAACCGTGATAAAAGATCCTCCTTTGGAAAAGTCCAAAATGGAAGATTTGGGTGCTTCTAAAGAGATAGCTATCTGAGACAGCCAGGAATATCTTTCCTGCAAAATGAAGCATGAAATAAACAGGAAAGAGGAAATTTCCTGGGCGGGAGACTCCCCCCTTCTCTCTTCAGCATTAAAAAAAAATTTTTTATTTACTTCTGTGTATACGAATGTCTCGGTGTGTGTGTGTGTGTGTGTGTGTGTGTGTGTGTGTGTGTGTGTGTGTGTGTGCATCTCTGTGTGTGCCATGTGAGTGCATTTCCCAAGGAGGTCAGAAGAGCTCTTTGGATCTTCTGAAGCTGGAGTTTCTGGTGAGAAGTTGTGAGCCATCCGATGTGGGTGCCAGACACTGGATTCAGATCCTCTGGAAGAGCCCCGAGTGCCATCAACCACTGAGTTGACTCTCTAGCCTCCTTTCTTCAGTTTTTTGATAATCAGAAAAAAAAATGATCCTAGCCACAAATTGGATCTCACCTTCCTAGTTATGTGGTTTAAAGTTGCAGCAGTTTAGTAGAACTAGAGCTGTTCACAGAATTCATTTCCCTGCATAATCCCAGGTTGCCATGGGCCACAAGGAATCTAGTGTATGGAATTTGGAAGGTAGATATGAAGCAGCAGCCATATTTCACACTCCATAGCTACACTGGGCACTAGTGTAGCTCATGCTCATAGGACACTGATCTGTTGGCTCCTCTTGCTATGAACAGCCGTGGGCTCCAAGCTCCTCCAGCCCTGCTGAAGCCACGTCTTACCTCTCTGACTCCTGCCCAGTAGTGTGTTTAGTATCAAATAGGATGCATAGGAGGCCATTGGCTTGGACTGAGCTACTGCTGGAGACCTAATGCACCAAACCAAAATGGGAGGGAAGGAGGGAGGGAGGGAGGGGGGAGACAGAGAGAGAGAGAAAGAATGAGAATAAACCAACTTTCTGAACAAGCATAATACTAATGTCTTCTCTGATTTTGAAAATTGCTACTGCTGTTGGTCTCAGAACCAGATGGCAAGGCTCTATTGCTGAAGATGTTACATGCTTTGGCCACAAAGCAGAGAAATCCATCTGGCACTGGTCAGGAAGTTTCTTCTCTGTTGTCTAACCATCATAGTGCTGGAAGGCACTGTGTGGGCTGTTGGGTAAGAATTGTCACAAACAGTCTGACTCAGACATGGACCCTGAGTGCAACAATATGGGCCAGCCAGGCAAGAGACTCTTCTCACACAATAGTGGTGGGTCTGCCCATGTTTTCCCCACTTATATGCGGTGATGTATCGTGTCCCTCAATAAAATTTATCTGAGGATCAGAGGAAAAACCCAGCCACTATAGCAAACATAGAGGTCAGGCAATAGTAGCACATGCCTTTAATCCTATCACTCAGGAGGCAGGTATCTGTCTGGATCTCTGTGAGTTCAAGGCCACACTGGGAATAGAGCCAGGCGTGGTGGCACATGCCTTAAATTCCAGCACTAGTTAACCATGGAGGTCTGTAGGTCTGTACAGACAGACAGGAAGTGACAGAGCTGGGCAGGAAGAGGAGGTGATGTAGCTGGACAGAGAGCAAATGATATAGCAGAACAGAAAGGCACATAAGTGTGGGTATACAGGAAGTAGGTCTCTTTGGAGACTGAGGTGTTGGTGAGGTTAGTTTGTGGCTTTTCCTATCCCTCTGATCTCTAAGGTTTCCACCCCTATATCTGGCTCCAGGTTTTTTATTTAATAACCGTTTAGCAATTTGTGTTACACTTATATCCATTTCATCCTTACATCCAGAAGGCTGCTCTGAAGACTTGAGATCTATGGACTAGTCACCTGTGGACTGTTTAACAAGCTCTGGAAATTGTTTAGTATATGCTCATACATCCCTTATTATATATCACTCTTGATAGGGATTTGAATGCCTACTGATATACTCATGGGGGCAGAGAGAGGCCTGTACCAAAGAGCAGCCAATGGAGAGGCCAAGAAGATCTGGGTACTAGACCAGAGAGAGAGGGGAAAAGGCTAGAAGCTCAAGGTGTCTTGGTAGAAAAAACCATAGGTCTTTGGGGCTAACTCAGTTTTCAGAAGAAAAGTCAACCATGGTTTAGCAATTCTGGTTGTTAGTACTATCTTTGTGGCAGGTAGACTCACATAAACACCATGAGTCACTGAGGACAGATGAATGTCCTGAGGACATTGAGACACTGATAACAGATGAATAACAGTTTCCAGACTAGGAAAGAATGTTGTCTTAGGGCTTCTATTGGTGTGAAGGGGCACCATAACCACGGTGACTCTTAATAAAGAAAACATTTAATTGGAGCTTTACATTTACAGTTCAGAGGTTCAGTCCATTATCATCATGGTGGGAAGCAAGGTGGAGTACAGGCAGACATGGTGCTGGAGAAGGAGCCAAGAGTTCTACATCTAGATTGGCAGGCAGCAGGAAGAGAGTGAGACACTGGGCCTGGCTTAAGCATCTGAGACCTTAAAGCCCACCCCAGTGACACACTTCCTCCCACAAGGCCACAGGCCACACCTCCTAATAGTGCCACTCCCTATGAGCCTATGGGAGCTATTTTTATTCAAATCATCACAGATGTCCAGAAGAGCCAGCCTAATCTGAGGCCAGCTCCACCACTTACCATCTGGGGACTTTGCCAAGTTGTTTAACCTCTCTGCTTCAGTAGGTAAACGTAGCTAATGATATTACCAGCTTCACAGGTTGCTGAGATGTCTACGTGAGCAAATGTATGTAAAGTGTCTATAATAATACCTGTAAGCACTAGTTTAGCCTTTTCTATTTACTCATAAGATGAATTCACCTTTACAGACAACTCATGATCTACCCACATCTCTTGGAGAGTACCACTCTCCTACTGTCCCTACCATAGCCCCGGGAATTACCCTGGCATGCATTTTTCTCTTCTGTTCCTCTCCTATCCAAACCTACTGTCAGTCCTCAGGGAGGAAGTCTTACCCACAGTGTGCGACGCCCATCCCTTCATCTTTTGTGTCCTTACCTCACCGATGGAAAGCATCAAGTCTTCTGGCAAGATCACTCAGTGGGGAAAAGTGCTTGCTTCCCATGCCTAATGACTTGAATTCATCCCCAGACCTATGGTGGAAGGAGAGAAGCACACCACCCCCTCAACAGGCTATAATAAATGAAGTTATAAAAGTCAATCAATCAACCAATTCAAGGTGCCTGTGAGGTCTGAGTGGCCATAATGAGGTGTGTGAGGACGACATCACTCTCATAAGTGCTCCCATTATTAACTTCATTGCTTACTTTTCTCATTGATGTGACACAGTGCCTTTCAACCCTCTCAGTGGGTAAACTTCTGGCTCCTCTTTATCACCATGGGTGTTTTTATGTCATGAGATAAACAATAGTAACGTCTGCTGGAAACAGTTCCACTTTTAGCTGTTTTCAGGGACAGTGTTTTTAGTCTTTGGTTATTTTGCTGTCCTTTTCCCCACCTCTGCAGGTGGTGGGGCTACCACCTCATCTCCAGACAAGGGGCCTTGGAGGATGCTTTGAGACAAACATGCTTGAGGCTGAAAGGGAAACCAACCCACTTCTACAGCCAACTTCTCAGTGAACTCAAACAGCATATGGGGATTCACCAATACAAACTGTACCATAAATCCATTGTCTTTCCTCCCTCTGCTTCCTGGCTGCCATGAAGGGAACCACTTTGCTCTAATGCACATTTCCCACAGTGACATTCTGCCTCACTGTGCTTGGGGCCAGAAACTATAGAACCCAGGGATCATGAACAGAAATGCCTAAGACTATGAGTCCCAAATAAATCTTACCTTTACATGGTTCTCATGGATGTTTTGGCACAGCAGTTAAAAACCGACAACATATTTGCTCTTTGTTTAGTCAGGTTCCTTCTCATAAGGGAGGGTGTGCCCCCCCCCCTCAGAATAGGACACACCCAGACACCAAGTTTTCAGCACAAAGGAGATTTATTACCCTGATAGGCAAGCTGGGGGTGGGGGTGGGGCTGCCTCTGTATTGGCTAAAGGCAGACAGCAAGCAGCAGGTGTTTTTGCAGGATTGGATATTTAAGGAGAAGAAGGGCAAGTCTGTGCTAGGGTGAGTTGGTAAATCATCAGTTCTGATTGGACACGCTAGCCATTGTAGCCAAATAATGAATTTTGATTGCTGGACCTTGGTGTTTAGTTTCAGGCATGAGTCAGTGGCCAAATAAGGGAATAGACCTTCGGGGCTAGTTTTAGGAATGTAATATAACCATTTACCAAGGGAGAGAGGAGGGTAAAGAGCAAAATCTGTTGGTGGCATGCTTGCCATGCTTGAGCCTGCTAGAGAGCCCTTCACTACTTACTGTTCATTTGCCTACAAAACTCTTGGTGGTTGAGTTTTTCCAAGTTTTTCTTTTCGCTGTTCTTGTTTGTCTGCTGAGACAAGATCTTGCTATGTAGCCCCAGGCTGGTCTCGGCTTCTAACACATCCATTTCTACCTCTCTCAAATGCTGGATTACAGATGCACACTACAATGGGTAGCATTTTTTTCTTAAATTCTTTATATGTTGTCAGCAAAATATGTAGCTTCTAAAACTAAGCTGTATCATTTCAGCTTTCATTCAGTAATAACAGCACATAACTGCTGTGGGATGTTCTGTATGACAAATGTGTTGCTTTGATTGGTTAATAAATAAAACACTGATTGGCCAGTAGCCAGGCAGGAAGTATAGGTGGGACAAGGAGAGAGGAGAATTCTGGGAAGTGGAAGGCTGAGGCAGAGAGACGCTGCCAGCTGCCGCCATGACAAGCAACATGTAAAAGATACCGGTAAGTCACAAGCCATGTGGCAACTTATAGATTAATAGAAATGGATTAATTTAAGATATAAGAACTAGATAACAAGAAGCCTGAGTCATTAGGCCAAACAGTTTAAATAATGTAAGCATCTGTGTTTATTTTGTAAGTGGGCTGTTGGACTGCCGGGTCTTGGTCGGACCTGGAGAGAAAACTCCAGCTACACATAACCCAGAATGAAAGAAAATAAATCTAACTGGACTCTAATGAATTATACAGTTCATAAGTAAGTCTTGTGAAAAGAAATTAATTAACTCACAAAAGATGTAAAGTTTAAGGGAGAATCTGTGTCTTAGTTACTTTGTTACTTCTTTTTTTTTTTTGTTTTTTTGTTTTTCGAGACAGGGTTTCTCTGTGTAGCTTTGCGCCTCTCCTGGAACTCACTTGGTAGTCCAGGCTGGCCTTGAACTCACAGAGATCCGCCTGGCTCTGCCTCCCGAGTGCTGGGATTAAAGGCGTGCGCCACCACCGCCCGGCTACTTTGTTACTTCTTAGTTGCAACTTATAGAGCAAACAGTTTTACTGAAGGCTTGCTTGCTGTTTCAGAGTCCAATCATGGTGCGGGCACAGCAGCAGGCAGACATGGCTCTGAAGCAGTAGTTGAGAGCTTATATCTTGATTCCAGAAGCATGAGGTAAAGAGAGCTAACTGGGAATGACATAGTTTTTTTTTCACATCTCAAAGCCCACCCCTAATGACACATCTTCTCCAACAAGGCCACATCTCCTAATCCTTCCCATACAGTTCCAGTAATTGAGGACCAAGCATTCAAATATATCAGCCCATGTGGGAGATTCTCATTCACACCACCACAATCTGGCATAAAGTTTAATATAGGACCCAAACCCTGTCAACATGAATCTACCTCCAAGCTCTTTCCTGTGAATATATGCCTTTTGGGTCAGCCCTTCCAGTTTGGTTCTAAGAAGAGGGCTGCCAATAGCTACTGTTTCCTCAGACTAGACCCTGGTGAAAGCAACCACATCAATGATGAGTATCCACATATTCTTCCCTTTGTGGGTATCCACATGTGGATACCCATGGTAGTTTGAATGTAATTGGCCCCCATAAACTCAGAGAGAGTGGCACTATTAGGAGGTGTGGCTTTGTTGGAGTAGGTATGGCCTTGTTGGAGGAAGCATGTCACTGTGGGGGCAGGCTTTCAGGGTTTCTATGCTCAAGATATCACCCAGTGATACAGTCTACTTCCTTTTGCCTTATGATCAAGATGTAGCCAGCACCATGTCTGCTTGCATGCCACCATGCTCCCTGATATAATGATAATGGACTGAACCTCTGAAACTGTAAGCTGCCACCTCAATTAAATGTTTTCCCTTATAAGAGGTGCTGTGGTCATGATGTCTCTTCACAGCAATAAAAACCCTAAGATACCAAACATTCACATTATAACCAGACAAGAAATACATTCTATACTTGGCAACAAACAACAGTGGTATTGAAACCAGAGCATAAGTAGATTCTGGCCTATGTTCTCATCTGCATGTGTGTGTTAGGTGCTCTCACCTGACCCCTCTTGACCTTACAGTACTTGTCAAAGAGATATTTTAGTCAATCTGTTGCCTCTGAGTTTTTGTTTCTGTTTCTTTCTTTTTCAACCTAATTAATTCTCACAGCAATTCTAGGAAGCAGAGAATTGTATATCCATCCACTTCAGGAAGCCTATCCATCCTAAGGCTGCGTTGGTCATCCTTCCATAACTTTGACAATATTGAGTTAAAAAACTTATAAAAAGAAAAGATAGACTTCAGCTTAGTCTTAGAGGTTTCAGCCTACAGTGGGTTGGCCATATGCCATGGCCCATCGAACAGTGATCACAAAGCTGGTTCACCTCACGGCAGGGACATGAAAGAGAAGATGAGACTGGGGTCCTACTTCCCTTTCTAGGGTGCACCCCAAATATCCAAGTGCTATGGAAAATTCTGGGGAATCCCTTCCTGGTCACCTGATGATACTGGAGAAATTTGGGTCCCTTCTTGGGGTTCTTGTCTCATTAATAAAAGAACTTAAGAATGGACTAAAGTGGAAGGTAAAGAACAGTTTTATTAGAGTTTAAAAGAAAAACCTAAGACAAGAAATCTGCAAATCTCAGCAACTGTCCAGAGGAGGAGAATGGAAAAGAGGAGGAAGAAAAGCTAAGCCACACTAGTAGAAAAACCTGACCCTTGCTCTCCTGGTAGGGTAAGAATTGCCAATTGCCCCTCAGCCAGGGGTCAAACTTCATGTCCAACTCCCCTCTCCATGCTGGGATTTGATCTGGTTTGGGCCTGGAGGAGGGCTTTAGAGATCGAATAAGGAAGCACAAAGTACCAGGAAGAGCATACTTCAGTTTGGGGAAGCGTCTGAAAGTGACAGAAAAAAGAAAAAAGTAGAGTTGCATGGTTTTTTTTTTTTAATAAAATCTCAGTCATTCAATTTTACCAATAAAGACTCGGAAGCCAGATGCTGGATGAAAACCTGCTAGCTCAGAGAGGCAGAGAGAGCACCCAGCTGACCTTCCTCCTCAGCTGACATCCCCAAAGCCTCCCCTATGCTGTCTCAAACAACTCCTCAAACTGAATGTCCCTTCCCTCTACTTCCTGTGTGTCTCTCTATCCGTCCGCCTGACTCCCTCTTACTCTTTATGGTTTTTTCTTAATAATTCTATGTTCACTTCCTGTCAACTGGTTGCTTGCTCCACATCTTGGCCTATGATTGACTTTATTTAATCCTGTTTACAATATTCAAGCCGAAAGCACTTGGATTAAAGGTATGTGCAGGGCTGAGCCACACCACAACTAAAAACATGTTTTTCCAGTAAATAACACAATCTCTGTTCACAGTGTGATCACATAGTGTGCAACATTTCCCCTTTTTTTGTCAACAGTCTAAATAAAAAGTAAATGTATTTACAATAATGAAGCTACTTCTGCCAAGCTTTCCACAATGTCCGGGTTGGCTGTATTTGGCAGTCAAGTTCTAAGTTCTGTCAAATTTTCATGTTTGTTTCATATGAACTCAGCAATTTGAATATCCTGAGCAGTTTGTAGTCCAAAGCTGATCTTTGAGTGGTGTTTGTCAGCTTAGTGGCAATCCTAGCTAGGTAGAACACAGCAGTCAACCCAAAGGTTTCCACTGTTTGGACAGAACCTGGCGGCAGAAGAGGCATGGGAAAGTTTTGTCCAGTGATTAGTGTTACCACACTCATGGTGAATTCATTGTTGCAGTACCCCATCATGTTTTTGGAGACCTCAAAGGTTACCGTTAGGAATGGTCAGTTTATTGTAGAAAACTTAAACATTTAAAATGCCATATTCAACAGATCTCCAAAAGGTTTGGGGACCACAATGTATTAAGTACATCCAAGGTACACAAACTTAGTTCCTAGTTACCTGCTTCAGACTCAAACCTGAAAACATGTACAGGAAGCTAGATGAAGCTTATTTCTAGAATTAGTTAGTACTCTGTATGGCTACTAATATCATGACAGAAAGTTTATATACACATAATAATCTTACAGATTTTGAGATAATACTTATACCTTAACAGTTTTAGAGAGTAAAATGAAAACCCAAAGATTATGAGATTAGGCAATAGAATAGTCCCTTTATTCTTTGTTTTCCTCTGTCCCATACCAGGTGGCTTTTCTGACATGAGACAGAGATTTTGGGTTTTCCTTTAAGAAGCATGTGTGGCTTTAGAGAAGGAGAGAGCCACACTCCAACCCCAAAGTCAGCTTTAATTTTTGATTGAATTGGGACTACATAAAGACCATTTGCCACTTATGTCTATAGAGGGCAGCAGAGACAAGCATTTGGGAATCGGCCATGGGCAGCCCAGTTGCAGGGCGGGAAGAAAGAAGGGAGGGCCTGCCTGGGCTGTCCCGCCCCTAGTCCACATCGAGTGGTTGTCCAGGCGGCAGGTGCTTGGGCAAGATGGTGGCATGGATGCCAGTGTTCATCTGGGGCTCCAAGCTGGGGTTTCAGGCTGATTAGCTGGAGGTGGGTGATACCACTTGGCCAATTAACTCTTTTTCTTGGGACAGTTTTTCTTGATGGTCTGTCCTTTTTCTTCAGATGCTTCACTTGTCCAGTGGTCTTTGGATTCCTTAGTTGGATGCTTTTATTTTCCTGGAAAGATAAAAACAAAATCCTTCCCCCAACCCTAACTTTGGGGGTGGGGGTGGGGTTCCTTTTTTGGCAGGCTATATCTTTCCTAGGGAAAAATGGTTTTTTTTGGCAACAAAAAAGTATTAACTTTCAATTTAAAAAATTCTTTTGAAAATTTGAAACTAAATAAACCTTAGTATGTGTGGATAAATACACCTATATTCCCCTTTCTCTTTATATATAAATTCAAGGTTTAAGTGTACATATTTTTAGATCACAAAACACATTTACTATGAATTTCAGCCTGCCTTTTGCAGGTGGCTTTTAAATTTAAATCACTGTAGTTCTTATGTGCCTGCTTCTGTCTCCCAAGTGCTGGGATTAAAGGTGTGAACCACCACCTGGCTATGGATTCCTTATAATAGCTATTCTCAGGTTGTCCTGGTTTCATTTGGCTCTCCATTTCTCCTTATTTTTTAGTGTTAGGCAAACTTGCAAGTTTTTTGAATGTGTAATCTGTTATTCTGGCTGATTTATTCTGAATGTGTTCCCTGGCAAATCTTAATGTTTTAGTCTTAATTAAACATGAAGCCAATTTGTCCACTATTTCATTATTTTCAGACGTTTTGTCTGTCTTGCCTGTGTGAGCTACATAAAATATGATGTTTTTTGCTATGTTTTGCCATTTCCATTCATGCCTTCTATGACCAGATATCTTTGTCTTTTATCAGTATCAGTTATGGTTTTCCATTTTGATGACCATATAGCTATACCATTGCACACGCACCATGAATTGGAGAAGATGGAGATTTTCCTTTTGCTTTCCCAGTAGTTTGTCTTATAGTCAAGAGTGCTGCTGTTAATTCAGTGTGTTGTGCTGATTTTGTGGTTCCTTCCTCAGTATGGCCATTCCATCCCCTGGTCTACAGGCTGCCACTGTCCATCAGTTTGGGTTCCATCAGTAGTTCATGAACCATCAGTAAACCTTGCTTTAGCCAAATGTGACCATTCCATTGGCCCTCACAGTTCATTAGGTGCTTCTCTTAGGGGAGGGGTGAACAGTTTGGCAACTGAGCTATTTCCTCTGTGTGGAGAGGTGCAGACCCCTTTGCTACCATGTCCTGTTCACAAAGGAATTCAGCTAGGTATTGGTTTCACTGTAATATCTTTCCTTCCATGGCCGAGCCTGTAAGGACTCTGCCTTCTAATGGACCCAATCCATTATTCTAAGGGGTGCCGTTATGACCATAGGATGATTGGCAATGACTAAGTATAAGGTTCTCCATGCCTCGTAAAATGCCCAGATTTGTTTCTCAAAGAGAGAATATTTATTCTCTGTATGTGGAAAGCGTTTTCAATAGAAG
This sequence comes from Peromyscus californicus insignis, assembly GCF_007827085.1. Classification (NCBI taxonomy): domain Eukaryota; kingdom Metazoa; phylum Chordata; class Mammalia; order Rodentia; family Cricetidae; genus Peromyscus; species Peromyscus californicus. The sequence goes on along the minus strand of NW_026294606.1, from coordinate 45,085,553 downwards.
TCAATAGGCAAATGTTGGTGGACTTCTTTTTGCTTGCTTTATGAAGAGTCCCCAGTTGCCAATTCACCAATAAATTTGATATCCATAATTAGGGTATCATCTGGTTCGAAATTGGTGAGGGTTGCATGCACGGAGAAGAGCTTACTGGCATTCATAAAAGCTGCTCTCTGTTCCTGTCCCCATTGGAAGTTAGCTGCCTTTCTAGTAACCCTGTAGAGGGTTTTTATAAAAACCAATAAATATGATATGTGATATCTCTAGTGTGCAAATATACCAGTTAGGAGCTGATCTGAGTTTTGTCTCTGGGTGGTGGGATTAAAGGTGTGCACTACCACCATCTTGTTCACTGTAACTCTAGAATTTAGGAAACAACTAACTAATAGAGATCTCTCTCTGCTGGGATTATAGACATGGGCTACCACTGCCCTGCTCAAATATTTTATTTTAGCTCCAAATCATTCCAACTCTTAGAGATAAGAAAACAAGTTTGAACTGTAGCAACTCTTTGAATTTACTTGAAACATTTAAAATCTCCTAACTGTGTGTTTTATAACAAACAACAAAAATATCCTTTTTTTAAAATTAATTTATTTATTTTGTATACAGTTGCAGACCAGAAGAGGGCACCAGATCTCATTACAGATGGTTGTGATACACCATGTGGTTGCTGGGAATTGAACTCAGGATCTCTGGAAGAACAGCCAGTGCTTTTAACCACTGAGCCATCTCTCTAGCCCCAAAAATATCCTTTTTATTTAAGAATAAAACTTAAAGCCGGGCGGTGGTGGCGCACGCCTTTAATCCCAGCACTCGGGAGGCAGAGCCAGGCGGATCTCTGTGAGTTCGAGGCCAGCCTGGTCTCCAAAGCGAGTTCCAGGAAAGGCGCAAAGCTACATAGAGAAACCCTGTCTCGAAAAAACAAAAACAAAAACAAACAAACAAACAAAAAAAAACAAAAAAAAAAGAAAAAAGAAAACCCATTTGATATTTCATGCCAGTGAGACAGGTGTGCCTTTGGTAAATTATTGTTTGAAAATACTACTATTTTTTATTTTTATTTTTTCATGCCTGATCAAATGAAAGGCATTTGTTAGTCTTTATAAATTAATTTGGACTGAATGACCAAGCTGTCTCATCAGAACTATCACCTCACCTTAATCAGGAGGTCTCTCCTGGTTGAATCTAATCTTTATCAATCTTGATGGTGTCCACAGCTTTTCTTCTCTTGTGGAAGCAAAAGCAAAACCTCTTCTGCAACATAACACATATCCCAGTTTCCATTTTGAGGTCAAATCTACATCTTTGAAATATGTAGGCTGATTTCATTCAGCAGTTTTTTCTGCTATTCAATTTATATCTGCAACTGTTGTTCCTTTCTCATTAGTATTTAAAAAATATAGAGTTAATAAAGCACAGTGTAATCTATCTCTGGGGGTCTTTTTTACTCCTTTCTGTTCATTAAACTTTTCTTTTAAAGTGTGATTTCATCTTTCTATAACTGCTTGTCCTGTAGGATTATGTGATATAACTGAAATATGCTTTATGTTGTAATATACAAAAAACTGTTTCATTTTACTAGAGACATATGCTGAGTATTATCAGTCTTAATTTTTACAGATATTCCCATCATGGCCATAACTTCTAATAAATATGTGATTACAGAATCAGTCTTTTCAGAATTTAAAGCAGTTGACCATTGAAATCTTGAATATGTGTCTATAGTATGGTGCATATACTTTAATTTTCCAAACTCAGCAAATTAAAACACATCATTTTGCCAAATTTTACTTCTTTGTGTACCTTTTGGGTTACTTCCTTCAGGTAATGGGTTTGGTTACACAAAGAACAAGTAAGAGATTTCTTTGGCATGTTTCCAAGTGATAAAAAAACCTTTCTTCAAATTTTTGCTGTTAACATGATATTTCTTATGAAATTCTGAGTTTTTTTTTTTTTTTTTTTTTTTTTTTTTTTTTTTTTTTTTTTGGTTTTTCAAGACAGGGTTTCTCTGTGTAGCTTTGTGCCTTTCCTGGAACTCTTTTTGGAGACCAGGCTGGCCTTGAACTCACAGAGATCCGCCTGGCTCTGCCTCCCAAGTGCTGGGATTAAAGGCGTGCGCCACCACCGCCTGGTGAAATTCTGAGGTTTTTAGCATATTTCCTAGTAATAGCTGATCAATTTCATCATCTTGTGCTAGAGCACCTGGTAGACCCATATGGGATTTGATATATGTTATGTACAATGGATGATTTCTATTTCTGATTACTATTGTAGTTGAATACATTGTGAAGTTAATTCTGAATCACCTGAAATAAGTTCAGCAATTTCAATATATAAAACAACTCTTTCTGCATATTGAGAGTTAGTAACTACATTAAGAGATTTAGGAAAATTTAATAATGCCATAGGAATGGTATTCAGCTCTGATTTTTGGACTGAATCATAAGAGCTTCGAGCCACTTCACTTATATTTCCTGACATATAACGTGCCTTTCCTGATTTATTTGTATCAGTATAGAATGTAGTCTCTCCAAAAATTGGTGTCCCTTTTACTATATGAGGGTAAATGTAATTAGTTCTTTTTATACACTGAATCTCTTGCTTTGGGGATATTACTGCAATCTCTTTGCAAATGTTCATTTTCTGCCCATAGTGAGGCAATTTCAGCATTAGGAAAAGGTATCACAATTTCTGCTAGGTCTGTGCCTGGTAATTGATGAAATCTCATTTTTTCCTTTCAGAATCAATTCAGAAAGCTTTTCTACATAGGTCTTTAATTTTTACTCTCTTTGTGTGCTAAAAATATCCATTCTAAGATATTATCTTCTTTCTGCATAAGAATTCCTGTGGGAGAATGAGTGGAAAGCAAAAGAATGAAGATACAATCAAGCTTTGGATCCAAGCAATCCACATGCGCACCCTGTAATTTCTTTTCTACCAGAACCAATTCTTTTGGACTATTTAAGTCCTTATCATCTTACAAGGTTTGAAATAAATTACTTAGCACTTGAGTAGTTAATCCAATTGTGGGCCATAGCCAGTTAATATCGCCCAACAATTTTTGAAAATCATTAAGGGTTTGTAATTGATCTCTCCTGACGTGTACTTTCAGTGGTTGAATTTTCTGTAAATCTATTTTATATCATAGATAACTGATAGAATCTCCTCATTGTATTTTTTTTCAGGAGCAATTTGTAATCCCCAGCAAGGCAAAATTCTCTTTACTTATCAAACATTTTTTTCCCTAGGGTATCTGCTTCTGAACCAGCCAGTAAGATATCATCCATATAATGGTAAATTATAGATAGAGGAAAATGTTTACAAATTATTTCTTTTCCTTTTTTAGTTTTTTGAGACAGGATTTCTCTGTGTAGCTTTGGAGCCTGTCCTGGAACTTGCTCTGTAGACCAGGCTGGCCTAGAACTCACAGAGATCTGCCTGCCTCTCTCTCCCAAGTGCTGGGATTAAGGCGTGTGGCACCACTTCCAGGATACAAATAATTTGTAATGGCTGTTGTACAAAATACTGGCACAAGGTGGGGCTGTTTAACATCCTTTGTGGAAGAATTTTACACTGGTACCTTTTAACAGGCTGATCATTATTATAAGCAGGCACTGTGAAGGCAAATTTTTCTTTATCCTGTTCTTGTAAAGATATAATAAAAAAGCAATCATTTAAATCAATCACTATAATAGACCATCTCTTAGGTAATAAAGAAGGCAAGGGAATTCCAGAATGTAAAGAGCCCATTGGCTGGACCACCTTATTAATAGCTCTCAAATCTATTAACATTCTCCATTTTCCAGATTTCTTTTTAATAACAAATATAAGAGAATTCCAAGGACTGATTGAATCTTCAATATATTGAACATTTAGCTGCTCCTGTACCAGCTTTCCTAGTGCATGTGATTTTTCTGATGTCAAAGGTCATTGTTTTACCCAGACAGGCTTGTCAGTTAACCATTTTAAAGGTAGGGTGGTTGGTACCCTTGAAAGACCAACAGCTATTGTGTCCTGCTATGTATAACCTGAACAGTCTGTGATTGCTCTTGATAATATATTTTAATATCTTTCTCAGAAGTATTCGTTATTTTATGACTTGTTTCTGATATTGGAAGAATGCTAGTCTGGATTTTCCATGCTGCAACAAATCACATTTCTATAAATTCATTGCTATGTTAGCCACAAATGGCTTCAATTTTTTCTATCTATCCTTCTGGCTCTATATACTCGACCTATCTTGCATATTGTTTTACCTGAGATAAAGTTACAATCCCTAGAAGCTGAATGTTTACCTCCTGAAAAGGCCAATCTGGATGCCAAGATTTTGGCAAAAGTATTGTTACATCTGCTTCTATGTTTACTAAACCTTCAAGTTCAATGCTGTTTATTTGTATTTTTTGCTTTGGTTGCTGATCTTCTATAGCAGTTTGCCAAAATACTTGTTTTCTGGCCTCTCCTGAATTTTTTCTTTTATATAATGAAGATGTTCTCCTTGATTACATCCACAGTAGTGTTACTTTTAACAAAAGGCATTAACTCTTTAATTGCTTTGTGGATGAGTTTCTCTGATGCTAATAGTGAATGATTGAATCAAATTTGATATCAGGTCCTGTGGGAGGCCCTTTAAGGCATTTCCTGATGGCAAAGAGCTACCTTGCCTGTACCTTATTGATCTGCATTCATTAGTCCATACTTTCTGTATACTCCATAAGGCAGGGGCCTTCTTTTTGGATTCTCTTTAGGAAAAAAACATTGTTTCTAGGAGCAACTTGCCTATAATCCCTTTTCAGATGACTTTGCTTACCATAATTAAAACATCTGACATTTTGATTTTTCCTAAAACTTTTAGAAATTACTTCTTCTATCAGTACAGCATCATAAACATGAAATTCAATATCAACTGTATTTCTAATCCATTCTTCTGTGGGTGGTGATCTTGCCTTTAAAGCATAATCACCCTTCTGCATTCTGAATTAGCATTTTCAAAAGCCAAAGTTTCAATTAATATTTGTCTGACTTCTGAATCTCATATTATTTTATTTATAGCTGAAGTCAATCTTTACAAAAATTTAGTGAAGGCTTCTTTGGGGCCTTGTATAATTTTAGTAAATGACTCAGATCTCTTTCTTGATTCTTCAAGCTTGTCCCAAGCATTTGAAGCTGCTAAAAAATGTAATGCCAATATGTGATCATTAAATTCAAGCTGCCTTTGTAACTCAGCATATAGACCTTTACCTAAAACTGATTTAAGGAAATATTAATACTTTCTGGCCCTATTTCATTGTTCTATGGCCCTAGCTTCGTCTTTCCACCATGTTCACCATTGTAACTGAGGACCAGCTTCCAATATTGCTGTTGCCAAATCTTTCCAGTCTTGGGAGATAATCTTGTTCTGACTTGCCCATGAATATAATATCTGCTTCACACAGGGTGAATGCATACCATATGAAACAACCACTTCCTTAGATCTCCTCAAATCTAATATTTCTATAGGATTCCATTTAACTTTTTTATAACCTTGGGGGTTGTTCTTGTATAGTGACTGGATAAACTAAGGTTGGTTTTCTAACAACCTTGGCTGCCCCTCTTCAGTTTCATCATGCAGTGGTGTGGTAGTTCTCTAAATGTCTCTGTCTGTGTCTGAGTATTTTTCTTATTTTCATTTACAAGTCTTTCTAAGGCTTATATCTTATCAATCTATTTCCTATATTTGACACAATTATCAAACCACTTTTCATATTTGGCACAAAAAAACACTACCACTATTAAGGATAAAATATGAATTACCAGGCTGATAGTAATTATAATTGGTATTATGTCAATCTCAGTTAAGTTAGTTATCTTTTCATTTTCTGCTTTTATTTTCAAGCCATCCAAAGTAGAACTATATAGGATCCTAGAGCCCTGTATTATGATATTTCCCATCCTTAATGTAGGAAAGATTCCTTTTAATATTACTTAACTCTCTCTTTAAGGACTTGCTAGGTGTCTTACCAAATTTGATGACTTCTAAGTTTGTCCACAGCTGGTGTGATTTCTCTGTCCTTGTGGTCATGCCACATGTTGGAGAGCCAAATGTTTTTAACAAAAATCTCAATCATTCAATTCTACCAATAAAGATTTGGGAGCCAGAAGCTGGGGTGAAAGCCTGCTAGCTTCCAGAGAGGCAGAGAAGTCACCCAGCTGACCTTCCTCCTTAGCCTATGTCCTAGAAGCCTCCCCTTCCTCCTACACTGTCTCAAATGAATGTCCTTCAAACTGAATGTTCCTCCCTTCTACTTCCTGTGTGTCTCTCTTTCCTTCCTCCTGACTCCCTCTTACTCTGTTTTTTTTTCTTCTCTCTTAATAATCCTATGTTCACTTTCTGTCAACTGGTTGCTTGCTCTGCCTCTTGACCTATGGCTGACTTTATTTAATCCTGTTTACAATATTCAAGAAGAAAGCTCTTGGATTAAAGGTGTGTGCTAGGGCTGAGCTACACTACAACTAGAAACAGATTTTTCCAATAAATAATGCAATCTTGGGATTTGCAGTATAATCAAATATTCTGTAACAGTTGCATCTTTCCGAGTCAGATGGGCTGACCCAATAAACCCATGAGAGCCTTTAGGGACTGCACTAGCTGGTGAGAATTCTGTGAAAGAAAAGTACAGTATCTCATTAAAGGAGTAATTCATTCTATTTCTTTATCACAATTTCAAGTGAGCTGGCCTTCCTAAGGATGGTACCTACCACCTTCCTGAGGGGTGGTCCCTTGGCCAGATGATTGGTGAACCCTTGTGGAATGTTAGGTTTCCATTCAGGTCAGAGATTTCATTCTCTTGACTAGAAGGAAAACTCTTACTGGCTTTTGTCTCTGCATCACCAAGATCTCTTGCTACACCATACCATTTTGCAGTGCTGTCGAGAGAGACAAACATTTTTAACATACAGACCTTTGGAAGATTCTCTAGATACAAATTATAGTAAAGGCAGATACTAACTGCTACTCAAATAAATGAAGCAGTATTAATACTTGTCATAAGTATATGAAATAATGTTTTTTTTCTAAAATAGTATTTTCCCCCCAAAAGAACATAGGTGCTGTTTTTCCTAATTCTGAAAATGAGTCTTAAGAACTTCCTTTACTGGACTGCTCATTTGTCTATTTTGAATGGCAGATCTGTCGCCACAGAAGCTGTGGCTCTAGGTGATTTGTTACTGCTTTATGTTTCTCTTGAGCTCATTTTCCTCTGAGTTATAAAGCTCCTTGGTGATTGGTTGTCATCCTAACAGACTTGTAATCATCTTCTCTTTGTGCCCTCCTCTGCATCAGTTTGTTCAACCCCAGAGTACTTGTAAACCAAAGAAAAGTAATTTCTTCTTTTACATCCACAAAGTACTTGAGAAAGCATACTCTGAACCCAGGGTAGAGTGAATCCTGAGAGCACATGCATTTGATGTCTCTAGTAATTAGGCCTAAAAATGTCCTCATTATAGTAACATGTTTTTGTTTCCTAAAATTGGCTTTTTATTTTCCATTCTGCAGAGAACAAAATTGCCTTAAAAAGCAATCTCATTTAAAACAGTTTCTCTCTATTCTTACTTAACAATTAGATCAATATTAAGCAAGGAACCCCCATTTTCCATTTGTGTGGATGTGTTGCAGTATGTGGGGAGGGTCAATGAGACCTCAGCCAAATCATCTAACACTGTGATGTCCAAGAAGAGCCCTCAGATGTTAATAGTCACAGCCTGCTCAAAGTGGTAGTTCTGAGCCTTCCTGAGAACAGTGGTAACTTTGTAAAATAGGACTCAACCTTTGCAGTTACCATCTGCTTACATCCCTTGTATAATGACAGACATTTATCCAGGAGCAAGAAGGGAAAAGCTTGTCCTCCTGGTACACGTGTTCTGTTTAACCAGCACCAGGACAACCTAAAGGAATTTCTTTTAAAATTTTCATGCAAACCATGAAGGCAAGGCTTCTAAAGGGTAAAGAAGGAAAAGTGGACAGATTTCATATTGGGAGGTGAGTGATACTGGCTAGTTTTCTAGGAAATTCCTTACCCCAAAGTAAATAGCAATTGTGTCTTGAAATACATGTTTGCCACTAGTCACTGAAGGGTCCAGGAATATAAAAATATAAAATTATAAGCTTAAAAAATAAAAAACTGACAGTCATCAGCTCTAAAGGTTAACTGTTAACAATGGCTGTCTGCGTTACAGCCATCTCCTCTGTCAACGGCCAGGGGTTAACTTTTAACCCCCTTGCCTCTTATAGCCAACAACTGCCTAGACCAAAGTTAGCTTTTAGTGGTTGTTTCTACGTGACTTCTAGCCTGCATCCTATGCCTGATGTTTCTATGTGACTCCTAGCATGCACCCCGTGCCTGACACTATAAAAGGGGGCCGGTACCTGCCTCCATTGCCACAGTTTCAGAATTCCAACATTGGCTGTGGTCTCAGCTAGCTGATAAGCTTTTGTGCCCTGCAGTGTTTTATTTTAATTTTAATTTTTTATTTTCATTTTTCTGGAATAAAGTTTGCTTCTGGTTTAATAGACTTTGGTGGTCTGTCACCCATTATTGCGTGACCCCGGACCCAACAGTCACTACCCATAATTGTATTACAATGTGGAAGAGTTTGAAGTAAAGCAGAAATAGAACACAACAAAACGATCCCTCAGCTCTCCTGGAAGGCAAGTGAGCAAGTGGGGTCTCTAGATTCCAGCTTTTCACATTCCCATCACAAAGAGAGTAATCCTTTTCCTTTTGGCAGAGCTGAGTCTCAAGTCAGTTGACTCCTCTTCAACTGGGCTTCACCCTCAACCCTGAAGGAGAAACACTTTAGATAAAGGGTCTCTGAGGTGAAAAACTTTGTCATTAGGTCTCACAATTTAAAAAAATAAAAAAATCTGTATTGTTTTGTAAAAGGTAAATACTTTTTCCAGTTGTCTGTGTTTTTCACAACTTAGTCTAAAACGGGTGAAAGGAACTCAGCTCAGAACACCCTAGGACCAAGTTCTCAGTGCAAAGGAGAGACAGAAAGCAGAGAATAAGAGACCAAGACAGGAGATACAGCATGAGTGAGAAGGTAAAGGGGCCAAGGGAAAGGGGGTAGGGATATTTGTCCTGGGGGAAAAAAGAACTGCTCTGGATAGAGAGGACAAGATGTGGCCCATAAGAAAATGGAAGTTTATAAAGGTAAAGGGAGAAACTCCCGTGTTAGGATGAGGTGTTTAATTTTAATTGGGCATGTTAATTAGGTGAGCCAAAGGGGGCTTTCGATTGCTGGACTTCAATACTTTGACAGCTGAACCTTGGTAGTCAGCTTCAGGAGGAGGAAGTGGCCAAATAAGGGAATAGATCTTGGTGGCTAGCTTTAGGAATGTAATTTAATGGGTTTTAGCAGGGCAGAGGGAGTGGGGGAGAAGTACAAGGCCTGCCAGGGCCATGCTCGCCATGCCTGGGCTGACCAGAGTCCCTTCCTCTCCACCTTCATGTTTTATTATTGGGTTGCTTGGTCTTAGATATGTGGGCATCATTCTCTCTGGCTGCTTCCTACTGACATTGGGGTGTCATTGTTAGGGGCCCCAAGGAAGCTGGTTGCTGGTCAAGGCTGGGAAGAACAAGTTGTTTCACTTGTTGTACCATAGGGAAGTGTAGTCTGTTGGGTGGACCAGGATGTAGATTCTGAGGAAGCAGCTGAGGCTGGCACTGTAGTTGCTGGAGCAGTCTGTAGTTGACTTGAATTCTGTTGGAACAGATGGACTAGGGACAGAGGTAAAGTTAAGGAGTCTAGAAAAAAAAATTTTCCCTATCCTGGATGTTCATTTGAAACTGTTAGGTTCTTGATCCTGGTAGTTGGGAAGAAGTGTCCCAAGACCAGGGAAATGGGGAGAGATCCTACCCTTAGGAATAGTCAATAGACGGGAAAACTTAGGCTGTTGGTTGGCAGGAGTCCTTATCTGGAGCGTCTGAGAGTTCTTGAAAGGAGCCAGTAAAATTCAGATTGACTGTATAAGATTAATTGGGGCCGGGCGGTGGTGGCGCACGCCTTTAATCCCAGCACTCGGGAGGCAGAGACAGGCGGATCTCCGTGAGTTCGAGGCCAGCCTGGGCTACCAAGTGAGTTCCAGGAAAGGCGCAAAGCTACACAGAGAAACCCTGTCTCGAAAAACCAAAAAAAAAAAAAAAAAAAAAAAAAAAAATTGGGGAACAGCTATTATCTGAAAGCAGGGTCTCATTGTGTAGGGGAGAATACAATTTGAGAGGCTTTTGATACATCAGAATAGTCTTTCCTGGGGAGGTCAGATGGGTTCTGGAATTGAAATATTTTAAGAACACCTATGACTGGGGCGGCTCTTGGCAAATGGTGAGGGGGTTGGTCTGTAACAGGTTTTGGGGTTTGCTATAGAAAAGTTGAGAGAACTTGACTTTGATTCCCAAACAGGAACTTGGATGGTCAAGGGGACAAATGGCCAGTCATGGGGGTGGGGCATTGGTGACTGGGTATCAGAGTTGAGAGAGAGTGTGGCTAATGGAGGATGGAGGACTTGAAGAGAGGTACAAAGAAAGCAGGGGGGCATTGAAGGAGGAATCATTGAAGTTGAGTTTGTTGAATGACCTTGACCCAAGTGAAGGTCTGTCCATGAGAGTATGTGTGTGTGTGTGTGTGTGTATGTGTTGGAAAGGAGATGGCTTGGGTTTAGTTATGTCATATAATTGGGAGTACAGGATTTGTTCAGAGTGTTCGATGTCTGGACAGTTAGGGGAGTCAGTTGGTGGTGGATGCTTGACAATCATTTGGACAGAAGAAAAGTAGTAGTTGTGAGAAGAAAGATGAGATTTGTGGGGAACAGGTGATCTTGAAAGAACAGGAACTGGAGGGTGAGGATGAATATTGATAATGGAGGGGTCAGTGTGATGTGGCTGTCTGACAGGAAGGAGCTGCCATTCATATAAAAAGTGTAGGCAGAAGTAGCTAAAGGACCCTTATGTGTATGAGAATGGGGAAGAAGTCTTTGAGAGTTTTTGGACAGGAGTGTAGAGCATCTGGGGAATGTTGAGGCAAAGGGATAAGTATGAATGGATTGAGGGGAAGACAAATAAGAAATGCGAGTGATGAGTTTTGGTAAGAGAAGTTTGGAGGGATAGAATCCGAGACAATGAAAGAGATTGGAGTCCTCCAAAGTTAGGAGTTGAGGGAGAAAGTGGTGGGAATAGATTGTGAGAGGGGATCCCAGAGCCTGTTTGTTAGATTTGGAGGTGATCAGAGAGGCTGTAGCAAGAGTGCATAGGCAAGGTCAGTTGTGGATGGTGTTGTCTAGGGTTTGGGAGAAGTAAGTAACAGGGGCAAAGGTCAGTCTTAGGGAGTGTTTGTATATTTTGGAAGTATAAGGATGAAATGGTTTGTATAGGTCTGGAGGCAGAGGACTGAAGTAGAAAAGAGAATGTTTTAAATTTAATGAATTGTTTGTGGATGGGAGGAAGGAGAAGGTCAGAAATGGCTTGGTAAAGGAAATGTATCAGGAGTGAGTATTTAGGGATATATGAGTGGAGGATATTGGCCATGGAGGCAGAGATAAGGAATGGAGATGGGCAAGGTGGTTTAAAGTGAGGTGTTTCTGGGTTGGCATGAGAGAATCCTAAATAGTTGACTTGAGAGAGTTGAGTTTTGCAAGGTGAGACCTATTATTCTCTGGAGCTGAGGAAACTGAAGAGTGAGGTGGGTGTCAGGTTGGCTATCAGAGAGGGAAGGGATGCAAAGGAAGAGGTCATCTATAGACTGAAACAGGCAGGAGGGAAAAGGGGGGAAGGCAAGCCAAGTCCATGAGAGTGCCTGGCCAAAAGGTGGGGATAGTCTCTGAATTCTTGGGGAAGGACAGTTCAGGTTAGTTGTCAGGATTGTTGAGTATCAGAATCCATCTATGTGAAGGCAGAAAGGTCTTGGGAGTGAACATTCAGGAGTATTGAGAAGAAAACATCTTTAAGATTTAGGATTGAAAAGTGAGTGGTGTTGTCAGGGATAATGGAGAGGATAGCCTAAGAGTTAGAGACTTAGAGTATACAGGGACAATAGTTAATGGAGTTAAAGTCCTGGACTAGATGGAAGGTTCCATTAGGTTTTTTGACTGTTAATATGGGAGTATTGTAGGGTAAAATGTTGGGGCATAGAAATGATGGGTTTGAGGCCTAGGCAAAGGCTAGATAAGGGTAGGGAGTATTGGGAGTAGGGAGATGTAGGCAGATGAGTCTTTGAGTTTGATACAGAGAGCTTTATGATGTGCAGCAAGGGAAGGAGAAATGGCATCCCATAACATCCCACACAGGGGGATTGATTAGAGAAGGAAAGAAATCTGAGACAACTTTCCATACACTTTAAATTACTTTCTAAGACTCACAAATGACCTACTTAAGCTTTCATAGCTTTAGACCTAACACATTTTCTTGGACTGCCATAACTTCAGACCTATATATCTTAGACCTGCATGACTTGTATCATTTATTTTCCTTGACCTACATAACTTACTTGTCTCTTTTTTATAACCTTTAGAGACTCAAATCTTTGTTAGTGAGAAGCCTGCCAGCAAGGTAAACTGTACACATGAAATGGACTGACCAGGCAGCGGGGTGTTTGTTGTTATTAAAGCGACAGTTAGCTATCAATGTCATCAGAGATCTGAGAAGGATAAATTTGAGGAGGAAGTATAATTTAAATTGTTTTTGTATCAATTAAAATGACAGAGACTTACTTAGATAGTGATTTGAGGTATATGTGGTATCTTAGTTATAGTTTCTATTGCTGTGAAGAGACACCCTGACCACAGAAACTCTTATAAAGGAACAACATTTAATTGGGATGGCTTACATTTTCAAAGGTTTAGTCCATTATCATCATGGTGTGAAATGGTAGCATGCAGGCAGACATGGTGCTGGAGAAGGAGCTGAGAGTCCTGTATCTTGACCCACAGACAACAGGAAGTGCTCTGTGTCACTGGGTGTAGCTTGAACATAGGAGACTTCAAAGTCCACCCTCACAGTGACACACTTCCTCTCCATCTTATTCTTCACAGAAATGGAGCTATGCTAAATCTCACATGGGCCCAACCAGGAAAAAACTGGATAGCCAAAATAATTCTGAGGGAAAAAAGAGAACAATGCTGGGGGAATTATCATTCCAGTCCCCAAGATATATTACAGAGCCATAGTAATAAAAACATCATAATACTGGTACAAAACAGACATCAGTGGAACAAAATAGAAGACCCAAACATGAGTACACATGGCCGTAACCATCTGATATTTGACAAAGATGCCAAAACCATACATTGGAGAAAAGACAGTATATTCAACAAATAGTGTGAGGAAAACTGGATGTCCAAATATAGAAGAATGAAATGAGACCCCATATGCACAAAAACTAACTCTAAATGGGTCAGACCTAAAAATGAAATCTGAAAGTACTATAAGAAAACATAGCCAGTACCCTACAAGATATAGGTACAGGTAAGGACTTTCTGAATAGGACTCCATTTGCTCCCAAATTCATGCAACATTCAACAAGTGGGACTTCATAAAACCAAAAGGCTTCTACACAGCTATAGAAACAATCTTCAGTGAAGAGAAAGCCCATGGAATGGGAGAATGTTGCATCACAGTTTTCTCTGAATTTGAACCATTCCACCCTGCAGGGATGCTCTTTAAACAAGAAGGTAAACAACTCAAATAGCTTCAGGAAGTTCCTGAAACTGACAAGTTTCATTAGGCCCCTCCCTGCCAGAGTAAGCAATAAAAGCTGAGAGTCCCCTAAACTAGGAAGTTGAGCTTCAAAGAAAACTGAGAGGAGGAAAGCTACAACGAAGACTCAGACCAGAACAGCTGCCTGAAAGAAGCAGAAACTGGCCCAGCTGCCTGGAATAAGGTTTAGACCAACTGGGGCAGCTGGAAAGGACACCCTTCAAGCTGTTGAGCAGGCTCCCCACTCTGTGAGCTGTCACCCATGCTAAGGTGGGCTTCAGTGATGCAGCTGTCTTTGGGTCATTTCTGCTCCTGTAAGTAACCTCTCACCCACATTCCTATTAGTAATCCCAATAAAACTCATTGGTTCACCAAATTAGACTTTGGTGGTATCTGTGCTTTGGTTTGTTGTGGTTACCCTATCACTTGCAACTTCTACCTTCTGAAAAACACTACTGTGTGGTTCAACCGATACCTTATCAGTTTTTTGTTTGTTTGTTTTTTGAGACAAGGTATGGTATCTGAGCTGGTCTCAAATTTGCTATGTAACCAATGAACACTTTGAATGTATGATCCTCCTGCCTCTGCTTCCCAAGTGCTGGATTACAGGCATGTACCACCACATCCAATTTTGTGTGGTGCTAAGGACAGCCCTAGGACTTCATGCATACTAGGCAAGCACTCTACAACTGAGCTTCATTCCCAGACCCTTTACGTTCCTTAGAGAGAAAAAATCATTTAACAGAAAACATATTTCCTCTAGTTTCTAATAACATATTCTAGATTTTCATCTGAGACATTGTAAGGGGAGAGCTTTTATAGGGTTCTTGGAGCATGTGCAGTGAGTTAATGGAAAAGTATAGCGTGGCTGGTTGTTTTTGGCCATTAACTCTGAGTCATGAGGGTGGGGATTTCCAAGTCTCAGGAGCTCCAGGTTAGGACATGGGCAGGGTGTTTTTCCCTTGGCCCTGGTCCCTACAGATGTGACTTTTAACATCTTTTCTAGCATATTTTTCAATTGTCTTTGACCCTCAACCCATTACCCAGTTTAAAATGCACTGCTACATTTTTAGGGAATTGTTATAGCATCATGCCTCTTCTTACAGGTTCTTTGAGACATACAGAGCTAAGAGGATATCTATTAATAAATACACTATATATATATATATATATATATATAAATGGTTTATTGATTCTGGAAGTTGAGACGTTCCAAGACTACTACAGTTGGTGATTTGGAAACTCAGGAGATCCAATAGTATGGTTTACTGTGAATCTGAAGGCCTGGGAAGCAGGACAGTAGGTATTGCTCCATCAAAGGCTGACTCAAAGGTCGTTCAAAGATAACCTCTACTCAGTCTTTTGTTCTGAGTAGTTTTGTTTTGAAGTCTTTAATGGATTGGTGAGGGTAATCTGCTTTACTCCTGACTCAAATGTTTAGCATATTCAAAACACACACATTTGCACACGTACATATTTAGTCAAATATATACCTGGCCACCACATGACGCAAGTTGACACACAAAATTAACTATCACATAAAGATAATATTTTCCTTTCCAAAAATAAATGTCTGGCATCTGAGAAAATGTTTGTAGGGTTTGAATGAGAATGGCCCCCATAAATAGGCTTGTACATTTGAATGTTTAGTCCCTAGTTGGTGGAACAGTTTTGAGAAGGATTGGGAGGTATGGCCTTGTTGGAGAAAGTGTATTACTTGGGGGTGGGGAGTGAGCTTTGAGGTTTCAAAAGCCCATGCCATTCCCAGTTATCTCTCTTTTGGCCTCTGCCTCATGGTTGCTGTCTCAACATGTCAACTCTCAGCTACTGCTACAGCACCATGCCTGCTGCCTGTGGCCATGTGCCTACTGCGGTGGTCATGGACTCACCCTCTGAAACTGTAAGCAAGTCCCCAATAAATACCTTCTTCTATAAGTTGCACTTGGTTATGATATCTCTTCATAGCAATAGAAAAGTAACTAGGACAGAGTTGAAATAACAGAGCATGTTAGATGAATGGATAAAGAAAATGTGTGCATATAATACACAATGGAATTTTTTTTTTTACTTGTTTTTTGTTTTGTTTTGTTTTTCGAGGCAGGGTTTCTCTATATAACAGCTCTGGCTGTCCTGGAATTCACTTGTAGATCAGGCTGGCCTCAAACTCTGCCTGCCTCTCCCTCCCTGATTAAAGGCACATGCCACCACCGCCTGGCTCACAATGCAGTTTTATTCAACCACAAATACTGAAACCCTCTCTTTTGTAAGAAAATGGGTAGAACTGAAAATAATTGTGTTAAAGAAAAATAAGGCTGATAAGGACAAATATCACTATCTGTTATATGTGGAGTGTAGATTGAAAAACAAAATATACATGTATAAATGCATAATTTATATAGTAGAAATGTATTATATGCATGTGTATATATGAAAACAGGAGGACTGACTATTTGGGGAGGAAGGAGGCCAGTGTGTGGGTAAACGAGAGGGTAATAGGGGAATATGAGCAAAATATGATATACATGGAAGAAAATGTCATAGTGACACTCCTTCCTGTAGGTTAATTTTCAAAAAGAGGAGAGCATGTTAATCTAAAAATGTTTTAGACATTCAAAGAAGTGTCTAGTAGAGTAGACAAGAGAGCATGGCTACCCAGAGTGATCTGAATGCAGGGCAAATCCAGGGTGGCAAGATTTAACTGTCCGAAGGTGAGTGGAGAAGAATCTGTGGCCCAGGGCAGCAAATCATGTAAGCTAAAAGCTGTTTGCCTGTTCCCTCATACAGGAAGTAAGATTTATAAAGCATCATTATGAGCACAAGATGATATCCCACATGCAAGAGGCTTAGAGAAATGAACAGCTGGATGGATTTCAGATAAAGAAAATATACTGGGAATTCTAATTTGTCTAGAAACAAAGTAACTCATTTCCCCCCATTAGAAGATCCAAAGAACACCCTAGAATGTCACTTTTAAGGAATGTTAGATTTAGAATTTACACACCATGTGGAGCAGTTAAATAAAAGAATTTTGGGGTGGGGTGCTGGAGATCAAACCTGGGACCTTCTGCATGCTAACTAAGTACACTATTCCTTTAAGCCCTTGGCCCCTAATGCCAACCTCTCTGACCTTACTGCTGCAAGAGTAGTCCATGCCTCATGAGCACCAGAGTTACCTGGGAGGGAGTTACAAGTAGAGCCTTGAGCAGTGTCTGGCCAGGTGCATGCAGACTTGGCTTGAACAACAGTCTCATGCACCAGCTGTGTGCATTACAGTTGGGAACCGCTCTCATATCACAGCCAACTCCAGTGGTCTGTGAGAAAGTGCTCAGATAACTCAAGTGGATGCTCAGGGTGGGTCTAGGTTAGCGAGATTTCCTACCCAGACACTGCACTCCTGCGAAGCCACCTTCTTTTTCCTGTTTATAATTGCAATTATTCTAAAGGTATTTCCAGATCATTATTCTTCCTTATTTGTTTAGTTTGAGACAGGGTTTTGCTATATAACCTGGGCTGTCCTGGACTGTATGATGGACCAGTTTTTGCCTCCAGAATGCTGGGATTCCAGATGACCTCCTGTGGCTCCGCATTATCATCCTGTAGTACAGTCACTTTTGTTGTAAGAAAACCTGAATGTGCATTAGGGAAGTGCCTGAGCAGAGTGGGAATTTCACATGCGCTTATGTGTGATTTTCCTCTGCAAGAAACAGTAACTGGGGAAAAGAGCAGCTCCTAAACTGAGCCGCAAGAGGAGTCCACAAGCTCCACACAGCCCCACACTTCAGTCATCTTCCAACCGCCCGGACTTCCTGCTGTGCCATACCCAAGGCAAGATAGGCACTGACTGAAAAGATTCCATTCCTTAGGAAAGAGAGAACCTTTGCAAGCTCAGTGCTGCCATCTCTTTTCTGGAGCCATACAGTCAGATACAGAACAGTGGAGATTTAAGGAGACAGCAAGAATCTCACATACATGAGAATTACATTCCCTTCTAACATTAGATTCTGTGGGTGAGAAAAAGAATAAAACCATGCTGCCAGGTGGTTGCATCTAGCACACAGTAGGGAGCCAGGAGCCTGGGCTCTGCCTGGAGAGATGAGGTCAATGACACAGGCCCCCTCCCAGGGAGAGAAGTTCTCAAACAGCTTGGCAGCATGGAAACTCTTAGAGGCCCAGCAACAAGCCGGGAAATTGAGGAATGACCAAGTCTCCACTAACTCACTACTGTAGGCTACTGCTTTTCTTTTCTTTTCTCCTACTTTAAACTTTATCATTTATTTTTTTAGTGTGTGTGCGCGTGCGTGCATGCATTTGTGAGCATGTGAGGTCAGAGGACAGCTTTCAGGAACTGATTCTCTCCTTCCTCCCTCCATGTCAGGCAGGATCTCTTTATTTCTGCCATTGCCCTTGTATCCAGGACTTTTGCCCGTGAACTTGGGATATCTCCTGACTCTGTCACCCATCTCACTTTAGGAATGCTGGGATTACAGACGCATGCCACCGCACTGGGGACTTTTTGATGTCAGATTCGAGCAGCAAAACTTTTACTCATGACACCATCTCCCTGGCCGAAGCTACTGGCTTTCATACCCCTTCCTGTGCATAAGAATCACTCAAGCCATGCTGATAATGTAAATATTGCAAGGGCCCAGGCAAAGATTTCATCAGCAGATTGTGCACCCTAAGAATCCTTGGGGCCTCTGACCTGGTTGTACCCCTTAAGCTACAGCTGTAACTGACTCCTTTGTCCACAATTTTGCTTTCTGATGTTTCAATTATTTGCAATTAACTGTAGTTTGAAAATATTAAATGGAAGGTTCCAGAAGTAATCAACTCCTAACTTTTAAATTATGCACTACTTGAGTAGTGCAATGAAATCACAGACTGCCCTGCTCTGTCCAGACCACAGTGTGAATTTTCCCCTTCCCAGAATATCCACTCAGCATGGGCTGCCCACCCACCGGTCAGTTACTACAGTCACTAGCTGTCTGGATTAGTAGATTGACACCACAGTGCTTATGTTCAAGTGATCATGATTTTACTGATTAGTGACTCTGCAGGGCAAGAATCCTGGGGGTAGCAAGTCAGTTGTGCCAAACACAAGCTGCACAGTGTTTAAGTAAAAACATGCAAGTTGCCAAGTCTTAATAAGGAACGGGGAAAAAAAATCATATACTGAGGCTGCTAAAGTCGCAATTAGAGCAAATCGTCTGCTGTGAAACTGTGAAGGGGAAGAGAAGGAGTGTCAGCTTCAGGATCACAACTCAGACTGTGAAAGCTGTGGAGTGTGTGACAGACAATCGCGGCGTGAAGACGGGGAACTTCTGAATGCTTTTATATAGAGAAAAAGCACGGGTCTGTTGGACTTGGTGGGGTTTCTGCTTTTACGGAGGATGAGAGGGTAGGCTGATAGGCTTATCTCAAACTCAGAAGCTGTCCTTGAACTCTTGATCCTTCAGCCTCCACCTCCCAACGCTGGGATTACAAGCTGGTACCTCCATGCTGGGCTTTGCTGTTTGGAACTACCCATGGTTTAAGGCATCCACTAGGTGTTGGAAATACATTTCTCCTGTGGATAGGAGGGTACCATTTCGGAACCCGGTAAATTCTCTAGGTTTCTGTGCAATAACTGACAGTTAATTGGCCTGTCTTTTTAGAAAGGACGTCCATGCTCACACCTAAATCTCATTCAGGATTATCCCTTTATACAGAGGGAAACTGGTGTCTGAGCCCCAATCAGAGCTTGAGTCCTCGGCTTCTAGATCCTGTTCCTCAACTATCCCAGGTAAAAGGGACACTAGGCAAAAATTGTCCCAGCATGGTCCCTGGCCTGGAATTAACTGGGAACTTGTTAAGAGTGACTTGAAGGTTACCACACAGGACACTTGGTCCCAGGGACTGTTTTCCGTGTGCCTGTGATGCTGAGAATGCATGGGGTAGTTTTCTCTGCCAGGCCCTGGAACCTCAGGATCCTCTGCGTCTAGAGGATCCCCCACTCCCACTGCCGAACCAAGGCAGCCCACTGGAGAAACCACAGAGGGTGAAGCAGATGGAGGGTTAAGTGGCACACATGTTACTAGACCAGTGTCCTGGGGGATGTCCATTTGCTTCTCTGAATGATCACACTGTCCATATTTCCATCATTCGTCTGGGAATTCTATCTGACATCAGATAACCTGAAGCTGACTTAGCTCCCCGTTTCTCTCCCACAGGCCATCTGGATGACTCTGACCTTTACCCCAGCCCAGATCCTGACACAAGCTGGCTCTGAGAGGGAAGCTAGAAGGAATGCCAGCCACATCCTCCCTGTCCCCACTCTCTGCTGACATGTACTTCGAATGGGGCCTTTTGACTCCTGAAAACTGAGAAGTCCCTGATTCCCACAGCAGATATCTGGTAACTTCTTTTCTACAGAACCAGGCTCCAACATCTCCTTTGAGACATCTTCTAATCCTCCTTACAGTACCTTTCCAGGAAAAGATTTCCAGCCCTTTCTCTGATCTCCTGTGGTCCTGAGAGCTGACCTCATAACATCTACTTCATTGTTACTTAATTCTCTGTTTACTCTTTTGAAACCTTTGGCTTTTCAGTGTCTATCTGTTCCTGGCTCCAAGAGGGATACCAGTAAATGATCCTTGGAGGGAATGAATTTTTTATTTCCTCCTAATCACAGGCTTGAGATCAGTATACTACACTTTCTGTATCAGGAGGCACTTAACAAGCAAGGGTGACGCTGAATGTGGAAGCGAGCCAGCACATCTGTCATTGCATTCTGGGTCTTTCCCATGTGGGCTTGAATAATGCAGACCTCTCCCTGCACTCTCCATCTTGTTTACTTCATAGGAACCAGGGCAGTATCCCAGACTCCTGATCTCCAAACCCGGACTGTCAAGTCTTGCTAATAAGGAGACCATACAGTTTATCACACAGAATGGGGGTGCGCTCAGGAGAATGAGAGAGCGGCGGTAATGATGACCGCAGCCGACGGCAGCCGACATGCTTTAATTGTGGAGTGCCACAGGCAAATAGGGAGGTGTGGGCAGCTCTCTGAACTGACTCTGACTAGGCTGGGCACAGGTAGAGGCTGCCCATGGGGTAGTGAAAAGGCTTTCAGAGTTGTGGCTGACTGTACTGTCATGTGGAAATGAAGCATTTCTCCTCCTCCATACCATGTCCCAGCATCAGGGAGCTCTTTTCTCTTTGGAGGAAAGGATCTTTCCAGTGTCTGGGCCTTCTTGTGCAGTTCCTCTGCTCTGCCCGGAAAGTTCTTGTCCACACTGGGTTGTCCCCTGAGCCTCTCTGCTAACAGGATTACAAGCCCTGGGCGTGTTTTTGAGATCCGCTGACTGGTCTTCCATTATCTTTAGCTCAGAGCAGCACCTGGTAACTATCTGAGGCATTAACCCACATTGGCTGCATGGTGACGTCAGATCTGGGCAGGTAGATTTCCAACAGCACCATGGAACTTGGGATTCCTCAAAACTTCTGTGTTGTCTTTGTACCCATGAAATTAGAAGCTAATGGGACATGTTACCAAGCAACTACAATTTTAAGAGTTACTTACAAATGAGAGTCAGTAAGTAAAATTTCCTTAAGACATTGAATTTCTAAGTAGCACTAGCTCATTTCTTTGACAAAATGTCATGTGAAAACTCCATGGGAAAAGATCCTGTTCCCAAAAGTGATGAAAGATATAGACCGCTTGGGAGTAAACAAAAATCAACACTTAGGAATGATATGAAGAAAACTAAAATATTTGGAAAAGAGATATAAACATTTTATTTAACATAATTGAAAGTTCTCAAAATGAACATGCCAAGTTAATCTATATTTGCCTTAAATAAATCAAAATGTTAGCATCAAAGTACATTTAAATAAAATAATGGCATACAAAGATGGCCCAAAAATTCTGAAGAAAAAGTAATAATGAAGAGACTCAATTCTCCTAAACATAAAAAAACATGGTCATAGTGATAGTAGCATTGCTGATAGTAGCCAGGAGTTAAGAAATGCCATCCTAGAGGTGGCTATGATTAGTAATGCTAGGATTGGAAACATTCATTGATCTTGGCATGTATAAAATACACATGTATAGTAAAATGACATACATGCAAACATGCTAACATACCACAACTGTAGCTTCTCCCCTCCACTTTCCATGTATGTGGACTATATGTGTGTAGCACCTAAAATCTGCTACCTTGCCCAGTTGCTGGTATACAGTATTAACTCCAGTTCCTGTGTTGTAAATCAGGGCTCAGGTTTTATTATACTATGAAACTGAAGTGTTGTGACCTTTGACATATATGTTCTATTTACCCCTAATGAACTCTTAGGGACCCCCACCATCTAAATATCATCTAAAACTATTGGTCTACCCTTTTATGTATTCAATTTGCTTGTTTTTTTTTCAGATTTTAAAAACATGTGCATTCCTTTTGACCTTGCAACCCTCCTTGTAGATAGAAATGGTTCCTAAGGAAACAATAACAAAGGCCCCAAAAGACATGTGTTGAAGTAATGTTTATCATAAATATAGAAAAAAAAAACCTTAAATGCCTGATGCTAGGGAAACCAGATGAATAATTTATGAGACATGCCTTGCTGAAACACTACCCAGCCAACTGTAGACTGCCCAGACCTGCTTTCATGGAGCAGAAAAAGGCTCCTATGAGGGGGCAAAGCAGGTATCTGTCTGATGCTTTCAAATACAATAAGTGATTCCCTCGGTAGTTTTGGGTGGGGGCTATGTAAAACTTTCCTTTAGCTTTATTGTTTTATCTTTTTTTTTTTTTTATTAAACTCTTATCTTTCCAAGGTTAGCCATTTATTTATATTAAGACACACTGGCTGCTGATAAACAGATTGTTGCCTCCCCCTAGAAACCTGAATTCTGTAGGCAGATCCAGAGCTGTTTTCCAGCCAGTTATTAGTCATGTTTCTCTGTGGGTACCGCTTCAAGGTAAGAGCTTCCTTGGCTGAATGTGTGGCAAAGTGAAAGAGCACATGCCCCATATGCACGGTGCTCAGGGTGGTTCAGTTCAGGGCATCTATTTGACTGGCACTCTGGCTGTAGTCTGGGTGGTCCAACACTGGCTGTTTTGCCATGAAAGGCCAAGAATCCAGCAAGAATTCTTCAGTTCAGGAGACTGGATGTCTCAGCAGCTGCAGTCTGATGCTGGAGTCCTGGAGGATTAGTAGAGAGCTGCTAGTCTTTATTCCTGTGTTGGAATCCTGAAGAAATAGATGCTAATCCCAGTGAAGGAATGCCTCAGCAGCAGGATAAATGAACTTGCTGGAGAGAGTAAGGGCAAGCAGGCAAAAAGCAAAAGCTTCTTTAGTCCATGTCTTTGTATGTGAGCTGTCTACAGAAGATGGAGCCCAGCTTTAGGGTGGGTCTTCCCACCTCAAATGATCCAATGAAGACACTCCATCAACAGTGTGCCCAACTGCTTGAGTTTTAGTTAGTTCCAGATGTGGTCAAGTTGACAACCATAAAGATTAGCCATCACAGACTGAAGTACAAACGTTTACGTGGGTTAGATGACAATTATTTATTACAGAGTACAAAAATAAGCTTTCTGAACGAAACATAAAGCACGCCAGTATTATTTCAGTTTGGAAGACCTGGCAGCAGGAAGCTCTCTACCACTGAATCACTACCAGAAAGAACACCAGACTGACCTTTTGTTTTTTCTTATTTCTCTCTTCCTCTCCCTTCCCCTTCCTCTTTCTCTTTTCTTCACTTCATATTTGACTACTGAAAAACTTCAAGCAGGTGAGAGATCAGAATCACAGGCCTCTGGGGTTCTAAGACTCTCCACTGCAGATCAGTGTTTTAACAGACAAAAAGCTCAGAGCAAAGTGAAGCCCGGAATGTGGGCTCTAGTTCTGAGCCTGTAGCTGCTTGTCATCTTAGACAGTCCCCTTTCCTCCAGCTCTATGCTGGAAAAACTGGACTTGCAAGGATATTTGATCACACTGTGTGAAGATGTCTCTGTTTTACCTCACCTGTCTAAGGCACCTTCAGATTGTTTCAATAAAGAACTGAATGACCAACAACTAGGCAGGAGAGGATAGGTGGGACTTCCAGGCAGAGGGAGGAACTCTGGGGGGAATCTGAGGCATGGAGGAAGTCGAGCGTATGGTACTGAGGAGAGGTAACGAGCCATGTGGCAGAATGTAGATTAATATAAATGGGTTAATTTAGGTTTTAAGAGCTAAGTGGGTACAAGCCAAAGCTAAGGTCAAGCTTTCATAATTAATAAGAAGTCTCTGTGTTATTATTTGGGAGCTGGTGGTCCAAAGAAAGACCCCATTACATTATGCCTAAGGCAGCAAAGACTCCTGTTCTGAGACCTTGTTACTTGTGAGGAGTGAGATGGCCCCACCTCCCTCCTGCTATAAGTGGAGTCAGTTCCTCTGGGCTGGCTCAGGAGCAGCCTGCTTGCCTTCATCATGGAACCCTCTTCCCAGGTTCCCAAGAATCACGGCTCTTCCTCTGTTTTTCTTTCCCTCCATAGGTGATCAGGACTTAGCCACTGGAGAGGGAAGAGAGACGGGAGGAGGGGGGGGGCGCATTCCTGTGATGTCAAGGGTAGGTAAGGCAGGCATCTTTCTAGCAGTGCGCAGACAGGTTAATTGGACACTTGGAGCCTCTACTCTGGTCAGGGGTTGGAAAAAGAATCAGAAAGACAACCTCCTCTGCTCCCAGAAGTCCTAATGATAGGCACTTTGCAGTCTATAAGAGCACCTTTGTACTCATTCTGTAAGAAGGAATCTGTATACACACTGCTAATATTTGTTCTGAATTAACCTTCAGTCTGGATGTTATTCAAATGAGGGGCTCAGGAGAATGTAAGACTCAGTGGCCTTGGTATATACAAACCATTCGCTCCTTTACAGAGAGATAATAACGAGGAAAAAGTAAGAGTCCAACACCAGTTACACAGAGCGAGGAATGGATAAGGAGAGAATGACCAACACCACAAACCTCAGGAGAGAGACAGACAGGACCAGAGGCCAAGACTGGACTATGAAACTTTGCCTTGGTTTCCCCTTATATAGCGGCATAGGGGATCTTCAGGCTAGAGACTGAAGATCTTTAGGATGTGAATCCTTGTCTTCTCAGACTGCTGGCTGTAGAACAAAATGGTCTCAAGACTCACTCACTAGTTTCTGTCTATGTGTTGGGTTGCACAGATCCCACCACACCAAGGCACCTCCCATCATGTTCACGTTTGCCCCTCCCCCAGCAGCTCCTCCCTTGAAGTCAGTTTCCATGCCAACACCATCTTCTGCTACTTTAGAACAGCCTGTTGGCTGAGGCAGCTGGGAAAGGGAGCAGGCTTCACTCAGCAATCTGGTCCTGACTGGATTCTGCCAGGAAAGACTGGGTGAGGCCCAGTCAGGGGTAATGGTGGGAGTTTTCCTATCCTGGGAAAAGAGGTCTAGTCAGCTGCCTACAGTGGCACTGGCAGTGGGATGTGACTAGTGGCAGCTGTAGAAAGCCTAATTCCAACCTGTGAGCCTCCCCTGGTTTGCTTAGAGATGGCCAGCAGTGAGAAATGTGGGTCTGGAGCCCCAGAGCCCCAGAGCCGCAGCTGAACATTGTTCCTAAAACAGTCAGTCACTAGTGTCTTAGTTTGCTTTCTATGTCTGTGATAAAGACCGGAAGCAGCTCTCAGAGGAAGGGCTTCATTTGACATACAAATTCTGGGTTACAGTCCCCTGAGAGAAGCCAAGCTCGAACTTGAAGCAGGAACCTCGATGCAGGAACTGAAGCAGAGGTCATAGAGAAAGGCTGCTTACTGGCTTGCTCATCCTGCTCGCTGCATATACCCCAGACCCAGTGCCCAGGGGTGGCACCGCCCACAGTGAGCCTGGCCTGCCCACATCAATCATAAATCAAGAAAATGCCCTATAGACTTGCCTCAAGCAATCTGATGGAGGTGTTTTCTCAATTTTATTTCCTCTTCCCAGAGAACTCTAACTTGTATTTGTTTTGACAAACAGCAAAACTCCAAGCAACTAATCAAGAAACCTAGACATTACTATTTAGGGAAGAAGAAAAGGAAGTCTTTGCTGAAGGTTCTTTGAAGCTAGGATGTTGGGCTGATATTTCTCAGATGGAACCTGCTTAGTTCTGTTTAGGAAGGGTGTCTCAGTCTGTATTAGGGGCCATCTATGAACCCAGCCCTGTTCCACAATATGGGGCTATGGTAATAAGTAAGACAATGAAACTCTTGACCTTGAACTCAATATTAGGAGGTATCATTTGTGTACATTCCTTCAATTTCCTTCTTGTGTCTTGAAGTTTTTTTTTTTATCATACAAGTCTTTCACTTGCTTGGTTAGAGATACTCCAAGATATTTTATATTATTTGAAGTTGGTGAAGGGCATTGTTTCCCCGATTTCTTTCTCAGTTTGTTTGTCCTTTGTATGTAGAAGGGATACTAGTTTTTGTGAGTTTATTTTGTATACAGCTACTTTGCTGAAAGTGTTTATCAGCTGTAGGAGTTTCTCGGTGGAATTTTTAAGGTCACTTATGTATACTATCATATCGTGTGCAAATAGTGATACTGTGACTTCTTCCTTTCCTATTTGTATACCTTTGATCTTCTTCAGTTGTCTTATCTAAAACTCCAAATACTATATTGAATAGATAAGAAGAGAGTGGAAAACCTTATCTTGTTCCTGATTTTAGTGGAGTTGCTTTGAGTTTCTCTCCATTTAAGTTGATGTTGGCTATGGGCTTGCTGTAAACTTCTTTCCTTATGAGGAGGTATGTTCCTCGTATCCCTAATCTCTCCAGTACTTTTATCATGAAGGGAAGTTGGATTTTCTCAGTTTTTTTCAGCATCTAATGAGACAATCATTTGCTTTTTGTCTTTCAGTTTGTTTATATGAGCATACATTTATTCATTTACATATGTCGACCCATCTTTGCCTTTCTGAGATGAAGCCTACTTGATCATAGTGGATGATCTTTTTTGACATGTTCTTGTATTTTATTGAGTATTTTTGCATCTATGTTCACAAGGGAAATTGGTCTATAATTCTCTTTCTTTGTTGAGTCTTTTTTTTTTTTTTTTTTGGTTTTCCAAGACAGGGTTTCTCCGTGTAGTTTTGGTGCCTGTCCTGGATCTTGCTCTGCAGACCAGGCTGGCCTCAAACTCACAGAGATCCACCTGGCTCTACCTCCAAGTGCTGGGATTAAAGGTGTACACCACCACTGCCCGGCTTCTTTGTTGAGTTTTTATGTGGTTTGGGTATCAGGATAACTGTGACCTCATAAAATGAACTGGACAATGTCCTTTCTGTTTCTATTTTATGGAATATTGGCATTTACTCTTTTTTGGAAGTCTGGTAGAATTCTGCGCTAAAACCATCTGACCCTGGGCTTTTTGGTTGGTAGACTTTTAATGACTGCTTCTATTTCACTAGGGATTATAGATCTGTTTAAATTGCTTATCTGGTCTTTATTAGCCTTGGTAAGTGGTATATATCAAGAAAATTATCCATTTCTCTTAGATTTTCCAATTTGGTGGAATACAGGTTTTTAAAGTATGTCTTTATAATACTCTGGGTTTCGTTGGTGTCTGTTGTTATGGTCCCCTTTTCATTTCTGATTTTATTAATTTGGATCTTCTCTCTCTGCCTTTTAGTTAATATGTATATGGACTTGTCAATCTTATTGATTTTCTCAAAGAACCAACTCTTTGTTTCATTGATTTTTCGGCTTTTTTTGGGGGGGGAGGGGTTCTGTTTTATTGAATTTTAGCCCTGAGTTTGATTATTTCTTGCTGTCTACTCTTTTTGGGTATGACTTTCTTCCTTTTTGTTCTAGAGCTTTCAAGTGTGTTGTTAAGTTGCTAGTGTGAGATCGTTCCAATTTTTTTTATGTAGGCATTTAGTGTTATGAACTTGCTTCTTAGAACAGCTTTCATGTGTCCCATATGTTTGAATATGTTGTGTATTCATTTTCATTCAATTATAGAAAGCCTTTATTTATTTCTTAATCCCTGTCGACCCATTTTTCATTCAGTAGAGAATGTTCAGTTTCCATGAGTTTATAAGCTTTCTGTTGTTGATAACTATCTTTAATCCATGGTGGTCAGTTAGGATTCAGGGTGTTATTTCCATTTTCTTGTATCTGTTGAAATTTTCTTTGTGTCTGAGCATGTGCTCAGTTTTGGAGAAAGGTTCATGAGGTACTGAGAAAAAGGTATGTTCTTTTGTGTTTGGGTGAAATGTTCTGTAAATATCTGCTAGGTCCATGTGCTTTATAATTTTGGTTAACTTCAGCATTTCTCCAGTTTTTGTCTGGATGACCTGTCTATTAGCAAGATTGGGGTATAGAAGTCTGCCGTTATCGGTATGTGAGGACCAATATGTGATTTAAGCTGTTGAAGTGTTGTGTTTCTTTTCCAAACTTGGGTGCCCTTTTGTTTGAGGGATAGATGTTAAGAATACAATGTCCAGGGGGTTGGGGATTTAGCTCAGTGGTAGAGCGCTTGCCTAGTAAGCGCAAGGCCCTGGGTTCGATCCTCAGCTCAAAAAAAAAAAAAAAGTTTTTAGGCCGGGCGGTGGTGGCGCACACTTTTAATCCCAGCACTCGGGAGGCAGAGCCAGGCGGATCTCTGTGAGTTCGAGGCCAGCCTGGGCTACCAATTGAGTTCCAGGAAAGGCGCAAAGCTACACAGAGAAACCCTGTCTCGAAAAACCAAAAAAAAAAAAAAAAAAAAAAAAAAAAAAGAATACAATGTCCTCTTGATGGATTTTCCTTTCATGAGTATGTCCTTCCCTATATCTTTTAATTAGTTTTGGTTCAAAGTCTATTTTGTCAGATATAAAAATGGCTATACCAGCTTGCTTCTTAGGTCCATTTGCCTGGAATATCTTTACAAACCCTTTACTCTGAGGTGATATCCTTGATGTTGAGGTTTGTTTCTTGTATGCAGCAGAAGAATGAATCTTGTTTTTGCATTCACTCTGTCTTTTTCTTGGGGAATTGGGACTGTTGATGTTGAGAGACATTAATGACCAATGGGTTGTTGATTTCTGTTACTTTGTTGTTGTTCTTAGTGGTGGTGGTGGTGGTGTGTGTATTTTCTTTCTTTTGACTTTGGTTGTCTAGAATTATTTATTCCCTGTGTTTTCTTGGATGTAGTTAACCTCTTTAGGTTGGAGTTTTCCTTCTAGTGCTTCTGTGGGGCTGAATTTATAGATAGATATTGCTTAAATTTGGTTTTTTCATGTAATGTTTTATTTTCTCCATGTATTGTGATTGGATGTTTTGCTGGGTATAGTAGTTTAGTCTGGCATCTGTGGTCTCTTAGAGTCTGTAGAACATCTGTCTGGACACTTTGGCTTTTAGAGTCTCCACTGAGATGTCAGGTGTTATTCTAATAGGTCTGCCTTTATATGTTACTTGTTCTTTTTCCCTTGCAGCTTTAATAATCTTTCTTTGTTCTGTATTTTAGTGTTTTGATTATTATAAGCCAAGGGGACTTTCCAGCCTATTTGGTTTTATGTATGTTTATTGCTTCTTGATAGGCATTTACTTCTTTAGGTTATAAAATTTTTCTTCTATAATTTTGTTGAAAATATTTTCTGTGCCTTTGACCTTGGGTTTTTCTCCTTCCTCCATTTCTATTATTTTTAGATTCATTTTTTCCATAATGTACTTTATTTCCTGAATGTTTTGTGCCAGAGGTTTTTTAGATTTAACATTTTTGTTGACTGAAGTATCCATTTCTTCTATTGTGTCTTTAATGCCTGAGATTCTCTCCCATCTCTTGTATTCTGTTGGTGAAGTTTGCCTCTGTGGTTCCTGTTTGAGTTCCTAAATTTTTCATTTTCAGATTTATTTCAGTTTGAGTTTTCTTTATAGATTCTATTTCCACTTTCAAGTCTTGAATGCTTTTCTTTCACTGTTTGCATTTTCGTTATGGGTTTTATTCATTTCCTCTTTATGGATCTGTATCATACACATTAAAGGCTATTTTAAGCTTGTTTTATCTGTGCTTCGATTATGTTGGAATATTCAGGGTCTGCTGTGGTAGGGCTGCTGAGCTCTAGTGTATACATATTGTCCTGGATGTTACTGATTGTATTTTTGCAGTGGTGTCTAGGCATCTCAGATTGGGAAGATTGTAATTCTAGGTGCTGATATCTAGTCTTGATTTTTTTGGGTGAATGTTTTGTTCCTTGGTTTCTGTTTCCTCTCTGGTTCTTAGGAAAGTGTGGTGGCTGTATATTGCCTGTAGGTCCTGATGGGTGTGGGCTCTGGGGGTTCCAGGTAAAATGTGTTTCTGCGTATTGGGACCTGAGACATAGGAATGCTGATGGGCTGAGTGGGGGGGGGGGAGTGGAGGAGCTTCACAAGAGAGGAAAGCAGCATGTTCAGCTAGGATCTGCCTAGTTAGTCCCATGGAAATGGGGTCAGAGAATGTGGAGAGGTTACAGCAGAAGGTCTGCTGCAGAGCTGAGAATGAGACTAGGGAATTGGACCTGGGATATGGAGGGAGATGTGAAGATCTGCAGTTAACCTCCCTGCTTCCCTGGCAGGAGTGGCCTGTGTGTTCCCAGAGAGTGCTTGCTGGAGTTGGGGGCTGGGATAAATCAATGAGTTTGGGGAGGGAAACTTGGAAGGGAAGATCTGTGTGATCCACTGGAGATGGGTGCAGGAGGGGAAGGGGGCCTGTAGCAGGTGCTTTTCTGCAAAGCTGGGATGAGGCTGGGGCATTAATTTGGAGGAGCAGAGGGAGAGGTGAAGCTCTGCAGTTAGCCTAGCTGCTCTCCTGGCTGGAGTGGTCTATGTGTTATCAGAGACTCTCAACCTGCTTTCTTATAGAACCCAGGACCACCAGCCCAGGGGTGGTACCACCCTCAGTGGACTGGGCCCTCCCCCATCAGTCACTAAGAAAATGCCTTTAAGCCAGATCTTATGGAGGCATTTTCTCGGTTGCTTCAATCCTGTCGGACAACTTCAGCTTGTGTCAAGTCGACATAAAACCAATCAGCACATCCCTTGAACCTCTGAGACGGTGGACAGCTTAATTTTAGCTCTTGTCTCCTGAGAATTGTGACAGACTCATGAAAGATACAAGGAGGCAAGCTGTATGTTATCCTTGTCAATCTGTAAATTGGGACTTGTGTCTTCTGTTGCCAGCTGGGGAGTCTGGAAGAAGTAATGTTCTTCATAATCTGCAACTTTCCTGTCAATCTAAAATTATTCCAAAACAAAGACTTATGAGAGACTTCAATATACAATTAAATGTTCTCTGTGAACAGTATTTAGATCCTGATTCAAGCAAACCAGCTATAAAGAGGGTGTGGGGCAGGGGGCAGAAAACAGCACATGTTTTAAGATAGACTGGCTGATGTTAAGGAATAATAGTAAGGAATGGCTTTCTTTCTTTCCTTCAATCCCTTCCTTCTTTCCTTCTATTCTTCCATCCATCCTTCCTTCTCCTCTCCTCTCCTCTCCTTTGTCTCCTCCTCTCCTCTCCTCTCCTCTCCTCTTCTCTCTCTCTCTCTCTCTCTCTCTCTCTCTCTCTCTCTCTCTGGTTAGCTAATTTTTAATGTTAACTTGACACAAGCTAGAGTCATATGGGAAGAAGGAATCTTAATTGGGAAAATATCTCTATATGATTGGCCCGTAGGCAAGTTTGTAGGGCATTTTCTTGATTTGTGATTGATGTGGGAGGCCTCAATCCATTGTGGGCAATGCCAGTCCTGTACATTCATCCTGGTGTATATAAGCAAGCAGGCTGCTAAGCCATGGGGAACAAGCCAGTAAGTGTAGGAGACGAGTTCTGACCTGTCAAAGGTTCTTGGGGGAAGGAGTGAGGAATGAGGAAGTATTACACAGAAATATAGACATAGACAATGAGAGAGACAGAGACATAGCATAGCTTTGGGAGGACCCTGGGTCAATACCCAGCTGCCTGAATTTATTCATAATTGGCCTTTTATACATCAGCAAGGGAAGGGACAAAAGACCTCCCCATTCCAAGGTTGAAGTATAAATTACTAACAAGTATAGACCCTTCAAAACACCTGGTACCCACACCCTTGGCCAAATCATCATTATGCAGTCCTGCTGGGCAAAGCAAGCTCAGACTTTCTGCCCTTGAGTAAGGCCTTACTAGGGAGCCTCTGTGGGCCCCCACAAGTAAGCAGAGTTCTTCCATGGCCTCTGCTTCCATTCCTGTCCTGACTTCCCTCAGTAATGGAATGTGGCCTGAAAGATGTAAGGTGGAACAAACCCTTTCCTCTCCAAGTTGCTTTTGGTCATGGTATTTATCACAGTAATAGAAACCTAGTTAAGACATGGAGATCCAACCTAGGGCCTTACACATGAGACTAGTGCTGTACCATTGAGCTATGTGCTACTATCCTATCCTATCATTCTTTTGTTCTGTTGTTCTAAGACACCCAGAAAGCTACAAAACAAACAATGGAAGCATTTATGGGTAAACTTACAATTTCTTCAGGCTATCTAAAAATGCTCCTCAAAATTGTAGTTGGAAAAAAGGATGAGAAAGGTGAACAGAATATTGGTACTTACTGACATTGGATCAAAGGTGTACAGAGACCTTGCTGTCATACTCTCTAGTTCTAAAGTGGTTAAATGTTCCACAGTATGGCTGGTGATGCAGCTCAGTGGTAGAGTTCCTATGGCATCTTCAAAGCCCTTGTTCCAGCCTTGGTACCACAAACACACAAGGGAAAGATAATTTCTGAATAGTGAAAACTGATCTGTTAAAGGCAGTGATTCAGTAACTCTGGACTCCCTGCTTCTTTCTTCCTTGGGGTGTTTTCTCTTCTCAGTGGCACTTTCTATGGTTTACATTGCTTATGAAGTGTTTCTTGCCCCATCTTGTCAGGAAGCACTTCCTGTTTACTGATGTGTCTCTGAACCAACCCTGTTCACCTGACACATGCATGTAGACCGTCACTTTGCATTCATCTCTGGATGGCACCACAACATGACAAGGGGTAAAGATACCGGGACAGGTGTAGCAGAGTAGGCCTATAATCCCAGCATGCAGGAGCTGAGGAAGAGGACTGGGAGTTCAAAGCTGGCCTGTAAATAAAACACAGAAAATACCTGTTTTAGAAAAACAACACAAAACAAAGCTCTGGAGGTTTCTGAGGAAGCAATGATCAGTTACTGGAAGCTTTGATCTGAAAGATGAGAGGAAATGACCCTCATTCATCAGTTAAGATGCTCTTGGTTCAAGTAACAAAAACCCTAACTCAATTAACTCAAATATGAGGAAAATGCTTCATCCCCCAGAGGATGCCCAGAAAAAAGGGATCTTCCACGTTGGTCAATACAATGGCTCAACAACGTCAGTCCAGTTCAGGGCTGAGGACACAGGATAGGGGAAGTGTGTTTGTCTAGCCTAGAAAGGTTTCAATTTCCAGCACTACAGAACAAAACAGCCAACAAAAAAACAACGAAAAAGCCAACTTCCTTTCCCCTGGCTGTGGTCTGTATTAGCTCACATTCCAGGTGACATTCAGAGATCCAGATGTCTCCCCAGGGTAATCATTGCTAACAAGTTTGGGGCAACTATCTTGCATGTCTATTTTTAGCATAAATATTTTCTTGAAGTCAGGAAGCAGGTGTTGCCTCAAATCCACTGGCTGGAAACAAGGGGCATCTGATCCAGCTGACAGCCAAGGGAATGCGCTTTCCTGTTTGCTCAGATAATCAAGAATGATGCCCTGCATCCCCAGCTGGAGGTAGGCTGGGTCTTGGGGCTCTTCCTCAGACTCTATTCTTTAGTAAAACTGGGTCTGTCTGGAAGGAAGAGTGGGTGGTAGAAGAATAAACTCAGGTAGGAAATAAATGGTACTTGCCAAAGAGAAAGGAAAAAGAGCTTTCCTGGCAGTGAGGCCAGATCAGGAGACAGTCCTGAACTGGGAAAGGCTCCAAAGAACCAATGTGGTGGAAACAGTTCAGGGAAGGAAGCAAGGTGTCTGTCAGGGAGAGCGGGCAGTCTCAGCTCTGTGACCCAGGTATCCTCCATCCTTGGCTTCCTGTTGCTGTTATAAAGTTACCACAGACTTGGTAGCTTCAAACAATGAGGACTCTTGTGAGGACCTTGGACCCAGCAGGATAATCAAACTAGCTCAAGATACTTCACACAATCATGTCTTCAATATTCCTTTTCTGAACACACGTGTTTATCCTAAGAAGAATGGGAAATGGTCGAACAGCTTAAGCGGAAGAAGCCATGATCAGATGTGCAGTTCTGTGTCACTGCTGTATCCAGCATAGATGGGGCTGGGAGAGGGACAGAAGAGCAAGGGCAGTTATGGAGTCAGTGGGAGCTGCAGCTGTCATTGTGGTGAAGTTCTTCACCTTGGATTTGAATGGGGGCAATAAGGCTGGAGCAAAGAACTTCAACTCCCGCTGAGTGCCCATGTAATAAAATAAAAGGGTGGATATGTAGTAGGACAGGCCCATAGGGTCGAGGAAATCAGCTCAGACCAGTTGTCAATGCATGCACATAACGTACTCCTTAAGAGCCAATCTGGAGTTTGCCTGAGGGCCCAGCAACAGGAGCTCTCAGAGTTCCTGATCGTGCCCAGCCAATGAGGGACGACCACACAGACCAGGTGCTGGGAGGAGGGTATATAAGGCCTTCCCTGTTATTGAATCAAGGAGTTCATTATTTGCCTTCAACGGACTCCTGGTGTCGGTGCCATTGATGTCACACCTTCTCACCCCCTCCCCCAAGGGAGCCATTAGAATCCAGCAACAGTAAAGGAGATCCTATCCACTATGACTTGGGAAGAAGGAAGGTCACCTTACTCCATGAATATGCCATTCACCTCACAAATATTCACTAAAAACTTCTTTAAAATACACAACTCGGAAGCCACTAGCCTTGGTGTAGCCTTACCCCAATCTCTATTTGGAGTATTTTATGGGCTTAGCATTGCTCTACTAAATAAACTTTTGTTTAAACTGTCTAGATCTTCTGACTGAATTCTTTCCTTCAAGAAGGCAAGAACCAAGAGATTCCTTTATTATTTTACTGCTTGTTTCATGGGATTGTTTCACAATTATGTGTTGTTGAAGAATTTCACTCTTGAATTGTTCCTGGGTGACCCAAGGTACCAACTCCTCAAATTGGTCTAGTGCTATAGTTAGGCTCTTAGTTGTTTCTGGTAAAATAATGGCTGGGATATGGTTTAGTTGGTATAATACATACTATATGAGCATGACAACATGTGTTCAATCCTCAGACCCCTTGAAAAAGGAAGCTGAACACAATGGCTCAGGTTTGTGATGCCAGGCCCAGGAAGGTAGAGATAGGTAGACTCCTGGGGCTCACTGGCCAGCCTATCCTACCAGGTGAGTTCCTAAGCCAGTAAGATACCTTGTCTTAAAACACAAGGTAGATGCCACCCAGAAACACCTGGGGTTGTCCTCTGGCCTTCATATGCATGTGCGTAAACATGTGCCTATGCAGATATGCACATACACACACAAGAACACACACAGAGAAAATGAAGGCGGCAAAGAGAGGGTCCGTTCTTCACTGATCTTCAAAAGCTTCAGTTGTGGACTAGCTTTCATAGTACTAAGAGGTGTGATGCAAACTGCCAAATTGGGGAAGCAATCAACAGTCTTACCCAGATGTGATACCTATGAGTCAGTGACCAGTATCTTAGCTATTGTGCTGTTGCCATGAGGAGACACTATGACCAGCTCTTATTGTTGGGATTCTGCTATGCTCCAGCTGCAGGACCGCATATGCGCAGTTCAGGAGCTAAGCAAAGGGTCTTGCGTCTTATGTCATCAGTGTGTACTGGTGACTACGTGCACTCAGTGTGGTCACGCAATCAATGCATGCCTGGCATAGCTCCATCAGCCCACCTGCGCCTTAGAGCCAGACACAGACCCCAACCCCTCTTTCTGTTCTGTTCTCTCTGCCCCCCATCTCTGTTTCTCTCCCTTTCTCTGCTCTCTGCACATGCTTCCCCCCCCAGGCCTGGTTCTTTTGCCCCCGTCCCCAAAAAGCTCTACCGATACTGGATTTTGTTGTGGCTTATGACCTTTCTGCGAGGTAACCAGCACCACTAACCAGTGCCACTTATCATTTTTTAAAACCATCACTTATAAAGGAAAGCATTTAATTGGGGCTTGCTTACAGATTCAGAGGTTTAGTCCATTATTCTCATGGCAGGGAGCATGATAGCACACAGGCAGACATGGTGCCTTCCATCTGGTGGATGTTCTATGGGGGGCACTTCCATTGGGCAGGAGGTGTGCTATGGGGGGTGAGATAACCTGTACATGGCAGTTGCTGGCTTTTCCACAAGTGATTCTGTTGCTATATGTAGTTTTCTTGTTTTTCTTTTTCTATGTTAAAAAACAAAAATCCTGTGTGATATGAACCCCTGATGCTACTCTGTTTGGGGATAAATACAAGTATGGCTTAGGTCCTGCATGTTATTTAGCTGATTCCACATGTACCATAACTTTCATTTACCACCACTCTCCAGAGGCTTATGGTGTGTTCCTGTCAGGATCTGAAGTGTTATGTCAGCATGTGTGGGCATCCCACCTGTGCTCTTTGTGGCCCACTCAAGAAGGTTGTCTTTTGTGATGCAAATGGATCCTAAAACTGGAGAACCAAGGAGAAGGCAGACTGCTCTACTTTCAAGGTGTAAGATAGTGAACCACTCAGTAATTCCCCAAATGCAGCTTTGCTCACATCCACAACGGGGCCTGCTAAGTTTTGTTAGTCAGCTTTCCATCCCTAGAACAAGAAACCGAGATGATCAATTTATAAAGAGAAAAGTTGGCACACCATCTTTAGAGGTTCAGTCTGTGATCATTTGGCTCCAATGCTTAGGGCTTATGGCAGCAAATCATGGCAAGGGTGAACGACAAAGAAAACCCCCCTCACCTCATGGCCGGGAGTGGAAGAAATGAAGAAGAAAGGGTTAAAGTCTTATAGGCCCCCAGAAGGGCACTTCCCCATGACCTAACTTCTCACCAGGGCTCATGGGCTAAAAGCTCTTTTCAGCTCCCAGTAGGAGCGTGCTGGACATTGAGATTTCGCAGGACCTAAATTGACAGATTTTGTGGGGCCCAAATTGTCTGTCTCCTCATCGGATACCGTAGAGATATCTGACAGGGAAGTGGTGGGTGTGATGAAAATTTGTATCGGACCCTTATGTCCTGTGCTTAGTGGGGGACTTTTGTGTTTTTTAGGTAACGACCGTATGCCCACACAGTGTCTCCGGACGAGGGACAGTCATTGGGAGCTGAGTCTTGGTTCTACCTCCTGGGGGGGGGGGGTGTCAATCCTTATGTGGAGGTGCTGGGCAAACCAAAATGGGGAAAAAAATGTGCCTTCCTAATGGGATGGGCAGACAAACATGTCAGACAACACAAAAGAAGGAAAGAAGTGGGGGTCCCAATGCTCACCTGCCAAAGGGACTGAAAGAACGCAACACTGAGGGGCCTTCCCACCGAAACACCGTCTTGGGGGCACTGTCAAGCACCTCAAGTGAAGAGAGGGAGACATCAGAACCTGCACTGGGAGAAACAAAGTAACAGAAGCCCCATGTTCAAGCACCAGATGTTGCTTGGATTCTAACCTCTCCCTGTGGGGAGGGGGGTGAAAAAGTGCAGCATCAACGGCACAGACACCGGGAGTTTGTTGAAGGCAAATAACTAGCTCATTTATTCAATAACAGGGAAGGCCTTATACACCCTCCCCCCAGCACCCAGTCTGTGTGGTCATCCCTCATTGGCTGGGCATGATCAGGAACTCTGACAGCGACTGTTGCTAGGCCCTTGGGCAGACTCCAGTTTGGTTCCTAAGGAGTACATTATGTGCATGCCTTGGCAAGTGGTTTGAGCCAATTTCCTTGGCCCTAGGGGCCTGTCTTATACTTTATAGGATATCTCTTCTCATGGTCCTCTAGAATAGACACAATGCGAGTGGTAGCATAATGACATCTGGACTTTTGAGGATGTGGGCCCTTTGCTAGTGTACATGTGTGAGAGAATGTCCTGGTGCCTTACTTCCTGACACAGTGGGGACAACCTAACCACAGCTTTAAGGATGCTTAACCACAAAGGGGCATCTGACCTTCAGGAGACACAACTGGCAAGATATAGCTGCACTTTCCTTGGCTACATCATCCCCTTGCCCCCTTGAAAGGAGGGTGGGATGATGGCCCAGTGGGCAAAGGGATTGCTACATAAGCATGAGTTCAGATCACTAGTACCAATGTAAAAGCTGGGCATGGTGGCACACATCTGTAACACCAACACTGGGAAATGCAGAGTTAGGATGACTCTTAGACAGTCTAGCCCAATAAGGGAGCTCCAGGTTCAGTGAGAAACACTGCCTGAAAAAATAAGGTAGTGACTGAGGAAGACAGCCACTGCCAACCTCTGACTTCCACATATGTATGCACACATACATGCACAAACATCCAGAAAGCATGTGGGCATGTGCACACACAACCTCACCCTAAAACAAAACATCACTGGGAGGCTGGATTGCCCAACGTTTCAGTCAGTGAGTAGGAGCACACTAATAACTTTCACTAGGTCAGAACATTCACACATTCACATCAAAGGCCAAAGAGAATCTCCATCCTCACTCTAGTGATTTCTCACTCTTTCCTCCAGGCCTTTGGTGAGGCTAAGTTATGAGCTAGTCCCCCCCACTCTCTCTCCCTCTCTCTCACCTACTCTAAGTGGCAGAGTACACTTATTTTAAAATCTATTTTCTCAGTATTTAAGTATGTTATATGTTTTCCTAACTTTTTTTTTAATATGCTAGGCTCTCACCCGCTCAGTAAGGAACCCCTAGGCTTGAGCGACATCTTAAGCAGCTGTGTACCACTCTAAACCTAGCTAAACCTTAAAATTGATGTGTAGGACTTGTACAGATTTAAAGGATACAGCATGACATTTCATTACCTGTAACCAGGTATAATTTCCAAGTAAGGTGGAACATTTATCATTCATTTCTGTTGGGAACATTAAAAATCCTGTGCACCGCCTGTGGGAGCCCACAGAGGCTCCCTAGTAAGGCCTTACTCAATCAAGGTCAGAAAGTCTGAGCTTGCTCTACCCAGTAGGGCTGCATAATGGGACGACTTGGTCAAGGCCGTGGTTACCAGGTATTTTGAAGGGTCTACCCTTGTTGGTACTTTATACCCCGACCTTGAGAGGGGGAGGTCTTTTGCTCCTCCCCTTGCTGATACATAAAAAGCCCACCATGAATAAACTTCAGGCAGCTGGGTGTTGACCTAGGGCCCTCTTGAAGCCATCCTGTGCCTCTGTCTTTCTGTCTACATCTATATATCTTCCTATTATTTCTCACTTCCTTCCTCTTCCCTCCAAGAATCCTTCAACAGGTCAGGGCTGGACTGACCCTGACAACTACCTATTAGTTCAATTAATTGTTGTTGATTATAGTTATAGTGTTATAGATCACTAAGTTACTCTAACTACATTCCTGTACCCACTAACCATTTTCTCTCCATCCTTTCCCTGATACTTCCCTGGTTCTGGTAATCATTTTCTCTCTCTTAGAGATCAACTTTGGCTATCAGTGGCTGCATCTCTGACCCATCCTTCCTTCCAGGGTCTTCATACTCCACCCTCTGTTGGGATAATCTTTTTGTACATTGTGTGAAGGTGTCTGTTTTACCTCACCTGCCTAAGGTACCTACTGAATGGTTTAATAAAGAGCTGAACAACCAACTGCTAGGCAGGAGAGTATAGGCAGGACTTCTGGGAAGAGAGAGGAACTCTGGGAAGAATCTTGAGAGTTGGGGATTCACCAGCCATACCTGGAGGAAGTTGGAGGTAGGATACTGAGAAGTGTCAAGCCACGTGGCAGTACATAGATTAATATAAATGGATTAATTTACATTTTAAAAGCTAGTTGGGAACAAGCCTAAGCTAAGGACAAGGTTTTATAATTAATAAAAATTCGGTGTCATTATTCAGGGGTTGGTGGTCCAAAGAAAGTCCAATTACAACCTTCCCTACATCAGTCATCAGTTATTTTTCTTTCTGGCAATGCTGGGGATTGAACCTAGTGCTTTGAGAATGCTAGGCAAGTACCCTTTGAGAATGCTAGGGTGTTCAGCTGGAATCTCCAGTGCACCCCTGCTTGATGGGCCAATTCCTCCCTCTCCAAACCCCGCCCTCTCGGAGAAACCATCAAGGGTCCCCAGAAGCTGCTAGCTGCTCAGAACCCTGTCTAGATTGGCATACCATACTTGGGTACAGACCCAGTCTGATGTCAGTGTCCCTCGACTGCAGGGTATTTAAGCCCCTTCCTTTAGACTACTGGCTGTGTGATTTTTCTCCTGTTCCCCCTCTCCTACCTTGGTCTCTGGGGGCTGGAGGGTCACCCAGGAGTGCTTTGTCCAAATAAACCTGTTCTTTTAAAATTCAATTTGATTTGGCTTACTGTGAGACCTATACAGAAAACCCGATCACAGGGATTCCTGGTTGTTGTGAGATACTGGAAGCGGGTGGGAGAAGCAAGAAGGATCCAGTAGCACAGAATTAAGTCCTGATCTGGCCTTTCTAGCTGACAAGGCCACCTGGTCTCTGCAGTTTCTTTCTCTCTGAGAGGCCTCTTAGTGCTCAGATTCAGGGAATACTGAAGGGAGACAACTTGAGTCTCTGGATCCTTCAACTAGTTTTCCAGTTCTTCTTTTTTTTTTTTTTGTCATCAACATACCAAATAAAATAGACTTGAGTTATTTCATGGTTTAATCAGTGTTAAACGGTGTCACACAGAAACTCTTTAATATTAAAGGGGGCATGAATTGTAACAGTTACAGGGACACTGGAGCAAATGTCCACATGCCAGCTATGTTTTTTTCAGTTCAAGCTTCCACTCTCCTTGGCTGGTTCAAACATCCCCTGCCCTAGGTATACAGATGTTTGAAGTACTTAAATGCTTTAGGTGTTTTTCCCTTGGGGCTTCTAATAAAAAGCAATTTTGTCCTTCTACCAAATATATCGTGTTATCATGGCTTGAAGCTTCTCTAAACTAGATTTGGGGATACAGATCATTAGGTAGAGTGCTTGCCTAGCATACATAAGGTCCTAGGTTGGATTCCCAGCACCACAAATACACAGAAAGTTAAAACCTTTGCACCTTTCTCATGCCTAGAAAGGCACCTCAGTACTACTGGATAACGAAGAGCCCCTCCCCTCCCTGCTCACACTTCTACAACAGCTTGTGTGCAGAGATACTGGAGCTTAGGACTAAGAAATGACTTTGCAGTAACTTGTTGTGGGTGAAGGCTCCGTCTGCTTCTCGACTGAAATGGGAAATAAAAGCACACAGTCTGACTCCAGGCTGAGCTCTGCGGTTTCTCTGGGGGGGGGGGGGGGGGTTAGCCACCAGGATGCAAGCAGGAGCTTTTCTGTTTACACAGCAACATCTGCCAGCTTTCTAAAGACAACCCTTGAATGCTGGGAAACCTTGGGTGATTCCCACCTTAGTGAACTTGAAATGAATTATTTTAGTCTCAGCTCCACTCTGCTTCTAGAGTATGAACTGGGGGGTCTGGGGCTTTTGTAGTATGCATGAGTTCTTGGATTTGATCCCCAGCATCCTATAATTTTGTACATGCAACAACCCCAGCACTAGTGAGGCAGGAGAATCAAATGTTCAAAGTCATCCTTTCCTATGCCCCACACTCCTCATATGCAAAATAAAGGCTAACAAGAGCACCTATTTCCTCCAGTTAAATCTACAAGGTTAGTATTTTACCTGCAGGTAAATGTTTGCTACTATTAAAAGGATTAGCAGGGATATGTGCTAATCCTTTTAATAGTAGCAAACATTTACCTGCAGGTAAAATACTAACCTTGTAGATTCCGCCTTTAATCCCAGCACTCGGGAGGCAGAGCCAGGCGGATCTCTGTGAGTTCGAGGCCAGCCTGGACTACCAAGTGAGTTCCAGGAAAGGCGCAAAGTTACACAGAGAAACCCTGTCTCGAAAAACCAAAAAAAAAAAAAAAAAGGATTAGCAGTAAGATTAAGGAGAACTATGTTTAATCTCAGATCTTTTAGTTTCATATCCTCTCCTTGCGTATCGGGTGTGTAGGCACTTCCTTTAGTAGCAACTGTTGTGATTGCCCTTAACCTGTCTTCCCTTCACTGGCATATTCCCAGCAATAGCCAGAATAGGCAAACAAAAAGATACTACCGAAAACTGAAGGCATGCACTACTGACTCGTTCTTGACTCCCAAAGGAATTTGCAAAAAGAGCTTTGTAATTTTTGACACCCCTCTGGGAATTTTAGAGAATGCTTTGATAGTTCATCTTTCAGGTTCACTAAGGCAACTGAAGTTAAAAATGAGCTATGGCATTCTGATTTAGTCTAGAACTTACCCTAACTGGACGGGTTCATAGAAGTCAGCATCATGTTTCACCGTGTTTGGCTGAATTACTCCAGTTGTAATATAAGTGCACTCCTTCCATCACTGCTTATGAGTTATGGTATTTAGACAAACTGCATTTGGAAGGATGTGATCTTCGAATTCAAAGTCCACTCAACAGTTAATGGCCATGACTTACCAGAAGATATCCAATGTTAAAGGTAACAGGGTGGTCACTCCTACCAACCTTCAGAAGCAAAACTGTCTCTGGAATGTTCTGATTAGAAAACAAATATGAACTTAGATGTATCTGAAGGAGAAGGCAGCTGAGATTTTTATGACAGTGCAGAGCCTATCTGCCAGCAATTGTGCACAGGAGTCTCCCATCCTGGGCACCAACTTAAACCTGAGCACCTACTCTGCCATAATTTATTATTAATTTATCTGCCATTCCAAGAAGGTCTCCAAACTGATGGCTCAAAAGATTCAGCTGTTTTCATCTCTGATCATGATGCCCAAGGGGTAAAGTAAAAATACCACACTGTAAACATCAATTAACACCACAAACATTTTTAAAAAAGGAAGTTTATTGGTCTTTAAATGGCTCAAATTGCAAATAAATGAACCGGGTAGTGGCATCAGCCTAAGACATGTGATGCATCTCTGTCAGCTGGCTTCATAGCACCGAGTACCCAGGAGAGGGAAAGGTCTCAAAGCAAACTGCAATGTTAGTGGTTAGGACCCTGGCTCAACAAGACTGCAATGAGCGTACGCAGCCATGCTGGGCCTGCTGGCTGGGGTTACACAGGGAACTCTAACTGCACATGGCCTAGCCTGTGAAAATATTAAATCAAACCCTTTAAGGACAAATATTTATGATATGCTGAATGTAGTATCTAGACAGCAGAGTTCCTGAACGCCTGTCTCTGGTAACTTCATGTATACACTTGTTTCCTGGAATGCCTGAGCATCTCTTTGACCTGATGAAATTAGGACTGTGCAACAAGAAAAACTGTTTAATCAAGTGTCTTAGCCTCACAGAAGAAAAGAAAAATCTAATAGTGGTTTACTTCCCATTGAAATCATTTTCCTAACAGCATGCTTGAA
Source organism: Peromyscus californicus insignis (assembly GCF_007827085.1). Lineage (NCBI taxonomy): Eukaryota > Metazoa > Chordata > Mammalia > Rodentia > Cricetidae > Peromyscus > Peromyscus californicus. Next base: position 45,042,309 of record NW_026294606.1, on the reverse strand, counting down.
TTCTTGCAGCAGAAACATCACAGCCTTACATTTGGTCAGAGTGTGCCAAACATGTTCAACTGCTTCATGTCAACCTTAGGAAATACAGGTACAGTATTCATTATGAACATAAAGAGAATACAAAGACTCCTCCTAATGCCCAGACTGTAACCTCATGAGCACACATTTAGAACTGACAGGTGGCAAGCATCTTTCCTCAAATGTCCTAGTGCAAACCATATTAGCTCTCCTGATGGTCTTCCCTATGCCCTGCTTCCAGGAGATTAAACACTTAAATGTATATCACTTGCAGAAAGTGATTACTGGGGACCAGTATCCTACACAAAAGGAGTACTCACTCAAACTTAATTGGTACTCACGCCCATAATCGAAAATCATCATATAAATATATGCTGGCCCTTCATCTTTAACTACCTTATAGTTCATTAAAATCAATGAAGGAGCTCTGGAACTCTAAGAACCAGAGTATGGCACACATCATCAATTTGGTCAGACTCCTAGCAGACACACACTTCTCAGGAATCTTCCTTGTAGCTCTACACTGCCTGGCAAGATAAAACCTGTTACCAGTCATGTGGGCAGTGAGTGGCCCCAAGTGCTAGTGAAAACACACCCAGAATGATGTAACTGGATTATTTTCAGTTTCTAAATTAAGGCATATTCAAAAATGTCCATGTATAAGTTCACACCATTTTTCTAAGTTAATTACCAGGTAATTAATATGCAGATTCACAGATGAATTACTCTCAGTTTTACTATATGCAACAACCATGCCAGTAACTTCTTCTTCTAGATTTGCATAACAACAGTTTAAAAAGTGGTACAGTTAACATGTTCACAATTGTCATTTTTTCAAGGCAGTAGAAGACCAAGACATTTTAAAATAATATAAAATTTAAGCTTTATAATAAACACCAGAGGAAGTGGCCGTTCCTCCCACCCCACCCCATCTCACCTCTTGATTAACAGTTCAAGAAAGACTGTCCCCGCCCCCCCCCCAAAAAAAACAAGCTTACACGCTACATTCAGGACTGATAAATGTAGGCAATTATGAAATAAGTTGAGCTTGCTTCTTGGTGAAGCCACACAATTTCTTTTTAAGTGAATTTGACTTCCAGTGCTGTTCCAATTCATGCTTTTAGTGATACATAACAATTTCCAAAATGTTAGAGTAATTTCAGTCAATTGAGCCTTCAACGGCAATGCTTATAAATTACATTTATTAGTATGGTCAGGATAAGAAAGGAGTTGGGCTTCGATTATAAAATGCAGCATCTTTCTCTGATTCTCTTGGCTAAACTTTTCCTCTTCTTCTTTCCATTCTTCTCTTTGCTGTCTTCCATCTTTCTGGCTCGAATTTCCCTCATTAAATCAAAAAATACCTGGAAGTAATAAGAAAGTAGAGTAAATAATATAGGCAACAGCATGAACGCGCTGCTTCCCTGTCACAGCCGCAAACCTTGGGGATGAGAGAACCTTATTTACCCAGAGCTCCTTCCCGAGACGGACCCGGACACCTCACAGGACGGCGGCGCCTGCTGCCCTGCCCCTAAGAAGGCTTGCTGGAGAGTGCAGCAGAGGAAAGCACACAAGCAAGTCGGAGCCTCCAAGGAGCTTGAGAAAAAACAGCAACTTTTCTGAATGGTATATGCCTCTTGGTAAAATGTTTGTATAAGAAACAAAAACATTTTGTATAAGAAAAAAAGTCTATTTATAGTCATTCTCAAGACTCCAGTGAAAACTGCTATACAGTAATGATAGGGCCCAAGATAAAACTCAAGTGATAACACGAAGTACTTCTGAAAGGCTATTATATTTTATGTATATGAGTGTTTTGCCTAAATGTATGTATGTGCACCAATGGTGTGCTATGTGCCTGATACGGCCAGAAGGCAATGGATCCCCTGGAACTGGGGTTCTAGACTGTTCAGTGCTGGGCACTGAACCCGGGTCCTCTGCAAGAGCAGCCAGTGCTTTTAACAGCTGAGCATCAATCCAGACCATATAAATATATATTTTGAGCACTTTGTGATCAACAAATGTACTTTGCTAATTAATGGTGATTAAGTTTATAACGAAAAAATTATCATAGTAACTAAAAATTGCTAGTGAAATAACTGAGACATTAAATTTCAATTATAAATCTTCTGTTATCTAACAAAGAAAGACCTAGAAAAACATAATAAGCTAAGTGTGAGAGGGAAGCTGGCTCTCACAGTCCATATTCTAACATTCTGTTGGTTTTTAGAGTCTTGCTGCCTTGAACTCATCAATTTCCTGCCTAAGCTTTACAAATGTTTGAATTTTCTCCAAAAATTCAGTTACTACTTATGGAATTAAAAAAATATACAAAAAACCCCAACCTCACTAAGACTAAAAACAAACAAGAAATATAAAAGATAACATGTCACATGTACACATACACCTCAAATGACAATGACTGCAATGTCTGACATGCCTTCAGCTTCCAAGGGAAACCAACTGAAAACTGCAAGGTACAGACTATGGAGAAGGCACCGGTGTGGGAGGAGCAGGTCATGTGCATCTGCTTGCATTTGTAAAAGTGAAGCAATGAAATGATGCAGCGAACACCCACTAGCTTCTTAGGAGCACTGTTTTCAAGAGCAATGGAACATATTAGAACCATTGGGCACCTCTGAATATACTTTGTTAAGTAATTTCTACCTGGGAAAATTAAAATTGTGTACATTAAAACCAGAAATAAAACATAAAAATCATTAAAAATTGAAAACTGGAAACAAGAATGATTACGTTCAAGTTGACACAATCATGAAGAGGAAAGCAGTACTTCAAGAGTCTTTGGGAAACCTTTGGAACACAGTATATGGCAAATTCACCTTAAGTGTTAAAGATTAAAAATAAAAACAAAAGTCCATCAACAAGAAGGACCACAAAGATGCTCAGCATGCATGAGGTTCTAGATGTGATCCTGAATAACACATACACATATGTATACACTCATATTCACACATATGCACACATAGGTACACACACATACATACACCCAAAATCCCATCAACAACAACAACAAAGCCAAACAAGTCTTAAGAGTCACTCTGTGGCTTACTGTGAAAGTCCTTCCCACTACAGGACAACACAGTGCTGTTCTGTTGCTGTGAAGCCAGAATTTCCAGGGGAATGGTACCTCAAAGTGGTAAGGATCAACGATAGCAAATCTGAACTGGTCACATGTGAATTCACGAGCTTTTCTTCCATTTTTAAAAAGTACTCCTTGTTATGGTTCAGTGAAAATCCACAAAGTGATACTAACTGACAAATATTCTCAGGTTGAGGCTGCTGAATAACAATCTATCAAAGAAACCAAGGATTCTTAGGTAAATAGCTGATTTTTGAGCTGGAGCAAGAAATGTAAAATTTAGACAAGAAAGTGAGGGTGCTATAAAATACTAACGGCACAAAAGATGAATGAATGATTAAAGGGTAAATTCCAGAGGTGGGGGACACATAATGCTGAAATACCACAATGGCATAAACACCACTGTTGGATCTCAACTTCTCCCAGAGATTTCAGAAGCCTCTGCTTCCAATCCAGATGGGACTAGCTCTAGCAGAAAGCCTTCTTTCTGACCAAAAGTCTTCATGAGAGTCCTCCAGTACTCATCTCTACTGCTGACAGATACAGTGCACTATGAAAACCATGTATAAGAAGGCTTAAATTTCTAACAAGCGAATCCCTTTTAGAAACCACCCAAACTAGAAAACATGGTAGGAAACATTGAAAGTTGGCATCAGCTAATTTGATGAATTAAAGAAAGTCCCGTTTCAAGGGCCAACTAAAGGAAACAGCAACTAGAAAAGAAGAACAAGGACCAGACAACCAGCACTCCCCCAATCAGAGGACTTCTTTACTACATTTCTCTCCCCTTCCTCCCATCCTGTTCTGGCTCCATCCTCTTTTCTCATTTTAGGGCACCTAGTATGTATGAAATTTGGCTAATTCTACACTAATGACCACAGGAAATTGTGGTGTATTGTGTTCCCCAAAATATTGTGCACCTTAATAAACTTATCTGGGGCCAGAGAACAGAACAGCCACTAGATATAGAAGCCAGAAAATGGTGGCACACACACCTTTAATCCTAGCATTCCAGAGGCAGAGATCCATCTGGATCTCTGTGAGTTCAAAGCCACACTGGAAACAGCCAGGTGTGGTAACAGTGAGCCTTTAATCCCAGGAAGGAATGGCAGGAAGCAGAAAGGTATTTAAGGCGTGAGGAGAGGAACTAGAGCCTGATTTAGCTTTTAGGCTTTGAGCAGCACAATTCAGCTGAGATCCATTTGGATGAGGACTCAGAAGCTTCCAGTCTGAGGAAACAGGATCAGCTGAGGAACTGGCAAGGTGAGGAAGCTGTGGCTTGTTCTGCTTCTCTGATCTTCTAGCATTCACCCCAATAACTGGCTCCAGCTTTGTTTTTATTAATAAGATCGTCTAACAATTCGTGCTACAGGAAATCCTCTTCACATAAATCAAAATAAAGACAGACAAAACAAATCCAAAGGCTTATGCTTGACTTAAAATATCTATGGTTGAAAAATAAAAACTACCTTCATCAGTATTTCCATTTTTTGGCCCTGAGTTCACGCCACAGACTATATTAAACTTTCAAGAAGACTAAGGAGCAATTATAAAAACCAATACAAAAAGAAAGTAACTGTATATGTAAAGCTTAGAATGGCTGAAGGCTCTAAGCCACCCAACCCAGAAATCACAAAATAAACCACCCAAATTCTGACAGCATAGTCTTCCATGTTTTTCATGGTTAAAGTGAAGTATGCCGAGTGAAGACATGCGCTGATTAGGAGACAATAATGACAACAGAGGAAAGTGGACAAAGGATCAATGTTATTACTATACAGTAGACACAAATCAAAAGGTATGAAGTCTGTTGATAGACAGGCAGAAAAGAGAGACTTCGGACTTGGCAGAAGATTGACAGTAGGCCAATCAAGGCTTGAGCAGTCTCACTGGTAATCAGGGCTCACCATTTTCATGCAAGTTGTAATGGCCGTTTAAATTGGACTAGCAAGGCTATATGAAAATGGCTTCTTATAAAGATGATGGAACACAAGGACACTGTTACAGTAGGCACTTTGTCATCATAGTTTAAAAAGAATCCTTGCCTTTTTCTGAGCATCCACAGAAAGTTCAGTGCAGTACTATTTGTAGTAGAAAGATTTGTGGGTGCTGGGGGAGAGATGGCACAGTGTTTAAAAGCACTTTTTCCTTTTAATGGTTCATTATAAAGATTCATCATGACTTAAAACTAGTTTGTTATTGGACACATGTAGTTCTAGTCATTTGCATCTATAAATATTGTTTCAATGACTACAACTGTAAATATATATATATATATATATATGATTTTTTCTCTAAATACATTTTAATTGTTACTTCAATAATTTTGTGTTTATTGGCTTTAAGTTTTTTTCATACAATATATTTTGATCATATTCTTTCTCTCCCCCAACTCCTTCTAGTCTTCTCCACCTCCCTACGCCCCCAACTTTATTTTTTCTCTCACAAACAACACAAAAACAAATGAAAACAAACATACACCTCCTCCCCAAGACAACAAAACAAAACAAAATAAAATAAAATAAAAAAACATACCAAAACCACGGAGTTCCTTTTGTGTTGGCCAACTATTCCTGAGCTGCCCTGCAGTGTAGGTTGATAAATGCAGTGACAGTGCATTGGAGAAAACGGATTTTCTCTCTCCCAGTCACCATAAATTACTAAAAGCTTCTTGGGTAGGAGTGGCACTTTGTGCCACTTCCTCTTGTCCCTGCTAGGATCAACACACTTTTAGAATTGGAAGTGATAGATAACCACCACACTGCCTGTCCATAAGCATGAGCCCTTTTCTACATTCTTGTCAAGAATATATCTTAATTTTCCTAATGAGATGGACTAAAAAATATGACATTATGTTTTTAAATAGTACTTCTGTTTTTACAGGTAAGACTCAGCTCATTCTCAAGTTGAAGGCCATCTACATTGTTTTCCTATCATGCATTTGGACTGCAGTCTTGCTAGATAGATGGCTGTTTTCTCACTATCCTGTGAGTACTCTGATCCCACCTCCACAGTCTCTGAGGTCAGCAGATGATTACCACAAGGCTGTGACAGCACAGCTCATCTCTGTGGACTGCTACTATATGCCTCTCTTCTCCTTAGTCCCAGTCACTTTTAGGGTGTTCACAAGCTGCTTAAGACAATTAGGAAGAAAGAACTCGTATGTTCCAACAGTGTTCAATTTTTCCTTCCACCCCTATCCCCCCAGGACACTGAATCTTAAAATATATAAGTACTTTAAAAATATTTAACATAATCTTACAGAAAACCAGTACATCATATGGAACAGAAATATTCTAGGACTCACTGCATATAAGTACTAAAAGTCTGACCACATTTCTACAAAAATTTAATTATAATGACGTCATTATATCTATTACAGATTGTGGTAGTTTGAATGTAATTGGCCCCTATAAGCTCATAGGGAATGGCACTATTAGAAGGTGTAGCTTTGTTGGAGTGGGTATGTGCGGACTTGTTGGAGTAAGTATGTCACTGTGGGGGTGGGATTTGAGGTCTCCTATGCTCAAGCTATACCCCATGAGACAATTCACTTCCTGTTGTCTGTTGATCAACTCTCAGCTCCTTCTCCAGTATCATGTCTGCCTGCATGCTGCCATGACCTGCCATGATAATAATGGAATAAACCTCTGAAACTGTAAGCCACCCCAAGTAAATGTTTTCCTTTCTAAGAGTTGCCGAGGTCATGGTTTCTTTTCACAGCAATAGAAACCCTAACACAGATGAACAAAAAGAACTTATGATTTTTTTTTTAATCTCATGCTTTCTGCCTCAATTTTCTTTTTCTTTTCTTAGTGTGTATGTGTGTTTCTTCTTGAGACATGCTCTCACTGTGACTATGTAGACTAGGCTGGCCTTGACCTCACAGAGGTCTGCCTGCCTTTGCCTCCCCAGTGCTAGGATTAAAGGTCATGCTATCACGCCTGGCCAACCTGATGCTTTCTAAATCAGGATTATGGACTTCTAAGTATAAGCAGACCAATCTACAAAAACTTGAGGCCATCTACAGAAACGTGACTCAAGTGTGGCCCATCTGGAAGCTTTCTAGAAATGCAAATGCTCAGGCCCTGTTCCAGAACAAATGTTCCAGAAAAATCTCTAGTGGTGAGCCTTAAGTGCTGAAAGTTGTGGGAGTATACAGCAGGTGACAATTAGTATTTAACAGGTTGACCTACCAGATGAATAGCTCTCTGATGGGGAACCCCACTTGGCAAAGACCATGGGGTTACTGACTATAAATGACTGGTTGCTTCTGTCTGTAATTTTTCTCATGTGCTACTACATTTCTTCCCTAAAATCAGCTATGGATGTTTTTCCAGTGCTTGTGTGTTTATCTCATGTATATATTCCATCTATTGGGCACACATATAGCTGTGGATGGTCAGGAAGATGATTTCTGCTTAAGCTGTATAATTCTGATGAGTAGAAATAATACTAGGATATTTTTCATTACTACGACTGACACAGGAAAATTCTCAGCTACAAAGACTGCCTTTTACACATTTAGCTGATTTTAGACTTTAGAACAAATTCAAAACAGACTAGCTGCAGGGAATACACAAGGACACGTTTTCAAGTGTTTGTTGAATCAAAGTCAGGCACAAAACAACTTTAGTACACAAAATTTTCTCAGCAGTTGACTCTCTGTACATACTCCTGGTCACTCAAGGTTCAGCAAACTAATTGTTTATTGCTTAAGTCTTGAATTTCAATGTCTGCTCTACTCACCATGCCTGGTCAGCGTGACCTCCCTAGCCTGAGAGAAACTGTGTGATTTCTCATGGCTCTGTCTCTTATTGTTTACTCAAGAAATGCTTTGTGACCCTGAAAATGTGATTCATATTTGGCCAGAATTTTTGCTGTAGAAGAAGTGTGAGAGATGTCAAAGTGTGAGAGAAGTGTGAAGAGATGTAGTTGAGCGGGTAGAAAGATATAGAAGATGTAGCTGTACACGACAGAGATGTGCATGTAGCGCAGAGAGAAGAGGTGAATAAGTGAGTGATTGAGAGAGAGAGTGAGTGAGTAAAGAGTGAGTGAATGATGCAGTAGTATGTGAAGGAATGTACCAGAGCAGAGAGAAGAAATATGTATACAAGAGAGATGTGAAACTGTACAGAAAAGAGTTATAACTGTGTACAGAGATGTGTGGCTGTGCAGAGAGATGTATATATGTAAAGACAGATATTTAACTGTATGTGAAGAATGTAGCTGTGTGGAAACAGAGAGATGATTTCTGAAGATGAAGTAAAAGAGAAAGTTACCAACATAAAGCATGTATGCTTCCTTATTTTCCCTCAGATAGAAAAGTCTAGCCCTTGCCGCCTTCATGGATTTTTTTTTTTTTTTTGCATAACCTGGGCTGCTGGAGGTTGGTCCCCAAGTATTAAGCAATACTTAAGGATGTGTTCTTGTTAGGAATAATGAACAGCTAGCCTGTACAGTAGGTTTAAGAGGTTCCTCTGGACAGTCACAGTATAGAGACTGGAGAACATCCTACTGGGAGTCTCTAAGAGCCAGAGCCATCTCAGGCCTGAAGATAGTCTCCTCTAATCCTGGAAAGGGTTCCACACAGTTCCCAAGAAGGGTCTCTATACACAGTGTGGGAAGATAAGGGGAATGTAGAGAATTTGCCTTTGCACTCAGGGAAACAAAGGCTGAGGATAAAGAATCACAGCAGTAATGGAGACTTTAGAATAATCTTAAATAGGAGTTTCTCCATCCAGAAGGCATCTTCCCTTTAGAGACCTTACATAGCACTAGGAAGGCATCAGTCAGGGCAAGCACATACAGTGCTGGCATGTTAGAGTCTAGAGAATTTCTTTTACACTATGCAACCCCATTAAAAATAAAGCAGTAAGTGGGATGGGGGATGCTGCTGCTGATTTTTAAAAAGCACATTTAGCCATAATGTCTTGTATCTGAGAAAGTCAAAGACAAAGTGAAGTATAACATTTCTAACATGTCTTACTTAAGTACTTAGGGATGATAAAAATCAGTCTCTTTCTGGGATGGTGAAATGGCTTAGTGGATGAAGGCGTTTGCCACTAAGCCTGAGGACCTAAGTTTAATCTCTGGTGGAAGGAGAGAACAGACTCCTGTGAGCTAGCCTCTGACATCCATAGGTGTGCTACGGCATCCCTCTCCACAATAAATAAAAGCAAACTAAAAAAAAAAATCACTCTATTAAATCTTAGTTTGGATCTCAGAATCTAGATAAAGTAGTATAACAGGCCAATCAACAACTTACACACCTCAAAGTAACAGTGAGAGCAACATTTTACCTTGTCAACATTGGCGCGTGTTTTAGCAGATGTCTCCACGTAGTTAACATTCCACTGGTCAGCTCTGTTTTTTGCCTCTTCTACAGAAACCTGCCTTTTATCTTCCAAATCTGATTTGTTACCAACCAGGAGAAACGGAACATTCTCATCTTCTTTTACTCTTAAAATCTGCTCCCTAGATAAGTAAAAGCAAGAAAGAAATATTAACACAATGCTTATACATGGTGCATAGACATGCATTCAGGCAAACCACCCACACATACTAAAAGCAGTGTGGCATGGTAAGTGTGACACTAGTACTGTACAAGCACATCATTTGAGGAGACAGGAAGCAATGGCCTGCCCTGGTGACAGATGAGCAGGAAGGGTGGAGGCTGCAGAGCAGGCAGGGTGGAGGCTGCAGACAGTTAGGAAGTAGCACCTGGGCTATACTTGCAGGTTAGATCATGTGGCGCACCTTCCGTGACCAGTCAGACTTTCCTGCTGTTGCTGAGTCCCTAGGCCCACTTTTCTTTATGGGAAGGGAACACATTGGAGGTACACAGAAGAGCAATGAATCATACTGATTTCCTAGAGTGGTCCATAATAACTATGGTGAAAAAATGTATTCCATTACCTACACGGGGCCTGCTACATAATAAACCCTTTCGTATTTTCTGGGGGAATGGATGGGAATACATTAAAACTTATATAACTTTCCATGTCTCTAGTTTATAAGTTTCCAGGATCTGTAGTCCTTTATGCAATATCACATATGAAATTTCTTTACAGAAACAACAAATCTAATCTTATAAATCAAGTCATCTTGTGCATTTTCTCAATTACATGCCTTTGTAGGGGGAAGACTGCTCTCTTAGATTCCTTTTAGGCTCATTATTTCTCACAGGCTCATCTTTTTTGTGAAGTTTTCCCAATCCCTCCCCTTTCAGGATCTTCTATAATATCACTGCCCATGTTTCCTACTTTACCCTCCATTGGGTTTTACTTCATGCCTTATATATACAACTAGGCTGTGCAAATCTTGATTAGAGGACATAGTACATGCTTCCTTTGTGCCTTGCACAATGACATTCCTATCACAAACAAAAATATAGAAGGAAGGAGCATCTTTGATGATGCACTCAGTACTTTCAAGATTACTCCAGAGACTGTTCATGCCGATGTCCCTCAGATAGAGTAATGCCATTTCCTCCAAGCCAAATGTATGCCACACTCTGATTAGGTACAAAGTAAAGAAAATACACTGTAGAACACAGTCAAGTATGCGAATCGACAGTGATTATTATTCTCATTTTATAAATGAGAACATGTAAATCTATAAGATTATTTGTATTTTAAAAATTCTAGACACTGATATTGTAAGGAGAATGGCAATGTGTCTTTAACTATGACACAAGTGCTTAGAAATTAATAACTACTACAAAAATATGGAGAGCGTCATTGTGATCCCTGTACTATCACAGCAACAGTAATGCTGTACTCTTAAAGAGAGATGGTTTAGGAAAGCATAAGGGGTCTCTGGGTACTTGAAACCACAATGTGCTAATGCTAGGGCAGCTGTAAGATCTGAATATGTATGTGTATATCCACAGTGGCCAGAGTCACACACTGATACCAAAGTGGAAAGACACTAAAAGATTAATAAGCAAAAAGCTCTAGTTATCCACCTGTTTCTGGAAAGAACAGTCGTGTGTACAACCTGAGATTAGGCTCAGCCATACCTGAAGTCAGCTGTGGCTGCAAAGGATTCCATCTCTGTGATAGAGAAGACACAGAGGAAGCCCTCCCCACTCCGGAAGTAGTTGTCTCTAATTGCAGCGTAGTCCTCCTGCCCAGCTGTATCTAAGATGTCGATCTGCACCTCCTCCCCGTCCAGCACTACCTTCTTCCGGTAGCTGTCTGCTTTAGTAGGTTCATAGTCCTCTACAAACTAGAAAACATGAAACATACATCCGTCTTTTAATTATTATTTTTACTTTAAAAAAATCATATTTAGAAATCACTACTCTTTACCTGTTTTCCCCAAATGGTACAAACTGTATCAATTTTCATTTCAGATAACTGGTCAGCTTCTTTATCTGCAAAAAGACTGGGTTGAAGTCTTCTAGGCTATTTACAGCTTGAAATTAGTCCATTTTCTTTCTAAAAACACTACATATACAAAAAACAGTACATACATATTTTTATCAGATTTGGAATCCCACTCTTGATGACTCCAAATATGCAAGATTTTGTTATCAGAATTGTGGAGATAATTAACAAACTAATATTTAGATAAGCATCACTAAGTCTTTCTCCAAAATGAGACGAGTCAATACAGTATGGATACCACTCTCTAGTAAACCTTAACCTTTGAGACCCCAAACCATCTGATCTGACCTTTAAACAGTGCCATCCCCACTCCCATTATTATGCCCACAGATCTCTTTGTTATGCGCACTCACACACAGTGTGGGTTTTTAAAATTGGTTTTTATAAATATTTTCATTATTTGCTTAATGTTTCTATCAGTTACTAGAACTTAAGTTTGACAGCAGGGGCCCTGAACTATTACTTCCTCAGCTCTATATATCCTAAGTCTAGAACAGTAAACAGTACATGGTAGACCAGAGGTTCTCAACCTTCCTGATGCTACGACCTTTTAATACAGTTCCTCATGTTGTGGTGACTCCAACCAAAAATTATTTTCGTTGCTACTTCATAACTGTTATTTTGCTAGTTATAAACTGTAAATATTTGTGTTTTCTGATGGTCTTAGGCAACCCCTGTGAAAGGGTTGTTCAACCCCCAAAGCGGTTGTGACCCACAGGTTGAGAACTATTGTAGTAGACAATCACAATAATTATTTGAGACATAATTGTTTAAGTTCTTAAATTTATTTTACATCCCGACTGCAGTTTCCCCTCCCTCCTCTCTTCCGAGCTCCCCTCCCACCTTCCTCCTGCCCCTCCCATCCCCTCATCCTCCATTTCTGTTCAGAAAAGGACAGGCCTCCTATGGATATCAACAAAACATGGCATATCAAGTTGCAGTAAGACTAAACACCTCCCCATGTATTAAGGCTGGGCAAGGTAACCCAATATGAGGAATAGGGTCCCAAAAGTGAGGAAAAGAGTCAAAAACAGCCCCTGCTGCCACTGAGCATGGGAGATCTTTCCATCTTCTGATAGCTTCTCCAATTTCTTTCTTCAAAGACTTCTTGTCATACAGGTCTTTCCCTTGCTTGTTTAGAGTCATCCCAAGATATTTTATAATATTTGTAGCTATTGTGAAGGGTGTTGTTTCCCTGACTTCTTTCTCAGCCCATTTATCATTTGTATATAGGAGAGCTACTTACTCTTTTGAGTTAATCTTGTATCCAGCCACTTCATTAAAGGTGTTTAACAGCTGTAGGAGTTCCCTGGTAGAATTTTTGGGGTTGCTTATAAAACATGTTTTAGTATCTGTAAAATTATCCAATATTCTACCAACATTCTATTCTAGTTTTTTTTTTTTTTTCCTTTCTAACACTGTGCTTAACTATTCAGTCCAAGTTAACACACTGAGAACCCCAGCATCTTCTGGGAGTGAAACCAGGGCCTGGTTCTGAGCAGCCTTTGCAGAGGTCTCTGGCTCTATCACTTCTATCTTTATACTAGCATGGTAAATACCTTTGCAAACCTCTTTAAGGCTTGTTTTGGAAAAAAAGAAAAGCAATGTACATTCTCAGGACTGGCCTGGACGGTAAGACAAGGGTTCTCTACAACTGCAGCCCAGTGAGACGACAGTCGTCACCCCCACCACTGGTCTCAGGGTGACTGCTGAGCACAAGGACATCAGTTTCACCACGTGGGGTGTGGGCAGCCGGGACAAGACTGGGCACCGTGGTGCTACTTCCACAACACCCACGGCTTGATCTTCATAACAGACAGCGTATGAATGAGGTTCCTGAGGAGTCAACAGGATGCTGGCTGAGGCTGAGCTATGCGATGCTTCTGTGGTGTTTGCCAACAAGCAGACAGACACTAACTGCCCCCACCCGCCCTGCCACGAGTACAGCTGAAATCACACACAAGCTGGGGCTGCACTCTCTATGCCACAGGTCACCTGTCTCACCAGTGGGGATGGCTCTCTAGAGGATTAGACTGGCTGTCTAATCAGGTCTGCAACCAGAAGCGAACCAGATCCTTGCCCATTCTTACTTCTCTGCCCTCAGCTTTCCTTTCATATGGCAAGCATGACTCCATGGTCTTGAGTGCCAGGGCTGTCTTCATGGGTTGGTCCCATGCACATACAGCCTATAGCCAGGTTTTATATAATGTAAATAGTTTCTGTTTCTACCCAATTTCTGGTACTCCTATGCCGTATTACTTAGCCTTTTGATTCTGAAAAGAGAACCGATTCTCTGATAGTAGTGAGGAGGGATTTGGATGTCAGGGCACTGGATTCCTGGAGCCTGCAGGCTTTAGACCAGTGTTAGGATTCATTTTGGTGGTTGGTTTTTAACCCAAACTCAGTGCTTTTAGAAAAAAGTAAGACAAGAACACTTCAACACACAGAAGTGCGGATATGCCTGGGGAAGATTTGTAGTAACAGCCTGCATACTAGCCCACTGGATAGGCTGTTAACCTGTGGGAACAAACCACCATCAGCTGCATGACCAGTGGAGACCCTGTGACCTGACTGCCTTTGGGTCACCTGCATGCCATAGCTTGATTGTACTTGTGGTCACACTGGGGCAGGCTGGCAGCCATGAGGGTGCAGGGCCTGGCCTTGGCCTTGGCTAGTGGTAGGGTGGGCTAGAAGGCAATCCACATTCGCACCTTGTTCTTGGGCGCACTTGGACATGCTGGTGGCAGACTAGGAGCTGATATATGCTGGCAGGGTAGGTTCACTCCAGCCCCACATCCTTGAGCATGCTATCTCCATGTGTGCGGCCGCTGCCTCCCTCAGCCTACAAGGGTCTGACCTGCCATGCAAAGATGACCTTTGTTTTTTTTTTCTTTTTGTGTTTTGAGAAACACTAAAGAAGCTGGAGCTGTTCAATTTGTCTTAGGGAAACCTCAGAACTGGTTTATTTGGTGTTGTGGAGCATTTTACTGCTTTTAGTACATAATTAGTAATCAACTGTTTTGTACACTTGTTTTCAGTTGTCACTTTGACAAGCACTGAAATTATAGCTATTAGAATAAAGTCTCTTACCTATTTTTAAAAAGTTAAAACATGAATGTTCTTTTTTTGGTTTCCTTTCTGGCAGGAAAGGAACTAGTGATGGGCACGGTGGCTCAGACCTGTAATCTTAGCCTGTGGGAAGCTGAGGCAGACAAACTGCCCTGAGTTTCAAGCCGGTATGGATTAGACAGTGAGACCCTGCCTCAAATCCCCACCCAAAAAAGGGGAGGGGAGGACTAATACAAAGATTAGTTTCTGAGAAGACTAGACACGAAATGAACAGTACAGAAAAGAAAATGAACAAATAAACCAGGGCTGCCTCAGCCTCCTCCCAGTGTTTTTCGTCACTGACAAACAGGACAATCACAGATTTGAGGGTGTGGAGTGTACATGAAAGGGCAGATATGTAAGCAACAGAAATGGACTTGAGGTGTTAAAAATTGCACTGTTTTTTTTTTTTTTAATCAAACTACCAAGTTTAACAGTCGGTCATTCACCAGAGATGATTCTTCCTGGACAAGGTGGGGACCTCTCTGAGGTTCTATTTTCCCTTCTAGAATGGGGACACTACTGCTTACCACCCAGGACAGTTACAAGGACTAGGAGAGAAAGAAAGTCTGCTGCAACTATAAACAGGGGTCTATTGGGAGGAGCAGGAGCTGAGAATAAGTGATCAAATATACGTTTCTAATTTCTAACTTTATTACCACTTATAATAATTAGACTTGATAATATTCTAGTGGGAAAAGAAAACAGTCGGATACACATACACACCAATCTGTGATCTGACTAATAATTATAAACTTTTGTGACATGGCCTGGGCCTGTATCTATTTATGGTGGGTGCGGTACCATGGTGAACATGGACTTTGTTATTTAACAAAGATTTCATATGTTAATTTCAGGACTCAATGATATTCTACACTTACTAGAAATTCAAGGAGGGAACTGCCATTAATATATTTTAAAAACACTAAAGTTAGATTACTAAAAAAAAAAAAAAAAAAAAAAGAGGCAGTTTTCAATTTTATTTTGTTTTGAAAGCCTGGGATCTAGAGACTGGCTCTTGAGTTTTTGATTGTAAAATTAAGTAGGAACAGATGTTGGCTCTAAATATAAAAGTGGAAAGACATTATTAGGAGCTTTCAAGGATTGAAAGAATCCAACCAATTAACACTAACTCATGCTATTCAAGTGAAGTCACACTTACCTCATCATACATGAACTGCAGAGTCAGGGCAGACTTGCCCACACCACCACTGCCCACCATGATGACTTTGTGTAAGGCCAAAGAATTCTGACCCTTGGGTTTATTTGCAGCCATCCTGTTTCCCAGAGTCTTCAGAGGATTAAGAAGAATCTAAGACAAAAGAAACAGGTAGGGCTCAGTACACTCCTCAGAATTCGAGTGGAGGAAAGAAACACAATGTCCTCAGAGGGAGAATCATCCATCAGAGAATGCAACAGAAATAAGACAAAGACAGTGATTCAAGGGCATTATCTTCGAATAAATTCTGTAATGAATGAGCTGTGACCAAATGTGAACATTTCCCAGGGCAACAACATGCTGGTAATAATGGGGTATTAGTTACATTGGAGTATCTTCACTAGAGTATGAAAACAAGCTAAAGGGTTATTTTGTTTTTGTGTTGATTCATATGGGCAGCGCTTAAAGAAATGTCCTTCCTAATTTCAGTAAGAAACAGAGACTGCCATTTACGTTAAGGGCCTCCTTGGAAAGGCTTGCTGTAAGTGAAGAAATCTCATCCAAGAACTGGTAACAGTCTTACAGATAGGATCCCAGCAGTGTGTAATTCAACAACCGTGCTATGGGGACATCTGTGGTTTTTAGAGTAATCAATATAACTTGACTGCTTTGATGCAGCATGCCTTCCCTTTCCTTAGAACATTTGTTTTACTATATTAAGGCTCTCAATGTGGAGTCCAGATTCTTTTATTTTTCAATAAATCTTTCCTTTTTTTTAAAAGATTTTATTTATTGTCTATACAATGTTTCTGCCTGCATGTTTGCCTGCATGCCAGAAGAGGGCACCAGATCTCATTGTAGATGGTTGTGAGCCACCATGTGGTTGCTGGGAATTGAACTCAGGACCTCTGGAAGGACAGCCAGTGCTCTTAACCTCTGAGCCATCTTTCTAGTCCGAGTCCAGATTCTTATAGAAGCTGTAGTGGTGATGGGTGCTAATGGCACACAGATGCCTTTGGCCGGGGGTACCAGGACTTAGGAGGAAAAAGCGACTGCAAACTCACAGCAAACACTGCGCACGTAGGGAAATTCAAGTAAAACTGTGTTGTTAGGCAATCAAGGGTTGCTGCTCCCTCAGTGCCTCCTCCACATGTTGGTAACAGCTTTGTTTAGTAGCAGTTCAGACCTATCCCTCTCTGCCCACCTCCCTGTGCCCTGCGTCTCAGCTCAGCTCAGCTAGCCAATACTTCACTGGTTTCCTTGTTTTGTAAATACTCTTCTCTGCCTTCCACCTTTGCCATGAACTTTCCTATCTATCTAGCTATCTCTTCTCAGTTTGGGGGGTCTCAGCCTTACCAAAACACTCAATATAAATTAGGCTTTCTTTTTCTGTGTTTCCAAGTAGCATCTGATACTTTCCTTTTATAACCCCCATCACAGTTTGGAAACTGCCTGAGTGTGTAGTTGTTCAATATGGGTTTTCTCAGGTATAGTATGCCAGAAGCCACTTGAATGCAGGACCACCATGTCTATTTAATTATGTTTTTTATTATTGTCACATAATGTGTGCATGTGTATACATGCTATTTAATTATGTTTTTTATTATTGTCACATAATGTGTGTATGTGTATACATGCTTGTGCACACATGATGTGAGACTGTAGGCATGCACATGCCATGGTGGACATGTGGAGGATCAAAACTGGGTCATCAGGTTGCTTGGTGGTATTGCTTTGGGCTTGTGGCAGGGAATCACAGCAGAGAACGTGTAGTGAACCAAAGATTTTCATATCAATGGAAGTCAGGAAGCAAAGACAGAAAGGAGAGGGATGGGGCTCCCAAGAGTCCCTTTAAGGGCAGGCCCCAAATGACCTAACTTCTTTCTACTAGGTTACACCTCCTAAACATTGTACCATTGCCCAACAGCACCACAAGTTAGCAGCACAGCTTTCAATGTTTAAGAACCAAACTATAAAAATCGATCCAGATGTTGTTTTACATGGTAAACAGCTAAAGCCCCTTCCCACCAAAACATTAGACATGCATAAAATAAGAAAATTCCACTAGTGTGATAAAAAAAAAGGCGGGGGTGGGGTGGGGATAATGGGACAAAGAGCAGGGAGATGGATTAGTTTAACAGACAGTCAAGACTGACTTCTCTGAAGAGGTGACATCTAAGAGCTGAGAACTGAAGTTCATGAAAGCATCTGCCAGTTCTGAGGGCAGAGCATTTCAGACATCACGGATACAGAGCACAGTGAATCTAAAACATGAAGGAGCTGGCATGCTTTGAAGACTAGAAAAAGGCCGGTGAAGATGAAGCCTCATGAGTACCATGAAAGCAGCATGAGGCGGGACTGAGAGGCAGGCAGAGGCAGGATCAGAAAGGCAAGGAAAGTCATGGAAAAGTGCCTGGGTTTTATTACAGCAAGCAGACTCTAGAGACTTTCTGGGCAGGAGTGTGCCATAATTTCATTTGAGTTTTTTTTTTTTTTTTTTTTGGTTTTTCGAGACAGGGTTTCTCTGTGTAGCTTTTCGCCTTTCCTGGGACTCACGTGGTAGCCCAGGCTGGCCTCGAACTCACAGAGATCCGCCTGGCTCTGCCTCCCGAGTGCTGGGATTAAAGGCGTGCGCCACCACCGCCCGGCTCATTTGAGTTTTTTAAAAGATTACTCTGGCTGATATGTGGAGAACTGATGGTACAAGTATAAAAGCTAAAAATGGTTGAAAGAACTTGGTGGCACATGTCTGTTATTCTAGTACTTGGAAAGTGAAGGTAGAAGAATCATTGGTTCAAGGTCATGCTTGGCTACACTGGAGCTCAAGGTAAGCCTGGACTACAGGGGACCCTGTATCATACCCAATCCCCCCTCCCCAAACAAGAAGACTTGAAAATACAGGAGTTGATCTTAGCTGTACACACAGGGAGAAGAGAGGGGCGAGCTGCAATGACAGGCAGGAGAGACACCATAGCAATGCTGACTCTGCCCTCTCAACTATTCTCTGGAGTAAATCTATCTACACCAGGGACAGTAACATTTACTCACTAAGTGCCAGGCATTGTTTGAGTACACTACACACAGTACCTCTGTCTAGTTCATTTATGGGCAACTCTATGGTATATGTACTGTTTAATTTCCTGTTATGGATGAGTTACATGAGTCGCAAAGGTGACATGCTCCAACTAAGCAGCCTGAGCTTTATTTTATTTTTTTGAATTTATTCTCTTATATATTACATCCTGACTACAGTTTCCCCTCCCTCCTCTCCTCCCAGTCCCTCCCTACCCATCTCCCCTAGATCCATTCCTCCTCCATTTCCCTTCAGAAAAGAGCAGGCCTACCAGGGATATCAACCATACATGGCATAACAAGTTATAATAAGAGTAGGCACATACCCTCATATCAAGGCTCGAGTAAGCAACCCAGTAGGAGGAAAAGGGTCCCAAAAGCCAGCAAAAGAGTCAGAGACAGCCCCTGTTCCCACTGTTAGGAATCCCGCAAGAACACTATGCTACACAACCATAACATATATGCAGAGGTCAGATCCACACAGGCTCCCTGATTGTTGGTTCAGTCTCTGTGAGCCCTTGTGAGCCCTGGTTAGTTGAATCTGTGGGCCCTGTTCTTGTGGTGTCCTCGACACCTCTGGCTTCTAAAATCCTTCCTCTCCTTCTTCCATAGCCTGGCCTTTCTAATCACCCTGCTGTCTAGGTAGGCAAATCAAGAACAATGGATTCTACTTGATGGAGGAAAACAAGACATATACTTCTAAGCTTCTGGCACAAACATCTGAATGTGTGGTAATACTACTACCAAAGATGGAGCAAACCTAGGAAGAAATAGGCCTAGAAAAGAAATTTCGAGCACTACTTGGGTATGTCATCCAACTCAAGTTTTTAAAAAAGGAAATTGGAGGTCAATCCATAGTTCAAGGTAAGGGTAGAAACAGAGACATAAACATCAGTTTTCAGATAACATTTAAAGTTACAAAACTGAACAAGCTCTCTCAGGGACAAGATAGAGCTGGAGATGAGAAGGCAAGTGAGGAAAGGGGCCTGAGATAACTAACAGGCTGGCTAACTTGACTCCTGTTGAGTCTGAGAGATGCAATGAGACAAGAGACAAACAGATTGGGCAAGGTGGAGCAGTTCTAGTGACTATGGGAAGTCTCACTTAATATCAAGGAGGTGAGAAGTTGAGAGAAAAGCACAGAAATGGATTTTTACTTTGAAGATGGAGTAATGGAGTCCTGGTGTTACCAGCAAACAAAGTTTGTCATTTAGTTGCCTTTTGATATTGGTAAAAGATGTGTCTGTATAGTAATCATCAAAAAGGGGATAAATCTGATGATGCTGAAAGGGGCCATCTCTAGTATCTAAGTCCTCTAATGCAACCCAGAAACGACAGAGGCAGAAGACACATATCTCTTCTAATGTAATGGGAGATAAAGCCAAGAAAGAATGAGGGTACAAATGAAGACTGCAGATGGATTTTGTGATGTCCTCAGTTGTTTCTCCATTTCTTCAATGGAATATGATCACACAGACAGTGAGAGAGAATTCAAAAGCAAGCTTGGCTAGTTGATCAATAGATAGAATATACAGAAACATCTAAATACATAATGTGATACTGTGTAACAAAGGTGGCAAATTATATGCAGAAGTAAGGATGATAGCAATGCAGTGAATGATTTTAGGGCATTTGGTAAATCATCCTGAAAAAAAAATAGCTGGGTTTATTATACTATATAAGTTGAGATGAATCAGACAAAAACTGAGAATCACTTTCATAATCTTGGACAGGGAAGTAAAAATATAAAACTGTGGAAGATATCTATTTATTCATTTTTACAGATGAAAGCTACATTTTTGGCTGGTCATGGCAGAGTATACTATAGTCCCAGCATTTAGGACACCAAGGCAGGAGGATGGCAAGCTTAAGACTAGCCTGGACTACATAACAAGACTTTGTCTCAACACACTAGTATAGTAATAGTTTCCTATACATGTAAGAGCGACTTAAGTAAGATCAATGTAGGAAATTGTGGAATATGAAACAGAATGGTTCTAAATAAGTTTAAGAGAATACAACTCAAACTATAATGGGATGTCATTATTTTACTCCTCAGATACATTTTTTTCAAAGTCCAGCAAACCTGAGCTCCTCTGACCTATTTTTATATAGTCAATAAATTAAAAGTGGTTTTTATGTTTTTGAAGGATTGTAAACAAACCTAGTCATGAATTTACAACAGAGAATGTATGTGGCCTGACAGCCTAAAATTCTACTGGCACTTTACAGAAAAAACTTGCCCATCTGAATCCAGGCCACTCTGTGTCTTCTCTGGTCCCAAGTCCAGACCTACACTGGACCCACAGGACACAGCAGCTCTGTAGGCCCAGAAACAGATCTGGATCCAGTAATCAACCCTGTCTCCATCCCAACCTGGCTGCCACAGCTGCTCCAGATTTAAAAGACCCTGGCCTGTGGCTAGCCTCTCACCTTAGCTGGGCTCTCTTGAGACACCTCAAAGCCACCAGCCAGCCTTGGGATTTCAGTTTGGTAGGCTAAAACTCATATTAAGAGACAAGACCCCAAATCCAGATGTTCAGGT
Organism: Peromyscus californicus insignis; assembly: GCF_007827085.1. Classification (NCBI taxonomy): domain Eukaryota; kingdom Metazoa; phylum Chordata; class Mammalia; order Rodentia; family Cricetidae; genus Peromyscus; species Peromyscus californicus. The sequence continues at coordinate 45,020,914 of NW_026294606.1, read as the reverse complement.
CCCACTGTAAAAACACAAATAACACAATAAACCAAGACAATATGCCCCACCTCAATCACGACTTCCAAAGTAATGTCCTCTATCTTAGGTGGAATTCAAGACACAGAATTCCAAAGAATAATTACAAGCATGTTCAGCTAGTTTAAAGCATTTAAAGAGACAACAAATACCTGAACTTAAACAAGACAGGAAAAAAAGGACTCAAGTCCAAGAAAACATAAGCAAATGGCTTAATGAAATAATGAAGATAACGGATATGAAAATTAAGTTCAATAAGAGAAACACTAAAGAAGACTCAAATTGAATTGAAGCAAGAAATAAAAAAGGAAGTTCAGTAAAAAACTCAGGGGAATGCATCACCAACAGAGTGAATCATGTAGAAGACAGAATATTAGGGCTTTAAGAGGAAATATAGAAACTGGATCATTCAATCAAAGAAAGTGATAAATAAAAAAAATAAATTAAACAATGATGAATTTTGAGGTACTATGAAAACCAAATTTATGAATTATGGGCATAAAATGAGATGAATTCCAGGCCAAAGGCACAGTTAATATTTTTAATAAAAATCACACAGAGAATTTCCCAAATCTAAAGAGATACTCATCTAGGCAGAAGAGGCTCAAAGAACACTAAATCAAGCAGAATGGAAACTCCCCATCAATAATAGTCAAAACACTGGAAACAAAGACTAAAGAAGTACTGAAAAGGTGCAAGAGAGAAGACCCAAGTCACATAGAAAGGCAGACCCATCAAAATAGCAGCTAATTATTTGATGAAAACTTTTAAAGTCAGAAGAGCTTAGAAAGACGTAGTCCAAGTTCTGGAAGATCACGATTACCAATTAGACTGCTAGACCGAGTAAAGAAAATTAAATTAAAATAGAAGAAATAAAAACTTTCTATGACAAAAATAGACTAAAGGAATAAATGACCACTGAGCCAGCTCTATAAATGATCCGGGAAGGAATACTTTGGACTGAAGAAAGGGATAAACACACCCGGGATGGCACAGAGGAAGAATAAACAATGCTAAATAATAATAATAACAATAATAATAAATAATGCTTAATAATCAAAAATATCTAAGAAAACAATACAAAATCAAGAAAATGAAAAGTACTATGAATATTAATGGTCTGAATTTCCTAATAAAAAGACACAGACTAGCAGAGTGGGTTAGAAAACAAGATTTGTCTTTTTGTAGTCTCTAAGAAACACACCTCCGGGTGAAAAGAGAAAAGGCTACTCTAGGAACCAAGCAGACATAATTATTTTATTATCAGGCAAAATAGGCTCTAAAACTAGTTATAAAAGATAAAGGTCATTTCATATTTATTAATGGGAAAATCCATCAAGAGAAGAGTAAAATTCTATGCACCAAACAAAGATGTACCCAATTTCATAAAACAAATATTACTATATATAGAACACCAGATTAACCCCAGCATAGTTGTGTGATGATGTATTGTGTCTCCCAATATACTGTGTCTCCCAATAAAAGTTATCTGAGGATGAGAGGTAAAAGCCAGCCATTATAGTAAACAAAAGTCATGCAATGTTATCACATGCCTTTAATCCTATCACTTGGGAGGGATCTGTCTGGATCTACATGAGTTCAAGGCCACACTGGGAACAGAGTCAGGCATGATGGCACACACCTTAAATTCCAACACTAGTTAACCATGGAAGTCTGGAGGTCTGTACAGACAGACAGGAAGTGACAGAGCTGGGCAGGAAGAGGAAGTGATATAGCTGGACAGAGAGAGCAAATCAGATGGCAGAACAGCAAGGCATATAGGTGTGGGTAGACAGGAAGTAGCTTGCTTTTGGAACCTGCGGAGTTGGTGAGGTGAGGTTAGCTGTGGCTTTCCCTATTTCCCTGATCTCTCAGGTTTTCACCCCTATATCTGGCTCCGTGTTTCTTATTTAATAAGACTGTTTAGAAATTCGTCTATATAGTTGTAGTGGGAGATTACAATACTCCACTGCAGACAGGTTACCTGGATCAGAGAATGGGAAGGTGGGGGAGGGGAGAAGAAAAAAAGGGGGAAAGGGGAGGACAGAAAGGGGGAGGCAAGGGGAAGGGGAGAGATTTGAGTTAAATGAAACCATAAATCAAAAACAGACCTAATAGACTATTCCACCTAAACACTAAAGAATGCACATATGTTTGCAAAAGTTCACAGAACCTTTCCCAAAATTATTGGGACATAAAGCAAACCTCAACAAACATAAAAATATTGAAAAAACATCCTGTTTTCTAAATGACCACAACACAATATCAGCAACAAGAGAAACCACAGAATGTACAAACTCGAAGAGACTAAACAACACACTACTGGATATTAAATGGGTCACTTTGAACTAAAAAATTTCCTAGAACTGAATAAAAATGAAAGCATAATATGCCAAAATGTATGGGATATAATAAAGGCACTCCTAAGAGCATAATGATGCATCTTAAGGCCCTGGAAAAAGAAGAACAAACTCCCAAACTAATATATGGGGGGAAATAATTAAAATTGGAAAAGAAATTAGAGAAAGAGAAAAGAAAAATACAAAGAATGAATGAAATGAAGAGATACTTGTTTAAAGGCCAAACCCCTAGCCAAATTACCCAAAAATTAATAAGATTAGAAAGGGAAACATCACAATAGACATCAAAGAAATTCAGAAAGTTATAAGGATACATTTAAAGCCCTGTATTCCACTAACATGGAAAGTCTAGAAGAAATGAATCAATTTCTAGATGCATTAGACCCATAAAATTAAACCAAATGGGAATAAATGATTTAAACAGATCTATAAGCAGCAACGAGACTGAAACATTAATAAAAGGTCTCTCCACAAAAAAATTCCAAGGACCAGATGGATTCACTGCAGAGTTCTATGAGACCTTCAAAAAAAAGAATATCAACATCACTCAAATTACTAAATAAAACAAAAAAGGAAGGAATGTTTCAAAATTATTTTTATGAACCCAGTGTTACTGTAATACTAAGCCCAGTAAAGATACAACAAAAAATGAGATTAGAGGCCAATCTCCCTTATGCAAAAATTCTCAATAAAATATTGGCAAACAGAATTCAAGATCTTAACAAAAAGATAATTCATCATGATCAATTTGCCTTCATTTAGGAGATGCACAGATGTAGATCCATAAATGTAACACATCATTTAAATGCACTCAAAGACAGAAATCACAGGATTATCTCAATACATATAGAAAAAGTCTTCAATAAAATCCAACAATACCCTCATGATCAAAGCTATGGATAGGCTAAAGACGAGGGAGCACACCTTCACATAATAAAGCTATGGCAAACATAACCAACGTCACACTAAATGGAGAAAACTCAAAGCATTTCTGCTAAGATCATGAATTAAAAAGGGTGTCTACTCTCTTTCCTCATATTCAGTAGTATCTGAAGACTCAGCTACAGCAGTAAGTTAAAAGAAATAATAAAGGAGATAAAAACTGGAAAAGAGGAACTCTAAGTATCCCAAATTGTCGATTCTATGATTCTACATAGAAAAAACTCTAGAGACTCCACCAGACAACTCTTAAAAGCTGGTGAACACTTTCACCAATATATAAATGCTATGGAGTAACCAACTACTTTCTGATTTGACTTAGGGCAAATTCTATAAGCTGGAACTCATGCCTGGTACCATTACTTTGGCCAAGAACCTGTGGCTAGATAGGTTAGGCCCTAAAAGAGAATCTATTGCTATTATTTTGTTAAATGGACATAGTATTAAACTTACTTCTTATGACTTATTGTTACACCCACTTCTCTCTCCTCACCAGAGGCTTCTTTTAGCAGCAGATATAAACACAAGGACCCACAAGTGGTCAAGATGGAGAGAACAAGAGACTGTGGGGTGCTGAGATCAAGCCAGACAAAATCCTAGCATGGAAGGGAGAGGTGATCATGAAGTCCCAGCCCAGTCCAGTTGAGAAGCTCTTGGCAAATGAAGAGTCATTTTTCTTCAGAGATGTGGCCCATGAGAGGCTACCCATGTTCTAGGAGATAGCCACACACCCATAAACATACTAGCAGATCCGAGTGAACTCAGCAGGTTTTAAGAACAAACAAACAGAACACATGAAGTTGGGAGGGAACACATGGATAGAGAAGTGAGGGAGCAATCAGAACAGGGAATTTGGGAGGTGGGCTTGGTGAAAATACATTATAGGATCTGGAGTGATAGCTTAGTAGTCAAAAGCACTTGCTGTGCTTGCAGAGGCCTGGATTAACTGCCAGTACTCACATGGGTGGCTCACAGCCATTTGTCACTCCATTTCCTGAAGATCTGATGCCCTCTGTGGGCACCAGGCACCCATGTGGTGCATATGCACACATGCAGGCAAAATACTCATACACATAAAAATAAACAATTCTCTTAAAGAACTAATCTGCACGTATAAAATTCTCAAACAATAAAAAATTAAATAAAAATTTAAAAACAACATATAAATCAGTAAACTTTCTATGTATAACTGTGACAAACATATTTTGGAAAAGATATCAAGGAATAAATTCCATTCACAGCAGCCATAAAAAACAAACAAACAAACAAACAAACAAGCACTTAGGAATAAAGCTAACCAAGGAAACTAAAGATCTCTACGAAAGAATCTGAAGAAGATACTAGAAGACTGAAAAAAATTTATGTTTTATGTATGAACAGTAAGTATGGTGTTACTCACTGGGTTAGTATTAGTGGGGTTTTTTTTTCTGCAGTATCAAAATCCATTGCTTATTGCATGTGAAAATTTTGCTAATTAAAAAACTGCAATCAAAATAAAATTGATTTAACCATGTTTCAGTGATCTAGATCAAAAAAATTAGTAGGATGCTTGAAGCCCTGGGTTCATTCCCCAAAACCAAAACAGAGACAAGCAGCTAAAAACTCTAATAAACCCAAACCATACCCCACGAGTAGGGAATTGGTCAACTGAACAAGATTTAAATCAAGTATGAAACCATACACATATTTTTGGTATATATGTATGTTGTGGCATTTGTGTGGCAGTCAGAGGATAATTTTGTAGATTCTATTCTCTCCTTCTACTTTTACAAGAGTTCTGGGAATTAAACTGGGATAGCTAAGTTTGCATGGCAAACACCTTTACCAAATGGAGTTATTGTCCCTCAAACCATATACTAAAGAAATATAGGAAAACTTTGGCTAGCAAACAATGATTAGAAAATGAAATACTGCTATTACTATTATTAAGAAAAGGTCTCTTAAAACACACGGCTCCAAATGGGATGTCTCTATTAAACCCCTGCCCTAGGGCTCAGGGAACCTCTCTAAAGAAAAGGTGGAAAGAATGTAAGAGTCAGAAGGGTTGGAGGACAAGAAAACAAGACCGTCTAAATCAACACGAGCAAAGCTCATATGAACTCACAGAGACTGAGGCAGCCGCACAGGGCCTGCATGGGTCTGTCTGCACCAGTTCCTCTGCGTATATATTATTGCTTCCAGTTTAGTGTTTTAATGGGATTCCTGTGTAGGAACGTATGGGTCTCTGATTCTTGTGTCTTCTCTTGAGCTCTTCTCCTTTTGTTTGTTTCATCCAAATCTGATGTGACAGTTTTGCTTTATTTCACTATATTTTGTTATATTTTATTATTATCCCTTAGAAGCCTGCTTGTTTTCTAATGACACAGAAAGTGAGTGAATCCATATGGGAGGAACTGGGAGTAGAGTGAGAGGAAACTGTATTGAGGATATACTATATGAGAAAAAAATCTATTTTCAATAAAAGGAGGAAACGTTCTCATTCTGCAGTTCTAATTGGCCTGGAACTTAACAATTCTCCTGCCTCAGCCTTCCAAGTACTAGAATTACAAGCATGCAAAGCCATGCTTAGCTACAAATAAAACACTTTAAAATAAGAATCTAAGTATAACTTCTGGTTTACAAACATTTGAGAGTCTACTTTTTAGGGCAGAGTTAGTGTTCTCTTTATATTGAATTATTTGATCTTTTGACTTAACACTTCCTATGGCCATACTTTTTCCCACAACCCAAATCCATATGTATTTATTGTGAAAGTCAGGTACTGTCTTAAGGACATATTGATTAGTCAATGCTTTCAAAATTACATCCTAAAATAATTTCTAGAAACCAGGAATTTAAAACTGATGATCAACTCTCAAGCCACAAAGATTCTCTTCGTGTCAATGAATTCTGTCCTTTTACAGATCACTCGTTGAATTGCTAGTCTGAGGAACTGTGGTTGAACAATCAATTCTTTTTAAGGAACAATGGGGAGGAATGGGAGGGAGGAGGAAAGTCGGGAAGGGGGCATAAAGCAGCAAACTTTAAATTCTGCCTGCTACACATACACATACACATACACAGACACACAGTCATCCAGTCAGGCCAGCATCTCGGTAGCACTGTAAGAGGCTTACTGTACATCTAAAGAGTTACAAAGACCACTTCCTAATCTGCTTACCACAGGCTCATTCCCAAGAACTTCTCTTCTAGTCTTCGCACTGGTGTTGGTCATCCAAGGCACACACAAGCACTCCTGGAACCTGCGCTCTCTTTACCTCTCAACATATTTTCATGATTTTAAACGTAAGGGGTGAGGGCTAGAGAGATGGCTCATAACTTAAGAGCAGATAACTTATGAGCAAGGCATAACTTATGAGCAAGGCTCATAACTTGTTGTTCTTGCAGAGAACCTGGGTTTGATCTACAGCACCCACATGGAAGCTTACAACCATTCCTAACTTCAGTTCCAGGAAATCTGATGCCCTCTTATGTCCTCTGAGGGCACCAGGCACATACACACTCAATGTACTTACATACATATAGGCAAAACACCCATACACAGAAAAAAATATCTAAAATAATGCTATTAAAAATAATCATGAACAGACTCAATGAGAAAATTCATATGGTCAACACAAGACAAAAAGGGGTATTAGACAAGATTCTTACCCTCAAATAAGAAAGACACACGACCATTGCCTTTTTGGGTCTAAGTTAGTTTACTCAATATAGTATGTTCTGTTCTAATTCCAGGTTCATTGAGACTCTCCAAAAATGTGCAACCCCAGCCTCCCAATATTCATATACACCATACACACAAACACAGCCATACACACACAAATAAAAATTAATCCCAGCACTCGGGAGGCAGAGCCAGGCGGATCTCTGTGAGTTTGAGGCCAGCCTGGGCTACCAAGTGAGTTCCAGGAAAGGCGCAAAGCTACACAGAGAAACCCTGTCTCAAAAAACCTATATGGTTAAAAGCAAAATTATACCACTTATGAACCTTATCAGGCTCAACTAAGAGAGCAGTTTAATAGGTAAAGCAATGACATTTGGAAGCTCTAACCCCCATGGAAATAGGCTTTTCCTGGAGAACTCTTCCAATACTATATCCTTCAGTTCCCCTGCTTTCCAGTTTTACAAAGCAATGTGATTTTAATAAGCTGCTTTATTTTTACCTTGAAGTAAGATTTCTTTTTTAAAATACATACAATAAAACTGAAGAAGTACAGAAGGCAGCACAAGTAAGTCAAGCCCTCCATTTTCCTACGAGGAAATAGAGGCATCAGAAGAGTTAAGTCACTTGTAAGAAGTTCCAGGGAGTTGTGGTACAGCAGTGGTTCTCAACCTTCCTAATGCTGTCACCCTCTAATACAGTTCCTCATGCTGTGTTGATCCCAACCATAAAATTATTTCATTACTACTTCATAACAGTAATTTTGCTACTGCTATGAATCATAATGTAAATATCTGATATGCAGGATATCTGATTGAGAACCGCTGTGGTAGAGTTAAACCTCGAACTGACTCAGGATTCAAGAGGCAGGCTGCCATAACTGGTTCATTTAGTAACTGGTAGTTTCCATATTCACTAACCTGCCATATTACAAGATTGGGTTTAATTTGCAGCAGGGCTGGCCAGAATGTGACTTAGCAGCTTCTTATCGAGCAGGGCTTTAGAACACACCTTGGCTGCAGTGGGAGCTTCTGAAGACAAAAACTTGTTTCAGTGGATGCTTTAGCAGCTGCATTCCATCGCCAGGGAATCTGCAGCAGTGCTTACATCATCTTTCTCTTCCCCAGTTCTCGCTGATCATGAATCATACCTGCCTCATAACTAATCCCAAATGAGTCAGCCTTGACTCTAAGGCTCGGAAAGAAGAAAAGGTTAAAGCTCTTTACATGCTATTTTACAAGAGTTCAACCTGAGAAACTACAATCATGAACAGATGAAGCCTGGGGTGTTTAATTCAAGTAGAAAAAATTCTTAGGCCTAAATATAGTTGTTACTCTCATAAACCAAAGGAATATTCAAAACTTAGAAAGATCAAATAATGCTGAATTTTGAATCACGAGTTACATTTCAGTCAACAGGACACAACTATAATGAAGCATGGGACTAAATAAGACAGCAGAATAAGGGTTTTGACTTTGACCCTCAAAACATCTACAGATTAGCTACAATGTCACAGGGACTACAAAGCTCCTTTTAGGAATACTAACTGCACTGTAATGAAAGGTAAATCCACCTTGTAAAAAAGTGAAAGTAGTTTGCATAGCTTATTTAAAATTCTCCAAAGACTGTATCCTGACCACAGGTTAAGATGTTAATGCCTTAGCACCACCTTCCACGGCTCTTTCTTTTTTTCATTCTTCACCTTTTAAATGTTGAATATTAATTCTGATGCATTTTGCAATTTCTGCTAATGAAATATTTGAGGACAATTTGTGGACATTTGAGTCAACTACCAAAATGGATTTGTAAACAGCTGAATACTGGTATCAAAAACAGGCCCTATTAGGACTGACATGCCATGACTTGGTATACTTAATTTACAACACAGAATTCCCCAAATGTTATGTTTAGATGGGAAAAGAAAGACTCCATTATTAAAATTTGGCTTAACCACTGTTACTCTACATATAACTTTAGAATTTTTACCTGCAACAGGGTTCCTGAAATACACTATATAGTAAGTAAACTGCACATATTCACACATTTGGACATAATAATCCTTTCCCCTATACTTCTCTCCATAGATCTGATTTTCTATAATAGATTAGTTAAGCCTTTTCTAGAGTCACATAAAAATGAAGTTATGCAATATGTACTGCTTTTTTCTCTTATATTGATTTCTGAAAAATTAAAAAAAGCTAAGAAAGAAAATTAACTGCTTGCCTGGCAAGCATGGATATGCAGAAATCAACAAACAAAATGTAAAAATTACATTTATTCATAGGACAATATACACTGCTTTGTTTCACTTCTTTCATTCAGCATAATTTTGAGATCCATTCCTGTTGTTTTTATCAATAGTTCATTTCCTTTCATTGCTAAGTAGTCTCTGCAGTATGGATATACTGCAATTCCTTATCCATTTACTTTCTGGTGGGCATTGCTATTGCTTACAACTTTTAACATCTGTTAACAAATGGGCAAAGGGTGATTAATGCAGTAGAGATAAGCTTCTCAAACATGATGCCGAAATACCTAAATATCCATATGTAAAGGTTAACACAGAACTATGTCATACCATATAAACAAGTAACTAACTCTACTGGACCATTCTAGATAAACAAACTAAACCCACAAATCTTCTGGAAGAAAGCACAGGAGTAGGCCTGTGACCTTGACTTAGGTAATAACTTTTAGATTTAACACCAAAAACAAAATCCATGAAAGATCAAATGGATGAAGTTGAGTTCATCAAATTGAAAACTTTGCTCTTGAAAATACAATTAAACTGAAAAAGATAAGCTTCTGAATGGGAGATGATTTTTACAATTTAAAAATAAAATTACTGCAGAAAAGGCAAAAATGTGCAGATTTTGTCCCATTGGCAAAATCTTTCTGGTCTATTACTGTAAAAAATGGAATGGACTGCCTAGAAGCACTCATCCAAGAATTAAGCACACAAAAATGGGGCAGAAGACTAAGCTGATTAAATTTCTTCTCATCCTATATACACATTTTAGTCATTTCTAAGATGACAACTTTAATACAGATTTGCTATAACAGTCGGGGATAAACATAGCAATTATTTTGTGGTCCAAACAACTCAATCAAAATGATTTTATAAAACATTTTGGGGGCTGCAGAGGTGGCTCAAGTGAGTAAAAGTGTTTGCTGTCTAAGCCTGGGGACCTGAGTTTGAATCCCCATCATACATATAAAAGTCAGGCAGGGCTATCACCCTAGCATTTGCAGGACAGGTGGATGTTGAGAACTCACTGGCTAGTCTGTCTAGCACAAACCTCCAGCTTCAGGTTCAGTGAGAGCCTGTCTTAAGGGAATAAAGTGACAGAGGAAGCCACCCAATATCTATAGACTCCATATTCAAGAGCATGGGCACCCACACTTCCCCACGTGTACACACACCTACACACAAAAATAAAAGTATTTTTTTCACAAGGTGCATGCCTGAAACCCTTGAGGATCATGAATTTCAGGTCACCTTGGACTACAGGCAAGACAGTCTCAAAAAAAGGAAAAACGAAACTCCCATTTGTCTCTAGTTGGGTAGAGTAAATGTGCCCATGGCGGTAAGGAAGGCTGTTAAACAGAGCTGATTTTGCACTGCTCTCCCTTCCCCCTGCCTGCTTTCCATGTGGTCAGCTCCTCAGTGATCTCCCAGAATCTCTAGACCAGATTTCTATCAGTGCTCCTCCCCATGTAATCAGGATTTCCTGGGGTGAGCTGTCTGGTTTACTTCAACTAAGTACACTTTCTGTAAAGGAAACCACACACATACATATTTGGACAGGAAACAACTCCAGGAAATGACCTTGAAGAATAGTTTATTAGTACTTATAAAACTGGGTTCTACCCCAGGAGGAACAGGAACACTACTTAGAATTCTTCATTAAAAGTCTGGGATGTAGCTCAGCAGTAACGTGACTGCCTAGACATGCAATGTTCTGGGTTACACCACCACTGCCCCAATTCCCAACTCTCATCCCCGAAAATCCTAACTGGAGGTCTGGGCAGAAAAGGAAGAACCAGCAAATCAGGGCCGATGAGTCAGACTGCTCCCTCCCAGTCTACACCGCACTGAGGAAAATGAAACATGGACTCAGAAGCTGTGTTAAGTGTTCATAAGACTGCTCCCCAAAATGCCTCTCCCAATAAGATGGAACTGTCAGAGACAATTCTGCCAAGTTCAGCCAACTTTCATGCAATTACCTTAATGTATTAATCCAAACATATCAATAGAAGTCTTTTATAGAAGACTTGACTACAATGGAATTCTATCTTCTGATATGGTAATCATCAACTCAAAGCTCGAGCAAGAGGTGAATCTCTACAAAGCCTTTCTTCTTACCTTCTAAAGGCAATTGGAGACTTAGAAATTTAAGGAACATTTTAACTGCTACAGTTTATATCCAGCTAAACAATCTATATGACATGTTTATAGCGACTGTGCTGTTTGCAAATTATCTCAGCATAAGAATATCCCAGTCCTCCTTGAGAATTCAATAATTTCTCAATTATAAGTTCTACTATGTTCCCTTTAACAAATGTTAACACCTTTGGTAAATTTACTGCTTTTGCTGAATGTATATGTGAATTATTAGTGAGAATTGATATTTAGAAGGATAGAACAGCTATTAGGATCATGACTGTGCTTAGCAGGTTAATATTTGTTTATGACAGTACTCATAAAAAGGATTTAATTATGGAAAGTCATACAATGAATGGGAAAGGCATTTAATAATGATGCTGAAAGTTGAGTATTGAGAGATAATCATCACACAATGATGTGTGACACACAACTACAATCCCAGGAGTTAGACACAGGAGAATCTTAAATTCAATGCCCAGGCTACACATAGTAAGATGTTGTCCCCCAAAAAATAAAGTACTGAATGTCAGTGTAAATTTTCAGGAAAATGCAAAGGCAGCTGTTGTGGTCTGAATGGCCCTCACATGCTCATGTTTGAATACTTGGTCCCCAGCTGGTGGACTATTTAGTAAGGATTAGAAAGTGTGACCCTGACGAAGGTGTGGCCCTGGGGGCAGGCTTTGAAATTTCAACTCTTGCCATTCCTCTCTGCCTCCTGCTTGCAGACCTAGATGTGACCTCCCAGCTGTTCCTTTCACCATGCCTTCACACCACCACCATGGACTCTAACCTTTTGAATTGTAAGCCAAATTAAACACTTACTTTTTTTTTTTTTTTTGGTTTTTCGAGACAGGGTTTCTCTGTGTAGCTTTGTGCCTTTTCCTGGAACTCACTTGGTAGCCCAGGCTGGCCTTGAACTCAGAGATCCGCCTGGCTCTGCCTCCCGAGTGCTGGGATTAAAGGCGTGCGCCACCACTGCCCGGCTAAACACTTTCTTTTATAAGCTGCCTTCGTTGTGGTGTTTTGTGACAGCAAGAGAAAAGACAGAAATTGGTACCAGGGAGCAGGTAGTGCTGTGACAGACCTGACCATGTGGGTTCCCTAGACAAATGCAGAAGACTTTGGGATGCTGGACTAGAAAAGTGGTTGAACACTATAAGCAGAGCTTAATGAGTTATCAAATAAAAGTGTGGAAGACAGTGGTGCTGAGAACAATATGGACTATGGAGGCTTAGCCTAAGAGGTTTCAGAGGGGAACAATATTAACAACTGGGCTAGAAACCATTTTTGTGATAGTCTGGCAAAGGATGTGGCTGCTTTCTGTCCTTGTCCTGGGAATTTTCCTGAAGCTAAACTGAAAAACAATGAACTAATCTCTTTGGCACAGGAGATTTCAAAACCAACTAATGACTCTGTCACATGTTCTTAATCATTACTCTTATGCAGGTCTACCATGAAAAAGAGCAAGTGGGGCAAAAAAGAAATACAAAATATGGTTTTAAGAGAAAAAGAGCACCTGGAAATTTAATGCTGGAGCCAAGGCTTGAGCTGAGATAAGGAGACTGAGGTGAGGCCTGACGTGCACTGGAATAAAGGGAAGAGTGCCATCAGGGCAAGACACTCCCCACCCTGGCTGGCTAAGCTTCCAACTACAAAATGGCCTCAACAATTTGCTGTTCCTACAAAGCAACAAAGAAAAGCTGCTGCAAATGTGATTCGAGGGGGCCAAGCTCCATTCCAAGCAGGTAGCAGAACTCAGTAGTATTGTCCATGTGGTTCTGGCTTTAGAGTCATGAAAGGCACAAGACAAAGGGTGATGTGGAATCTTCCTCCACCAGGGGAGCCCCCTACATGTAGGCCCTGAGAGACCATTATGTGGAGCTATGAAAGTGAAGCCTGGATTACGTTAGAGACTCCAAGAAGTTAGAGGTGCCAGAGCTGTAGTACATCTGCCAAGGAGAGCTGCACACAGAGAGTGGAACCAGCTTGAGAGAGGTATCTTACAGGCAGCAAAGCATGAAAGACTGAGCCATCTAAGCCCTTTGGCATCAGACAAGGAACTATGAGATTTAGAATTTTCCTTGCTGTGTTTTGGTCTTACTCTCCTCCAGTATTTCCTTACTATATCCCCGCCTTAGGAATGGTGATATCCATTGTGTCACTGTATGTTGGAAGTATGTAATTTCCTTTTTTATTTTCATAGGTTAGTTAAGAAATTGCTTTGCCTGAGACTTTGGACTTTAAAACAGTGTTGAGACTGAAAGACTATGAGGACTTTTGAAGTTGAACTAATACATTTAGCATTAAGATATGGCCAGAAGTCTATGTGGTTTGAATGAAATGTGGTTTAAATGAGAATGGCACCCACAGGCTCATATATTTGAATACTTGGCCTCTAGTTAGTGAACTGTTTAGGAAGGATTAGGAGGTATAGCCTTGGTGGAGGAGATATTTCACTGGGGGGTGTATGAGTTATTTAAATCTCTTGCCATTATCAGTATGCTCTCTCTGCCTCCTGCTTACAGATCCAGATGTGAGCTCTCAGCTATTCCCACCACTATGCCTTCATTCTACCATCATGGACTCTAACCCTATGAACCTGTAAGCCCAATTAAACGCTTTCTTTTAAAAGGTGCCTTCTTGGTCATAGTGTTTGTCACAGCAACAGAAAAGTAACTAATACAGAAGTTTGCAAACAGCATTCATGTGGAAGCTTTATTTTAACATATGAATACAAACAAGAAACTATTAGGAAAATTTCAGTAAAAGTAACCTGACTAAGGATACATACAAAATGTTTAATTTCTAGGACATTTGGCTATCTGCATTCCTATTTTTTACCCTGAATGTTACTCTTGAAATCAGGAAAAAGAAAAAGCTTATTGAAAATGAAAAGAATTTACAAGTATTTATGATTATAATATAACCAAACTGTCACAAATAACTACTTTGGGCAACTACAAAAACACTGGCCACATGGCAGTGCTGGAAGAACACAACTTCAAGAGTTTTATTAACATTGTATTAGGCCATTGTGGGCCACAGCCGCAAGAAGGCTCCCAACCAATGTTGTACTAGGGCTGGTATGTGTGATCAATACAATACAGTTGAGATAAAGGCATGTAATTTCTAGGACATAGTTATAAAGGATCAAGGTTTCTGTTCTTGCTGTTCTCTTATTGTTTTATTTGGGGTAAACCATGCTGTAAGTAGTTCTATGGAGAGGCCCAAGGTGCAAGGAACTGAGGCCTCTTGTGAAGAGCAATACAAACTAGGAAGCAGATTCTCTAGACCTAGCCAAGTCTCAGTTGAGTGCTGTCTGGTGAGATACTGAGTTAGAACCATATAGCTAAGCAGGTTTTAGACTCCTGACTCACAGAAGGGGTGAGAGAAATAAATGTATGCTGTTCCAAGCAGCAGAGATTGGGATGATTTTTACTATAGCAATATATAACTGCACAGCTAGTTTACAATTTTAGAGGCTGTTATGATTTGGATTAACACTTGGATTTAAAACTTCATGTTCTGAAGGCTTGACCTCCAATACAAGAGTCAGAGGTAGAGCCTTTGGGAAGTAATTGGACTGGGGACGCTAATCTCATCAATACATTGTCCAACAATGGAGTCATAGCTAAATAGACTATTGGGGAAGAGGCAATGGGAACTTGAGGAGACAAGGTCTAGTTCCTCATTCCCTTTCTCTCTTTTCCTCCCTTACTCCTTCCTTTGCTTGTTCCCACGAGTCAAGTGGCTCTGCCTTGCTATGTACTTCATGTCGTGATGCTCTGCCTCTCAAGGGCTTGGAAACAATCTTTTTTTTACATTGATTTTTTTTCTCAATATTTTGTCATGTAGATGGAAAGCTAACAGAGACTGAGGCCTTTCCAGAAATTCACCTAAGCTGCTAGCCAGTTTGCTAAGTTCAAGGTTCTGATTTCCAATGTTTTGACCAAAACAAGACAGGTTTTTTAATTCATTCTTGAAAAACTTCAGTTCCCTTATTTAACTTCTGCTTCTTTGCCTTTCCCATTCATATTTCAACCCATTTTCTTCAGCTACTATAAATCTAGAGTCAACAAGTTTTCTAGCAAGTACATAAAGCTTTGTAGCATCTACTCAACTCTGCCACAGGGACTCCAAAGCAGACTGACAATACCTAAGTAAAAGAATATGGCTGGATTCCAAAACAACTTTTATCTAAAATCTGGCAGTGGGGTGGACTTGGCTCTTTGCCTTTTTTATAAATTTTGGTAATCCTATTGCTTCCACTTATACAGCAGATCCCATTCGCTGCAGATAATTCAATAGGTATCACTCCACAAAACTGTCTTCTTGTCATTTGTCAATTTGTTTCTGACACACATCCTTCCCTTCATCTTAAAGAACAGTAACTGCTCAGCTCTACTTCCATTTTTTAAAATTCAATGATGTGCTTCTCTCATTGTCTCTCATGCCTATTCTTCCTGGTTCTTGTCAAGGACATCAGTGATCACACTGCTAACACTAATGGCCAATTTTCCATCTTCAGTATTCTTCACTTATTGGTAGCAGTTCACTGAGACACTCATTCTCTTTTTCATAAACAATTTCCTTGAAAAATCATTTTGTTTTTGTTTTTTTGAGACAAGGGTTTCTCCATGTAACATCCTGGCTGTCATGGAACTTACTCTGTAGACCAGGCTAGCATCAAAATAACAGAGATCTGCCTGCCTCTGCCTCCCAAGTGCTGGGATTAAAGGTGTGTGCCACTATACAGGCTGAAAAAAAATTATTTCTACTTATGTGTATGTATGTGTGTAGCTGTATGTAAGCCATGTATGTGTGGGGATGATCATGGAGGCCAGAGGAGTGCTGGATCCTCTGGAGCTGGAGTTACAGGTAATTGTGAGCTGCCTGGCATGGCTACTAGGAACTATACTCTGGCTCTCTGGAAGAACAGCAAGATCTTTTAACCACTGAACCATCTTGCCAGCCCCTTATAAAACTTGATTGTATTCTAATTGTTGTTTTCCCCCACAAATTTCTATTTACTTTTTATACTTACTTACCCCACTCTAAATGTTGGTTTAGTTGGACCTCCTTTTTCTATCTATCTTTAGCCAAGAAGGACTTCACTCAATTCTTGTGCTATCTGTATAACAACAAAATATCTGAGATTGAGTGGGTATAAAACAAAGACATTTACTTTTTGTATATTTGAGGCAGTAAGTCTAATATCAAGATGCCACAGGTTTGTTGTCTCGAGAGCACTATTCTTATTTCAAGATGGTACCTCCAAGATGACAAATACTGTCCTCATACAGTGGGAGAGCAGTTCTCTCTAGTCTTTTACAAATACACATATCCCATTTGTGAGGGTTCTGTCCTCATAGCTTTACCTCCCCAAAGCTCCACTTGGTACTACTCTGCCTTGTGGATTGAGTTTCAATATGAACTTTGGAGGTGATGAACATTTAAACCACTGTACTAGGTATGACAATATGTAAAGATACTCATTTATACTTCAGATTTTATTTTTCCCCTAATGCCAGAGTCATATTCATTTTCCTACCCAATACCAGAACCAGTTGTCTAATAACCTTTAAAACTGGCCATTGGTGTTAGCAATGAGATCACTGACGTCCTTGACAAGAGCCAGGAAGAATAGATAGGCATGAGAGACAATGAGAGGAGCACGTCAATGAATTTAAAAAAATGGAAGTAGAGTTGAGCAGTTACTGTTCTTTAAGATGAAGGGAAGGATGTGTGTCAGAAACAAATTGACAAATGACAAGAAGACAGTTTTGTGGAGTGATACCTGTTGAATTATCTTTAACATAACTATCTATACTCCAAACTACCAAAACGGAACTCTGATTTCATCTACTCAACAGATCTCTCTTCACTCTCCCTCTATTAGTAAAGGGCAACCACACACATCAAATTGTTCAGGTTAAAACCCTTGGATTCATTATCATTGTTAAGATCTTATCTGCTGACAAATTCCTAAAACTGTATCTACTTCAAGACTTCCATGTGATCAGAATAAAGCCCCACAGGGCCTCTATCTATCCTATATGCTTTTGCTATCTTTACATAGGAAGAAAATAAAGCATAGCTCACTCTCTTATGTCCACGGATACGCTTTTGTAGAACAGAACATCCATGTAGGCATGGACTCTACTCAGTTTGTTGTCACAGCACTACCTACCACCTTGGATAGTTCCTGACATACAGTAGTCACTTAATGTTTGTTGACTGAATGAATGAAGTGTGAAAAAGGCAGTGTGTATTTCCTAAAGTTGATGGAAAATTGTCAGCAAAACACTTTATATATTCATTTTTTACTTTTCCAGTATTTTAAACAATCAAAGCTCTGATTATACACTAAACCAGAAAGAGGTAGCGATGGGCCTAGGTTCTGGGGCTGACCCTCTAAAAATTCTGGTTTATTGATGTTCATAAATCTTTACATGCTGGGTGGTGGTGGCGCACGCCTTTAATCCCAGCACTCGGGAGGCAGAGCCAGGTGGATCTCTGTGAGTTCGAGGCCAGCCTGGGCTACCAAGTGAGTTCCAGGAAAAGGCGCAAAGCTACACAGAGAAACCCTGTCTCAAAACGCCCCCCCCCAAAAAAACAAAAACAAAAACAAAAACTTTACAGACCATGTTTTTCAGGTCTGTATGTATAGCATGAAAAGACTGAACACAAAGCCCTAGAACCTTAAAAAAACTATAAATCTCTAAAATTTGGATATGACTGATTTAAAAAATTATCATGTGTGTGTGTGTGTGTGTGTGTGTGTGTGTGTGTGTGTGTATGTGTGCACAAGTATGAAGGTCAGAGGACAACTGTGTGAACTTGGTTCTCTCCTACCTTTTCATGCATCCCAGAAATCAAACTTGGGTAGTCAGGCTTGTATGGCAAATGAGCCATCTTGCCCTCCCAGGTGTGACTTTAGAGACGGCATTTTAAAGACTGATAGGAAGGTGTAAGTGTGACTTCCTGGAAAATGTCCTGATATACTTAAGTGTCACACCAGTCGATAAAGATTATTCAAGGACTTAAAAACTCACCAGTCTTTAATTATAACAGAGATAAGAAGAGTTTCTGGACTTTTTATTTTTGTGGTAAGCCACACAAATAGGACCCCAAAACCATTTAGAGTGCTAGAACAAAACACCATAGGCTGAGTGGTTATAGACAACAAGCACTTCTTTTAATTTTTACGACTTTAAAAGCCAAGAGCAGGGTGCATGTGGTAGTGATACTGTGTCCCCCAATATATTGTGCACCCTAATAAACTTATCTGGGGTCAGAGAAGAGAACAGCCACTAGATAGACACAGAGGCCAGAAAATGGTGGCACACACCTTTAATCCTAGCATTCTGGAGGCAGAGATTCATCCGGATCTCTGTGATTTCAAGGCCAAACTGGAAACTGAGCCAGGCATGGTGGCGCACACCTTTAATCTCAGGAAGTGGTGATGGGAAGCAGAAAGATAGAAGGTGTGAAAACCAGGAACTAGAGCCCTTTAAGCTTTTAGGCTTTTAGCAGCAGTTCAGCTGAGATCCATTCGGGTGAGGACTCAGAGGTTTCCAGTTTGAGGAAACAGGATTGGCTCAGAAGTTGGTGAGGTCAGCTATGGTTTGTTCTGCTTCTCTGATCTTTCAGCATTTACCCCAGTATCTGGCTCCCATGTTTTTTATTTAATAAGACCTTTTAAGATTCGTGTTACAGTGCCAGAATATTTGGAGTCTGATTCACAGACAGCTCTCTCCTCATAATTTCCCATGGTATGAGGAGTGAAGGATTTCTCTAGGGCCATACAAATCCCTTCTTGTAGGTTCTACCTTCACGACCTCATCACCTCCTCAAAGCTCCATCTTCTAAACCTATCATCTTGGGAGTTAGGAGTTCAGTATATGAATGTTGAGGACACATAAACATGCATGTCTAAACTGGAATTAAAATACGGAGCTAGAGAAATCCCCAAACTATACCAATACAAGTTTTAGTTTTAGGAAATACATTAGAATAGCCGCAGACACCTAAAGAACTCTTTAATCAGAGATAACCAACTAGACTCTAACAAGTACAAAACTAATCTTCACAGTTGAGTCATTACAAAGAACACTGACAGGGCAAGACCCATAAGGGCAGAGGTGACAGAAATGTTCTCCTGGAAGTAACTGTCTCCTAAGTCAAAAGAAATCTTTAGAGGTCTCAATCCATACTGATACCGCTGCTTATTTTGAAAGGAAATGAAGCTAAATTCTGAGGATGAATACCTACTGTCTCCTAATATTTTATAGTATTCATAAAAATGTTTCATAAAGCAGGAACCAGACAGGTGTAAATAAGACTCATAAGACTACACAAGGAATTATGTATCTTGCCTCAAAATACAATCTTAACAGTTAAAGACTTGAGGTGATGGAACCCACCTGTTTCCAACTGCTACCGTGGGATAGTCATATGCTTGAACTCATTAAAACAACCTGTTCTTTCTCTTAGATTCCAAATTTCGGTGGATGGCATTACCATTCAGTTATGTTGAGATACCCACACCATAAACATGAAGTTACTCTTGCTGTTCCTTTTAACTCTTCATGTGTAAGTCATCCCCAATCCTATGGACCACGCCTCAGATCCGGCCACCTTTCTCAATCTCCTGATACAATTCACACCACTGTGTCAGTGGGAGTTACTCTTAAGGATGTTGTTATGCCAGGACAATCTACATTTCACTCATGTGGTTGTTGGCAGGAGACCTCAGTTCCTTGCCACCTGGGCCTCTCCACTGGGCTACTTTAAGGTCATCATAATGTGATAACTCACTTCTTCTAGACTGGCTTATCTAAGAAGCAAAGCAGAAGCTGCACTGCTTTTAAAAGCCATTGAAGTCACATGGTAATATTATTTCTCAATAGTCTTTTGGCTCTGCAGGTTTGCCATTATTTATTGTGAAAGGAACCACACAAAGAGTTGAATATAAACAAGCAAAGATATTTGGTGGACATCTTGGAGCACAGCTACCACAAACAACTTTGCTAGAAAACTAGAAAACATTGCTGAGAAACCTAAATAATAATTTAGATTGTGTTAATGGATTAGAACATAGTGATGGTTAACATCTCCAATTTGATAATCTCCAGGCATACAGGTGAGAGATTACGTAGAGTAGATTGCCCTCTTGGCAAGTTGTGAGGGACAACCTAGATTTGGTTGATTGAGGTGGGAAGGCCCACCTTTACTGAGGGTGGTAAATAAAATTACAAAATTCTCTTAAATAAAAAGAGTTTGAGCTGAGCACAAGCATTCTTCTTCCTCTGCTTCCTGACTGTGGCTGCAATGTGACCGGCTGCCTCACGCTCCTCTTTTCCATGATGAACTGGTTCTCCTGAAGGGGGAACCCAAATGAACCCTTCCTTCCTTACACTGGTTTTGTCAGGGTACTTTATCACAGCAATGAAACAAGTAACTAAGACAAACACTCAGACTGCAGAAATGACATTCCTCCCCCAATTTATCTATAGACTCAGAGTGGAAACTGGTTAGTTAGTTTTAAATTGTGAAAATACTGAGGCTCCACACACCCAAGACAATACTGAAGAATAGAAGTGAAGAAGGCAGTGTTGAAAGTCTAGGCCTGTTTTTGTTTTCTTCACTAAACATGACTTGTACTGTGGCGCCACACACTGTTTCCTCCACCACAGGCTGCTGCTTTGAGATTTTACACTCTACACATAACAGATGCATACATTAGCTCCTCCAAATGTTAAAGAAAGAACAATCAATAGAGTCTTAAAACAAACCAAACAAACAAACAAACAAACAAAACCCTCAGTTGCTGTCATTTTTCTCTTTCTGTTTCATTTATGAAGCAATAACTGTCAATTCATGCCAGTTTTGGGTATGAAGAAAACCCCTTAATAACCACTTTCATCTCAACCTATGTTCATATGACCAGCTTAAAAAGGAAAAGTCGTTTCTGAACCTCTGTGCTTTCATATCCCACACCTTAACAAAGTCAAAAAATGGGCTTTGTTGACTAATATGACAAAAAAGGCCAAAAAAGAAACCTGTTGTTTACCCTTGGCCTAATAATTGTAACATAAGTGTGGTCGTTTGAATGTAACTGGCTCCCATAAGCTCATAGGGAGTGGCACTATTAGGAGGTGTGACTTTGCTGAAGTAGGTATGGCCCTGTTGGAGAAGTGTGTCACTGTATGGGTGGGCTTTGAGGTTGCCTATGCTCAAGCTACGCTTAGTTCAGTTCACTTCCTGTTGCCTGCTGATCAAGATGTAAGACTCTCAGCTCCTTCTGTAGCACTATGTCTGCCTGCATACTGCCATGTCCTGCCATGATGACAATGGACTAACCCTCTGAACTGTAAGCCCTCCAATTAAATGTTTTCCTTTATAAGAGTTGCCATGGTCATAGTGTCTCTTCACAGCAATAGAAACTCTGAGACAATAAGCAACAGTATTGTGTGTCTGTGTGTGTGTGTGTATGTGTGTTCAGTTCTAAATCCTAATGATGTTAAAAGTTACGATTATGATTGTAACAATATTTCTAACCAAAAGGGACTTCACATTTAAGGTCCAGAATTCATCAAAGGTTTGGTTACATTAGACTTCATTTATTAATATAATAAAACAGCAGCAAGTAATTTATGAGCCGCATATGGGTCTCTTACATTTTGTATAAACTTTTCATGTGATGCCATGCATTCTAATAATGCATAAGGTAAGAAATTTTAAAATAAGTTATTAAAATCTCACTAAAAGCAGGGATAACTTCACTATTTTACAATCTTAACGGCAGTAATGCTTTGACAAAGATTAATTCTGGGGCTTTAAACAACAAAAAATTGGTTAAAAAAATAAATTGTTAGCATTTGTATTAAAAGTTAAAGATGTAACAAAATTATATGGTGCTCAAAGCCATAAAGTACAGTGTTCTAGCTCACAATTCATAACAAAGTAGTAACCAACTCAAGAGGAAATGAGATGAAGATGGAATAATGTTCTTCTGGAAACAGAAAGTTATCCTTTTAACTTTGAGCCTGAAGGTAAGCAAACATTCTCACGTGAAAAATCGAACAGTTTCAATGAAGAACAGTGCCCTTTACATCCTTATCAATGGTGGAAGAAGACTGGGCCAGTGTGTGCTACAAGATGAAGTCAAGCTGAGAAAAACCTTAGAAATTAAACTATGGCTCTAGAAATGAGAAATTACCTCTCAAAATGATCATCAATGAGTAAACACCTGCAATCTATTGTCCTCTTAACATACACATACCAAAATTCAAGAGTTGTGAGACTTTCTCAACCACAGACTACTTAGCTGCCACAAGCAGTACTCAGGCAAGAAAGTTTTGGGTTGCATTTAAAAACCATTTAAGCTGATACACAAAAAAACATAATACCTGTACATTTAAGTGGGGTATTGTAGCATGAACCTTAGAGAGTCTTATTAATAAAATCAAACCCGAGGCCAGTTATTGGGGTCAATGCTGGTAGATCAGAGAGACAGAACAAGCCACAGCTAACCTCACCTGGCCAACTTCTCAGCTGGTCTTGTTTCCTCAGACTGGAAGCTTCTGTGTCCTCATCCCAATGGCTCTCAGCTGAACTGCTGCTAGAAGCCTGAAAGCTTAACCAGGCAAATGCTTAACCAGGCAAATGCTTAACCAGGCAAATGCTTCTAGTTTCTGGTCCTCACGCCTTATAAACCTTTCTGCTTTCTACCACCACTCCCTGGGATTAAAGACTGCTTTCTGGGATTAAAGGCATGTGTCACCATGCCTGGCTGTTTCCAATGCAGCCTTGAACTCACAGAGATCCAGAGGGATTTCTGTCTCTGGAATGCTAGGATTAAAGGCGTGTGCTAACATTTTCTAGCCTAAGTATCTTGTGGCTTTTCTCTTCTCTGACCCCAGATAAGTTTATTAAGGTACACAATATTTTGGGGAACACAATACCACCACAGGGTATCATTCCATATTTTGGTACTTATATATACTGCACAATGTTATGTCAGATTAAACAGAAATTAATCTCATTTACAGTATTTTGGGTTTTTTTTGTTTTTTTTTTTTTTTGTTTTGTTTTTCGAGACAGGGTTTCTCTGTGTAGCTTTGCGCCTTTCCTGGAACTCACTCTGTAGTCCAGGCTGGCCTCGAACTCACAGAGATCCGCCTGCCTCTGCCTCCCGAGTGCTGGGATTAAAGGCGTGCGCCGCCAACGCCCGGCTTCATTTACAGTATTTTTATGGTGAAAATTTTCAGTGTCCTTTTTTCGACTTTCTTGAAATATATACATCACCTATAGTCATGCCACTATCAATAGCACAATGATGGTAGGCAATAGAGATTCTTAACTCAGAATTTCATCTGTCTCACAAATTCTTCAATTTAACAGCAAAGTTCCTTAAAAAATTCTGGCTGGGTAGCAGTGGCACATACCTTTAATCCCAGCATTCAGGAGGCAGAGCCAGGCAGATCTCTGTGAGTTCGAGGCCAGTTTGGTCTACAGAGCGAGATCCTGGACAGGCACCAAAACTACATGGAGAAACCCTGTCTCGAAAAACAAAAAACAAACAAAATTCCTGATGGCCAATGATCAATATGATGATCTTTTGTTTCAGTTTGCTTTCTGTTGCTGAAGTATTATACTCTGCCCAAAAGCAACTGAGGGGAGGAAAGGGTTTATTTTATCTTATATTTGCAGATCATAGACCTTCATCAAGGGAAATTAGGCAGGAAATGAAGCAGAGATACTGCATACTGGCTTCCTCCCAGGCTCATGTTCAGCTACATTTCTTATACAACTCAGGCACACCTGCTTAGGAAAGGCATCTATCACCCACTGTGGGCTGTACCCTCCCGTATCAATTAGTAATCAAGAGAATGTCCCACAGACATGCCCAGAGGCCAATTTCAAGAAGGCAATTCTTCAACATGGGTGGGAGAGGGGTGTTCCCAGCAGGTGTGATAAACTGACAATCAAGATTAGCCATCTCAAGGATAATCCTGTTCAAGGCACATTCAAGGCACTTTCCCCTGGATTCAATGATGCTAGAATATGAAATTCTGAATTCTTCTACTAGTGTTTTACAGCCTTTTACCTCCCTTTCATACATGTCCCTTACTGAATACTACTGCCTATGTGCCTGCCTGCATTCAGTAGTTTTCTTTTACTCCTAAAAATCACTTGGAAATTACCTAGCAGGCAAATTCTTGTGAGGTACTGTGGCCTAATGATTTTCCTGAGCATCAAATGTATAAAGACCTGTAACACCATGGCCCTGGCATTTCTACTTTGGATGCTGAAAAATATTTTTTTTATTATTAAAAGAAAAAAAGAAGAAAGAAAGGAAGGGAGGGAGGGAGGGAAGGAGGCAGGCAGGCAGGCAGACTACTTAATTCTTAAAGATACAGTCTTAAACTTGGGTGGTTTTCTGCTACATGGTGTGTGTTTGGATGAGCACATGGAAACACTGAAACTGCCTAGGTTAGGGCCTGGTCCCAGAAGGTAATCTATAGATTCTAGGGATTCATAGTTGATCTCTAAAACTTAATCTTGAATAAGTGAATGTTAACTATGATATCTTTTAAAAGTAGGATGGTGACAAACTGAAGAGATGAACTGGTGGATCACGTGGGAAGCACCAGTTTTATAACTACCAGCTTGAGTAAAGTACACAACACTGTAAATGGCTACTTCCCAGTCTGTTAGCTGATGTACAGTTTAACAAGTCCTCAAGTGCCGAATCCAGAAAGTCAAACAAAGAACCAAGAGAAGCCTCAAGATAATGTTCCCTACAGGAACATATTTTTAAATGTAAACAGCACCCAATGAAGCATATTCCACAGCACCACTACAAGTGTTTAACAATGGCTAGTGGGTGGATAATTTTGTGTGTGTGTGTGTGTGTGTGTGTGTGTGTGTGTGTGTGTGTTAAAGGTGAGGGGGGAGAAACAACAGTGTAGCTAGAGTTTTCCAAATTGTTTTGTTATCTGTAATTTTGCTATGTGAAAGTTAAAACCTTCCTTTTAAAAAAAAAAATAAATAAAGGGGAAGTGCTGTGGGATGTTCTGTATGTTAAATGTGTTGCTCTGATTGGTTAATAAATAAAACACTGTTTGGCCAGTAGCCAGGCAGGAAGTATAGGCAGGACAAGGAGAGAGGAGAATTCTGGGAAGTGGAAGGCTGAGTCACAGAGATGCTGCCAGCTGCTGCCATGAGAAGATGTTTAGATAGCAGTAAGCCACGAGCCACGTGGCAACTTATAGATTAATAGAAATGGGTTAATTTAAGATATAAGAACAGCTAGCAACGCCGGGCGGTGGTGGCGCACGCCTTTAATCCCAGCACTCGGGAGGCAGAGCCAGGCGGATCTCTGTGAGTTCGAGGCCAGCCTGGACTACCAAGTGAGTTCCAGGAAAGGCGCAAAGCTACACAGAGAAACACTGTCTCGAAAAACCAAAAAAAAAAAAAAAAAAAAAAAAGAACAGCTAGCAAGAAGCCTGAGCCATTAGGCCAAACAGTTTAAGTAATATAAGTCTCTGTGTGTTTACTTGGTTGGGTCTGAGCAGCTGCGGGACTGGCGGGTGAGAGAGATTTGTCCTGACTGTGGGCCAGGCAGGACCAGGAAAACTCTAGCTACACAACAGAAAACATGTCTCTGACTTTAAAACAAACAAACAAAAAAACAAAAACAACAACAACAACAAAAAAACCCTGAAGGCAATCAAGAGATAGAAAGTAAGTGCCAGCTCTCTATCCACCTGTTTTCTGCCAAGAGACAGTAAAAACCCTCATTGCAGTGGGTTCTGGACAACAACAACACAATCCATCCATACATCTCACTGCATTAGTTTTTTCCCATGCACACATCTTCCCAGTTTCTTGTCCCTTTTTGTTTGTTTGTTTGTCTTCTTTTGGGGAGTCCTCTCTTTCTCCACAAATACATCATTCTCTGTTGAAGACGCTCTATTAGCCACTACTCTGTATACTCTTCATTGAGCTTTCCTCTGTGTGTCACATGCACTAAGAAACTTACTGTTTTCTTTCTAACAACTATCTTTTGTTAGAGAACCCATGGCAGTTAAACACTAAGAACTTCTCCGGCAAGTGGAGAAATACACTAGATGACCTTTTAAATCCCTCCCCCTTTACATGCTGAAAACAAATCTTGAAAGACAGTGTATGGAAGAAATGCAAAATCCACATAGAATCCAAAGTTACTTGCTCAATTATTTGAACAACTAGTTGTATTACCGATTCAGGATTTAGATTAAAAACAAAAAACAAAAAACAAAAAAAACAACAAAAACAAAAAACAAAAACCACTTCAAGTGAGAAAAAAAAATTCTGGTTTTGAGCAGGAAAATCAGCTACATCAACAGTCCTCATGATTGTCACTATATCTATCACACACCCAGTCATAAAAACAAACTGGGAACACCTTACTTTTTAAAAAATCACTTCAAAGATGAATCATGTAACATATGGGCATTGACACAGCTTGAGAACCCCACTTCAGTGAATGTGAAAGGGTAGCAAACTAATTATAAAAGATTGATTTCAGAAATCTGTAGGAATGCAGGGACTCCAAAACAGTTGGATATAACCCTACTCAGAGAGCTAAAGAAAACAGATAAAAGAATGGCTAGGAGAAGCAGGGTTGGGCCATTATCCAGTTATTTCATTGTTAATATGGGTACCTTCACCTCCTTTGGAGGGGGGAAACAATGGGATTTGGAAAAAGTTCTACTCACAAAGTCTGATCAGAGTCAAATTAATCAGGTAAGAAACATGTTTTTGCTTTTAAATACTTCATAATTAACCAACCTTCTAGTCACTATAGAATATATAACACCGTAAGACAAGCACACATATGATTTTTCTGTGTATCATCTCTTCTTTTTAGAGAGGGAAATTAACTATCTCCTCACTCCACCACAACAAAACTAAATCAAGAGCTATGTATGTGGCTCAAGAATAAACATGCAGAGAAATTAAGCAAAGTTCATTTTTTTTTATTTCAACCCTCAAAAAACAGCTTTATAGCAAATGAGAAAGCATTATACATCACTCATGGTTAACATCATTACAGAATACCAGCACTCATCAACTAAGTCATTTACTGATGACACATATCTAAGGAAAAGCTAATATGTATATCTATATATATGTATATATGTATGTATATACATATATAATATGTATATCTATATATCGATAGATATATAGATATATATATATATCACACAACTCCATAATAATAAGGTATCAACCCAATTTAAAAAGGAATAGGGAAGAAGACTTCATTAGTCATATCACTAGAGAAGATATATGAATGGCCTCTAAGGACATACAGAGATGCTTGACACCATGGTCATTAGAGACACGCACATTAAATCCCAAGGAGGGCTAGGGACATAGCTCAGTCTGAAGAGGGTATGCCTAGCAAGCACAAAGTCCTGGGTTCAACCTGTAGTACCACCAAAGCGGTCATGAACACATGTAATCCCAGCACCTGGGAGGTGGAGACAAAAACAACCATATAAACAGAATTCGCCACCATGAGATATCATTTTATATCCACTAAAATGGCTATATAATACAAAATGACAATAAAAACAAATCATAACAATGGCAGGTAAATATGTTCTTATGGCTGAGCCCTCAAACAGGAGCCCTCAAAAGTTGGTGATGGGAATGAAAAAAAAAAAAAATAGTATGCTGCCAATTTAGAAGACAGCTTGGCAGTTTCATAAAAAGTTAAGAACAAGCCGGGCGGTGGTGGCGCACGCCTTTAATCCCAGCACTCGGGAGGCAGAGCCAGGCGGATCTCTGTGAGTTCGAGGCCAGCCTGGGCTACCAAGTGAGTCCCAGGAAAGGCGCAAAGCTGCACAGAGAAACCCTGTCTCGAAAAACCAAAAAAAAAAAGTTAAGAACAAATGTACCACACAATCCAGCAATTATACCCCTGGGCATATACCAAGAGAAATGAAAACATGTTCATATAAAGACTTTTACATGAACATTCACAGCAAGATTATTTAACAATAAAAAAACCCAAAATCCATAGAACTAATCCAGATACCGCAAACCAATGAATAGATAAGCAAAATGTAATATATCTATAGAACGGAGTAAACTCATCAATAAAAATGGAAAAACTACTAGTACATGTTACAAAATGAACAAGCCATAAAAAACACACTATGTTAAAAAAAAACAGCACAGGGGGCTGGAGAGATGGCTCAGAGGTTAAGAGCACTGACTGCTCTTCCAGAGGTCCTGAGTTCAATTCCCAGCAACCGCATGGTGGCTCACAACCATCTGTAATGAGATCTGGTGCCCTCTTCTGGCCTGTAGGCATACATGCAGGCAGAACACTGTATACATAATAAATAAATAAATCTTTAAAAAAAAAAAAAAAAAAAAAAAAAAACAGCACAAAATCCACATATTATATGATTCAATATTTATGTTCTGTCCAGAAAGGGCAATGGGGAAATTCCTGGAAAAGAATATAAAATAGTAGTTGCCTAGTACTGGGGAGTAGAAATAGGGGCTAACTCAGGCCTACAGAATCTTATTAAGAGTTGGGCTAGGGGTAGGAGAGCCTTGGTTGGTAAAGCAAATATGAGGACCAGGTCTGATCCCAAGAGTGTACAAATGCCAGGCATGATGGTGGGCACCTGTAATTTCAGTGCTACAAAGGTGGAGATAGGAGGATCACTGGGGCTCCCAGGCCAATGAGAGACAGTGCATCAGATCAGTTCCTGAGGATGACACCTGATGGCCTCACACACACTAGTACATACACATATGCATAAAAAAAGAATCTTATCAAAGTTTGAAAACTTAGTTTTAATATTATGTTATGGCAATGGTTACACAATTCAGGAGTTATTAAAAATGACATAAACCTTAAGTGGATAAATGTTACATAAATTATATCTCATAAAGGTTCATGGGTTGGTTCATTCAAAAAGATAAGGAACTAAAGACATAACTGGGAAAGAGAAATCATGAGCCCTAACTGGATCCTAAGACAAGGAAAAAACAGCTATTCAGAACATTAAGAGACAACTGAGAAATATTAATTTGAACCAAATACTAGACAGTATTATAGAAGTATTACTGTCTTAGGCTTTAGAATATGGTAGTTATGTAGAAGCCTGCCTTTATGCTCAAAAGACGCATATTTATTTATTTGTGTGTGTGTGTGTGTGTGTGTGTGTGAGAGAGAGAGAGAGACGTGTGAGCATGGATGCAAGTATGCCACTGTGACTGGGTGGAGGTCAGAGGACAACTTGTGGAAATTGATTCTCTCCTTTCAACATGCGGGTTCTGTGGATGAAACTAAGGTTGTCAGACCTGATAGCAAGCATCTGTACTCACTGAACCATATCATCAGCCCTCACTGGATCTTTATATGGAACAAATAGGAGATCTAGATAGAACAAGCATAGCGGCACGATCACACAATTCCTGTAGTACAGAGAAAGGGCCTGTCTCAAAAAGAAAAAAGCCAAATAATATATATACAAAACTGGTTAAGTTTCATGGTTAAATGTTTAATCATATTACATACTAAGATGTAACTACCATTTTCGGTTACTCCTCATCCGAAATTGGGCTCTGCAGTTTTGTAGTTAACACTACACTATTCACTTATGAGACCCAGCCAGTATTCCCTATGGATACTCTTGACTCCTCCACCTCATTTTTCTTGCTACTTGCTATTCCACAAATTCTAATGATGCATTTCAACAATTTAAAGTTTTAACAGTGGCACTAAAGAGATGGCTCAGCAGTTAAGAGCATCTGTTGCTTTCCCAAAGGACCAAAGTTCAGTTTCCAACACCCATGTCAGGCAGTTCATAACTACCTGTATGTACCTCAAGCTTCAGGGGATCCAACACTCTCTTTGGCCTCCTTGGGCACTCACATATACACAGCAGATACACAGATATAGACATGTACATGTTATTAAATATATATATATAATTTTAATAGTATGAAACTCATCAAAAGCGCTAATGTAAAACATAAATCTTGTTAGTGAACTAAAAAGGAAATTTACTTAGAAGTTCAAAAAGTCACATTTATAATTCTTGTATTATTTTATGTGTACGTATTTTATTTTATATTTTATCCTTGCATGTATGTCTGTGCACTACATGTATGCAGTGCATCACAGGGGCCAGAAGAAGGCACCAGCTCCATTGGAACTGGAGTTACAGACAGTTGTGAGCCACCATGTAGGTGCTAGAAATCAAACTAGGTCCTCTGGAAGAGAAGCCAAGGCTCTTAACCACTGACCCATCTCTCCCGCCCACTAAAAACCCTGGGGGAATTTTCTGGTCTGGGGAATCAAATCCAGGACCTTTTGCTCACTAGGTAAGTGCTCTACCACTGAGCCACACCCTCAGTTAAAGGCTTTTTTTTCTCCCGAAGATAAGGTTTCTCTGTGTAGCTTTGGCTGTCTTGGAAATCACTCTGTAGACCAGGCTGGCCTTGAATTCACAGAGATCCACCTGCCTCTGCCTCCTAAGTGCTGGGATTAAAGGCATGCTCCACCACCGCCCGGCTATAATTCTTATAATAAAGCTTTCTCAGCATTTGATCTTAAACAAAGACATGTAAGAAGAAAAGACATGGCATGCCAAAATACATATTACTTCACACACAGGACTGCTTAAATTACCCTAGCAGATGAAAGAATGTAAAATTATACCTACTACAATGGCTAGGAACAAAAAAATGGACAATAACAAGAGGAATAAATAACAGATGGAATAAAACTGGAAATACACTGCCAATTCTTCCATATCTTCACCAAATGGAACAAGTACCTTGGGGGATACTTTGGCCATTCCTAAAAATGTTAAGGATAAGTCAGCAGATATAGCACAGTGTTAAGACACTCACATAAACCCCTAAGCAGAAGCACTCAAATATCAATCAACTAATGAATGCATAAAGCACAGCATATTCACACAACAGATCATTCAACCATAAAAAAATGAACTTTTCATATATTCTCTGACATGGTGAGCCCTGAAAAACACTATGTTAATCAAAGCAGTCAGATATAAAAGACCATCTATGGAATCTAGAACATCCAGAATAGGCAAATCTGTAGAGACATGAAGTACAGCAGCCAAAGCAGGATAAATCTATGACAGCTCTAGCAAATGGGCGTGGCTTTCTTCTTAAGGGGCACTGCAAGTGTTCTAGCAGTGGTAAAGGTAACACAACTCTCTGACTAGACCAAAACCCACTGAACTATGAAATTAAATAAAAAAAAAAGATGGGTTTATGATAGATGACTTACACTTCAATAATGTTTTTTAAAAAATTAGCCCTTCACTGCAGAAAGAGAGACAAACAACATTAAAAGACAAGTCACAGAAAAGCAAAGCAAATGACCAATAAATATACAAATTTCAAACCACTGTAACAAGACAAACATAGACCTAAAAAAAAAAAAAAGCACCACCAACAAAACAAAAACAAGACTAAATTTTCTGAACTGAAAGCAAGAATAAGAAGAGGCCATTTTTTCATTTATTTGGGACGAAGGAAACAACAAATAACAAAAGTAGCAAACAATAATAAATAAAGTAAGGGACATAGAGGATTATCCTAATTGTAGCACAAAGACAGGAGAATCAGGGAGACCTGAGAGACTAGTAGGGCTGTAGGAAAGGTACCAGTTATCTAAGCACTAAGTGATCAGGGCTGGTGTCCCAGAAACCTAAAGCCTCAGAAGACAGAGATTTTCTTTCACAGACTGAATGTCTTTAGCAAAAAGATGGGTGGAGCCAAGTGAGGTGATACATTCCTGCAACCCTAGCATAATGGAGGCAGGGGATCAAAAATTCCAGGCCAGATGTTCTTGAAAAAAAGAGCCATCTTACCCCTTCAGAAAAAGGTGGGGAGCAGGGGAAAGAAAGGAGAAGAGAAAGTAAAAGGACACATATTTCTCTGGAAAGAAGGCAATGGAGAGGAAGATAAAAAAAGAAGAGAAAATTACTGCAAACTCTACTAGAACAGCAACATGTACCCAAGAGTGAGATCTGAGGTTCACCAAAGTATGAAGTTCCTCAAACCCTCAAGCAAGTCAAAATTCCAGGCCAGTGAGGCAGCAAGATGCAGAGAAAATTACTGACAGCACTAAGACTGTAAGGATAAACAGGTCAGTGCAAGGACATCTTGGGACAAGCTCTGCAGCCTAAGGTCCAAGAAAATAACTGCCTACCATCCAGCACCCCTAGGAAAGACTTAAACAATAGACAATGGGATATGGACTGGGCACTCACACATGGACCTACATAATCCAGAAATTATAAGAATCTATGTACTAACTGGGGTGTACCTCAGTGATAAGAGCACCTACTCAGCATATGCAAGGTCCTAGGTTCAATCCTCATCATCAAACAAAAAGTTATTCTTATGAGACATAGTGGTATAAGCCTATAATTCCAGTATTTGTGAGGTGGTGGCAGGATCAGAAGTTCAAGGTTATCCTTAGCTACATAGTAATTCCAGGTCAATCTGAGCTACATGAGATCTTGTTAAAAAAAAAAAAAAAAGACTACAGGAAATATGTTTTCTATATAAATTACATAGCAGTAAAATAAACACACTCTTTGGGCCTTGGAAAACTGAACACTGGTATGTGTTATATACTGTTATATGAACAAAATGTCTGCAGGATTCTGGACCAACACCTGATTTTACATCAACACATCATTCTACGAAGAGGGCTAGGCCTGCATAAATAAACTTAAGAAAGTATAACCTCAAAGCCAGATGATCCAGGCCCTTGGATAATCCTGTCTACAATCACCCCATAGCTGTGTGCTCTCGGTTATCCCTGGATACACTCATCGGATTACACACGAGCTTTGCTATATGCCTTAGAGAACCAATGATGCAAGCCAGAGCCACAGCATGACAAAGTGACCTGAATTCATCTGCAAAGTTCAGAAACCACTTCAGACTGAGAAATCCTATAGGACATTCCTTCAATTTTTATATTTATGGCAGCTTCAGCTTAGGAGGCTGGGAGAAGACAACAGTAAAGTCTGGAAGAACACCACAGAGAAGCTGGAAGAAAACAGGATTGATACATGAACTGGGAAACCACCAAGCGGTCTTAACATTGCTCATTACTGTAGTCTGCTGCTCCCAACCTTGACTGCCTCTCAATGTATCTGTCTCTAGTTAAGTCTCTCTTAAAGAGACAGCAGAGAACTGCAGTCTTTGAAATGTGTATTCATAACTAAATTAACATCCAGGCACAATGTATGCATCTGTATAGCCACTTAATATTGTTCTAGAGACCAGCTTAAGTAACTAGACAAGTAAAAACACATAAACACAAAGAAGAGTTGTATTTACAGATGATGTGACAGTATCCAGAAAGCCTAAGAGAAAACAGTATAAAGTAACTTAGCAAGGTATCAGGAAAATGAGCAGAAATCAACAGTATTTTTCTGCATAAATAATAATCAGCTTGAAGATGTACCTTAAAAGGATAAAATATGACTAAACTTACAAGAAACATACAAAAGTTGTATTAAAAAACATGTCAGTTCTTAAAGACAAAAATAAACTTTAGGAAATAAAGACATTTTATGCTAATGTTAAAATGTCTCAATATCATCAAGAAGTCAACTGCTCCTAAGTCAATTCATAAATTTAATGCAATTCCAGTAAGAATAGCAACAGTCAGGCAAATTGGTGCTAAAACTCACTAGGGAAAAAACAAACCCAAACTAGAAGAGCAATAGAAACACAGAGGAGGAGCTGCAGCAATGAGGGGGCTACCCAGTCAAACAGTACATCAGACCTCCCTCAGTGTGATGGAAGCCTCTATGACCAGAGTGTTGGAACAGGCACCAATCAGAGAAGCCAACAGAGTAACTTCATACAGCATGTGTAAACGAGCAAAACACTAGTTTTCATAAATGGCACTTGACAACTACCATCAATATTTGGAAGATAGTAAATTAGATTCATTTATCACACCATATACAGAAATATGCCCCATGTGGAACTAAATATGAGAAATAAAACTATACGAAAATATGAATTCCTCCACAACCTAAGGGCACAGAAAAGCTTTCTTTTCTGTGATTAGAACTAAGTAAGTTTAAGATGAATATATCTGATTAAGCAAAAGAAAACTTTTCATGACAAAAACAGCATAAGCAACACCAAAGGATGACAGAACTAAATATTTAGCTTATGACAAAATTAAAAGCTAATGTTCTTAAATACAAAAAATAAAAAAAATGAAAAGATGAAGGAAAAATACCAAAAAATCATGTAGAAAACCAGACTAATAAAAATAATAAAATGGTCCTTAGGCATATTAAAAAGTGTTCAACTCATAATAAGAGAAATACAAAAGAAAACTGTGGCATCCACCTGGACCTCAGTACTCAGGAGAGTACAACAAAACTTGAAATAAGCTGACAAAAGCATTCTCCACAAGCTTTCTCCAGTACATACAGGAATAGTCACGGAAGCACATAAGGCTCCCCTCAACCTAAGGCAGAATCTCACTACTTACTTCAACTCACAGTCATCCTGCCTCAGCTGAGAATTATAGGAACGACCTACTCCTATTTAGCCCAGCCTTGAAGATTTTTTTTTCTTTCAAGATATGGGTCCAGGAAGAGAGAAAGAAAAAAAAAAAAAAAAAAAGCCCAGCTAGACACAATTCTTGGGAAAGGTGTAAGCTAACCCAAGTCTGAAGGGCTTGCAGTTTACTAGACTGGGAAGCAGAGTGGCCAGAACTCCAAGAAGGGAAAATGGGATCATCTGAGTAAACATCGGGATTCTCAGATCACAGCACTGTTGGAACTGTGCTCCTGCAAAGGGTTGAGGCCAGTGAGGGAGTTAGGTAAGTAGTACTTCTGGAAGGTTCTATGCACCATATTAAGGATAATGTTCAAAAAGGAGCCACAGGAGGATTTCAACAAGTAGGGTATGATGGCTGTTTTAAATATGAGAAAAGATTACAAGGAGGCAAACCATGGTGAGCAGGAGTCCCAGTAATTAGAATAAACCCAGACAGGGTGCTATCCATAAAGCACTCCCAACTCACCGAGCAGCCTCCATTTTCTATGGTACCACCATAGCTAAAAAAAAGACACAGCGATCTTGTGGCTTAAACGACCAGCATCATATTCTTTGTGCAAATGGGATTTTTATCTGTCTTCACATTGCACCTGGAAGTCAAGATCATTTCATAATCTTGTGTTTGACTGTTCATAATTATACTGTGAAACCCTGACACTCAGTTTCAAAATTGAATCAAACACAAGAATGGGAACTCAGAGTTAAGGAAATTAAGTACATCAGGTATTCTGTCTTTTATATATAATACAGGACACTGTGCAGAGTTTTCAGAAAAGTATCACAATATTTAATTTTCTATATGATTTATTGGTACTTTTCCCTTCAGCTTTTCAAAGTTTTTTTCATTTAAGAATATTTATTCAATGGCTTATATAGACTACTTTCTTGATTTTTGAGGAAATAAACCTTCACATTCATGTATGATTAAATCAATGATAAAAATTCCCTTTTAAAATGTCTGCAGTGTTAAAAAAACTCACAGAGCTTTAATTTCATTGTCTCTCTGATAGGCAAATTTTTCTAAACACAGTAACATAATAAGAAAGGTGTCTCACAGTTAAGAAAAGAAACAAAGAATAACTGTTCCTCCTGGGGGCTTGAAAAGGAGCTTTGTTATTTGGATTGATAGCCTCTTCCTTCCCATCTTTTAAACCAAGGGATGGACACATTCTCCAGACTAAGCCATTAAAAAATAGTATTTTTTTAAAGTACATACTTGCAGGGGGAAAACAATCAGACCTACACGTACAGAGTTCTACAATTCTTGTTTGCTTTTTTTAAAGATTCGTCTACTGTCCTACATGGATCCCACCTACATTAGTGGAAGAAAGAACAAGGAAGCAAACATGATTTCAGTACCAGGCCACTGCAGACAGGTGCTGCAAAAGTAGAAAGTCATCAAAGTGCCTGTGCTGAGTTCCCAGTACTCTACCAGGACATCAGTGAGAATAACGTTCGACCACTTTCCACCTTGGCACACACAGACTGTAAGTAGGGGTACACTGTGTTTGCAAGCACCCTGGAGATAAATATGCCAGCAGTTCCCACTTGAAGCTCCTTGGCTAGGGTCACTGGTTACTCCTACATACTTCATGGCTAAGAGTACTAAGAGTAGTATCTGCTTTCTGGGAGCTCAGCTCAGTCACAATCACCTTTCCCTTGACTTTTAGGATTAGCTGCAATTTTCAGTGCTCTTAGAAATAGTTACTGTACTTTCAAATATGAGCTCTGCTACACACTATCTTGTGAGCTGGGCCTCTGGCCAAATAACTTCACTTAGCATTGGGAAAGTTCACCTATTTTGCAGAGATATTGTGGAGACAAGAAATAATATAAACAGTACTAGTATCATCACAATCCTCTTACCACAGTGCTTGAAGGGCAATCAATATATGAGAACTATTAATGCTAAGATGGCTGTTGAATTAAAGAAGGGAAACTGAACTTCTATATAGTAATGTTAAGAAACCAAAGGCTTCCCTCTCCTTTATCTAAGAATTAAAATGTCTTATAAAACAATGGAAACTTACTGTCTCCTGCCAATTCAAGACCCTAATCTCTTCCCTAGTTAACATCACAGTTTCTTATTCCAGTATTTATAAAATGACTATCTTTGTCATTCATTTATGAAAGAACACGAGAACCTATTTATTAGTTTGGTGGACCCACATATAAGAAATGATATTGGTACATTTATTTATGCTCTGTAGAAACAGTGCTTAGAAAGCCAGTGCAGGGTCACCACATATTAGGAGAAGAAGACACTAGCAGCTTGTTTTTATTTGGACATCCCTAAACGGAGAATAACGCAACCATCTATAGACCAAGATATTCCCTTAAAAGTGGTGAGCAAGATTCTTTCCTATAATTAGTCTCCCCCACCCTGAAAACCCTAGGGAAAAAGTGTTGTAATGAAATACTGCTTCAAAATAAATGTTCCACACAACTGCACACTCAGCAGAGGAAAAGAAGCATGTGGATCTTAGAACAAAAACATGAAAGTGCCGGCTGGTCAAAGATGCCAAGGTCACACCAGGGTGTCGGAAGACTTCAAAGTGAGCCACTCTGACAAGCCTCCTCTGCAGCATGCTTCTGAGCAGCATCAACCTTAACTTCTTTTTGATTAAGACTGGGTATGGTTACCAACTCCAAGCATACCCCTGCTGCCTTCTGCCAGGAAATCTCCTCCTTCTAACCCTGGATACACTTTAGAAGTAAACACCTAACAACAAAATATAAATTATTATATCATCTAATTACAATCCCTAAATAGTTTTAACTTTTTGAAGAACAGAGTTGTGAAAAGCAAAGTCTTCCTGAGTTGTTCTTTGATCTTCTGGAGAACAAAAAGACAAAGCAAAATTTTTATACTCCAAGAATCTCAAAGGAACAAAACGACTCTAACAAAACTGTTTGGGGCCTTGCTAGAGACTGAATCTAGTATCCTTTGTAGAGGACTACTGTCATCAAGCTACATACACCTCCAGCCACAATCAACTGCTTCTGGAGAGTGACTATGAGATCAACGAACGACACAGTCATTCATTCAGTGAAGAAATGTGGGGAATTCCAAGCAGTTCATATGGAAACAGAAGGGAAGATGAAATGGCTCCTACTCTGAAAAAAGTTAAGGTGTAAGAAACATCTTAAGGATCACAAGAGTCATTCACAAGAATATTGTATTAACAAACACACACACACACACACACACACACACACACACACACACACACAAACATAAGCCAATGATACTCTTAGACCTATTAACAAACATAAGCCAAAAAGAATGCCTTCTACGTTGTGAGTAATGAATCTGTTACCCAATTTGGGGAACGTGATTAAAGCTGTGATTTATTTACAGGAAAAGAATTTATAGAAATAAAGGTTCTCCCAGCACACAAACCCACACTGTAGACTGGGTGCTTTCCAGCTTGACAGGTAGGGCGTGGCACCAGAGTTCTCACAGTAGCTCAAAGACACTTGGATGAGCTCTCACAAGTCTGGACATTCTGGTTTCCAAAGGCCAGTTAATTCCTTAATTTCCCCTAAGTCCACCTCAAGCCGCCACGCCCGTCCACTCAAGCACACATACACCAGTTAAAGCACACAAATCTTATCTTCTACTCCTGGACATCTTTCAGGAACCAAGCGCGGAAGACACCCCCATCACACAATACCCACATTCCCTTCCTCTTCTAGACGCTAAACCTGTACAAGAGCCCGTGAGCATTCAGCTGGACGCGGAGCGTCTAAAGACCAAAAGCCATCCCTTTAACTGGCACCAAACCCTGGCGGAGAAGCTTGAAAAGCAGCTGCTCTGTACCGGCAAGGAGTGGACTGAAAGCGAGGGAGGACAGGGGTGGAGTGCGGCGCAGGGACTGCGGATGCCGCGGCCCCAGGTCGCCGGCACCGCCCGGGCGCGGCCCTGGGAGCCACCGGCGTGATGCAGGTGACCTTCCGGAGAGGCCGCCAGCTCTCGGGGCGCAGACAGGTTCCAGCCCGGGTGGCTGGCGGGACGTGCAATCACGGCGGCCGTGGGCCTGGCCCGTCGGACACACCCCCGCCGCGGCCCGGCCTCCCCGGCCGGCGGGCGCTCACCTGCACCGCGAGCGGCTCGCCCCACGGGCTCTCGGGCCTCGGCTGCGCCGATCGGACCGCGCTCGGCACTGCGCTCGGAGTTCCGCGCGGAGCGCGGCAGGAGTCGGGAGGGCGGCGGCGGCCTGGGCGGCGGAGGAGGAGGAGGACTCCTGCGCTCCGCTCTGGGGAGACCCACCCTCCTCCCGGCCGCTCTGCAGCAGCCGCCCCAGATCACTTCCGGGGCACGGGGGAGCGGGGCGGGGCGCCCGCTGGCACTTCCTGTCCGCGGGGCCGGAAAGGCCATGGCGGCGCGAACAAAAGCTTTGCGGGCGCGGACGAAGAGCGGTGGGATAGGCTCCCGGCGGCCTCATGGTGGCTCTCTCCGTCTGCGAGGCGCAAGCACCTCCCAACGCCTGGCCGAGGTTCCCGTGCCGCGGCGTCTTCATCTTCTCAGGACACGGAGGGGCTCCTGGGGAAAGGAGGGGAAGGGGAGGCCGCCATCTTGCTTCTGGGGGCTGCAGGGTTGTCTGGCAGGCGTTTTTCAGTGCAGCCTGCGACGGGGCTTATCGCAGATCAAGTCTGGGGAGGTGGGTTGGTCGCCTGCCCTGGTTGGAGGGTCTCAGTGGTTACCTGAAGAACTGGCCTCTGCGGATGGGCTTCTGGTTCCTTTTGGAGGAGTTTAAGGTCCCTTTCCACACTAGATACGGCGCCCAGATAAGGCGGTGGCCCCGTGACACACTGATTTGATGTCGTAAATTAGTAGTTTAA
Source organism: Peromyscus californicus insignis (assembly GCF_007827085.1). Classification (NCBI taxonomy): domain Eukaryota; kingdom Metazoa; phylum Chordata; class Mammalia; order Rodentia; family Cricetidae; genus Peromyscus; species Peromyscus californicus. Next base: position 44,981,037 of record NW_026294606.1, on the reverse strand, counting down.
CTGAATCGGTTGTTTTCTTTAAATCTTCCCACAAGTTCGAAATACTTTGCCCAGCGCTCTTCCCTGAACTTTAAAATTCCCGTTTCCCTTGGCCGCCCCATTGAGAACCAACAAATTCGTTGGCATAACTATTTCAAGGAAGTCAAGAAAACAAATGATTGGGGCTGGAGAGATGGTTCATCTGTTAAGAGCACTGATTGCTTCCAGAGGACCCTAGTTCAATTCCCAGCACCCACATGGCAGCTCACAATGGTGTGTAACTCCAGTTCCTGGGGACCCAACACCCATGGCAAAACACTAATGCACATAAAATAAATTTTAAAAAGTAAAATTGTCTTTGGACGTGTGTATGGAGGGAAGAATTGATGACTTTACTAACTAGTTTTAAACATAAGCAGGCACCTTTTTCCAGTACAAAAAGAAGATGGTAAAATGGATCCAAACAAAGGGGGTCCCTGAAGAACAGGGACCAGTCGTGGGCATTGAGAAGGCTGAGTAGCACTTATGTCAACTTGCGTTGCTGAGAAAGATGGGGCTGCAGAAGGAGACAGGAATCAAATCATGAGCTGTCTTTTGTACTGTGTCTTCTAAATTCTGGGAGTACAATGGCTAGATAGATTCAAATTTAAGCTGTCTGTGAAAGGAGGACAGATTAGTGTGTGTGTGGGGGGGGTGGCAGGTGTGCATAAGGCAAGCAGAGAAGAGACGTGAACCCCGGCAGAAGTAAAGAAGAGGAAGGAGAAGGATCTTTGTGGCCGTGGCAGTGAATGTCTAAAGGAGATGATTTGAATGATGACGCCATATAAGCTGAGAATTGTTTACTGGGGCAACTGGTGGGTAAGAGAATGGAAGTGGCCATGGGAATGTTTTGTTTTGCCTTGGGAGAGATGCAGTGTAGCACGATTCCTCATTTGTCATAATAAAAACCTGGAACCAGATATCAGGGTAAATGCTGAAAGATCAGAGAGACAAAGGAACAAGCCACAGCCACCTCTCACCTCACCAACTCCTCAGCAGAAAGAGCTGAACTTACATCTCCTCCTGCCTTATATTCCTTTCTCAGCGTATCATTTCCGGTCTCAACCTCCCTAGTGCTGGGATTAAAGGTGTGTGTGCCTCCCAAGTACTGGGAGGAAGAGCATGAGATCCCCAATTCTGGGGTTAAAGGTGTATGCCACTACTGCCTGGCTTCTATGGCTAACTAGTGGCTGGCTTTGCCCTCTGACCTTCAGGCAAGCTTTATTTGTTAGAGCATACACAAAATACCACAATGCAGGATGAAAGTATTCTCCCTTCCTCCTTCCTGTGTGTGTGTGTGGTTTTTTGATGTTTTGAGACAATGTCATTTATCTGAAGATAACCTTAACTGAAGATGACCTTAAACTTCAGATTCTCCTAACTCCCATCTCTCAAGTGCTGGTAATACAGACCTGCACCATCATGTCTGGTTTATGCTGGAGATAGAACCGTGGGTTTCATGCCTAGCCAGCAAACACTAACAGCTATATCTCCATTGCATAAAGGTGTACTTTACTAAAGAGATAAAGAAGGATGGACATAGGTTATGGGAGAAGGATTTCTTTAGTTTGAAATGAGTGGTGGTTATCTAATGGCGGTTGCTGTGTGGTGGATTTAGAGTTCTGGAGGGGGCTGGAGGAGCTGAAGTTAGACACACCACAGGTTTATGTTACCACATTCAGGCAGATGCAGTCTCACTTCATTGGGCACAATTTCAAAACCTTTTCTCCTTTCTGCCTTTACTTGAGAAAAATTTAAAATACTATATTAATATATCTCACTATCCATAGACATTCTAATAGTCTAATATTTTACAATACCTAATGGTCTAGTGACTATAAAGGTCAGGCATACCAGAAACAGAAGTCAGTGCTAACCCTCGTATAGTATTGCAAACTCAGATGAAGTGTTGTCTATGTTGCCATTTGTAAAATATTTTTAATAATCAACAACAGCATGTACGAGTCACAGATCAAGGCTGAGGACAGTTGGCTTCACAAATAGCTGCTGAATGGAGAACTAGAGTGAGCAGTAGAGACAACCTAGATCCATCAGACTGTCTCAGCCAATGCTGAGTTTTTCACAGCTGTGTTCACCTAGCATCAGATGACAGAAATCAAACAGTTCATTTTGAACAGGAGCTTCTGAAAGCCTCAAGTAACAAAACCTACATATAATAGCTATAGCAGCCAGCCCAAAACAAATTAGTAGTTTTTACTCTATTATATGCCTGTAGAATAGTGTTTTGAATACATAGTGATCGACCTATTTACCTTTAGTTCTTAGATGACTTAAGTGCACTTTCTCATTTCTTGGAAGAGAAGTATGTTTAGGTGTTTTAACCATATACTGCATGTAGAGACTCGAGATTGTAATCCCAGCATTTAGGAAGGTGAGGCAGAAGGATGATGGTAAATTTGGGATCAGTTTAGGCTACATAGTAAGCCCTGTCTAAAACAAAACAAAACCACAAAACAAAACAAAGAACAACAACAAAAACAAAACCTGTCTATGAACTAGGAATGAGAACAGTTAACTGGAATCTGTTGCCATTGCTCTCCCCTCTACAACCCCCAGTTGTAGAAATTTGAGATAGAGTATCTGTAACCCAGGCTAATCTCATAGCTTTCTACATAACCAAAGATGACCTTGAAACACTGACCCTTCTGATTCCATCTCTCAAGTCCTGGGACCACAGCCCTTTGTCACCCCACCTGCCTTAAGTACTTTTAGTTGTTCATCGTATGACCCTAGCAAAGTTACTTAACATTTCTGTGCCTTATTTTCTTTGCTTATAAAATAAAGGCAATAACTTTCTACTAGTCTGCTTTTCAGAGAAACTATAAAAAATAACAGTATTATAAGCTCTCCAAGAATTTAAATGAAAAGGCATCATAAGTAGCTATTGCTAAGTGAACTAATATTAGCTAGAACTCAGAGCATCACGCTTGTCTAGTAGAACCCAGGAGCATTCATTACTAGATTTGCTCCTTGGGCAAATCAAAGAACATGAAGGATCTTTTTTAAACAGGCTTAGATTTCCCCTTGAATTACAAATTTACTTTTGTTATTTATGAGCCAAATCTTATACATTAAAATACATGTAGTATAATCACAACAGAAAGTTTTAGTAAACAGTTTATATGTTCACAGCTAGTCATAGGGTATATATGCTTTAGGGAAAAATACAAAGTAATTGTGATTTTTGTGAGGCATATCAGAATACTGTAGTTACCTGAGATTTTGTGTTCAAAATTTTACTCATGTTTCTATGGAATAGTTGGAATTTATATTCACCTATATGCTTATCTGAAACTTAAATGTGAGCATTCCTGTGAACCTGACATTTGTATCCCTGGTTAGTCAAATGTATAGTGGCAAATAGAGTCCCATGAGGATTGTCCAGGGTTTATCACAGATGGTAGATATTAGGTGCATAGCATCAGTATTCCTTGGGGAAAGATTTATGTATTATAAATATTTAAACATATTCTTGGCTAAATAATGCATACCTATAGATATGTTTATTATATACCAATTTATAAAAATATATGAAAAAGATACACTAATTATACATCTTAAAACAGCAATTAAGCCGGGCGGCGGCGGCGGCGGCGGCGGCGGCGGCGGCGGCGGCGGCACACGCCTTTAATCCCAGAACTCAGGAGGCAGAGCCAGGCAGATCTCTGTGAATTCGAGGCCAGCCTAGTCTACAGAGTGAGTTCCGGGAAAGGCACAAAGCTACACAGGGAAACCCTGTCTCGAAAAACAAAACAAAACAAAAACCAAAAAAACAGCAATTAAAATTCCAAAGATGTATTGGGGGCTAAATGGAAAAGTGGTTGGTTAGTAGTTTGTCACCACTGATAAAAAAAAAAAACAGAATATGTGTTTAAGTAATGTTCCAGTTATGAACATTTTAAGACACATGACAAGTTAACATTTGTATTTCATTTTGTCTGCACAACAGCTTACGAGATTTTTTTTTTTTTTTTGGTTATTACAAGAAGTTGTCCCAGAGGCTTTAACAGCATGCCTAAGCACTCACATCTTCATAATTTTCAAATAATAGAATCAGACTTACCTTGTATTATGATTGGTTTTAATGTCAACTTGCCACAAATTAGAATGACCTGAGCAGGGAGCATCACTTGAAGAAATGTCCTGATTGCTTTGACTAATGTAGAAGGACCAATCCTGGCTGTGGATGGAACCTTCTGGTTGCAGTACAGATAAAAGGTATGACAGAAGGAAAATCATCTTGCATTTTGGTTGTTTGGCCTTCCGTCTTGCTGAGTTATTTTCCCCATTGCTGCTGCTGCTGATTCCTTCCCTGATGTCAGAACAAACATTTCCAAACTTTCATCATTGAGTAGGGACCAGGGGCTCTCCAGGAATCTTACAGGCTACTAATGTTTAGAGAAAATGCCCCTGAGACTCTCAATTGCACTGTTCCTTCTGTTATTTCCTACCATGTTCATCTGGATATGATAGTTATATCAGGGCATTTTGTTATTTGAGTATTTCTGTCTTATTATTGAATGCTTGCAGAATCTCTAAAATTCAGCAAAACTTACATCTTTTAAACTTAGACTACAATTGTGTATCTGTGGCTTTATCTTTGCCAGCCTGAAGATAAGCACTTTGTTTTACTTATCTTTGTATCTTCATGGGGTCAGATGTAAGTATTCAGAAAATATCTTTATCTGCCGGGTGGTGGTAGTGTACGCCTTTAATCTCAGCACTCGGAGGCAGAGGCAGGCAGATCTCTGTGAGTTCCAGGAAAGGCGCAAAGCTACACAGAGAAACCCTGTCTCGGGAAAAAAAGAAAAAGAAAAAGAAAAAGAAAATATCTTTAGCAATGAATAAAAAGCATATTGTATTTAGTTGAGTGGGAAAGAAAACCCTAATTTTGCTGATGAAACTTCAAGAGCCATGTATGTACACAGATTTCCTGCACATTGAAATAAAGATTTTCTATTGCTTTGATAAAATACCATGGTCAAAAGTGGGGAGGTATCTTAGTTACTGTTCCATATTACACTTTCATATCACAGTCCATTATAAAGGCAGTCAGGTTAGGAACTCATGGCAGGAACTGAAGAAGAGACCTTGGGGTAAAGATGCTTACTGGCTTGCTTCCCATGGCTTACTCAGCCTTCTTTCTTGTACAACTCCAGATGACCTGTCCAAGGGTGGCACCAACCACAATGGGTTTGACCCCCCCACATCAGTCTTTAATCAAGAAAACACCCCTCAGGCTTGCCTACAGAACAATCTGGTGAGGGAATTTTCACAATTGGGGGTCCCTCTCCCTGGATGACTAACTTGTATCAAGTTGACCAAAAAAACTAACCAGAACAGGTAGTTTGTTGTTTTATACTTTTAAGTTAGTAGGACTATTGGCTCAGTTTCCAAATTAACTTTTGTTGGTATCATGCCATGGAGATAGGCAAGCCTAAGTAGAGGCTAAGAATGGGTATCACTTGTATGTCAACATGAATGTATCTATCTGGGTATAGGTATTCTAGATGGCCTCATTGATGTGGCTACATTAGTGAGAACACAAAGAATGATGTTCTGACAACTTAAGACCTTATAACTCACTCCTCCATGTCTACCCTTGTGGATCACACATTTTCAGACTTCCTATAAGGTTAGAGGGAAAGACTATTCAGTGATTAACAATGCAACTGAACATCAGAGTAACAGAAATTCAGTTGCCTCAATTCCCACCCCAGGCATAGTCAATTAAAAGATGCTGTGTAACTACAAGGCATTTGCTTCCTCGGATTCTGATGAGTGGCCGGGTTTGGGAAGTTCTGGTTCTCATAATGTCTGACATTGTACAGAACACTAAACAGAGCCAATAACTGCCCCAAGTCTCATGAGTCTTAAGTTAAATTATTATCATTAGGCTCTTGTTGTCTTCTTAGTGACTATATGATATTGCAGAATGGAGAGGTGAGACAGAAAATTTTTTTCTGGAGATTTTTTTTAAATCAAATTCTGGTGTGTGGTAAGGATAAGATAGATGAATTCACAAGTTTTCATTGTCTGGTTCTAATAGTTTCTTTGCTCTGGGTTAAATCATGTAAAATCTCATCAGATATTATCTGTGTAGAAAAAAATTACAAATAAAGGTGGTAGCAATCCTTCATTTGTTATGGAGGCCCTGATTTATATAGCTGAAGATGTTTTTTATATTGTTATTTTAATATGCTCTGATTTGAAATTTTTGAGATGATTATGTGTGCCTGTGTACAGGTCTCATGAAACCCACAATGGCCTTGAAATCCACATCTTCCTGCTTTCAACTCCCTAATACTGGTATTACAGTCATTCACTACAATGCCTAGTGTCCCTTTTCTGATATAAGAAATGTTAATACAAAATAAAATTTTGGATCTATAGTTGTGTAGTATTTTGTACTCTTAAGATATCATTAAGGTACAGAAATTATTTTACATTATCCTTTTATCATTGTATTAATTATTTAGAAGACATTTTCTGCTTGGTGTGATCTTCCAAATGAAATATTTCTTTTAAATGAGGTAATAGATATACTTAATTCTGTTTAATTCCCTGAAAATTTCTTCAGTCTTTTATTATTGAACATGTTTTATACTTGTTAGTTATAAAAAAAATTGTGCATTTTATCACTGGAAATGAATGAACCCAAATTAATGTTTTAAAGTGCTCTTTGATGCGTTTTGACAAAGTATGAAAATGAACTTTGGTCAGCATCTGTGAATATCAAAATTGAGATCCACTTTAGCTTTTATACAATTTTATGTTATTTTCCAGAGGTGTTATCACATCTTGGCATCAGTTTCTAACTGCTCCTGTGTCCACAGACAGGTATGGATATATGTTTCAACAGAAAACCTTCATATCTTCATGCAGAGTTCTAAGCTAATTTAAATGAACTTGTTAAAATGAGCTACTTTATAAACAGATTGGTTTTTCCCAGAGAAGAGCAGAAATAAGGACAGAGCAGAAGAGAAAGTATTTATAAAAGCTGGGTGGATCCAGCAGACAGTGAACTAAACCAGCAAGTACAGAGCGGAGAAGCCAGAAGAAGCAAATGCTGTTAGAGAGGAAGCAGCTATTTAAGCTCAGAGTCAAGGAAGGGGGATGAGGTCACCACTTACTGAACACTTAATGTATTTCAGACCCTGTACGAGGTACCCTAGAAAAGAAGAAATGTCCCAAAATATTCCTAATGTATAGGTGTTTGAGTCTTTGGAGTCATAAAAGATAGTAGTAATAAGTAGGACACTTGGATAAATTCTGCTGCTTTCTTTTTTGTAACACTATTGCATAGTTTATTGTAAGAACCCCCTGAAAAATTAAGGATGCATAGTATTGAATATAGTGAAGTTAACTTATTGAGCATATTGTTTATGCCTTCTTTTTTTATAGTAAAATGCCATTTTTCTTTCTTGTTTACATATTTTTTAATTGATTCTTTAGGAATTTCACATCATGCACCCTAATCCCACTCATTTCCCAGTCCTTCTGTATCCACCCTCCACCCTGTAACCTTCCCCCATAATAGAAAATTTAAAAAGTTAAAATAAAAAAAACTTAAACAAAAATCTCCCTGATCCCTTTAGGCATGACCTGCTCCTCCAGTTCCACTGTGCATGTACCATTCTGCTCCTCTGTCTTTCCTGCCTCTCCATCAGATATCAGTTTGTTGTTGGAAGCTGCTGTGTGTCACAGAGTATACCCTTTTGCCCAAACAGCTTTACTTGCAAAGTTTCATTCCAATGAGTTGTTGATCTGGATCAAGGCCTCTGGCTTCTGCTACACCACTAATGCTGGACCCTCACCAAGACTCTTCTCCGATATTGTGCTGTTGTCCTGAGTCATGGAGATCCTGTGGCTATGGTTCTGCAGGACTGGCCCCTTCTCAGCTTCAGGAGCTCATTGATGGGGTGGATGTTGGACTGTGCAAACTCTAAGGCCTGAATCTGGGCCTGGGTAGAAGCTGAGCTGTTCAGCCCGCCAGCTCTCCCAGGCTGCTCAGGTAAGGGGAGGAGCCAGCTCTCCCAAGTTGCTCAGGTGAGGGACAGGGCCAGAAGAACCATTTTTCAATCTGTGTTTTAGATGTCAGTTCCTTCTGAATCTTTTAGAGACCTTCATAGTCAGCTACTCATTTTGTGTATCTTCATTTTTTCACTCCGTACCTTGCCATTTGTATTCTCATTTCTTTGAAGTGCATTCATCATGCATCTCCTTTTAGCTTCTCATTCAAATTGTCATTTTTTTTTCACTGTAAACTTTGAAAATTGTCTGTGCTTGCTGCCTCCTCTTGCTCACCTCTCAGTTACTCTTCAGTCATTTATATTCAGAATTTCACCCTCAAAACTGCCATGAAACTATCTCTCAGTTCTAATGTTTCAGTGACATTGGAAGCAGCTGGACATTCCTTCCTTTTTGAAACAATCTCTTCGGGCTTTTTTGACACTGGACCTACTCTTTATTTCACTTCCCCTTTCCATTTGGTGTTTTTGTCTTTGCAGCTCTAAGGAATCCTGACGGTGCCATGTGTAGCCAGGCTCCGAATGACATTGTGAATGAAATTCTTACCTGATAATTGTTCATATTGTATATAGTTTATTGATGTTAGAGAAAGAGACTTTTATTTGACTAAAAGAGGAAGATGGTGGGATAATCTTTTTGTACACTGTGTGAAGATGGGTTTCTGTTTTACCTTACCTACCTAAGGCACCTTCTGGTTGGTTTAGTAAAGAGCTGATTGGCCAATAGCTAGGCAGGAGAGGATGGGGGAGGGCTTCCAGGGAGACATTGGAACTCTGGGAAAGAATCAGAGGTGTGGAAGATTTGCCTGCTAGATGTGAAGGAAGTTAGGTGTACAGTACTAAGGAGAGGTAATGAGCCACATAGCAGAACATAGATTAACATAAACAGGTTAATTTAAGTTTGAAGAGCTGATTGGGAACAAGCCTACACTAAGGCCAAGCTTTCATACTTAATAAGAAGTCTCTGTGTCATTATTCAGGAGTTAGTGATTTAAAGAAAGACCCTTTACAAAAAGACACCCCCAACTATTCTGAAGTTAATGAAAGTACTCAAGAAATTTAAGAGGAGGAAGTGTAAGATCATATTTTTCCCCAAACTCTTGTGGTTACATGGCTAAGATTGGATTTTAATCAGCAGTAATAATAGGGAGTTAATAACAGCTTGAATTAAGAAAGTTACTATAGAAACAGAGTGGAATGAATGGCTTCAAAATATAGCAGGGAGGAATGTGGTAGTTTGAAAGAAAATGGCCCCCAAAGCAGGTGGCACTATTAACAAGTGTGGTCTTGTTGGAGTAGGTGAAGTCTTGTTGGAGGAAGTGTGCCACTGGGGAGCCAGGCTTAGAGGTCTCATATGGTCAAGCCACACCCAGTGAGACAGTTGACTTCCTGTTGCCTGCAAGATGTAGGATTCTCAGCTGCTCCAGCACCATGTCTGCCTGCATGCCACCATGCTCCTTGTCATAATGAACTGAACCTCTGAAACTGTAAGCAAGCCACCCCAATTAAATGTTTTCTTTTTAAGAATTGCTATAGTCATGGTGTCTCTTCACAGCAATAAAAACCCTAAGACAGGGAGATATGGGCGTTGAAAGGATATTGAAGAAATAAAAATTCAAAGAAAATTTTCACATTTTTTGAGTTTGGGGATCCAGTTTAAACATGCTAGGTTTGAGTTGAGTGCCTTTAAAATACCTGAGACATTAGGTAGAGAAATGCACATGTGGGCATCAAGCTTACCAGTGCCCTATGGAAGCTTCACAATCCAATTTTAAAAAGTAACTGGAGGGAGTAGAATACGTGTGAAATGAAAGATGAGTGAAGAACACTGTGGGTTAAAGGATTAAGCAGGGATGGGGACAGAGACTAGAAGGGGATAGTGGTGCATTAATCAAAACTCGGGACATATAAAATAGCCTTATAGAAGCCCACTAGTTAACAAGCTAATTTCAAAATGCAACTTAAACATTCGAACAGCAGTACTTTGCATGGGTGGACAGTGTCACCCCCAGAATACATGGGTCATTAAGTGCAAGGCATGGGATACCTCCTAATGAGTTACTGGTCAAGGAGGTCCCAGAAGCCTCCGAACCACCAGCTATTGCCATTGCCCTTGGTTACCCACTGTGATTACATGGTGGCCCATTGCTGAAAACACCACACACTTTGACTGCAGGACATAGATAAATCAATCTCAAACTGAACAAGAAACTTCCTCTCTGGTGGCTAGCTTTCCTAGTGTCAAAGGTACTACACAGGCTCCTGGGAGAGAAATATTAATGGACTTACCAACACGGTACCCGGCATGATGCAATACAGATCTGCCAGGAAAGATGTGCTCACTGCTACAATAGTGGCATGACTGTTATGGAGTAACTAATTGCTTTCTGACTGGATGTGAGGCCTGCTCCATGTGAGGAATTTCATGCCTAGTACTGTAATTCTGGTCAAAAGCCTATCACTAGGAAGGTTATAGGCCTTAGTGAAAAACCTGATGTTGTCATTTTGCTAAATGGTCAGGCTGTCAAATTGCCACCTAAGTATTTATGTTTATACATATAGACCTGGGCTTCTCTCAAGCTTGATCAGAAAGCTTCTTTTTGCAGTGGACATCAGTCGATGGGAAGATGTATATTTAGTCAAAGTACTGAGAATGAGTCTAAATGTTTGGACCTAAATATGGGATGTTTATAAAACACACACACAGAGAGAGAGAGAGAGAGAGAGAGAGAGAGAGAGAGAGAGAGAGAGAGAGAGAGAGAGAGAGAGAGAGAGCGCTTAGGAAACATTTCAGAAGAGGAGGTGGAAAGAATATAAGAGCTGGAGAATGGGGAGGTGGGGAGGAATGCAGTGAAGTGCTATCCTCTGGATATGACATGGCTATCATACTTACAAATTCACGGAAGCTGTAGTTACTTTCATAAGACCAGCATAAGATCAAGCCAGCCAAAATTCTGGCTTATATGGGGTAGATTATCTCCACGCCCCACATATTCCTGAGGAGCTATTGATGGCTGATAGTTTCTAGGGCACAGAGAATCTTTTTTTGGAGACTATGGCCAACTGATAGGATTCCTATGCTCCAGTAGACAACTGTACACCCATGCACATAGAAGCAGCACTAATTGAACTTAGTGGTTTATTTTTTTTAAAAAAGAAATGTTTGCAGGGGTCATGCTGGGTATGAAAGGAGTTGAAGTGGAGAAAAGGGTATGTATTTTATTGCATTTAAATGTGTGAAATTCTCAAAAATAAGAACAAAGGACTTAAGACATAAAATAAGCATAGATGGGCTAACTTAAGACATAAAATAAGCATAGATGGGCTAACTCAAGAAAGATTATCCCAACATCTTCCTCTTTTAGTCAAATAAAAGTCTCTTTCTCTAACATCAATAAACTATATACAATATGAACAATTATCAGGTAAGAATTTCATTCACAATGTCCAGTCCATTTGTATTTGTGAACCTCAGAGAAAAGTTCAATCTCCTATCTTGGTGAGTCCAAAGTTTTGTACCTAAATCACTGTCTATCATAACTTATATTAACAACCTAAAAATATCTTTTTACACCTTAAAACATTTTCTTAGATAAATGACTTAAACTTTTATGCCTCTTAACTTTTATAAACTTTACATCTCTTTTGTGAGTTTCATTTTTTAAAAATTTGGTAACAAGGAAAACTGTAAAACTATAACTATCTAGTCTTCAACTTCTCTGAGACCCAAGAAGGATAAATATTACCTGAGTAAATAGGAAGTGCAGAGCAAGCAATTTCCAAAACTATAGAAATAACAAAGAATGCTGGCTGCCTGGACAGTCACCCAAGGTTCCTCTGTAACATTGGAGCATCCATCTTTGGCCTACAGACCTAGAATATCTGACAGACTCTTCTGTGAAGCAGGAATTTTGAAGGACTGTCCTACTTTGTCTTGGTAAAGTTAGGCCGTGTGTTCTGCTTATCCAATTTGGACAGCATACTGTCTGTAGTTGAGACAAGGACAGTTTCTGTCCCAGTGGTTAGCTTTGCACATTTGAGGTAAATGATATGGAGGTTCTTTGATGCTTATCATCTTTGAAGTAGATTAGTGCTGCCAGGAGCAGACATGTCTCACTGTCATGAAAAGCCTTATGCTATTAAAACATCTTAAGTGCCATATTATGTAGATCTCTGAAGTGTTTGAAGACAACCTAATGTAGATCTCTGAAGTGTTTGAAGACAACCTATCTAAAATATATCTGTTTAAGCTTGAAAACACACCTAACATGACTACAAGTTTGATTTTTATAGATGACTAACAACTAACCTGCATTTCTTACTTATTCTAGACAGTTTGTAATAGTAGCTTTCAAGGACTAGAACTTTCCAGTTTCAAATGAGATGCATATGTACAATGCCTTAAACAAGGGTAGAAACATATATACATAGTATGTTGTAATAAAAATAACTTTAAATTTGTATCAATATACAAAAATCCATATTAATGTAAAATATTTGATACTAGTAGCTACTTTTTAGTTTAAAAGTAGATTCAATAATCTACCCTTTTATCTTATCATTCCTGTATCCCCTCCTCCTTGTTTTTTAAAAAGAGGACCCCAAATCTAACTTCCTTTACTTAATTATCTCCCTGACCATTACCAATAACAATTTGCAACCAATCCCTCTAAATGATGACAAATATCCATAACCCACTGAACAACCAAAAAACCACCCACCCCACCTCTTGGGAATGTGGGCATCATGATCTTAAAATTGCTTCCTGCCATCTGCACGTGAGGACATTTTTAGGGGACTCTGAAAAAATCAGAATAATAGTCATGTCCTGGGAGAACTAGCTATATCATTTGTTGTCTAGTCTCTGTGTGATGGGAAAGTGCAGGGATTAACTGAAGTCATGGCTGAAGCAGTCTGTGAGGCTGGACCATCTTAGCTAACCATTTTGAAGTTGTCCTGGATGCAGGTTTTTGAGGAAATAGCAATGGAGGCATTCTGTGAGGCTGGATCACTTGGGCTACTTGTCTTCATTTATATCTTGTCCTTTTGTTCTGAAAATATACAAATGTGGTGATACTTTATTTGTGCTGAAATGTGATATTTTATTTGTATGTTAATAAATAAAATTTGCCTGGAGATCAGAGGAAATACCAAGCCATTTTAAGTAAACACAAAAGTCAGGCAGTGGTAGCACACACCCTTAATCTGATCACTTGACAGGCAGAGTCTCTATGTGTTCAAGGCCACACTAGGGAACAGAGCCAAGTGTGGTGACATATGCCTTTAATCCCAGTACTAACTATAGAGACCTGGAGGTCTGTACAGACAGGCAGTAACAAGGAAGTGAGTTAGCTGGGCTAAGAGCCAATGAGAGGGCAGAACAGCAAGGCAATAAAAGCCTGGGGAGACAGGAAGTCATGGCATTTTGGAAGCTACAGAGCTGGTGAGGTAAGGTGGTTGGTGGCTCTCACTATTTCCCTGATCTCTAAGGCTTTCAACCTTATATTTGGCTCCATGTTTTTTATTTAATAAGACTGCTTAGAAATTCGGCTACATACAAACTTTTAAAGGTAACATACATATATTATGCATTGACACAATTACAGAATGTGCAATGTGCACAAGTCAGCTAAAGACGATTCTCTGCTCTGTTTGAGCAGGTAAAAGGTATCTGTCAAATTTATAAGTCTGTATGGACTGTATAACCAAACTATAATACAAATCTCCACCCATGCCATATGAAAGGATGACATGTAATAATGAGCCATCAGGACTCTGTAGCCAATAAGATTTATCATGTGTTATCAGAGCTGTTCCCATGTAGAGGGATCAGCATATATATCACCTATCTTTTTTTTTGGTTTCTTTTTCTTGGTTTCTTTCTTCATGTCTGTAGCCAAGATTTTCAGGTCTCTCCTGGTCAAATCTGATCTTTATTAACTTTGAAGGAATCCAGTTTTTTTTTGTTTGCTGTGGAAACAAAGGCATAACCTCTCCCCCAACACAACACATTTCTTCGCTTCTATTTTGAAGTTAAGACATTCTTAAAATATATAAGATGGTTTAATTCAGCAGTTTTTTCCCCACAATCCAATGTCTCTCAGTAGCTGTTTTTTGTTCCTTAGCATTTAAAAAAATTAAAATTAATAAAGCACTAAACAGAGTCCAAACACCCTGTGTTATGGTATTTCCCACCCTTACATGACTTATCCTTTTATGTCACTTTACTCTCTCTTTAAGAACTTCACTTTATTATTTTCAAACTATTTTTTATGACTGTCTATACTACCTAGTCTACCGATGAGTAGCACACCAGCTGTTCACAGGCCCTATCAAATGCTCAGCTGCACTACAGGGCCTCTTAAAAGAGCAGTGCCTCTGTACTTGGTGAGCACCCACTAGCACTACCTGAGAGACTGATGTTGCTAGGAAACCACATCAGCTCCATGTCCTGAACTTTTCTCAGCTTTCTAAGGCCCTATGCTTGGATATATGTAACTGGTCTTTCTTTGGACCACCAGCTCCTGAATGTCGACATGGAAACTGTTTATGATGATAAAATCTTGGTCTTAGCATAGGCTTGTTCCCTACTAGCTCTTAAAACGTAAACCAACCCATTTACATTAATCTACGTTCTGTCACATGTGACTCATTACCTCTCTTCAGTGCTATACTTCTGACTTCCTCTGCATCTGGCTGTTGAATCTCCTGCACCTCAGATTCTTTCCCAGAGTTCCTATCTCTCCCCAGAAGTCCTGTCTAGTTATTGGTCATTCCACTTTTTTTTTTTTTTTTTTTTTTTTTTTGGTTTTTCTAGACAGGGTTTCTCTGTGTAGTTTTGGTGCCTGTCCTGGATCTCGCTCTATAGACCATGCTGGCCTCGAACTCACAGAGATCCGCCTGGCTCTGCCTCCCAAGTTGCTGGGATTAAAGGTGTGCACCACCACTGCCTGGCTTCAGCTCTTTATTAAATCAACCAGAAGGTGCCTTAGGCAGGTGAGGAAGGACAGAGACATCTTCACACAGTGTACACAAAGATTATCTCAACAGGCTTTCTTACTAGAGAGAGCAGAAACTGCATCGATACTAAGTTTTGTTTACTGCTATTAACACTATGTTGGTTCAGTACTGATTTTGTCTAAGATGGGTAAACCATAGGAAAATATTTGAAAGTTCTTTCTTGTCTTAGTTAGGATTTTCATTGCTGTAACAAAAACACCATGATAAAAAAGCAAGTTGGGAAAGAAAGGGTTTATTTGGCTTACACTTCCACATTGCTGTTCATCACCAAAGGAAGTCAGGACAGGACCTGTAACAGGGCAGAAACCTGGAGGCAGGAGCTGATGAAGAGGCCATGGAGGGGTGCTGCTTACTGGCTTGCTTAGCCTGCTTTCTTATAGAATCTAGGACTACAAGCCCAGGGATGGCACCACCCACCATGGGCTGGGCCCTCCCCTACTGATCACTAATTGAGAAAATGTCTTACAGCTGGATCTCATGTAGGCATTTCCTCAACTGAGGCTTCTTTCTCTCTAGTGTCTCTAGCTTGAGCCAAGTTGACACACAAAACTATCCAGTACAACATATCCCTTGTCAACTTGACACACAAATACATCACTATTAAGCACAACCCTTCCTTTCTTATTCATCTCCAAGATCTCACATTAAAAACACAAATAACTTTAAAAGTCCCAGTCTTTACAAATTTAAACACATTAAAATTTCAGTCCTTTAAAATAGCCAATCACTTAAAATTCAAAGTCTCTCAACTGTGGGCTCCAGTAAAATACTTTCTTACTTCAAGAGAGGAAAATCAGGGCACAGTCACAGTCAAGCCAAAGCAAAACCAAACTCTAACTGTCCAATGGCTGGGATTCACATGATCTTCTGGACTCCTCCAAAGGGCTTGGGTCACTTCTCCAGCTCTGCCCTCTGTGGCACACAGCTTGTCTTCTAGGCTCCAGCTGGCTCTACTCCACAGCTACTGCTATTCTTAGTGGTCATCCCATGGTACTGGCATCTCCAAAATACTGGGGTCTTCTGCTGCACTTTCACCAATAGCCTCTCATGGGCTCTCTTCATGGTGCCAAGCCTCAACTTCTTTGCATGACCCCTTCAGTCCTGGGCCTTCAACTGCCACTGAGGTTGCATCTTCACCAATGGCCTCTCCTGGTTTCTCACAGTGCCAAGCCTCAGCTCCTCTCCCTGAGCCCTTCATCCCTTCAAATCCAGTAACACCTGGGTGACTCTTACACATTACCAAGTCCAGCTGCCAGCACAAGGTACAGCCTTGGCTGCTTCTGAAACACAGATTCTCTGTGCTCTCAGAAAACTCTTCCAAGAAGATTGTACCTCAGCTCTACTATCTCTTCTTAATCACCGCTAATTTTTTTAGCTCCAGCCAACCAGCATCAATTGTTCCAGTAACATAAAGGTTTCACTTCAGTTCTCATTATCTTCTTAATCACAGATGATTAAGAACCCCAGCTAGCCAGAATCTTAAAATAGCAAACAGCCCTGATAGAGTCTTTAATCGTCCTTCTGTAATTTCACAAGCCAGGCCTCCATCTGCTTTCTGCACTGCTGTCAACATTCTTATCGACATTCTACAGCATCCAAGCTCCTACAAAACATCCTACTAAGGTCTTAGTACTCAATGGCTCTTCTAGCCCAAAGTTCCAAAATTGTTCCACAGTCCTCCCCCAGATATGGTCAGGTCTGTCACAGAAATACCCTACTCCTGGTACCAACTTATCTTAGTTAGGGTTTCTATTGCTGTGACAAAAACACCATTATTAAAAAGCAAGTTGGGAAAGAAAGGGTTTATTTTGCTTACACTTCCACATTGCTGTTCATCACCAAAGGAAGTCAGGACCTGTAACAGGGCAGAAACCTGGAGGCAGGAGCTGATGCAGAGGCTGTGGAGGAGTGCTGCTTACTGGCTTGCTTAGCCTGTTTTCTTATAGAATCCAGGACTAGCAGCATAGGGATGGCACCACCCACCATGGGCTGGGCCCTCTCCTATTGATCACTAATTGAGAAAATGCCTTACAGCTGGATCTCATTAGGCATGTCCTCAACTGAGGCTCCGTTCTCCCTGATGACTCTAGCTTGTGTCAAATTGACACACAGAACCAGCCAGTACACCTTTATTTAAAAATAAGCTGGGATATACTGCAGTAACAGAAAAACTTAAAAATCTCAGTGTCTTTAACCTCATGCTTGTTCATGATATATGTACCATTTGCTGGGTTTGCTGTTTATCAATATTAGGAACTCTGCCATTCAAGGCACCACAATGCCCACAGAGGACCTTCCAAATGTTGCTCTAAATTTAAAGTGATATACTTGTACTTATGTACTATTCCTGTTCAAGGTGGGTAAGCAGACCACATGCCCATAGAAAGAGGGATATAAATGTTTGTATGTAAACCAGTGATACAATCTTTTCAGGGTATCTTAATACAGCCACTTCTAGTTGTATACGACATAAATCCAGCTCAGTCCTGCTTAGAGAGTGGTGAGGAAAACATCCCTTGATTTAAAAAGGAAACAATGAGAATAGCTCATAAAACTGAAGTAATTGTATCAGTGAAAACGCAGGAATGCACCTAGGCCTCATCACTGATTGCGAGCCAAGACAGCCCACGTCGAGTCTCTTTCCGCAGGTTTGCTTCAACCTCTGTCACAGAATGATCGGCTGTCCCTAGTGCCACTGGTCCTTCCAAGCCTCATACTTGCTGGCTCCTACCTCACCAGGGAAGGCTACATTTTTGTCATTCTTGTTCTAATTTTCTTAATAAATCTGGGTCATAGGAGTCAGGTATATACTTCTGGACCAGCTGTCTGTGAACGAGTTAACAGAGTCAGAGAACAAATTCAATCACCCACTCCTCAAGAATGGAGGATTGTGATGGCTAATTTTATATGTCAGTTTGACTAGACTCTAGGCTGTTACTTAACCAAGCTCCAATCTAGATATTTCTGTGAAGGCAATTTATATGTAGCTGCTGTTTAACGATTGGCAGTTCAAGTAGATGAGACTACCTTTAACAGCATGAACTGATGTTGGCAGTAGGCAATTACATGTAAGTCATTCTGAAACAACAAAGTCTATCTTCAGTTCTATAAGGACAACAAAAGAATTATATCCTATAAATGATATTGGTTACTTTTATTATTTCAGTGCTATTTTGGTATTACATCTGGGATGTAACGAGATTTTTACCCCTAAAGCTAGATAGAAAATCTTGGGCACACCCTCATGTGTATGCAGAAATCTAACAAGTAAGATGAGTCTGTCT
This sequence comes from Peromyscus californicus insignis, assembly GCF_007827085.1. Taxonomy (NCBI): domain Eukaryota; kingdom Metazoa; phylum Chordata; class Mammalia; order Rodentia; family Cricetidae; genus Peromyscus; species Peromyscus californicus. Next base: position 44,962,664 of record NW_026294606.1, on the reverse strand, counting down.
CCCACCATCTGCTGGGTTGGTTCTACTGCATCTCAGCAAACGCACCAGGGTGGAGTCGATCTGAACAGTGCAGAAGAATGGTTCCACTTTTCCCTTTTGTTCTTCAAGGAGCCACAGACTAATCACTGTCAAAGAGAGGGAGATTAGAATTCTGTGTTCTTTTTGCATTTGCATAAGCCTTCCAGTGATAAAGGGAAATTTAGCTATAAGTGGGTGTTTAATACACTAGCACTCTTCTACTTGCCAAAAACTTGTAAAATGGGAGTTGAAATCTAAATCCAAATGTCCCTGTAGTTTTGAAATGCATTTTAAAATACAATTTTTAAAAATACAAAGTTTAAAAATGCAATCTATATCTTCCATCCTTCTACTGCTGACTTGTGATAAAACTTTCTCTTTGGGAGCTTACCGTGATGGGGAAGGGCAGAGAAAGAAGTCACAAAGGAAAAAAAATAAAGTAACAAGTTGATACCATAATGAGATTTGAAGATTGTAGATTTATGAGATGGTATAGATAAAGGTTTTCAAAGATTTACCATGACCTCTAGTACTCTATCAGTTTTCCATTTAAAAGAGCAAGGTGGTTATGAATGAATTTATAAAAATGAAAGTGAAACTAGAATTCTCATCATCCTCTTCTCTTGCCACCACCAAGTCTGGCAACTGAGCCTGGTTCCCATGTCCCATGCTATGGCCCAGTCTGAACAACCCCACCTGTGCTCTAACCAATCTATTCTAAAATAAAAATAAAAAATAATGAATTCTGTTCATCCGTAAACCCAACAAGGATAGTATAGTGGACATGTATCACTTACCTATAAGAACTCAAGAAAGGACTTACTTTGGGAGAATTTTTTAACCTATGTCTTGGGGTTTCTATTGCTGTGAAGAGACACCATGACCAGGGCAACTCTTATAAAGGTAAACATTTAATTGGGGTGGCTTATAGTTTTATAGGTTTAGTCCATTATCATGGTGGGACATGGCAATAAGCAGGGAGACAGAGTGCTGGAGAAGGAGCTGTAAGTTCTACATCTTAATTAGCAGGCAGCAGGAAGTGAACTGTGACACTGAGCATAGCTTGAACATAGAAGATCTCAAAGCCCACCACCACAGTGACACACTTCCTCCAATAAGACCATACCTACTGCAACAAACCCATACCTTCTAGTAGTGCCACTTCCTATGAGCTTATGGGGGCCAATTACATTCAAGCCACCACAGCCTATGTATTAGGTTTCTCCAGAGAAACAGGACCAATTTTACATGGGTATATAGGTAGGGGAGGAGGAGGAGAAAAAGAAAGATTATTTTGATAATAAAAACTGAGATGTTCCAAGACATCTTCAAACTGAAGTCATAGGAATTAAGTTCTACTCTGAGATGTCCAAGTGTAAGTATGGAATAAGTTAAAGTTTTGAAAAATTGTTTTATGTTGCCGAGGCTGGCCTTGAACTCCTGATCCTCCCCCTTCCACTCCCATGTGCTGGTGTTAAACAGCTTTATGCTTAAGTTCTTGAACCAGTCTTGGTGCCAGTAAGAGCTCATGTTTTAATCGGAGACAGAAGTCAAGAAGAGAGAAAAGGATGAGTTACATCAGGAAAGGGGTAAGAGAGGTTAACTGGAGATGAAAACAAAATTCATTAAATACCTGTATGGAATTATCAAAGAGTTGTTAAAGTTTAAAATGAGAGAGAGAGAGACAGAGAGACAGACAGAGAGACAGAGAGACAGAGAGACAGAGAGAGAGAGACAGAGAGACAGTGAGCACTCAGCTCCAGGTCTGGCAAGAGGTGTTTCTTCTTCCTTGAGGAGGTCAGCACTTCTTTATTCTATTAATTTGGAAATTGTGCCCCATGATAGAAGTCAGTCTGCTTCTTTCCTGATCTAAACGTTAATCTTATCCATAAATAACCCCCCCACACATATATGCAATATCTATATGGCATACCTATTAGCAATTCTGAAATGTTGTGGTTTTTTTTGAGACTCAATGTCAGTGTTGGTCACACTGCACACCCAGTAATCCTGAGTTCTCAGGAATGCATTCCCCTTGTGACTAGGGTGAAGATGATAGGGCTGAATACATTCTGACCTAAGTCAATCAAGGACTTTCAGAATGACAGCAAATTTTTCTGGCATGAGATTGGTTTAGTGGTAAGTGTGTGATAAAGTTCTGGCTGCTCAGAGAAGTAAGAGAATCTGCTGGAGTTGTGTTTTAGGAAGACTTATTTAAAGACATCTCAATAAAGGGCCCCTTTGTTGCCTCTGAGTTTTCTGTGGCTGTGTTACCAGACACTTTTAGAGCCATTTTGGTAACAGCTGAAAATATTTAGTGAACATATGAGAAAACCAAAGTCCTTGGTGTCAACCATCTCTCCATATTTTCCATTCTTTTTCTGTAATCCCTGTGACATAAGATAATGACTCCCTTGTTGTTTCAGACAAGTTGAACCACAAGTTTTCCATTACTGAAAAAGGCATATAAATAGATAAATTCTGTCCTTACATATTTCAAAATTAAGCTAATCCTTATCTCACATTTGATAGGAAATCCATATTTCTTTTAATTCTTTCTGAATGATTTTTCCACAGCCGTTTTCCTGATACTGAACTCTTGAGCCCTAGACTGAGCCAGTCATGGAAGATTGCTTTTGTTCGGTTAAAAACTCACTCATATTAGACATAAAAACGTGTGTGTGTGTGTGTGTGTGTGTGTGACTTTACTGAAGATAATAGGTATATTTGGATAGTAATAGCAGTAAGTTCCCCACTAGGGCCTATGAACCCCATAGTCGTCCATTCTTGCAGTGGTGCACACGCCTTCCCTGACAGGTTGGCACTGTAGCTCACTGGGCTCTTAGCTGGGTAAGGCTGTTGATGATTTTTCTCCTTTAGTAGCCTATGCATTTTCATAGCACAAAGGAAGCTAGCCAATAGGGAGAAAGCTTCCAGCTCAGTTCCAGCTGCATTTGTCTATGCCCTAAACCCAAAATAGGTAGTGTCCTCAAAGGGTCTTGTGATCTAGCTATGGTGGGCAATGAAGAGTAATGGCCACGGCCTGCATTATTTTGGTGGCCTCTGGAAACTTCCTAACCAACCACTCACAGGAGGTGGGATCACTAGGATTTTCATTGAATAACCTATGGCTTCTGGGAGCAGCATTATCCACCCATGTAGGCTATATCCATTAAAACTCTTGTTTTAATTGTATTTTAAAATTATTGTAAACTAAGTTGCACAATAGTACAAACTATTGTCCACATGACTTTTTCATACATCTTTTGTTTTGATTGCCCCTCCCAATCTCTTACTCTTCTCTCTCTCTCTCTCTGCCTCCATCTCTGCATAAGCCTTTCTGTCCTCATTGTTCACCTTCTCTACATTCGTGTCACAAATGTTCTTCTATCCCCCAAGAGGAGGAAATCTCAAGGCAGCGTAACATTCACCTGTGGCATGGTTATTACTCACTGCGTAATGAGAAGCTGAAGCAGGAAAACATTAAAACTATCCAGTTTTATAATAAAGAGAGAATGAGAGAGTTTGAAGTGACAGAAAATCAGGTGGGGGAAACCACTAGAATCGTGTGAGAGAAAACTCAGGCTTTGCACTGAGCTAATAAGAAGAGTACCTGAAGATCAAGACCTCACTCACCAAGGGCTCAGTTTATAAAAATGCAAATCTTTTTGAAATGGAAGACATTGAACAGAGAAGGTCACAGAAGGTGTTTTCTGCTTAAAAACTGAATAAACAACCCCCACCCCCAGCTGGTTAGGGAGGTGTTTTCCCAGGTTCCGCTGCCTAGGCACACAAAGGCTCCTACAGCTGTGGTGGGAGACCACACTCTATCTGGAGCTGGCTGGAGAACTTAGCAGTGTCATCTATGCAGTTTTTCAGACATGCAAGATTGAAGAGTTACAGGATCATGAAGGTTTGTAATATGATTCTGGAAAGCTGAGGTCTGGAAGGCATACCAGGGCCTGATTGCCTGTAAGGAAGTCACTGTGTGTGACTGTGAAGGTGAAGCCTCAGTGAAGTTTCCATGGAGATTCTGAGGTGTTGAAGTACCAGGATCGTGGGATATGTTCTGAAGAGAGCTGTAGGCATTGAGTGGGCGAGCTGAAGAGAGATAGCACATGGGCTTCAAGCCGCAGAGTCAGAGGCTAGGGGCTTCTCATGCCTGCATAACGCCACCACCAAGATACTGGATATGAAACTGCAGGATATGATGTTTTCCTTGCTGGATTTCATCTTTGTTTTTCCTAGTCTTTCCTTGTTATCTCCCCATTCCTCTCTTTAGTAATGGGGATAGTTTCTCTATACCATTGTATATGAAAGCATGTGACTCTGCAGGTTGCTTGGTTGGTTGTTTGTAGACAATTTCTAAACGGTCTTATTAAATAAGAAACACAGAGCCAAATACAGAGTTAAAGCCCAAGAGATCAGAGCAAGAGCCACCGAGCTTTAGCTTACCACCAGCAGTAGCTTCCACACAGAGAGAGACTTTCTAGTGTCTGACTTGTGTTTTTATTTCTTTTTTGTTCTGCTTTCTCATTGGCTCTAAGCCCAGCCACATGACTTCCTCATCTCTGCCTGTCTATACAGACCTCCTGGTCTCTATGGTTGGTACTGGGATTAAAGGTTCGGGCACCACACTTGGCTGTGTCCTTGACCACACAGAAACTCTTGCCTGCCATGTGATTTGATTAAGGGCGTAGGCTACCACCACCTGACTGCTGTCCCTGGTTCGCTATGACCTCTGATCTCCAGGTAAACTTTATTTATTAACATACAAATAAAATTACATTTCAGCACAATTAAAATCTCACCAGATTTCCCCTATTATTCTAATAAAAAGAAAAAAGGAAAAAAGAGTTATAACTAATATAAGAAAAACTATATACAATAAGTACAATAACTATATGCAATATATACAAGCAATAAATACTTAAACAATGTCTAGTCCATTTGCATTTGACAGACTCAGAAAATATCCCATTATCTATCCTATTTTGGTAAGTCCAAAATGTACCTGATTCACTTTCTATCCTAACTTATATTACTAACAGAGAACTATCTTATAATGTCTTTCAAATTTATACACTTACACCTCTTTAGTGAGTTTCTTTTCTGAAATTCTTAACAAGGAAAACTATAATTATAACTATCTAATCTTTAACTATTTGTTTACAGTTGTTTTTCAGGGACTCACAGTTAAGAGTATGCCTTGAATCTAAGGAGAGATGTGTAGTTTGAGATATTAGAGTTATTAAGACTTAGGGGACTTTTGGAGATTAAAAATGTACTTTACTCTGAAATAGTCCTAAACCTTTTGGGGTAACGGGTGGGATATTATATATTAAAGTGATGTGTTTCGGTGTCAGGTTGACAAGGGATGGACTTATTATTAATCACCATTGTCAGCTTGACGGGGTTTAGCACCACCAATGAGACACACCTCTGAGCATGTCTTGATGGTGTTTCTGGAAAGAGTTAGTTGAGCAGGGAAGAGGCTAGGGTCCCATGCTGAATATATATTTTTTTAAAAGAAGAAAGCAAGCTGAATACCAGAATCCATCTCCCTTGGTTTCTTGACTGCAGATGCATTGAAGAGATGTTTCACAGTTTCCCTGCCATGTTTTCCCTGCCATGATAGGCTATGTATTCCTAAACTGTGGGTCAAAATAAATCCTTTCTTCCATAAGTCACTTTTGTCTGGTATACTTTCACAACTATGAAGAACCTAATTAACTTATACACATAGTCAGAAGTTTGGTTTACCAGCAGTAGTCGGCCTTGTAAACACACAAAAAGTGATTACAGAAAAATCAGTAGATGGAACTCTCTGTTACTGTCTCAGCCTGTTTACTGTGTCTGCTTATCAATAAACTACTCTTAGCAGGAGGAGCAATTCTTCCATGTCTCGGTAAATAGAAGAGACATTTGCTCTGAAATGGGCTGTATTCTTGATTCCCTCTTGCCTTGGAGCCAGGCACTTCATCTGTCCTTGTGCTTAACTGCAAAAAGTGATGATGATACATACATATAATCCAACCATCTTAGAGGAAGAGGCAGGAGGACCACAAGTTCAGGGCCAAGTTAGACTACATAGCGAGACCTTGTCTCAACTAAACAAAATGAAAGCAAACACAAGAAGAGATGTACCTGAAAAGCAATTTCACTTTCTATTTACCCTGCTTATATAAAATAATATATAAGTTGAATATATTCAATTGAAGTTTCTCTTCAGAGCACATTCAATCATCAGAAAATTATAGCATCTGGAGATAATCTTTATCAGTCTATCAGGCTGTAATAATAAAATATCACAAGGTGAATGGCTTAAACAACAGAAATTTATCATTTCATGTGGTCATACTTTATTTGTGCTGAAATGTGATTTTATTTGTATGTTAATAAATAAAGTTTGCCTGGAGATCAGAGGTCAGCGAGCCATAAACAGAAGTCAGGCGGTGGTAGCACATGCCCTTAATCCTGATCACATGACAGGCAGAGTCTCTGCGGGTCAAGGACACAGCCAAGCATGGTGACATGAACCTTTAATCCCAGTACCAACCATAGAGACCTGGAGGTCTGTATAGACAGGCAGTGATGAGGAAGTCATGTGGCTGGGCTTAGAGTCAATGAGAAGGCAGAACAGGAAGACAATAAAAGCATAGGTCAGATAGGAAGAAACTCTGTGTGGAAGCTATTGCTGGTGGTAAGCTAAGGCTAGTCATGGCTATTTGCTCTCATCTCTTTGCCTATTACCTCTGTATTTGGCTCTATGTTTCTTATTTAATAAGACTATTTAGAAATTCGTCTACAATTTCATAGTTCTAGAAACCACAAATGTGAGATCACAACGTCATTGGGGGTTTGTTTCTTTAATTTTTACATTTATGTGTGTGAATTTGTGAGTGCATATGTGTTGCAGAATATTTGTTTACACTGTGAAGATATGTATTTGTCAGGGCACCTTCTGAATTGTTTAATAAAGAGCTGAATGGCCAATAGCTAGGCAGGAAGAGTTTAAGTGGGACTTCTTGGGACAGAGAACTCTGGGAAGATGAAAGGTGGAGTCACCAGTCAGATGTGGAGGAAGCAGCATGGGTAGTATGGAGAGATGAGGTAATGATCCATATGACAGAATGCAGTTTAAAATAAATGGATTAATTTAAGTTATAAGAACTAGTGAGACAAGCCAAAGCTAAGGCCGGGCCTTCATAATTAATAATAAGTCTCTGTGTCATTATTTGTGAGCTGGAAGTCCCAAGAAAAATCTATCTACACACATATGCCGTGGCTTAAGGTGGAGGTCAGAGGCCAGTTTGTGGGAGTTGTTTCTCTCCTTCCACAATGTAGGTCTGAGGAATTAAACCCAGATCATCAGGCTTTGTGGCAAGCATTCTTATCCATTTAGTCTTTAGTTATCTCCTTCTGATATGGAACAGATTCCATATACCTCCCCTAGATTCTGAATTTATGTGAATCTATGATGTCCCTTGGATTGAAGATGAATTATGTCAATATTAGTCATTTTCCTCTCTTGGTGGTCATGTCTATAGTATTGGAGTAAGGGTCCAGTCTATTTTATTATGACTTTATCTTAATTATGTCAACAGTATTATCATATAAGATCACATTATGAAATACCAGAACTTATGATTTTGGCATATGAATTTGAGGTGACATAATTCAATTCATTCCATTAGCAATTAAAATTATGTTTTAGAGAAAAGATTTTTTTTATTTTACCAACAAACATTTGCATATGTATCAGACATTATGCTAGTCATTGGGAATACAGCAATAGATGAAATACAGTTCTTGTTCTCAGGAGGCATCATCTTACGGATTTGTGCCTTTTTATTTATAGCTTGTCACTCCTAAGGGGGGAAAATAGGAGGAGCTTAAACAACTAAGGATTATAGGGCATAATAACTAAAAACAAAACAGTGGTCAATATTTTTTGAACATTATTTAAACATCCTCATATTAATTCTGTCATTTCATTCTTTTCGTTCGTTTGTTTGTTTTTTTGTTTTTTGAGACCGGGTTTCTCTGTGTAGCTTTGGTGCCTGCCCTGGAACTCGTTTTATAGACCAGGATGGCCTCGGACTCACAGAGGTCTGCCTGCCTCTGCCTTCCTAGTTTTGGGATTAAAGGTGTGAGCCACCACTACTTGGCTTGCCATTTTATTCTTAAAACAACACTGCACAGTGGGAACTGTTGTAACTACCTCTGTCTACAGGTGAAGAAACCAAGACTCTGAGAAGCCTAGTGAGGGGCAGAGTGAGACTCTAAATGCAGCATGCTCTGTCCCTGAGCAAGCTTCCTCAAGCCACACAACCACACAATATATACCTTCTAGTGGTGGGAAGACGTGAAAAAAACAGCTTTTCTTTCTGTGTGGTGCATGAAAGGGAGCATCAGTCTGCTAATTTCTTCTTCCCTGTGTTGCTGTTTTACTTGTCAGCGTTTGAAAATTCATTTACCTCTTCTGTCAATATTTAGTCCTAAAAAACGAGTTTTATCTTCTCTTTTCCCTCCCTTTCTACCTAGACACTGAATTCCCTCCACAGAACATGCTGGTTATGGGGATGTATCCTGGTGATGGAGCAGTTGCCTAGCCAATGCAAGGCCTTGAGTTCAATCTCAAGAAAATCCCAAGTGAGAGCGTTGATGGGTAACCATCTCTCTTATTGAAAGAGTAACTGGGAAGTGGTTGGCTTACTAGTTTAGGACAAAGGGCAGAAATATTTAGTTCTTTAGAGGGAAACTTTTTGAAGTGTGGAGGGATGTAGTGAAGTACTTTACAGGAAGTAAAATGACCCAGGGTAGGCCCTATCCACTGGCTCCATCCCAACACTAGATCATTTTCCTTTCTGAAAAGTACTTCATTGCATCCCTCCATGCTTCAAAAAGTTGTTTTCACTTGAAGCTTTAAGAAAAAGCATTACTCAGCTGTTTTTGCTTCAGGTTCCAGTGGGTAAAAATACTTCTGAGCTGTCAACAAATCCAAACGAACTACTACTATGGCAATGGAAAGCAGTATCAATGTTGAAAACAGCTCAGTAAAGCCACCTCTGGAAGGAAACCTGAAATGTAATGAGTCCAGGTGAGTCGTTTCTTAGAGCGCCTTCTCCAGAAGTACTTGGGATAAATGAAACAAGCTCCCAGATACACATCTCTGTCTTTCTTTCTAATAAGTGACAGAATTCTGGGAGTAAAAGTATTGTTTGTACACATGATCTGAAGCCGTTTGATACTGTGTTTTCACGTGTCCAGGTTTTAACTAGAACTCATCATGAGGTCAAGTGCAGCTTCCATCTGTAATGTTGCCTTCACACCCAAAAATTTTTCATTTGGAACATTTCAGATTTCAGATTTTGACTAGGGACATTGGGCCTGTATATCTTAAAATGCTGAGATTTATCTTTCCCTTTTCTTTCTGATGTAGAGTCCCTTGTATGCCAGAGTGGACTTGCTGAGGACGATATAGGAATTTCTGATCTTCCTGCCCTCATCTCTGAGGTGCTAGGATTATAGGTGTGCATTACCCCACTTGACTTATGTGATTCTAGGGATGGAACCCAGAGTTTTATGGAGGCTGCTCAGGCACTCTACCTACTGAGTTACATCCTCAGACCCAGTAATGCTGTTCTTTAAAAGCCGTGAATAGTCTATTTCAAAGTGCTTCCTTCAGGCAAGCAGTCTGTCACACATACAGTTGTTGAACTGGGTTGACTCTATGGTACTTCTGGTTCCTCTGCAGTGGTCCCATTTTCTTTGAGACATGTCTCATGGTTGTAGTGATAGTGTTCCCTGAAATATTGTGCACCCTCATAAACTTATCTGAGGTCAGAGAACAGAACAGCCACTAGATATAGAGGCCAGAAAATGGTGGCGCACACGCCTTTAATCCTAGCATTCCAGAGGCAGAGATCCATCTGGATCTCTGTGAGTTCAAAGCCACACTGGAAACAGCCAGGCATGGTAACAAGAGCCTTTAATCCCAGGAAGTGATGGCAGAAAGCAGAAAGGTATATAAGGCATGAAAACCAGAAACTAGAGCCTGATTAAGCTTTTAGGCTTTCGAGCAGCAGTTCAGCTGAGATTCATTTTGGATGAGGACTCAGAGGCTTCCAGTCTGAGGAAACACGAATTGGCTGAGAAGTTGGCGAGGTGAGGTGGCTGTGGCATGTTCTGCTCCTCTGATCTTCCATCTTTAACTCCAATAACTGACTTCAGGTTTGTTTTTATTAATAAGAACTTTTAAGATTTGTGCTACACATGGTGACAATCTTCTCTCCTTTTAAGTAATACCACTGCAAATGAATTCAAATTCCTTTAATTCAGAAACTTACTGTTCAAACTTCCAAAAGAACTGTATAAAATCTTCATCAATAACAGAATAATTTAATGGGATGCCTGGACATGTTCCCAAAAATGTCTGCAACCTTGAAAACAATCGTCTATATTTCTACTCACTCAGCCACAGAAATAGAACTGAAGGGTAATTCAGGACAAGTAAGAGCTATGATACCATGTCATCTGCAAATAGGGATCCTCTGACTTTTTCTATTCATATTATTTTAATTTCCTTCTCTTGCCTTTTTGCTCCAGCTACTGCTTTGAGCACAATATTGAAAAGAAGAGGGGACAGTGGATATCTCTGCTTCACTCCCGACCTCAGAATGATTGTCTCAGTATTTCTCCATTTAGGGTGATGTTATCTGTGGGTTTCTCATACATAGCTTTTATTATGATGAACTATGTTCCCTCTAGTCCTACTTTCTCTAGGTCCTTTATCAAAAAGCCATGTTCAATTTTGTCAAAGGCTTTTTTTTTGCATTTATTGAGATGATCATGTGATTTTTTTGTCTTTAAGTCTATTTATGTGGTTTACCTTTATTATTAACTTGCATATGTCTGTATTCATTTACAATCATTTAATGGAGCACTTTTGAATCTATGTTGTTGTGGGACATTTGTACATTGTGTGAAGACATGTCGCTATGATTGGTTTAATAAAGAACTGAATGGCCAATAGCTAGGCAGGGGGTATAGGCAGACTTCCATACAGAGAGAAGAGGTAGGAGGAGATAATTGAGATGTAGGGGAGATGTCAATGAGACATGGAGGGAGTTGGACATACAGAATGAAAGCAAGGTAAAAGGCCACATGATGAAGCATAGATTAATAAAAGCAGGTTAATTTAAGTTGTAAGAGCTAGTGGGACAAGCCTAGGCTAAGGCTGAGCTTTCATAATTAATAATAAGTCTCCACGTCGTTATTTGTGAGCTGGTGACCCCAAGAAAAATTCGACTACACTATGTTTAGGAGGGATATTGGCCTGTAGCTCCCTTCCTTCCTCCCTCCCTCCTTCCCTTCCTCCCTTCCTTATTTGTCGTATCTTTACCTGTTTTTGGTATTAGAGTGATACTGGCTTAATAGAAGGAGTTTGGAGCCCTCTCCTCTTTTATTTTCTGAATCCTTTGAGAAGGATCGGCCTAAATCTTTTATTGTCTGGTGGAATTCTGTTGTGAATCCATCTGGATCTGGCTTTTTTTTTTTAAAGCTGGGAGACTTAATTATTAATATTTCAACCTCCTTATTTGTTATGGGTCTGTTTAGGTTGTTAAGTTCTTCCTGGTTTAATTTTGGTAGTTTGGGTAAATCTAGAAATCCATCTATTTCTTTTAGGTTTCCTACCTTAGTGGACTGTAGTTTTTTTGTTTTGTTTTGGTTTGGTTTTTGGTTTTTCTAGACAGGGTTTCTCTTTGTAATTTTGGTGCCTGTCCTGGATCTCACTCTGTAGACCAGGCTGATCTTGAACTCACAGAGATCCACCTGGCTCTGCCTCCTGAGTGCTGGGGTTAAAGGCGTGCGCCACCGCCGCACTGGCAGGACTATAGATTTTTAAAAATATTCCCTTATAAATAGTCTGAATTTCTTTGATGTTTGTTGTAATGTTTTCCTGTTCATTTCTGACTGTAGTTAGTTTGGGTTCTCTTCTTTGTTTAGTTGGGGCAAGGGTCTGTCAATCTTGCTTCTCTTCTCAATGAACCAGGTCTTTGATTCACTGACTCTTTGTATGTCTTTGTTCCTATTTTATCAGTTTCTGTTCTGATTTTTATTTCTTGCTGTCTACTGGATTTTGGCTTCTTTTGTTCTTGTCTTTCCAGAGTCTTTACTTGCATCATTAAGTCATTTATTTGTGCTCTTTCTGAGTTTTCAATATAGGCAATCAGGGCCATACATTCCCCTCCGGGCATTGCTTTCTTCCAGTGTGCCAGGGCTTCCGCTGTGCTATGTTCTCATTTTCATTTAGTTCCATGAGTTTTTTTTTAATTTCTCCTTTTTTTGGAATTTTTTTCTTTGAATCACTCATCATTCAGTAATGAGTTGTTTAATATCCATGACATTGTTTATTTACTAGAGATTTGTTTGCTGTCAATTTTAAGTTTTATTGTGTTGTGATCAGATAGGATATAGGAAGTTATTTCAATCTTTTTAATTTGTTTATTTATTTAGATTAATTTTCATGTATATGTGTGAATGTTTGTCTGCATGTATAACTGTGTACTACATGCATTCCTGATACCATAAGGGTCATAAAAGCGATCCATAGGACTAGAGTTACAGATAGTTGTGAGCTGCCATGTTGGGTCCTAGAAATCAAACTCCAGTTCTCTGTAAGAGCAAGATCCTTTAACCTCTGAGCCGTCTCTCCAGCTTCTTATTTTATTTTTCAATACAATATTTTTCTTCTTATTATATACTTTTGTACAATGTGCTTTGATCATGTTTACCCCCATCCCCCTAACTTCTCCCAGTCTGTTCTCATTATTTTAGTTTTCTGTGTGCATGTGTGTGTATCTGTATAGGGATATGTACATGTAAGTGTGCCCTTAGAGGCTAGAAGATGGCATTGGATTCCCTGAAACTGGAGTTATAAGAAGTTGTGAGCTGCCCAATGTTGGTACTGGGAACCAAAATCAGGTTCCCAGAGCAGTATTTGCCCTCTAGTTCTTTTTGATTTTTTGGACCACACTCGGGAGGCAGAGGCAGGTGGATCTCTGTGAGTTCGAGGCCAGCCTGGTCTACAGAGCAAGATCCAGGAAAAGGCGCAAAGCTACACAGAGAAACCCTGTCTCAAAAAACCAAAAAAAAAAAAAAAAAAAAAAAACCTGAATGCTTAACCAGCCAAATGCTTCTAGTTTCTGGTCTTCATGCCTTAAATACCTTTCTGCTTTCTGCCATCACTTCCTGGGATTAAAGGCTCACTTCTTGGGATTAAAGGCATGTGTCACCATGCCTGGCTGTTTCCAATGCGGCCTTGAACTCACAGAGATCCAGAGGGATTTCTGTCTCTGGAATGCTAGGATTAAAGGTGTGAGTGCCACCATTTTCTAGCCTCTGTATCTAGTGGCTGTTCTGTTCTCTGACCCCAGATAATTTTATTAGGGTGCACAATATTTTGGGGAACAAAATACCACCACAAGGATCACTAATGTGTGAGCAGGTTCTTTTCCAGGGCTTTATGTCTGGGGGAAAAAAAGGAAAGGAAAAAAAACCCCAAAGCATATGTTGATGGGAAGCAACAGAGTTGACATAAACAAATAATAAAACAACAGACATAAATTTGAATTTTTTTCTTTAAAAGTGAGTGTTTGTTTTTAAAATAAATGGTGAATTATGAGAATGATGAAGTAGCATTATTCAGATCAACCATCCCAGAAGGAACACATAAACTCTAGATAAAATGTGAAAAATAACTACACAAAAGAATTAAAAATGAGCAAATCAGGAAGAAAATGGAGAGCAGTCAACCCTAGAAGAGAGAGATGATGTGAGTTTTCCATTTTTTGTTGACTGAGCATAGTGTTCAGCTTGCATAGGGAATGTAAAATCCGAAAATGTGCATTCTTATGGGTTAAGTATTCAGATTCATTTGGAGACCAGCACAACTGAAATAGGAAGGAGAGTATTTCAGAAAGCAGGGAGTCCTAGGTGGGAGACAGAATGAACTCTGCTTTGAAAATCTCAGTTCTACAAAATATAGGCAAGGCAGAATCTAAGCAACCCACAGAAGGCTAAAACCCGAACAGAGATGCCAACTACTGACCAACACAGAGCACGGAGTTTTGAGCTTCAGTTCCACCATGTTAGCTGCTTACCTCTAAAATCGAAGTCCGTGTTCTTGAGAAGCCATGACCAAGTTTGCAGTTTCTACAACATGCTATCCATTCACTATGTCCAGAATATAACCCTACTTACTAGACATAAGAGGAAATAAAAGTCCTAACGTATGCGTAATTGGTTCTAGAGGGGGAAAGAGGGGGAAAGAAGGGAGGAAATGGGATATTTGAAGAACCAAAAGTCAAAATGTTTTCAAATTAGGTGAAATGTACAAGGTATTGGCAAATTCATAATGGGACAAGACAAAGAGAGCCACACTTGGGTACATCCTAATCAAACTATTGAAAGCAAGGTTAAAGAAAGACCTTTAAAGAGAGAACAGTAGGTAGCAAGTAACAATGGTGCCTGTGATCACTGACGTACTCGAAGGCTACACATTACAAGAGCCCCAAAGAAAAAGAAACAGAGTTTTATATGGATTTTGAACCTGGTAAAGGTATGCAGAATCTTACATCTAGGAAACATGTCCTTACTCACATGCAAATTAAAGGGAGCTACCGTTAGAACGGCCCACATGCTGGGAGGACATGCAACCATAGGAAGAAGGCTCATCATTGTCGGTAGGATTGCAAAAGTGTGACTCATTTGGGAAAAGAGTTCGGCAATTTCTCACAAAACAAAACACTCTTGCCATCTGACATAGCAGTTGTACTTCTTGGCAATTACCTAAAGGTGGTAACAAAATTTGTTTAAAAAGACCATGCACATATGTATTTATATTGTTCATAATTGTCAAATTGTCCTTCAGTAGATGCACATTGAAAACACTTGTGATGTGTAGACAATGGGACATTGTCAGTGCTGATGGAAGTGAATACGACTATGAAAAGATGGGGGAGGGACTTGGATACGTGTTCTTGAGTGAAATAAGCTGATACAAAAGGCTGTATACCCCGTGGTTACAAATATATGACATTCTGGAAAAGGTAGAACTGCGTCGACAATAAGAAGATTCTCATTGCCTGGTGAGGGGGATGGAATAAATAGGGTTATTTTTAGGCTGTGAAAGTACTCTGTATAATATAATAGGGGATTTCATTTCCTTATGTATATGTTCAAACCTATAGAATGTACACCACCAAGTGTGAACCCTGATGTAATGATGTGTCCCATGGAGATTTAAAAAAATGTCCTTAAATGCTAACTTGAAGATATTGATAAATGGGGAGTCATTATTGTTGGTGGAACTGTATGCAATAAGGCATGTAGGAAGAGAACATTTTATACCTACTGTTCAATTCTGCTGTGAACCTAAAGTCTGATTTATAAAAGGAGACCAGTTTAAGCTCAGTATTCAGGAGGTGGGAGAGGGAGGATCAGGAGTTCAAGGCCAGCCTCTTATACAGAGTGATGTAGAAGCCAGTCTGAGCTATATGAGATGCAGCCTTTAAAAAACAGAACAAAAACAAGCAAGTGAACAAACTGGGGGCTGGAGTGATGGTTCAGTCAAGGATCTTTGCTGTGCAGTCATGAGGACTGGAGTTCAGATCCTAGCTCCCTTGTAAGACATAGCGCATCCTGCAGACATCTGTAACTCCAGCTCTGAGGGATCCTCAAACCCTCTTCTGGCCTCTACCAGTGTACAGGCAGGCACACACACACACACACACACACACACACACACACACACACACACACACACACACGCAAACACTCAGGCACGTGTGCACACACACATTAGAATTAAAAAAATTTAAAACCACGGCAAAAGGGCGATTTAAACGCCTTCAAAAAAGAAAATTAAGAGAATTTAATGTCAGCAGACCAACACTTTAAAAAAAGGTCACATTTTGTACAATATATTAGATAATATCATTCCTGTTTTGTGTCATGATTTATGTCTGCTAAAGACAACCCAAAATAAAGTTTCAGGTGAAGTGCTTTATTGGATTAGTATTGCAGGCTGAATTTTGTCACCCTCACTAAATTTATATGTTGAAGTTCTAATGCCATCCCAAAATGTAATTGTGTTGGAGCTGAGATGCTTTTGTTGATTCAAATGAGTTCAAATGAGGTATGGAGGGTGGGTCTTACTCCGATAGGACTGGTATCATTATAAAAAGAAAAAAAATACTTGTTTTCTTTAAAAAGAACACAATTTTACATTTTACTTATTTGTGCTTCTCTGGGAGTGTGTGTGTGTGTGTGTGTGTGTGTGTGTGTGTGTGTGTGTGTGTGTGTATGTGTGCAGGCACCACATGTGCACAGGTGCACATTCACATGTGTCATGGTGCTCTGGTGGAGATCAAAGGACAATTTGTGAGAGTTGTTTCTCACTTTCTTATCCCCCCACAACTGTGAGAATGAATGTCTTGTGTATACTACACAAACAAGGGTGTATGTTTTTGCAGTCACAGCAGAAACATGGAAGGACTGGAAAAGCAAGGAAAGGGGAGGAAGGGCAGCTAATAAAAGACTGGGATCATCCTCTGTGCGAACAACTTGGTGTGACTGCAGGAATTAAGACAATGGTTTTAGAGTGAGGTCAATAGAGGTTCATTCTGACCATTGTCTGTAAAATAGAGATAATTTCCTAGGATCCTATGAGAAGAATATTGTCCTTGTGAAGACATTAGCCTGTGCTTGATGTATTTTCAAGTGTTCAATAAGCATCATATTCTCATTTTACTTCATTAAATCTCTAAAATTAGTATTAAGATGATAATTTGTTTAAAAGTATCTCCAGAGCTGGAGAGATGGATAATAACATAATAACATGCACTGTTTTTGCTAAGAACCTGTGTTTGATTCCCAGAATCCAGAATCCAGTTTGGGCAGTTCACAACTGCCTGCAACTCTAGCTCCAGAGAAACGGATCCCTTTGGCCTCTGAGGGCACGTGTTCTCATATGCATGTTCCTACACACACACCCACACACCCACAACCCCGTTGACACACTATTAAAATTTGTAAAAAATCTTTAAAAGTGTCTCCAGTAATTAAAATGATTAACATTTGAGTTAAGTTAACAATAATTTTAGCCTGGTGTATAGTGTTAATGCAGAGGCTTAGTAATTACTTAACACACAACATATTTAAGTCTTTAGTATATATTCAGTAATCACTGACATACATACATAGATGACTTTTTTCCTTATGGGACTAGGATGTATAGAAATCCCATTGCATTTTACTCTGAATGTCTCTGCTTTTACAATCACAAACCACAAATCACAGCACATGCATCTTCCACTGGGTGTTTTCTCTGTCTGAGTCATAAGGTTTGGTGAGGGACTTTTGGTGAGTCATAGTCTGGGTCTTGGGTGGTGAGTGACCTTGTCCTCTGTCTACTGCCTCTGAGTGTTGCTTCCTGAAATAAGGATTCACTTCCTTGGCAGGCTGACTGGTTACAGCTGCTTGGGTGCTGTTGTGGCTGTTCTGCTTCTCCTGGGAGTTACCTTTGATAGGCGTCCTGGGAAACAGGAACCTATTTGGTAATGGGTACTTAAGCAAATTGCCTTTAATTATGGAAAACATAAAGGCTGGAAACAGAATAAGTGATCAAAATGAACTGTCTATTTATTAGCAGTAGTTAAGAGGGATGTACATTTAAATACAGAAGTCCTGTCTTCATACTAATATGAAAATATTCTTAGTTCATACATTTAGTCTGAAAGAGCCAATGTTCCACCTGTTTAAGAATGCTCTTCCCAAATAAATAATGACTTCAATTTTAGATTTAAGATTCTAAAATACATGTAATCATATTACCACTGAAATAGTCACATAGAAAGCTACATAGCAGAAATTTTTATTTACTTCTGTCACTTTTAAAACTCACCAGTTTATAAGTTAAATTAATTTCTGTCTCACCTAAAATTATAATGTAAAGTTTTGTAATAAAAGCCATTTGTGCTACTGAAAATGTCATAGTATTTTGGTTTTTACCATTTCTACATATTTAACTATTTCCATGGAGCTTCATTTTTATTTTGATCCTTTCCATCTTTCATTAGTTCTCTAAAAAATGTATTTATTTTCAACTGAAACTAAGTTGAATGATGTCTAAATTTTAAAAGTAAAATTTCAAGTCATTTTTTTCCCTGAAAATCAGAAGGAGCCAAGGGAATAAATAGAAAGCCTTGGCTTAATCTGTTAATAAGACTGAGTAAGTGATATAATCAGCAAGAATCTACTAAGTAGAGAGCCACACGCTTGATGATATCAAGGAGGAAGTCTCCCGTGAGACAGGACTCTCAATATTAGAAAAACAGTGTGTGATGATTCCCACCACAGCTGCTACCTCCCTAGTTAGCAAGCTTTCCCCAGCTTTCCAGCCTCTGACACATACAAAGTAGTAAATAACACCCGCTTTTAGAGCTAGCAAAACAGCAACAGGGGACTTAAAAGCTAGGCTTTGATGAGATACTCAGCAGGAAAGAGCCTTTGCCCCACAAACCTGAAAATCTGAGTTGGATCTCCAGATTCTGCAGTTGATAAGAACTCTGAATAAGAATTTCTGAGATTTCTCCATATTGATTTCCAGGGTGGCTGCACCAATTTGCATTCACACCAGCAGTGAATGTGACTTTCTTTTTCTTCACGACCTCAACAGCATTTGTTGCCAGATGTTCTGTTGATATTAGCCCTTCTGACTGAGGTGAGATGAAATCACAATGTTGTTTTAATTTGTATTTCCCTGGTTGCTAATGACGATGAATACTTTTTGATGTATTTCTTAATCATTTTTATTTCTTCTGTTGAGAACTGTGTTTTTTAGATCCTGGCTCATTTAATAATTGGGTCATTTGTTTCTTTCACTCTGTCTCTTTCTGTTTTTTTGTTTGTTTGTTTGTTTGTTCTTTTTATATTCTGCTTATACATCTCTGTCAGGTGCATAGCTTGCAAAGATTCTCTCACACCTGTGGGTTTCTTCTTCACTTGCTTAATTGTTTCCTTAGCTGTACAGGACTTTTTAAGTTTTAGAATGATTGCAAATTGGTACAGCCACTCTGGAAATCAGTATGAAGAATTTTTAAAAATCTAAAAATAAATACCGTATGACCAAGCTACCAGTATGTGGCATATGTGCAAAAGACTCAACATTTTACTCCATAGATACTCGTCCAGCAATGTTCATCGCTGTCCTATTCACAATAACCAGGAAATGGAAATGACCTAAATATCCTCTAGCAAATGAATGGCTGATGAAAATGTGGAACACATACACTGTGGAATACTGTTGCATGAATTCTAATTGGTCTTATTAATAAAAACCTGGAGTCAGATATCAGGGTGAAAGCTGAAAGATCAGAGAAGCAGAACAGCCAGCCACTAGAGTTCTTATCGCTACTGAATCCTCAGCCTTAAAGGGTCCTGAGCTCCTGTCTCCTTCTACCTTACATTCCTTTCTCTGCCCAGCCGTATCACTTCCTGTCTCTACCTCCCTAGTGCTGGGATTAAAGGCGTGAGATCCCAAGGGCTAGGATCAATGGTGTGTGCCACCACTGCCTGGCTGTTTGTCTTTTAGAGGATCAATCTTGTGTAGATCAGAGATCCATCTGCCTCTGCCTCCCAAGTGCTGGGATTAAAGGTGTGTGCCACTACTACCTGGCCTCTATGGTTAACTAGTGTCTTAGCTCTGCATTCCGATCTTCAGGCAAGCTTTATTTGTTAAATAATAAACAATATATCACCACAAAACACTATTTAGTGGTAAAGAAAAATGAATTATGAAATTTGCAAGCAAATGGATGGTCCTAGAAAAGATCATATTAAGTGCAGTAACCCAGACTTAAAAAAAGGCAAATTGGCATGTTTTCACTTAACTGCTCTTCCTAGGTCCATATCTTCAAATGTTAATATACAACATGAAGTAACCACAGAAACCAGGAAAACATAAAGGGATCATAGGTGGGACAGGGGACTGAGAGAGGAAGAGCAAGATACAGGTAGCAAGAACTGGGAAATGGAACAGTGGTAGGGGAACTCCAACTGAGGAGGAGAGAGGTCAATACAGAAGGAAAAGGAGGTGTTAAGAGACAAATAACACCTTTGTTTGATAAAGCCTCAAAGAATAGTACTTTTTATATTTGCTAAAAATTATATACTATCTATCTATGGTTAAAAATAGGGATAGATATATAATATAGTATAGATTATAATATAATATAATATATATTACATTATTATTTTAAGCCATGACACAGTAACATGTAATATATAATATATTAATACAAATCATATAATATATATCATAGATCATACACATATAAAATATATATTTATATAATATATTGTATTGTTATAATATATTAGAAGCTGGTCTTGAGTTACAAGGGAGAACATGGTGGAAAGATGAAGTTAGGACCATAGAACAATGAGACAGGCATAGAGGTATTGATATTTCCTAAGATCAGTTTCTCAGTGAAGACCAATATGCTGATTTGCAAAGACAGTTTGAATTTGATGATCACACCTTGGTCCTATGTCGTTTAGCAGCTTTGAAGGCTTGAGGTCTGAGCCATTTACTAAAATTATACAAGGCCCAAAAGAAGGCTTTACTAATTTTTTGCAAAGATTGACTTCAGCTCTAAATAGAATAGTATCAGATCCAGAAGTCAGACAAATATTGATTCTTTGACTTTTGAAAATGCTAATTCAGAATGCAGAAGGGTGATTAGTCCTTTAAAGGCAACATATAGAGTGGAAGGAGTGAGTGACAGAGCAA
Organism: Peromyscus californicus insignis; assembly: GCF_007827085.1. Classification (NCBI taxonomy): domain Eukaryota; kingdom Metazoa; phylum Chordata; class Mammalia; order Rodentia; family Cricetidae; genus Peromyscus; species Peromyscus californicus. Next base: position 44,941,786 of record NW_026294606.1, on the reverse strand, counting down.
AGTGGTTCACATTATGGCTGGGAAAACATGGCTGGACTGTGCCTACCACAGTGCAGTCCAGGGAGTAACAAGAGAGAGGAAGCAGTTTTGAGGTCTACATATCTCCTTAAAGCAAATGCATCCAGGGACCTAGTTTCCTCCCAATATGTCCATCTTCTAAAGGTCCTATCAGTTCTCAGTAGCACCTACATCCTGAGATCTAGATGCTTTTAACATATGAGTCTTTGGGAGATGTTTATGACCCAAACTATAACACCATATATACATTAAGACATAAACTTGAGGTTTTATATAATTGAAAAAAAAACTTTTTCTGATTTCCCATTATATGTTTTATTCCCACAAGAACATTTTCTGATTAAATGTTTTGAATTAAGTACATTTGCTTTTCTCCTAGATCAGCCCAGGCTAGCCTTGAACTCATGACCTCATGCCTCCTATGCAAAAGTTTTAGGAAACAGGCATGAACCATGACACTGGCCTTTTTCCTTTACTATAAAAAAAGTACAGTAAAACCAATTCTGATAAATCAAGCCCTATAACCTCATTACAACAATATAAAACTACCATATTTGAGAATGATCTAGATTTATCTGCAAAATACACATAAAACATTGGAATAGAGCCTCTATGTGTTTATATAACATTTTATAGTGACTTTTACTTAAATGTATATTCCCAAACATCTTGTTTCTACAGTTGCTGTATTTGTAGCATTTAATCTAGTGAAGGTTGTAAAAGTATTTAAAAAATTTTTTTATATGTCCTAAACTGGCCCCAAACTTGTAATCCTACTGCTCCAGCTTAATAATTTTTTAAACTGTTAAATTGTTGGTCTTTTATTATTCCATTCTAGGTAGTATGGCAACAAATTATATTTGTTTAATATTTTAAATTTCCTCATTACTTTCCTCAACCCAATTCCCAGAGCTAGAATTGCTTAGCAAATATATTATTACTTTTGGTTCAATATGTATTCTGCCATATCAAATTAAAAAACTACATTGATTTCCAGAATGTTCTTTCATCAATGTTCGATTGGAACCTCTGTCCCACCCCTGCCTGGTCCAGGAAGCCCCATTTCTCTCTCTCTCTCTCTCTCTCTCTCTCCCCCCCCCCCTCAGACCAAACCCACCAGCTCAGAGAGTCTCCGAACAAAGAAAAGGCACCAAAAGCCCAGTTTCACATTCTTGGTGGCTCCTGCAGCTTGCTGGTCACAAAAGTTCCAGCCTGAGTGCTCAGCTTTTGACCATATTTAGGCACAAACCCAGCTTGTGGTGGACACATCATCACCCCTTGCCTACAATCTATAAAACTTTCTTGCTCTGGCTTGGGCATGTGACTTCTCTGGCCTTGTTCTCTGAGACCAGTGAACCTGCCTGGAAGTTGCTTTGTTCTCAATAAACCTGCTGTTATAATTTTCCAATTTGGCTTGATCTGGCTCACTGCATCAGTGGAGAAACCTAGTATGTGGGTGCAGAAAACCTATTATCTTGATGCCAAAACCTGAGAGGAGTTAAGTTCCCTGCCTAGTGGACCAGGTACCCCGTTGCATGGGGACCACTCCTCTTCCCCCATCATTCTCTCTGCTGGACACTACTGACTTTCAATTTGGGGTAAGTTATAACATGAATTCTAATTGGTCTTAATAATAAAAACCCAGAGTCAGATATCAAGGTGAAAGCTGAAAGATCAGAGAAGCAGAGCAGCCAGCCATTAGAAAGACTTCTTACCTCTAGGAATCCTCAGACTGAAAGGGGCTGAGTTCCTGTCTCCGCCCAGCCATATGTTTCCTTCTCCCAAGTGCTGGGATTAAAGGTGTGTGCCTCCCAAGTACAGGGATCAAAGACATGAGATTCCCAAATGCTGGGATTAAAGATATGTGCCACCATTGCCTGGCCTCTAATGGCTAGCTCCACATTGTGACCTCCAGGCAAGCTTTATTTGTTAGAGCACAAACAAAATATCACCACAGTAAGTCATTATTTTCCCAGCCACCACCTTTGAGGTACCTGGTGCCTCTTCATTGTCCAGGCCCTCAGGATCCCCTGTTAAGAGTCGTGGCTGTGCCAGGGCAAGCCTGTTCTGGAGCAGAGATGGTCTTGGTTCCAGGGAGCTTTTGGATTTGGAGATGTCCTTCCAAAGGCTACCCTACCCCCATTGCTCAACCCCAAGCTTTGTGTGGGATGTCTTTGGTCTCTGGCACTGGCTTGGAAGTGGCCAGCTCTGGGTCTAAACTTGGTCCTCAGCCACATTTGGGGTATCTGCTGCAAAATTTAAACGAATTTTGACTCTCTCAGACTGTATGCCTAAAATACCTGATTTTCAATTGTTTTGTGGCCTGACCATAGTACACTCTAGATAACCAGTCTAAGTGGCCACCTGAGGCACTCTTGACTTTAATGTCTTCTGTGATCTTGAAAATTTCTGCAGATGCATGGGCAAACTGTCTGAACTCTCTTATGTCCAGGTTTTTTGGAACTGTGCTCCAGTCCCTGCCTCTGTAGTCAATGCTCAATGGCCCAAGTCTTTTTGGTCAGGATTACAGTGCCTCTGGATGTCCTTTCACTTATCCTCAGACCCTGAACCCCAACCCCCTGACTGAACTGCCTGAGTCATTGGCACTATCACCCATTCCTGAACCCCACCTATACCTCCCCCTCCTACACTGCCACATGTCCACCTAGTGGCCAGTCTCTTCCCCTTTATGCACCTTTCTTCCCACCCTCTTTCCTCTCCTTCCTCCTACTACCCCTCCTTCTCTACCACCATAGGCTCCACCTAATAGTCAACCCCATCCCCTATAACTAAACCTCCCCATCCTCCTCCTATAGGAAAGCTGGCAGTCAGTCCTGCTGCAATACTACTGTACCCACAAAAATTAAATTCAGCGGCTCATGAGGTACTCCTCCCCTAAAATTCCAACACTAGAGGAGGTAGGAAAAGTATTTTGTATTTATGGATGGATTTGTGCCTGTAAGTTTTGTTGCAGACATGGAGTCACATAAAATTGAGTCAGGCTCAGTTCAATATATAAATGTATGTGGCCGCTGAATGTTTGTTTCTGACTGGTCTGGAGTGTGTGAGTTTACTATGTTCTGTGTATCTTGGTGATAGCTCAATTGTTACTGTTGCAACTAGCCACCCCAGTTCAGAATTTACCTCGGGGGGGATTTCTGGCCACTGAATCTGATGTAATGACAGAGATTCATATGCCATTTGAGTATAAATAATATTAAAGTTGTTTTATCCTGTTCTATTTTATTAAAAAAAAAAAACAAATTGGAATTGGGTTATGGCTCAGCTCCAGACCCAGGCATGCTTTTAAAGTCTCTATGTCCTAGATCAAAACTTTTTGATCAAACTTTGACCTCTCTATGTGTGAGGTCAAAAACTGGTGGGCAGGAAAAAAAAAAAAGAACAAACAAACAAACAAACAAACCCACCAACTCAAACCAAGAGCAAAACAGCTTGGGTACAGTTAAAAATCTGTAACAAAAAGTTAATTTAAAATTTAAAACTCAGAATTGGAGCTTTTCAGGAAATAACATTCGGTTTGCTGCTATCTTACCTAAGGGCAGCCATATGGGCAGTCATCATTTTGACTAGGGTTGGAGAAGGTGGATGTCATGGCTTTACCGCCATTTTGACTGAAGGTATGAGCCAGCCAAAGAGACAACAGGTCTCAAAAGATACTTTTAAATTGGGATAAGACTTTTGTATAATTCAGGTTTGAAAGACCCTAACCCTTTAGGCTTACACCCCCAAGCCCCAGGAAATAAGGAACTAAAAAGAAAACTAGTTCCAAGGGCAACCTGACTCAGCCACTACTCAATCACCCCTGTAACAATATAACAACGTAAAAAGATTTCTGTTAAGAGATGTGCTCAACTGTGACTGGGATAGTTGCAAGTGTTCCAGGAAGGACCACTGTGACCTTTGTGTAAACTCCACTCCCGCCCTGATATCCCCCTTGAGGTTTCAGGAAGAATGTACATGATGATGTGACTGTACCCATTCTGTAATCAGACCATGATCTTGTGAAACAAAATTGTATGGGAATTGTAATCTTATGGCTTTTGTGGGTTTTTCCTTTAAAAGCCCCCATGGGGCTGCAGTAAGATGCGACTCTTGCTCTTGGGAGCAGAGGAGCCCTTCTGTACAGAAGCCAATAAAATCCTCGTGCTGTTGCATCAACTGGACTGGAGTCTGGGTTCTTGGGGAGCCCACTTGAGACCCTAAACTTTGGGGTCCAACAAGGTTCTGTCTTAAAACCAGGTTTATAAAAGATAGGATTTAAAACAATGCTTGTTTAATGAGGTATTAAAGTGGAACCTCCATGTGTTCATATATCTTGCTGTCAGTCAAATTTTGTTATGTAAGAGTAATCCACTTGGTATTGATTTTATAGACACCGAATTGTTTGTACTATTAAAACTTTGTTTTGCTTTCTACAAATTATTGTTGAGCTCTGTGTCTTCATTCTTAAAATAAAAACAGGTACTGTAGTTGAATATTATCAGAATACATAGTTGGAGATTTTAAATTTCTTTAAAAGGAAATTTTAGAGTTTTTCAGAAAGTTTAAATAAACTGAATATTTTTAAGAAACAGTTTTTTAAATGGTTAAATTTATAAGGCTATGTGTAGCATGAATCTTAACTGGTCTTATCAATAAAATCAAACCTGAGGCCAGTTATTGGGGTGAATGCTGGAAGATCAGAGAAGCAGAACAAGCCACAGCTATCTCACCTGGCCAACTTCTCAGCTGATCCTGTTTTCTCAGACTGGAAGCTTCTGTGTCCTCATCCCAATGGCTCTCAGCTGAATTGCTGCTCGAAAGCCTGAAGCTTAACCAGGTAAAAGCTTCTAGTTTCTGGTCTCCATACCTTATATTATATATCTCTCTGTTTTTGCCATCACTCCCTGGGATTAAAAGCTCACTTCTTGGGATTAAAGGCGTGTGTCACCATGCCTGTCTGTTTCCAATGTGGCCTTGAACTCCCAGAGATCCAGAGGGATTTCTGTCTCTGGAATGCTAGGATTAAAGGCGTGTGCTACCACTGCCTATCCTCTATGTTTAATATTGTGGCTGTTCTGTCTCTGACCCCAGATAAGTTTATTAGGGTGCACAATATTTTGGGGAACACAATACCACCACAGCTATGGAACATTTTAAAATGTATATTTTATTATAATGTCTTCGTTAATATATGATCTTGATAAATATGTAAACATAAATCTAGAACTTAGGACCACAGCTAAACATCAGAAACTGGGATATTCCTATCCTATGATGCAATAAAATGATGACCTAAGCAGTTTAGCACAAAAACAAAACCCAAAACTACTTGGAACCACTTGCTAACATTGTTAAGTCATGGCTATTTTGGTAAACTGAGTCATACATGGAACTGTTAAGTTCTGTAATGGTACACTATATAAGGATCATGGAATTTCCCAGTCTCTTTGCAGACTATAAGTCTTATCTTGATACTGAAAAATCTTCAATTTAGAAATTGTTATTTTGTTATAAACTCTTAAAGGTGATTAAGCCTTGAGATGTTCAGAACTATAATAGATAATGGCCCTCAAATACATATTTGCTAAATATGACATTTAAGATATTTAAACTTATATGACAGACAGAGATGCCCAGATCCTAGGAGTGACCCCCAAAGTCTCCAAGAAGACAATGGACACAGTGATGCATAATTCCTCCTAGACTGTGGTAATGCTAACCACTGGGCAAAACTGCCCCAATGCCTAGCCTTCAGCCAAGGCTTAGTCCAAACTCTGACCAAGCTGAACATTGGAGAGTTGATTGCCTCACTTTGCCTATACAAAGTAAGGTCAGTCTTTCTCTTCCTTCACCACAGAAAAGCCTCTCATCTTCTCGGCCTAGCAGCTAAGGCTACTGCCCTGGTACCCCTGCACCCAATACCATGGAAACCACAGGAGCCTGGGATAACTTTCTAGGTAAGGACTATGGGTTAGTCTCTGTCATTTTGGTTGATCCTTCTCAAATCTCTGATCACAGTGATCAGACTAACTCTAGTTTTATCAGCTAGGCAACAGCAGACAATCAACTTCTTCCACAAGGCTACAACCACCTTGGTAGTTCATTAGTTAGTTCATTAGTTAGGTTTCTTGTTAAAAATACAGACAAGTTTGCTTGCTAACAGGCTTCATATTAAAGGATAAACAGGTTTCAGATCTAATTTTCCACTAAAGGAACATGATTTGCAATGATTGTCCTCAGTAATAACTACATATGTCTCTCATAAATGATTAGATAGGAAAAAAGGGTTAAAGTCTGTGCAAATTTTGAGGATCTAAGAATATTTTAAGATATATAAAGGTCTGAGGATGTGTTGTTTGAATCTTAGATGGTCTTTTAATAAAAAACCCAGAGCCAGATATTAGGGTGAAAGCTGAAGGATCAGAGAAGCAGAGCAGTCAGCCACTAGTTCTTACCTCTATGAAATCCTCAGCCTAAAGAGTGTGAGTTTCTGTTTCCTCACACCTTATATACCTTTCTCTGCCTAGCCACGTCACTTCCTGGGATTAAAATTGTGTATTCTTCCCATACTGGGATAAAAGATGTGTGCTACCACTGCCTAGTTCTGTTTTCAGTGTGGCCTTGAACTCACAGAGATCTGGAAGGATCTCTGCTTCCCAAGTGATAGGATTAAAGGTTTGTGCCACCACTGCCTGACCTCTATGTCTAATCTAGTGGCTGGCTCTGTCCTCTGATCCTCAGGCAAGTTTATTAGGGTACACAATATATCACCACAAGGATGTGAAAGCTTAAGTAAGTTCTGAGGGTCTGAGAAAATGATTTAAGATGTATAAATGCAAGTTGTAAAGATATAAGTGAGTAATTTAAGGTAGGTGAAGATGGGAAATGGTTAAGATTTCTGTTCCCTTTCCATGCTATTGTTACACGAAAATTTCAAAAGTTCAGAGTTTTAGCATTGACTAATGGAGTTCTGATAAACTGATAGATCACTGACGACTTACTATTCAGTCATGAGCTCAAGATTTTAAATTTCCTTTGGTTGTCTTCTAAGTACACACTTAAAGGTGTATTTCTTTGGGCCAAAACTAAAAACTAAAAATGTTAGGTTCTCTAGGAATAGAAAAAATGTTCATGCCTTTTCACCCAAAACCATAGCTTTTGCTATGATGCCAAAGTGTAAATCTGTTCTAGCCATTTTACGACACCATCCAGGGAGCACCTGTGGACTGCAAGCTGCTGAGCTCTTGAATTGCTGAAAGCTGACATGAACCAATCCAGCTCTCCATCCACCTCCATGTGCCTTCTGGTAATGTTGGTCCCACAGCTAACACTCTGTGGACAAGCTGAGTTTGTCTTGACTTCCTCCTCCCCTTTTAGGCCCGACTTGGGCTGGACACACTGCGAAGTCTTTCCGCAATGGTGGACATCTCGCTCGCCTCAGCCCTGGTGGCATCTGGCTTAGGCACAGGCGCCATAGCACACTTGGTTACTATAAATAAAAAACTATTTGAACAATTCCATCAAGGACTCAGCAGAGTCCTTGGCCTCTCTCCAAGGCCAGATTACCTCAGTGGCTCAGGTAGCAGTGTAGAATCGCAGAGCACTGGACTTCCTCACAGCTGACAGAGGAGGCCCCTGCCTCTTCCTGGGGTAAGAATGCCGCTACTACATCAGTGAGTCTGGCCTGGTGCAGACCCAGATGGAGTCACTCCAGAAACTGGGGGAGAACCTCAGATGGTGTAACCAAACCCACTTCCTGTCCCTTACTCTGGTGGCAGTCTTCCCTTTTACTTGACCCTATTATGGGAACAGTCGTTCTCATTGGTCTAGTTTTGATTTTAGCCCTTTGCCTTCTCCACTTCCTCCAGGAACAGATTTGCGAGATCTACAGGGTAGTGGTTAAGCAAATGCTCTGTACCTTCCTTTAAAGACCAGCCCACTGACTCCCAACTCCCCCTCTCCACATCATCCCATGCCAACAGGAAGTAGCCAGATCTGAACTGGCATCCATGTACCCCAAAAGGTTAGGATGTTTGGTTGGACACTCCAACTCACCTCTGCACAGTCCAGGAAGGCACATTTATGTTTCTTTCTTCTCTCTCTCTCTCTCTCTCTCTCTCTCTCTCTCTCTCTCTCTCTCTCTCTCTCTCTCTCTCCCTCCCTCCCTCCCTCCTTCTCTCTCTCTCTCTCTCTCTCTCTCTCTCTCTCTCTCTCTCTCTCTCTCTCTCTCTCTCTCCAAACTCCACCAGCACAGGGAGTCTCCAAACAAAGGAAAGATGCCAAAATTCCAGTTCTGCAATCTTGGCGGCTACTGCAGCTTCTTCCCCTGAAGTTGCCAGCCGCCCAACTCCCTGCCTGAGTGTTTAGCTTTTGACCATACTTGGGCACGAATCCAGCTTGGGGTGGACAGTCATTATTACCTCTTACCTACAGTCTATAAAACTTTCCTGCCTTGGCTCAGGCCTGTGACTTCTCTGGCCTCATCCTCTGAGACCAGTGAACCTGCCAGGGAGTTGCTTTGTTTCTCAATAAGCCTGCTGTTAGACTTTTTCAACTTGGCTTGATCTGGCTCACTGTGTTGGTGAAGAAACTTATTATCTGGGGCAGAAAACCTCCTAGTCACCTTCTCTAATCATTCTTGCCATCAATGTACACCTTTATCATCAGCAACTTATTTTGCCTAACTTTCTCAAGCTGTTCCTTGGTTGCACACTTAAGAGACAAAGCAGCCCGTGACAAGACCAAAAGTGTTGTGTTCACACAGAAGAGGCAGAGGCCTCAGAGAAGTTAAGAAAAACACATCACACCTCTGGCCTCGCTGCTGTTGCCATCTTTTATGAAGATCTCATTTTGTCCAATCACAGACAGAAATGCTCTTCAAGCTAACAAATGTTTGAGTTGTGATGGACACTGTGCCAATTTCCAGACATCAAATGAACCTGATACAGGCATACCAATAGCACATTATTTATTATCTTGAATGCAGTGTAGTGATTTCAAGTGAAAAGTGTATTTAACCCATGTGGGGTTTTAAACATTTAAATTTCTAAATGCATAAAATTCCTTTTTCTTCCATAATCAACTCCATAGCATCAACCTCTAGAACAATAGATTACAAATTGGTTGCTAGGTTTTCGCAGTTGATTTTCACCAAAGAATAAGTAACAATATCATGATTAGTTTTTAAAAAAGATTCATTTTTATCTTATGTGTTTTGCTTGCATGTATGTGTACCACATGCATACAGTGCCCACAGAGGCAGGAAGAGGGCATTGGATCCCCCAGAACTGATATTACAGATGGTTGTGAGTTGCCATGTGGGTGCTGGAAATTGAACCCACGTCCTCTGGAAAAGCAACCAGTGTTCACAACTGCGGAGTCATCTCCTCAGCTCCATAAATAGTTTTTAATATGAAAATGATCCGATGTTTCATACCACAGTTTATAATTATAAGTTATAGAGTCCCTGTTGTTTTTAGGTTTTGATTATGGGAGAAAAGTATTTCGAAGTTTCTCTGAGTAAGTAAAAAATGAAATTTTCAGTATCATATCAGTATGGGTTGTTTTAAAGGAAAGGGCTGTCAGGGTTGTCAAAACAGTCTTACTTTATTAGAAAATTTTGATAAAATGTTTAAACATTCATACAGAATGATATGCTTTTAAAAATAAGTATTGGGGGCCAGAAAGATGGCTCAGTTGGTAAAGGCACATGCCACTAAGCCCGAAGACCTGCATTTGATCCCCAAGACCCACATGGTGAGAGAAGAAAACTAACCCAGCAAGTTGTCCTCTGGCCTTCACACTCAGGCCATGGTACTCCTGTCCCCTGGCCAGAGAACACTGATTAAAAAGTAAGTATCAGAGCACTTGCACCCCTAACAATGACTGGGCAATTCCTAAGTGAACAGCTTAACTACTGGAATGACGTGTATTTTATGTGAGGAACATCTGTCTAGTTGTGAATTTGTTAAGATGTGCTAGAGTGGGTTAAAAAGGTGTCTACCATTACCTTTAAGTTATAGAAAGTTGATGGTGTGGGTGAGAGAGAAGTAGGAGCCAGAGGTAGAGAGCAAGGACGGCTTAGAAGTATTTGAAAAAGTTACTCTTGCTTAGCAAGTAGATTCTTCATGCACACGAGACTGTAACTGCACACAGTCTCTCTTTGAAAACTGTATGCTTTGGGTTTTAGATCTTTTACTTTCGACTTTAGTTTGGCAGAATAAAGGGTACTTTTTGGTATAGGGTCTCAGCATAGACCTGGCTACATAATATTGGTACCAGGCCCGTGCTGATTTTAATTTAGAAGAATTCTCAGCTTAGAATTAGGCTGACACCCTACTTTCTTGTTTGTTACCGCAGTCTTCCTAAACCCTCCCTACTTGCCTAATCTTACAAATGATTCAACCAGTTTGACAAAAGTTCAGAGATAATTTCTAGCTCCTTGTGGGAATGAGACACAGCAGGGTGAACCAGCACCACCCAGTGGCTGTGAACTAATTCAACAGTTTTCTTGGAATTCAAATGCCCAGGCCTCCCTGATGGCGAGCTGTTTACAAACACACAAAAGATAGGGCAAGAAAATGTACTACTCTAAAGGTTGAGAGTCTTGGCTCTTTCTGGGAAAATCTGTATCTGCATGAAAGGGTGTGCAAACAGCCCCATTTTAAAACAATTATTTGTTTCTCAACTATATGTGGTTAGTCTGCTTTTCTATATATGAACCACTCTGTTCATGTGCCCACAGATGCCAGGAGAGGGTATTGGATCCCTTAGAGCCAGAGTTACAGGTGGTTGTGAGCCAACCCGTGTAGGTTCTGGAAACTGAACTTAAATGCTCTTAACCATGGAGCCATGGCTTCATCCCCCTAACAGGCCCTTTTTGAACTAAGTAGGAATATATAAAAAGAAAGACACATTATCACAAACATGGGTGACACCCGCTAGAGTTTGAGAATTTAGTTTCTGTATATGCTAATACAATTTGCCATACCACTTTAGAGGTGATCAAGATTTTCTCCTTCAAGTGTGGAATGGTATTTTTTTCTTTCCTAAATGTGTAGCACATTTCTGAGAAACTTTCATTCCTTCTAACTTCTGGTTATCATTCAGATTATTAAAACAAGATTTTATTGTAATATTTGCTGTGATGGTTAATCTTGTCAGCTTGACTGGATCTGGAATCAAGAAAGAGGCATACCTCTCGACAGGTCTGTGAGGGTATTCCCAGGGATTAATTGAGGGAGAAGACTCTCCCAAGAGTAGGCTGCACCTTCTGGTGGCACCCCAGATAAAAATAAGTCCCAAGAAAAAGCAATATTGCCTGCTTACCTGCCTTCATTTCTTGTTGGTGAATGTGTGTCTGTTGCTGCCATCACTATCATTCTGGGCCAGCATCCAGATGAAACATGATTTGCTAAATGGTCTTAATAGAAAACCTGGAGCCAGATACTGGGGTGAAAGATGAAAGATCAGAGAAGCAGAGCAAGCCAGCCACAAGTTCTTATCTATACGAAATCCTCAGTCTCAAAAGAGTGAGTTCCTGTTTCTTCATGCCTTATATACCTTTCTCTGCCCAGCCACATCACTTCCTGGGATTAAAGGCATGTATGCTTCCCAAGCAAAGGCATGAGATCTCAAGTGCTGGGATTAAAGGTGTTTGCCACCACTGCCTGGCTCTGGTTCTTTCATGTAACCCAGTGTGGCCTTGAACTCACAGAGATCCAGATGGATCTCTGCCTTTCCAGTGATAGGATTAAGGGTGTATAGCACCATTGCCTAGCTATTAGACCTCTATGTCTAATCTAGTGGCTGGCTCTGTCCTCTGATCCCCAGGCAAGTTTATTAGAGTACACAATATATCACTACAGAAACCAGCTTCCAGTGCGAACTAAAGACCAGCAGTTCTTGGGGAATCTTCCAGGCCTTCCATTGCTGTGCCTGGACTGCTGAGGTGCCCAGTTTTGAGGACAGGCAGCTACCGGGTTCTCTGCCTCTCCAATGTGTAGAAAGTCACTGCCCACCTGCCAAATCCCTATTGTGTAATCTGATGTGACAAATCCTTTAATAACATATATTTATTCTCTCAGGGTTGTTCCTCTAGAGAACCCTAATACACTTGCTCATGGGGAAGACTTGTGAAATGTAGACAGAAGAAAATAGGAAAATAGAGCTCCTAACCTTACCATTAAACACTACCACTGCTACCATGTAATTATTTAGTGGGCCTCTACCTAGAGCACAAACTCTGGGGCCAGACTTACCTTATTTTACATCTCATCTGTGCTATTTTGCAGTTACGAATTGGGTTAAGTTGCTCAACCTGCTCCTTGACTCAGATTCCTCATCTCTAGCCTGGGGCTAATGGATATCTCTCTGATACAGAGTTGTTATAAGGATTACATAAATTAATGTATGTAAAGCTTTTAGAATAGGGACTGTGCATACTAAACAGTGTATTCACTGACTTTCCTCTTCCACTGCCAATTCCTGTTATTAAAACCTCGAGGGATCTTGCTAAACACTAAGCATGTATTAAACTGCTTCCATCCAGTTCTGGGTAGTTTTTGTACTTTTTTTTTTTTTTTAGTTTTTAGTTTTGGTTTTTCAAGACTGTGTTTCTCTGTGTAGTTTTGGTGCCTGTCCTGGATCTCGCTCTGTAGACCAGGCTGGTCTTGAACTCACAGAGATCTACCTGGCTCTGCCTCCCGAGTGCTGGGATTAAAGGTGTGTGCCACCACTGCCCGGCTAGTTTCTGTACTTGTTTAATACCCCCAAATATTAAATAGATTCTTATGTTTTAAATTAGCATTATAGTGTAATATTATTTAATCATTAGTACACCTTTTAGGTGGTGCAGTGAATTGAACCTAGGGCCTCACATATACTAGGCAAATGTTCAACTACTGAGCTATAGTCAAATCATTATAATTTTAAGGATTGGTTAAGGATTGGTAATGCTACTTCTCCCCGCCTTCCTCCCTCCCTCCTTTCCTTCCTTTTTATTTTTTGAGACGGGGTTTCTCTGTGTAACATTCCTAGCTGCTCTGGAACTTGCTTTGTAGATCAGGCTGGCCTCAAACTCACAGAGATCCACCTGCTTCTGCCTCCTGAGTGCTGGGATTAAAGGCATGTGCACTGCCTGGCAGAAATACTATTTCCTGATGTTGCTATTTATCCTGGTATAAAATGACCAAATTTGGATATCTGGATCTTTATCATTAACATGCAAAAAAAAATCTTTAAAAATGTATGCATGACTGTGTAGCACATGCATGCTGTAGCTATGGAAGCCAGCTCTGGATCTATCTCTGTAACTGGAGTTACAGATGGTTGTGAACTGTCATGTGAGTGCTTGGAATTGAAACTGGGTCCTGGGAAGAGTAAGCAGTGCTCTTAACTGCTGAGCTATTTCTCCAGACCCAGCAACATCTTTTTAAAGGGCAAAAATCTCCCCTAAATAGGTATTCTGAAATCCCACATTCCTAGCTGTATTTTCTTTCTTTCTTCCTTTTTTTTTTTGGTTTTTCTTTTTGTTTTTCGAGACAGGGTTTCTCTGTGTAGCTTTGCGCCTTTCCTGGAACTCGCTTTGGAGACCAGGCTGGCCTTGAACTCAGAGATCCGCCTGCTTCTGCCTCACGAGTGCTGGGATTAAAGGTGTGCGCCACCACTGCCTGGCACTGTATTTTCTTTAGGCTAGACAATTCACTTACACTTTCTTTTCTCATCCAGCATTATTCGTGCAGCTCTGTACAGTGTAGGATGCTAAATGCTGGGTATTGAACACTGAACAAGGCATTTTCCTGAAGTACTCTGAAGCTGAAGGACACTCTACATGTTGTAGAGGGAACACTGGGAAAAGCTGATAAAACTGAAATTTAAATTAATGATTGGTTATTTTCAGGGTACGATTGGTGAGGGATAAAGTACCCTGGACAGGAGTTGAAAATAAGTAAAATCAGAGGTTGAGAACAGCTCTATTATGTAAGTATTATAGCATAATAAAGTCTGTAGATAAATATAAAATATATGATGGGGAGGAGGCAAGATGGGAAATATGGCTCACCATGCTGCTTGGACCCAGAACTCAAGCTTGTAATTTAATAGGTAGGAAAAAAGGGAACTAACTATACAAGGTTCTGTTTAATAAACTATCTCAGGAAGGCAGAGACAAGTGAAACAAAAGACAGGAATAGGGCTAGTGAGAGGCTAATACAAAGGTTAATTAATATCTGATGAAGCCAGGTTTAATGGTGTATGCCTGGGTCCTGGCATTTTGAAGTTAGAGGCAGAATGATCAGAAGGCCATCTAGGAACACATCTAGGGACAGGGAGACCCTACCACAAACAAAACAAAACAAAAAGAACGGGGCGGGGGTGGGGTGGGGTGGAGGAGGGACGACACCTTTTTTATTTTAAAAGAACAACTTGACTATTTGAATGAAAGGCCAAATTCCAATGATTTGAAGGTGTAAAAATACTCAACTGTATGTAGAGTATGAAGGCAAAGAAAATCAGTAGAAGACTTAATGATTTCTAGCTTTGGAAGAGCCCAGATGATATTAAGAGTCAAAACACAAAGGCAAAGCGAGTCAGGCAAAAGGAATAGGGTGTCTAGACACGCTGTGTTAAGCCACTGAAATAGGTGTGAGAAACTGGCAGCTGTAAATTTAGGTCTGGAGCTTGGGCTAAGGATGGAAGCTGAAATGCTAGCTTTGAGACAGGACAGTGGAAACTATGGGAGGCAAGATCATCTGGTTAGAGTCAAAAAACTAAAGGGGCCCAAGAGAGAAAGCCCCAGAAATGTAAGGAGTGGACAAAAAGGGGAGCATTAACAGAATGATAGAGAACAATAGTAACTAACAAGAAAGACAAGCGGAGGAACTTACCGGAAGGGGTGGCTAACCAAGTTCACTGACAGACACAGGAAACTGGCCAGACTGAGAACATACCCGTGACGGGCAGCTGTGGCCTTACCTAACAGTGAGTGACCTTAGGAAAAAGCTGTGTGAAGCTGGTATGAGTGGGCAGCCAAGAGTTAAGGCAGGAGTATCCAATTCTGTAAGTCTGTTAGTCATAAAGGGCATCTAGGAGGGTATGGCATCTTCACAGTGGAGGTTTGTGATTTCTGTACAGCAAGAAGTCTTGATGGGTAGTTTATGAACAGCATATGTTTATTTCATCTACTGGTCAAAACTTGGCAATAATTAAAAAAAAAGTTAAAGATTTTATCATCTAATCTAAATATCTACATATATGTAACTATTTTGCCCTGGATCTTGAGACTAGAACACAAAGCCCCAACCTTCCTTTGAAGAGGGTAAGAACCCGAACTTGGCCTTTAACTGGGTTTACCATGAAAGCTGTTAGCAAGCAGTGCAGCATAGTCAAGTGCCACATAGTTATGTTTTGGCCAAAAATGAGGTTCAGACGTGATATGGTCCCATAAGGTCCTATCTCTCAGTGACATCATAAGGAGCTTCAACATGTTAATGTTTGCACAGTAGAACTGCCCATGGTCACCATTTCTCAGAATCCATGCCCAGCAAGTGATGCATGGCTGTAAATAAAGATGCCAGTAGGTGAATTTAGCTGCTTATTTCTGCAAATCACAATTCACTGGCCTTGGTAGTTCTAGTGACTTAAGTGTCAGAAAAAAACAGTACTGCGGTCCCTGCCCTGTTTGCTTAAAGAGACCTCGATGTGTCAGCACCAGAAACAACTTCTTTCAGATGTGATCTCTTGGCCATGAAACTGTGGTCACAGGTGCAGGCACTCCTGCCTTCCCATTTATTCTCACCCAGGGCCTTTTCAGGGGAGACCTGGCTGGCTCACAGCACAGAGAGCAAGACAAAGGGCACAAATAGATTTTTACTGTTTTTGGTTCATCACACCATTGCTACTCCTCTGTAGTCCAGGAACTTCTCTAAAACGCAAAGAAAGAGATTTTCCCCCTTAACCCAACAGCCTCTTGTGTGTGTGGTGTGTATGTGCACCCTGGTATAAATCTCTGCATGCAGAGGTCAGAGGGCATCAGATGGCCTCCTCCAGCAATCTCTGCTTTACTCCTTTGAGGCCGGATGTCTTCCAGCAAGCTGGCAATCATGTAGTCTCTGTCCCCACACTGGGGTTAAGGCACACTTGGGACCAAATCTTTTTTTTTGTTTGTTTGTTTGTTTGTTTTTTTGGTTTTTCGAGACAGGGTTTCTCTGTGTAGTTTTGCGCCTTTCCTGGAACTCACTTGGTAGCCCAGGCTGGCCTCGAACTCACAGAGATCCGCCTGGCTCTGCCTCCCGAGTGCTGGGATTAAAGGTGTGCGCCACCACCGCCCGGCATTTTTTTGGTTTTTTGAGACAGGGTTTCTGTGTAGCTTTGGAGCCTTTCCTGGAACTCATTCTGTAGCCCAGGCTGGCCTCAAACTCACATAGATCCACCTGGCTCTGCCTCCCAAGTGCTAGGATCAAAGGCGTGCGCCACCACTGCCCAGCCCAAATCTATCTTTTAAGTGGATACTGGGACCTGAACTCAAGGTTGTGCAGCAAATGCTTTTAACCACTGAACCACCTCTCTAGCTCCCCTAGCCAATTTCCTTTTGTGTGACTATTAGTATAAGGATACCTTATATGATTAATGGTGCTAAGGGGTCTTATCTTTAGGGAATCTTATCAGGGAATGTCCAAGTAAATCTCTAATCTTTACTTAGAGTAGCCATTTTGAGATGCATTGTTAGAAATGGTTATTTCTATATAATAGACAAGGTCGAACAACAGTGACTAGGGCAGCGGTTCTCAACATGTGGATCTCGACCCCTTTGATAAACCTCGAACTTCAAAAATATTTACATTACATTCATTACAGTAGCAAAATTAGCTATGAAGTAGCAATGAAAATAATTTTATGGTTGGGGGTCACAGAATAAGAAAGGTTGAGAACCACTGATCTAGAGACTATTTATATTCTGTGGATTTGAGATTTTAATATAAAACTCACTTATGAGGTCCTAGGTTCAATCCCCAGTACCACAAAACAAAGTTTAAAACAAATAAACAAACAAAAACCAGCCATGAAATGTTACTTTGATATCTTAAGCATGTCTCAGTACACTGAAAACTCTACAACACTACTTCAAATTTTGCTGCCTCAATTTCTGAATATTCTGTGCATTTTAAAGAGGAACTTAGAAAACTAGCAGAACATTTTCGTAGTCCCTAAGGTCTTCCTGACAATCTCTCACTAATACAGCATCTTTCAGCACAGTGAAATCCTGGCCAAATAGCAACTGAAGCTGTCAGTAAGGGACAATTACTTGGGTGCCTCTCAAATCAGGCACTTCATATTAACTCCAGGTGGGGAAAAGTGATAAAAAAATCCTTTCCTGATCTCTAAGTCATGGAACAAAAATCTGAATGTGATTCTGTCTATGCTAGATTACACATTTCATGTCGAAGCAATATAGGTCAATGGTCTCAAGTGTTTTATTCCAATGTAAATAACAAGGTTGCAGTTCAGAAATAAGTCTGTTTTGAAAAACATGGCCAACTCCTCACTACCTAGAAAACTAAGCAGTTCTTTAGCATGAAATATAGTTTTTCTATTTTTTCATAGATTGAACATCTATATCCAATATGTAAATAAGGTGAATTTTAGTACTTTGTTTTTAATTATTTATTCAATTATATATATAAATATATATATATATATATATATATATATATATATATATATATATATATATATTGTGTCAGTTTCTATGGTCTCTTGACTTTAATGTGTAGCTATCTACAGATCTCCTTCTACATATCTATGCTGACCTTTAGGTTATTTCTGGCAACTTTGGTTTGGTTGCTGGTGATGAGGCCCCGAACCACCAGATACTGACAGAAGTAGAAAGCAGCATTAGATTTCTTTTTTCTCTTGTTCTTAGGTTTGGCTAGTCTAAAAATGACTGATTTTGATCAGTAATTTGAAAATGACAATGAGGATTTCTGAGCATATCTAAAATTTAAAAATTTACCAATTACAAAGACAAAGGCTTATATTCATTTACTAGTGTTAACACTGAAGACCCTTCATACCTCCATAAGGGTAACTACAGAAGATGTGCTCAACCAATGGTTCCCTTATCTAGAAACACACTGCTCTGAGGACTATTGGAGCATTACTTCCACTACAGAAGGGAGATAATTTTATAGCTGTCTCAGGTGCTGCAATACGTCCACTGATACCCCCAGCTGTTTCACTAAGTTGGCGGTCTGGTCCAGAATCCAAGCGAGGCTTGGTTTTTCCAAGAGTGTGTGCTCTTGTGTTCTGCACCATTCGGAAAGTGAACCATCTGTCCTGCTAGGACTCTCGTCAGAGGTTCTGTTCAACTCAGCACTGTTTTCACAGAGTCTTTCATCTTTAGCTTCATCAATCTTTTTCTCAGCTGGAACTCCACGACAAAGGTCCATATCCTCAATGGAGTCCAACAAATCTGTAACTTGGGGCTGTGACGTGACTGATTTCAGACGTTTGAGCACACACTCTTCGCACTGGCCAACTGCATCCAGAAGATTATTTATTTTGCTGATCAAAGCTGAACTATTGCCATGAAGGTGACACCAGGAGAGCAAAGCACTGAATGAAAATATAAACAAGAGTTAAATAGGAAAAAAATCAAACAGTCACAGGCATTTAAAATGCCAGGCCCCATATGTTTTCCTTCTAGATAACACCATGCAAAAATAGATTAACGATAATAATGCATGCCGAAATCAGGAAAGTAACAATGTAAATAACACTAAAGAGCAAACAAAGCATCTTTTAATACAAGTTAACCAAGAAGACTTAATTATATAAACTGTTTAAAATCATACCTCCTCCTTCACAGCTTTGTATCAATTTTACCATGTAACTTTTTTTTTTTTTTTAAATGTCTTTGTTGGCTCTTTTTTAAAACTTTATTATATGTGCATTGGTGTGAAAGTGTCAGATCCCCTGGAACTGGAATTATCAACAGTTGTAAGCTGCCATGTGGTTGCTGGGAATTGAACCTGGGTCCTCTGGAAGAGCAGCCAGTGCTCTTAACCACTGAGCCATCTCTCCAGCCCCCACCATGTAACTTCTATGCAATAAGATATAATTTACATGAAGACTAGAAAAACCAGTTCCCTCTTTTCTTTCCTTTTAAAATAGAAAACCTAGGCTTGTTAAACTATAAGAAAGACAAATTATCATCAGGAGGAGTACTTTAAAGACTTCGTCCTGGGCTACTCATTGTCACAAAGTAGTGTCAATGACATCTCAAGTCAAAGTTTTTGTCTTGGCAGTACTCAGTATCTATCATCAGGCATCAGGCATGTGAGGCAGCCCCCATTTCTCCTTCAAGTACATCAAGCAACTCCTAAATCAGTCATTCTTAATCTCTGCCACAAATTAGAATTACCAACAGAGCTTTCATTTCTTGAAAAGTGTTAAGAATTCTACTCCAAATATACTTAATTATTTTTATTACCTTCCTCCCTGATTGTTCATACAATATAATAAAATAATGGTTCTTTCCTTTTTCTTTTTTTGATGAGGATTGAACCCGCGACTGTGTGCATGCTGAGCACACACACTCTACTGCTGAGCTACAACCCTCCCTGAAAATACTTCAGAAGTGAAATCAACTGATGTGAAACTCAGCAGTAAGCTTTCAAAGCTCATAAACACGAAGTGAAAATGAACACTTGGTCATTTTCCTATTGTAGTAAATTATATATTCCAGTTAATTTTAGGTCTAAAGGTCTCAACATAATTTAAAAAAAACAAACAAGCAAATAATTCTTTTCTATCTTTTTTTTTTTTTGGTTTTTCGAGACAGGGTTTCTCTGTGTAGCTTTGCGCCTCTCCTGGAACTCACTTGGTAGCCCAGACTGGCCTCGAACTCACAGAGATCCGCCTGGCTCTGCCTCCCGAGTGCTGGGATTAAAGGCGTGCGCCACCACCGCCCGGCCTTCTCTATCTTTTTTAAACTCTGCGATTCTTCACAGCAGTTTGTCTCTCTACAAAGGATAGTTTAAGAACTATTCACATCAAGGAGTCCTGCTCTGCTTTTCGTCACCATGTGCCGTCTGACTACCTCACTACTCTCTGACATTCTTGCTACAGCATCTGGACAGGGATTCCAAGTTCAGGAGTGAACACACAAGACCCCTTTCCATTAGGAGTTATACTTTTCCCAATGGCCTTCTAGCCTACGCTCTGCCTCCTGTGTGCTACGACATGTGGGAGTATAAAGAGCCTTATTTAGAAGCTGAAAATCTCATTAGTGATGAGTGCTAAGTCCCACTGACAAAAAATGAACACCTTCCTACCATTTCTGTGAAAAAAGGAAAAGCAGCAGGCACACACGTATTAAAGTAGGTAAACTGATGACGACTCTTTCAAGCTTTTGGAAAAGCAGTATTTTATGCTCTGAAGACTCACGTAGCCAACATCAGGAAAAGCACTTTAAGACGTTTTATTTTTACATATTACTTCCATCAAAAAATGCATGAGAGCTGGGTGGTGGTGGTGGTGGTGGTGGTGGTGGTGGTGGTGGTGGTGGTGGTGGTGGTGCATGCCTTTAATCCCAGCACTCGGGGAGACAGAGGCAGGGGGATCTCTGTGAGTTCAAGGCCAGGCTGGTCTACAGAGTGAGTTCAGGACAGCCAGGGCTGTTACACAGAGAAATCTGTCTCAAAACAACAACAAAACTCCCCCAAAAAACCACCCCCACAAAAAGCCATCAGAATTGTGTTAAAATGATCCATTACTTAAATATTTAAGATTACCTCAGTGTTCCCCTGAGTAGTCCATAGTTTATAATGACTTCTGCACCTTCTTTGTAACCTTGATTGAAGCCCTGTTGAAGAGTGACTGCTTTGCCAGCATCTATTCCATCTCTGTAGCCTTCCTAAAAAGGAGAAGCTAGTTGAAACTGACACCAAGTAAGTCTTTTCTAGAGAAGCATAGAATCCATTTTGAAAATAGCTTTAGCAGGTTTTTACTATGTTAACTGAATAAGATATGGCAGAGACCTAAATCCAAAGCAGAATGTTTCTTCTAAAACCCTATTATTGGTCTGTCCTTATCACATCTGTTTTATTTTCTTAAACCAGCCTGGCCTGGAACTCTTGATCCTACTGCCTCATCCTCCTAAATGATGACAGGCATGTGCCTTGATGTCACATCCTTAACTCACTTCGGAAATCTAGGGTTACCATGTAAACATTAAACACCAGTTGTGTCATTTTCAATAACCATGTTAGTAAGGTCTTCACAGAAACGGAAAACTACATGTTTGGCCCTTGGTAACTGACTAGAACAGGGTAGTTAAGGAGGCTGGCAAGGCCGGGGAAGAGGAAACTATTTTAGGAACAGCAGAGAGGAAGTCTGAATTTAGAAATCTAATCTGAATGTGGCATAGAGATTTTGTCTTCTTATAATTGGTCTAGCCCCAGATTCCTAAGGTATTTTTATAATGACATAATGGATGTTGGATTCAACAAATACTATACTGGAACATTAAATTAGGGTAGATCACAACTGCAGCTTTAAAATGGCAATTAAACGGCTGATAAATATACTGGGAAGAACAGTTCTTTTTACCTTTTACTTCTTACATACTTATATAACATATATTTACTTATTTTTCTTGGGGAGAGGCGTGGCATGCCATAACTTGAGTGTGAAGATCAGAAGGTAACTTCCAGGAATCCATTCGGTCCTAAGATGTGGGTTCCAGGGTACTCATATCATTATACTCTGGAATCCACCTCTATGTGGACACAGATCTTTCCAGTTCTCACCCAGAACTAAGCTGATTCTACCCAGATATTATTAAGCAAGTTTTAATGAATGGTGAGACGAATCCGGAATGAAAAACACACTTAAAGTAAAAAGTAAAACAATATCTCCTTCTCTACCTTCCCGTCCTTTGGCAACATTCTTAAGCTCACCTTTTCCAAGCCTTAGTAACACCACGCCTAACTTTGGACTCCCCACCCACTGAACAACATCAGTGAGTGTGCGTCTCCTGCCAGCCTTAGTCTAATCAGTGTATGTTTCTCTCCTTCAGCTCTTTCCCTTCCCAAACTGCAAACTCCTGAGGGACTGGTTAACAAAGTTCTCTTTAGTTGGTCAGTCCCCTGCTCCAAACCCAGCTGGGGCTCTCAAAGAACGCGCCCGTTTAAAGGTTATCAATCCTTGGAAATCCTAAGACTGGGACAGCCTTGGGGTAGCGGCGAGAGGGCCGTACCCCTCGGTCCGGGCTTCCGCCCCCGTGCCCCGCGAGCCCCATGCCCCGCGTGGGAGCCCCATTCCCCGCGTGGGAGCCCCATTCCCCGCGTGGGAGCCCCATTCCCCGCGTGGGAGCCCCATTCCCCGCGCGTCCCCGTCCCCCGCTCATTTACTTGGATTCGCCTCCGCATGTGGCCCTGCCATTCCCGCTGCACTAACAGAGTCTCGTCCGCTTCCTCGTCAAACACGTCCTGATCCCCAGGGCTCGGGATCTCGGGAACAGACCGAACCCAAGACATCTCCGAAGAAACCAAGAGTCCCGGACCACCGGAAGCGCTGGGAAGTGCTTCCGGCCCGGGGGCGGGGCGAAAGGGGAGGAGTGGGACGAAGGGGCGTGTGCGCCTCCCCCTGCAGCCCCGCGTCTAGGGGCTGAGTGCGGCTGGCTCCTCCCATCCCCGCATCTGGGTCAGGCGGCGGGGGCGGGGTGGGTGCTGGGAGCTAAGTCCCACCATTCAAGGGCTGAGACTCAGTTTCTGCGTGTGCCGAAGGCGTTGGCCACCAGCGTGCAGCTGAGGACATTGGACTAGGAAAGCTGATTGTGCGGTCAGCTTGAGATTAAGTAATATGAACACCTTTGTAAAACCAGCATCCCTTGGCAGATTCCTTCCCAGCCTTAGGCTCCTGCTCTGCGAGGCAGAGTCCAGGAATGTGGCTCAAGCATTAGCAGCTTCTGGCCTGGAGTGTTGAAGAACTGGACACCGACACTAGCGTTTTTGTTTTGTGCATTGTGTGAGAAAAATGAGTCATGTGATAATTTAATTTTTCTGAAAAGTTTTCTAGAGTACCTATTTGTTGTTGTTTTTGGCTCTTTTAGGGGGCCTGCCACCCAGCTCCCAAATAAATCACACACGGAAACTTATTCTTAATTATGAATGCCCGGTCTTAGCTTGCCTTGCTTCCTGTCAACTTTCCTTAACTTTAAATTATCTATTTTTTGCCTCTGGGCTTTTCCCATTCTCTTACTCTGTAAATCGTACTTACTCTGTGGCTTGCTGTGTAGCTGGGTAACTCCTGGAGTCGTCTTCCTTCTTTTGCTCCTCTTTCTCTCCTCCCAGATTTCTCCTTCTATTTATTCTCTGCCTTCCAGCCCTGCCTATCCTTTCTCCTGCTTTGCTATTGGCCATTCAGTTCTTTATTAGACCATCAGGTGTTTTAGACAGACACAGTAACACAGCTTCACAGAGTTAAACAAATGCAGCATAAACAAAAGTAACACACCTTAACATAATATTACTCAACACCTATTTTGTATTAGACATCATTTTAGACCTTTGAGGGACAGTGTGATATAAGAATAAAAGTTATCTTCCTGAATTTTCAGACCCTGTAGACTTCCTATTAGTATAGAAATGGCAGTTGACCAACAATAATATATAAGTAACTCATAGTTTGAAGATTGTAAATGATATGAAAAAGCACTACTGTGGGAGAAGTCAGGTTACTATTTTAGTTTATCTTTCATTTCTGTGCTGGGGATTGAACCCCAAATCTTTCAAATGTGGAATGTGTACTCTGTCAATAAGCTATTCCCTACAGCCTCAAAGCTACTTTTTTACATTTTCAGAGATCATCTTATATCTTGTAAATATATGTATAAAACCAAATATAAAATGTGTTGATATATATAGTTATATATATATTTACATTTATATATAGATATATAAATATTTATATAAATTAGAAACAAAATGGTAATAAGGGGAGCAATAGGGATAGTGATTGAAATGAATAAGTTAGAAAACCCAAAACTTCTGCCTGTGAGTTGGCTCAGTAGGTGCTTGCCATCAAGCCTGAGGAACTGAGATCAATCACCATGACCCACATGATGGAAGGAGAGAACCAACTCCTGAAAGTTGTCTTCTGACCTCCACATATGTACTGTGGCACACAGACACAGACACATCACATGTAAATAAATGCAATAAAAAATGAAACAACACTGGCATAATAAACCCTAAAGGCCAGGGACTGGAGAGGTGGCTCAGCAGTTAAGAATGCTTCCTGCTCTTCTGGAGAATGCTAGTTTAGGTCTGAGCATCCACAGAAGGTGGGTGACTCACTACCACTTGTAACTCAAGCTCCAGGAAGTCTGAAGCCCTCTTCTGTCCTCCAAGGGTACTTGCACATATATGGCATACATGCATACAAACACATATACATACATATAAATAAAAATAAATCTTAAAAAATAAAAAAGAAAGCAGATAATCCTGTCCTGTATCTTTCTCATTAAAAAAGAGAAAAGTATTTTAAAAAACAGGAATTAGGAGGTAACCAATAATGCAGATGAAAAACACTATAAATAATTCAAACTCAAGGGTGACACTTTTAGTGTTTTGAGATAAAGTCACAGGAAACTTGAAATGTGGCAGAGGATGAGGATAATTTTGAACTCCTGATTTTTCTGTCTCTAACTCCTCAGTGCTAGGTTTACAGATGTTCTGTGGAACAATCCTTTTCTATACTATGAATATGCATTACTCTCATTGGTTAATAAAAAGTTGACAAACCGGTAGCCAGGCAGGAAGTATAGGTGGGGCAACCAAACTAAGGATGATGGGAAGAGAAAGGGAGGAGTCAAGTGTTGCCAGCCAGGCGTAGAGGAAGTAAGATGAGAAAAGGTACCAAGCCACGTGGCTAAACATAGATAAGAATTATGGGTTAATTTAAGTGTAAAAGATAGCTAGTAATAAGCCTGAGCTACCAGCCAAGTATTTATAATTAACGTAAGCCTCTGTGTGGTAATTTGGGAAGCATCTGCCAGGTATTTGGGAGTTGCTGGCAGGACAGAAACTTCTGCCTATACAGATGTGCATCACCACACCCAGTTTTTGGAGTGCCGGGGATTGGATGCAAGGTATCAACATGCACTCTGCCAAGTGAGCTACTTCTCCAGACCCTTAAATGAATATCTGCCCCTTAAAAGTTGAGCTGTCTGAGCTATTGCTTAGTCAATAAAATGATACGAATTAGAGATCCAGAACCCACAAAAAAAAATGCCAGATGTGGTAATGTGTGTCTGTAACTCCAGATCTTTGGAGGTAGAGACAAGTGGAATCCTGGGACTTTCTGGCCAGCCAAAATAGTTTAGTTGGCAATTAAAATCCAGGCCAGCCACTCCTGTCCCCCACACCCATACATTAGTGCACCTGAATATTCATAAGAATGTACATGTGTGTACACCCCCCCATGCACATACACATTGTCTTACAAGAATTTATTTTAAAATAATTCCTTGATATTACATGTAATTTTATCATTTATTAAAGATGAAAGCAAATCTGCATACTAACATATTCAACGTGATTACTTATTTTTCCATAAATGATTAAACTTTAGCTGCATTGCTTGATACTGCAGGACATGTAGTATCTTCAGTGTTTTTGGATTTAACTGTTGTAATGTTGGGAATGACACTTCAAACAAAACAGCAGAAGTATGTCTAGGGCTATTACCAAAGTTGTTGGAAATTTTGCCCTAATCCCAAACCAAAATTCATTTAACAATTTTCATGAAATGCATCTGTGACTCAAACAGCTATTTGAAAGTCAAACATTCTAATACAACACAGCCTGAAGATATACTAATTGATACCTACACACTGAGAAATGATGGTAGGGAATATTAAAGGTTGTTTGCATTGTATTTCTATAAAAGCAGAAAACAGAGTGTATAGTAAAAACACTTCAATATCTAGCATCCAATTGTCTCGACTCTGATCCTAGGTGTTCGAGGCAGTGTTCAGTGGCACTGTGTGGCATGAAGGCATGTGCTGTACACAGTGTGCTTGCTGTGTGTTCAGATCAAGGCTGCAGTGAAGCTGAACAGTACAGCATGAGCACATGCTGCCAGAAACACCTTTGACTCCTTACACGTTTGATTTTGAATTAGTGATTGTTGTGTATTCAGAGACCTTTCACTGTTGCCAAAGTTTTCATGATTCTCGTATTCAATTACATGACCTCCTGGTTAAAGAAGATCTCTCTCTCTCTCTCTCTCTCTCTCTCTCTCTCTCTCTCTCTCTCTCTCTATGTATACACATGCATCTATGCAGCATATCATCTGTATGCAATGTGTACACAGGTATATGTGTACATATGTGTGCAAGTGTGTGAAGGCTGGGGGTTAATATCTGATGCCTTCTTTAATCACTCTTCACCTTATCTTTTAAGACATAGTTTCTCATGAATAGGGTAGACTGGCTGACGAGTGATCACCAGGGATCTGCCCCACTGCCACCTAGAGCTACCACACTTGGTTTTTATGTGGTTGGTACAGAGGTGAACTCAAGTCCTCAAGCTTGTTCAGCAGGCACTTTACCAACTGACCCATCTCTCCAGCTCCTGTAGTGTTTTAAAAGTTCTCCATGTATTCTGGACATAAGACCAAGTCAGATGCATGTATACAGATGTATTCTTTGCACTAATATACCCATTGAGAGGCAGAGTCAGGAATGTATGAGAATACTGGGACCCAGGAACATAATGCATGTGAATGAGACCAAGGAGAGGAAGCATATGCAGGCAAAGTGAGCTTTCAGAAAGTGATGCTGATCAACTTCTGTGACAGGAAAGGGATGCAGAACCAGAGTCCTGGGCTGTAGTGTATATTTCATGATGTCTTAGCTAATGTACGAAGAGCTCTGCAACAAGGAACAAGGGAATTCATACATTTGGGGCACACGGACATGTCATGCTCCCTTGTCAGCTTAGTTATGCCTGGGGAATGTCCTGGAACCGTGTGGCCTTGGCTAGGAAACCACAGCAGATCCCATAAATACTTATGCCTTCAACAGCCAGATGGTCTTTCAATGTCCTTTCATGTGTGTTATTCTATTGTTTCCAAAATTGCTTCCCCACTCTTTAAAAGAAGAAGAAAAAAACCTCATAAATAACTATGACACCCTTGCATAAATTTTGATGTCATGATGTGAACCTAGCCTAGAGGATTTAAGAACTGTATCTTGCAACTCAGTATGTCTCATATAAACACACTCTAATGGGGTCAGCCTTTTGGATTCACCACATTTTTCTCCTCAGTCTCCTGCTTGTCATTCATCTTCGTCTTTCCTTTCAAAGACTCCAACAATTCTTCTTTATGTCTTTCTATTTCTCATCTCCTGCTGACTTCCATTTTTTATCTTGGTTTTCCACACTGTATTTGTGCCTCTTGCAAGGTGCTCTTTGGTAGTTGACATAATAAACTCCAAGAGGTCACACACCTTTCTTAGAATCTTCCCAGTTTCTGGCATGGGACACTTAATCATTTAGCCTTGGTAACTAGGCAGCAGAAGATTCCTTTAACCCAAGGAGAGCTGGTTTCCTGCTTGTTCCTCCTAAACCTTTGCAAATACTGTCTTTAGTGTTCCGTGTAGATTTCTGTATACCACACTGGATTGATTTCATCAAGGTGGTGCTAAGGTTATGTAATATGTATTAGAAAAATTGATATGAGTGGTGAAAATAGGTGGGAGAACATTAGAAGTGCAGCGACTGGAGAAAGGCCTTAATGGTGAGGCTAGTATGGGGATTCTAGGTATGGGTATCTTAGGCAGTCGCCTCCTTTATTTTAGTTTTGACTCTGGAAAACTCAAGTCAACGCTACTATCGAAGTGAGGAGGAAAAGTACTTTAAGATCCAGTACAGAGCACTTGTTGACTCCTGAAAAGGGTGAAGGAAGAATGCCAGACAGGAAGTCTAATTGACCTTTTTAATGGCCTATTGATGGGCAGTATATATGAGCATGCTCAGGTCTGTCTCATCTTCCAAAGATATCGATTACCTCCAGGCTCTTTCATAGCTATTTCTCTACGTCTTTCTTTCCCTTTACAACTAAGCTTCTTGAAAGAGTCCCTGCCTCACCTCTCACTTTTCAAGTCACTGGAATCTGGCTTCCAACCCCTCTATACTATTGAAATAAATGAGGGTCTGGAGGTGGAGACAATCTTAAGATTCTTTTCATATGACTTTTAGATCTCTTCTTGTTGTTCTCTTGTGCCAGGCTCTGGCTAACTGCCTGCAGTCTCTTTGCTGAGATTTACCTCAGGGATTGTCATGTATCACATCTGAACCTACCTTTTCTTCCTTTAATGTTGTTATTTAGCTTATTGCTGCTCAGATTGAGGGGCCACCACCTGGAATATTGGCATCGCTTGGGAAAATTTGTTGGAAGTGAGTTTCTTGTCCCCACCCAGAACTATTACATCAGTATCTCCATCCTTGAGTGACTGGCTTGCCTAGCCAAGTCTAAGAAGCTTTGTCGTGCCGTCAGTGGCCCAAGCCAGGAGCCTGACTCCTATTCCTCTCTGTGGCCACACCGCCATGTCTTAAGCATTTACAGTGTCTTAGATATTGCTCACATTTACTCATTTCCCTCCATTCCCCCTCTATGTCCCTAGATATCCCAACACCTTCCTTAACCTGTCTTGCTTCATGTCTTTGTTTCCCCGTTCTGTCTACTCAGTCAGAGCATTACACCTAAAGCAAAATCTGATAGGACCATTTCTTGCTTAATATTGTCCAATACCTCCTGCCCACTCTTAAGATAAAGTATGACTTATGTGGCCAGTACTGCCATGTGTGGCCTGGCACCCACCAATTTGCCAAGTGACTTCTTTTCTGTGTGGGAAGGTATCCTCCTCTTCTAATAATGCTTCCCTCTTACACTGGATGTTTTAGCTTAGCTAAAGGTTTTAATTGCCCTTCTGTATGCATGATAGTCTGTACCACTTTGCTTATACATGCCTATTAGTTTTGTTCTGCTGTACCACAGTAAGACCTTCAGGCAGAGACTCAGCGGTATCCTTATTATGTTTTTATCTCCAGCGTGTCTGTAGTAGCTACCTTTCCTATTGCCGTGGTAAAATACCCACAAAAGCAACTTCAGCAATGAAAGGTTTATTTCATTCCCAGTTCCGGGTTCAGTCCATCATCAGTAGGACATGGTGGCAGGAGTCTGAGGCACCTGATCACACTGCAGTCACAGCCATGAAACAGAGAGAGGTGAGTGCTGGTGTGAAGCTGGTTTTCTTCCTTTTACGTGGTCCAGGGAATGATGCCACCCACTTTTCCAGTGGATCTTTACACCTCCATTAACCTAATCAAGATAACCTCTTACAGGCCCAGTCAGAGACTACCTAATCTAGGCAATCCTTCACTTACTCAGGGCAGAAAGACTGTTTTGGGAATGAAATCTGTAGTCCTCTCTCTGTTGGAAATATGAGAGACATTGCTTGTACTATTGCTTATCCCTCCTCTCCTTTCTGGTTACCCACCAAACTCTCTGACTTGTTGGCATATAAGTAGGACATCCATGACTAATTATGACCCATGGCTTATAAGTGACAATGATGCTCTTCACTCCCCAGTTTAGGTCATGAACTTCTGCCCTACCATCCCTCTCTCCATGCAGTAATTCTGGTGATCGCATATTGTAAGAAACAGACTGTGATGGTCCATTTTCAGTATGAGGTGTGCTTAGAGTTAATCAGAGTTACAGATAAGGAGGAGGTGCTAGTCCCCTCTCTGTGGTGATATTGTATTTGTGCTCTAACAAATAAAGCTTGCCTGGGGATCAGAGGAAAAAGCCAGTAATTCAGAAAGAAATGCACTAAAGATGTCTAAAGTTTGAAAGACAGATAGTTTTTGGTTGGTAATACAAGTTGGGATAGAAAGTGAATTAGGTACATTTTGGACTCACCAAAATAGGATAGATAATGGAATATTTTCATGGAATTTGTTAAATGCAAATGGACTAGACATTATTGATGTATTTATTGCTGGTATATATTGTATATAGTTATTGTACTTATTGTATGTAGTTTTTCTCATATTAGTTATAACTCTTTTTTTATTTTAGACAAAAAAGGGGAAATGTGGTGATATTTTGTTTGTGCTCTAACAAATAAAGCTTGCCTGGGGATCAGAGGAAAAAGCCAACCACTATATTAAATATAGAGGTCAGACAGTGGTAGCACACACCTTTAATCCTAGCATTCAGGAGGCAGAGATTCATCCCAATCTCTGTGAGTTCAAAGCCACACTGGGAACAGAACCAGGCATGGTGGCACATGCCTTTAATCCCAGCACTAGTTAATCATAGAGATCTGGAGGTCTGTACAGATAGACAGATGTGATAGAGCTGGGCAGAAAGAGGAAGTGATGTAGCTGGAAAGAGAAAGGAAGTAAGATGGCAGGGCACAGAAAGGTATATAGGTGTGGATATACAGGAAGTAACTCTCTCTTAGGCTGAGGATTTCCTAGTGGTAAGAACTTGTGGCTGTGGCTTGTTCTATCCCTTTGGTCATTGTTCAGGTCTTGTTTAGACAGCCATATCTAGGAGACACAGTCTTACAGAAGACCTCCTATTCTCTAGCTCTTATAATCTTTCTGTCCCCTTTTCCATTCTGAGCTTTAGGTGCAGGAGTTATGTTGTATATGTATCCACTGAAGCTGGGCTCCCTACTATCTATTAATTTCTGTATTATCCAGTTGTGGATTTCTGTAATGGTACATTACAGATTCTGTAATTTACAAGGAGAAGCTTCTTTGATGAAGGGTGAGAGCTACATTTATCTGTGGGCATAAGGATAAGTTGTAGAATGTAGTTAGGATTATGATGATCTAGCAGATGTAGTAAGTTCTTACCTAACACCTATGACCTACCTCCAAATAGTTGGCTAGGTTTATAGTACCAGAATAATTTCCTTCCTGTTAAGTACGTAAGTCCAATTAGACAGCTGTTGGATGCTGCCAATATATGAGTGCCATTATTGTTCCTTCAGTGATATCTTGCCATGCTGGTAATCGTGTGGTTCATAATTGAGTAGGACTATTGATCGCCTCCCTTGGCAACTTACATAGTACTTTCTGGTACTCTGAATCTAGACCACAGAAAGGAGGCTTTCAGGTTAAATCCAGCTCAAATAATCTGAGTCCTGTGTCCTAGGTGTGAGATGTCTTCAACAAAAGGGCTTATCTCTAACTTCTGAGAGGTAACCAAGGGCAACAGAAATATGTTATATTATTTTGAGAATCAACTTGGATTACCATGACCAACAACTCAAACAGTGGTTTCTCGTGTCTAGTATTTTTTTTTTCCTGTTTAGGTAGTCCATGGCTCTCATGGAAAGCATTTTCAGCTCAGGTAGTATAACTTTATGTATATATTCTTAATATATATATATATATATATATATATATTCTTAAATCAGGTAACTATAAAATAGTATGTTTCCTCATGGCTTTATCAAAAACAACACTGGTATTATTTGTCCCTCCCCCCTCCTTCTCATTCTGTATTGACTTGCCTCTCCAATTAGGGTTCCTTCTCCATGCCCCCATTTCCTCCTTCATACACCTGTATCTTGTATTCCCTTCTTATGCACTCCCTTCAACAGTCCCTCTCTGCTTTCCTGGTTTCTTTGGTTACTCTGTGTTATATACTCACATCTGAAGATTTAAAACTAGCAACCACAGATGAGAGAGAACACATGGCATCTGTCTTTCTGGGTTTGGGTTACTGCACTCAGAATAACCTTTTCTAAGTCTCTCCATTTACTTACACATAAATATACTCACTCAGAAGGAGTGAAATATCTGAGAAATATCAGCCCTAGACAAAGAACTTCAGGCAACTGATGACTGCGGAGAGAGGGAGCATTAGCCTTGCCCAAGACTGAGCCCCCCAGTTGGTTGTCCAATACAAATTGGTCAACCCCAAAATCATATACACATACACAATGAAATGGACTCAGCAGGTTGTATTTATATTTTTGTGCATTTCTATATATACACACATATATGTAACAATAATAATCAAAGAAAAAGAGTCTACCATTTTGAGAAGCAGTGAGGGAGGGGTAGGAGGGAGGAAAGGGAAGTGATGTAATTATATTTTAATTAAAATATATTAAAATAAATAAGGAATTCAAAATTACACAACAAAATAAAACTCCTAAACTTGCTCTGTTTCCCCTATTCTCTTGATTTTGGTATTGTCTTATTTCCAACACATATGGAGATGGTGGAGTTACAGAGAGAAGCAGCATGGACACTGATTGACCACCCAAGGAGCCACCATTGAGGGCAGCTGGACCTATGGCAGATTTTGTATAGAGTAAATGAACCTTTATTAGTTTAACTGTTAAGATTCAGGGCTAAATATGTTATTACTTAGGAGTGCACTGTAGTATATAAGTACTGTATATGGTCCATGTAACCCACCTGGATTGTCCTCATATGCTCAGTGGCTTCAAACATCAACTCAGTGTTTCAGCTCTCCCTGCTCATCCATGTCTTTTGACTAGATGACACTTGTATTTTTTTAACTTTTTAAAAATTTATTATTTGTGTCTTTCACATCATGCAACTCGATCCTGTTTATTTCCTGTCCCTTTATATCCACCCTCTGTCCAATAAAATAAAATAAAATAAAATTTAAGAGAAAAAGAGAGAGGGGAAAAAAAGGAAAAATCTTGTCATGGAAGCTGTAGTGTGACGCAATGAGTCATGCACTAAACCCTTTTGTCCATACATCTTTACTTTCAAGTGTTCATTGCAGAGTCATTGGTCTGGTTCAAGGCCTCTGGTCTCTGCTACACTATTGATGCTGGGGCCTCACTGGGACTCCTCTTCAACATCCTGTTGTTGTCCTGTGTAGTGGAGATCCTGTAGCTTTGGGTCTGCAGGACTGGCCCCTTTACATGCTCCCGCAGATCATAGATGAGCGGGTGGGTGAGGGGGCATCTCTCTCCTACCCACACCACCATGTGGCAGATGAGAGGCAGGACCAGATCTCCCACACCCCCCTTCAACAGGGTCAGCCCTACTGTGCTGCCCAGGCGAGGTACAGGGTCCACTTTCTTGAGTGCTGCAGCTGGTAAGGGGGAGGTCAGCTTCATTGCCCATCACAGGAGGCAGGGGCAAGGCGGAGACGGCATCTTTCCCTCACCCTCACCACCCAATTAGATGCCACTTTGAAATGTTAGATATGTACATTTAACTGCAAACTAGATGTCTATACCAAGAGGAAGCATGGGAGCTTCATGCTCAGTGTGTCTAAACTAGACAGGTTTTCTTTCTGTTACAGACCTTGTCTTTCTCTTGCCTTTTCAATACAGATAGTGCCACCACCTTGCCCTCTTTCCTTTCACTTGCATTAGAGCATGGACCAAAAAAACAAGATGGCCTGTCTGCAAGTGGAATAGTATTCAGCTATAAAATGTCCTACTGATATGTGTTACAGAAGGAAACAAGCTCGTCACAAGAGGCCATGTAGTAGTTTCACGAAATCTCCAGAATAGGCAAACCCAGAAAGGCAGAAAATCAATTAACAGTTGTTAGTGATGAGAGAAGGCTAGAATGGACAGTGACTGTTGATGGAGACAGGAGTTCTTTCTGGAGTAAAAAAAAAAATCTGACTAGATAATGTTTATAGTGGCATATCTCTGTCATTATACTAAAAACTAATAGACTATATACTTTATTTCTCTATTCAGCTGTTCATTGTACGTCGTTGTTTAGTGCAGCCACTTTGGAATTTATTGTATAGCCAAGACTAGCTTTGAACTTGTAACCTCCTCCCCCAGCCAGTCTCCCAAGGGATTGCAGTCCTATGCTACCATGCCTGACACTGAACTGTACATTAAAAAAAAAGGTGAATTTTATGACCTCTGGATTATTTTAATTTGAAAGAATTACCAGTAGAAATGAAATAAAATTTGAACAATCACTGGGTCATACTTCTGGACAAAGCATAAGACTGGGTGTTCTGTTGAATACGGCCTTATTTTACGTAGTTCACTTAAAGGACAAATTGCACCATTAATATTTGAAGAGTGGAGGA
The DNA here is from genome assembly GCF_007827085.1 of Peromyscus californicus insignis. Taxonomy (NCBI): domain Eukaryota; kingdom Metazoa; phylum Chordata; class Mammalia; order Rodentia; family Cricetidae; genus Peromyscus; species Peromyscus californicus. The sequence goes on along the minus strand of NW_026294606.1, from coordinate 44,907,622 downwards.
GCTCTAGTATTGATCTAACTCAGTACTTATACTAGTAAAGCTAAATTCAACAGGACAATTTATGTTATGCAATATCACATCAAGTTGGCGAGCAGGATAAAGTAGAGAAAGGGGAAAGTTTGGATGGTAAAAGTAGAAGCATATGCAAGAATAAGATGAAAAAATACAGTATATAAATCTGCAAATAATATAGTTGGTTCTTCCACATTTTAAAGTTATGCTCATAAATTCAGGTATTTATCATGGAACTCAAGTTGAGCAGGCAAGTGAGCAAAAGAGAATGGCTTTTGCTGTTAGATCGTTGTGATCAGCCAAAATGCAGCCACTGTTCAAGTTATGTGAACTGGACTTCTAGTGCTGCAGCTCTTTATCTGTGAGAGGGGCCACACAACAGACTACACAGTTGTCCCGTGTTCTGCTTAGACATGCTGCTGTTCAACTCACTGGGAAACCATTTCTCAGCCACTGGAATGGCTAACACCCAAAGCAGCTAGCGCCTGGTGAATTACTTCCAATGGCTCTCAGCTCTTTTTATTTCCCATATCTGTGCTTTTTTCTTGTAAACATTCCCTTGTACTGTTGCTTCCTTTCCTCGCCTTATTCTTCCAGTTTGTCTCTAGTTTAGCTTATTTGATTTCAAAACCAAGCGTTTCCCATTCTACCTGTCTTTGTGAAAACAGCTTCCCTGACACACACTTTAGCAGTGTACGGTTGATAAGCTTTGACACATATGCATAGCTGTATGTCGTCACTGCCAGCAGGGTAATGGACATATCCATCAATAGTCTTTTCATGTGCTCTCCAGTCCTGTCTTGCTATTGCACCTTGCTCCCACACCTGCTATTCCTCAGGCAATCACTGAGCCTCATGCTGTCACTATGCTAGTTTGTATTTTCTAGGGTATCATATAAATGAATGGACAGTGTGGGTTTTTTGGTTGTCATACTGATTTTGAAATTTGTCAAGACTGTATATGTTAATAACTTCTTTTTTATTGCTGATTAGTATTATATTGCATGGATATAGCACAATTTGACTATTATCTACCATCTCAAATAAATAAACCCCCAACTTTACTCAAGTTATAAAACAAAGTGCTGATAGGAACATTTATGTAATTTTTTGTGTTTGAATATACTTTTTCCCCTGTTGTGAAAGTATCTTGGAATGTAGTGGTTTGCCTATGTGGCAGTTTAAAAGAAACTATTAAGTTATTTCACAGAGTGTTTGTGATATTTTATGGCATGCAACACTATATAGCAGTATCATCCACACTAGAAGCACTTGGCATATTTAGTGTTTGAATGCGAGTCACTCTGGTGAACGTGTGGTGTCTCATTGGCATCGGATTTGCATTGTCCCAATGAGGAACATCTTCTCATCTCTCTATCTTCTTAGGAAGAAGTATCTGGTTTAACCTTTTCTGAAGCATGTTTTCATACTGGCCAGCAAAAGTTGAGAGGCAGAGTCACATCAAGAGAAAGCTATTTCTTTTCTTTCTTCCTGGAAACCCTCTCATACCCTTACAAAATGGATCATCTCATAAGAAAAATTTCCGTTTTAATACCATGAAGCTTCTCAACCAAATTAGATTCTTTTCGTAAGTTAGGAAGTGATGATATCTGTGAGACCAAGCATTGCAAATGGAGTGCCTGTTAGGATGGCTGGGGTATTGCTGGAAACATAACTCTTTGTTATAGTGTGTCCTCAAGAGGTCCTATAGGAAGGGGTTTCTCTAGCAGAGGTGAGTCTACCTCAAATGGGTAAACAGTTTGTTTTCATCTTCAGTTTATATGAGTCATGCCCCAAAAGAAGACATAAGAATTAGAGACCCACTCATGTTTGGATTGTTGTTGTGGCGTTACTTTGCCCAACTGAACTGATGCATCATCCTGGAGCAATTCTTTTAAATATCTTCATTGTTAAATAAAAGAAATCACCACCCCCTAAATCCCAACCCTACCCCCAGCTTCATTTACTTGAAAGTTTACATTTGGTTCATCAATATCCTATCATGAGTCAGGAATCCCTGCTTGCCTTTCAGGTAGTCCCTGCCTGCCTAAGGGATACCACTTTTGGACATCACTGCTTATCATCCAGTCAAGAAAAAAAAAAATTCCTCATAGCTGTACAAGCTGCTTGGGTTTTAGTTAATTCCAAATGTCGTCATGTCAAGAAGCCAAGAATAGTCATCACAAGCTCCAATACAGAATTAGAACCTGTGGGAACATATGTGTATGGCCTACTTTACCTATCACAGGATCAATATTTGTATGTTCCTTACAAGGTCAATAGGTTTTATGACCCCCTTAGCGCTTCTGCATTTTTCCAACCACAATGCATCCTAAAATCTTAGCTCCTTTTAATAATTTAGATTTTAGTTGGAATATAAGTTCACAGTTAAGGTATGTTCCTTACAAGGTCAATAGGTTTTATGACCTCCTTAGTGCTTCTGCATTTTTCTAACCACAATGCATCCCAAAATCTTAGCTCCTTTTAATAATTTAGATTTTAGTTGGAATATAACTTCACAGTTAAGGTGGGATCCCCATCTATCGGCCTAGAGGAGTGTCTCTGTTTCCAGGTGCCTTCGCTGATGTCTTTCACAATGCCTCAAGGAATGTTTTAATGGCTTGTAGCTCTATGTTTTTAGTCCCCAGAGCAGTGCTTGGTACATAATAAATACTGAATAATTTTTTTCTTAAGTGAGATATTCTATAGGCTCACTCTTTCCTTCTTTTAGACATCCCATGGAGGTCCCATTTCTGTTGGAGAAGGAGGATTTTATTTTTTTCTAAATTTAAATTTTATTTTATTTATGTGTATGGGTGTTTTGTCTGTATGCATGTTTGTGCACCACTTGGTTTTTCTGATGCCTATGGAGGCCAGAGGAGAAAACTGAATTTCCTGAAACTGGAATTCCAGATAACTGTGAGCCGCCATGTCGGTGCTGGGAGTTGACCTGGGTCCTCTACAAGAACAGCCAGTACTCTTAATAACTGAGCCATCTCTCCAGCTGCAAGAAGGAGGATTTTATTTCTTCATCATTCACCTCCTTCTTCTTTAGATTGAATCATTTTTCACTCACCCAATATAAGTTACATTTCTACCTGTCTCCATTTCCTCCTTGTCTTTGTTTTCTGAGGTACTGAATGTTCCACACATTGCTTGTCCTTTTGGTTTTTAAAATTGTGTTTCTTCTCCTCACTTCCTTTTCTCAGCTCTATTTGCTGTCTTGAACACCTACAATGCATTTCTCCCAGGGCTTCTGTAATTGCTGTTACCTCTTTGTGGAACAATTTTTCTCCGTCCCATGTCTTCCTTTCTTACTTCTTTCAGGTCTGTGTTCACGGAGAGGTTTTTACCTTATTACCTTGATGTAAAATAGAACCCCTAATCAATTTTTTTCTTTTTTCAGTTTTGACCCACTCTTCTTCATTGTGCTAATGACACATTATTTGTTTATTGACTATCTTTGCTGTTATAGCATACTATCTATGAGAGTAGGAATGCAATATGTTTTATTGGTTGCTATATCCTCAGTGTCTGGAACAGTATGTATTACTAAATGTCTGTAGAATGAGTAAGTGGATTGATAGAGTAGACAACTCTCAATATCAATGCTACTCAACTATCTTAAAGGTCTCTTCTGAGCATGCTTACGTTTAGTGAGTGTTTTTTGGTAAGAAACTGTGTTAGAGCATATAGTCTATATGTACGGGACATGAGAGAGTGGCACACACTGTGGCACTCACTGTGTGGACATCAGCCCGCTCTTGTCTCTCCCTTTGTCCTCTGTACTCCTCTAAGTCAACGAACAGCACGCATGCTGCACCCTGTTGGCAAACACCTCCAACTTAGCAACCTCTCCCGGAATAAACAAACACTGTCTTGACACACTTACTCAGGAATACTCAAAACACACTTGCTCATGTTCTTAGCCAAGACTGGGGACTGTTCTCTGACCTCCACATGGCCTCTTCTCCCCGCAGCCCCAGCCTCAAACAGACAAGCTGGACTCCAAGTTGTAAATGATAATGTCACCTTCTTCCAGGGTGGTGTAACAACCTGGCACCTCGGGTACAGAACCAGGACCCAGACCTAGGCTTGTTCTAGCAGCTCATGGGTCTGCAAGATGACATCTGTCTTCTAAGGACCATTCACACTCAAGGGACCACCAGAAGAAGATGTTGGGAATATTATAGAAATAAGGGCCTTGGAGATGATCCAGCAATGGATTCAAACAGTAGAAACCCTGGGAGAAAATATGGTTTTCCTAAAACCCACAGGACAGGTTTTACAGAGCCAGGATCAGAGAACTTCCCATGTCACAAAAGGCCCCATTCCTTACTGATCTCTGAATTATTCCCCTTGTGGTTGGGACCTCTGAAAGGAGACATGATCCAGCATGATGGAAGATACATTTTTCTTTAAATAAATTTATATATTTATCTTTTCAGGGCTGGAGAGATGGCACAGTAGTTGAAATCACTCTTGCAGGAGACCCAGGTTCAGGTCCTAGCACCCACATCAAGTATCTTACAACTTATTGAAAATATAATTAAGTTTAGCTTAAAGTGTTAGGTCAATAGGCCTTCTGCATACATGTGACAGTTGTATAGCTTGGTCTCTTTGTAAGGCTCCTAGCAGTGAGTTCAGGACCTGTCCTTGGCACTTAGCTGGCTTTTGGGAACCTGTTCCCCATGCTGGGTTACCTTGCCCAGCCTTGACATAAAGGGAGGAGCTCGGTCCTGCCTCAACTTGATGTGCCATGCTTTGTTCAAGCCCATGAGAGGCCTGCCCCTTTCTGAATGGAGAGGAGGGAGGGGAAACTGTGGTTGGTATGTAAATAAATAAAAAAAGTTATTTAAATACAAAAAAGGTCAAAATGATCTAGGCTAACTTTGTTCAGGATAGGACATATACGCTGTTTGAATGAATTTATGTTTTAATAAGACCTAGATTTTCATAGCTTACATCTATGACTTAGCATTCTGTTGCTACCTAGGTAGGGGATCTAACCTCTTTGGATGCTTAGTTCTAACACAGGGGTAATTATTCTCTTGTAAGGGTTGATGTTAGGATTTAGTAAAATTGCACAGTAGGTGCCGACTCAATGTTGTTTTGCTTAATAAATGCTGGTTGTCTTAGTTACTTTCCTGTTGCTGTGAAGAGACACCATGACCAAGGCAACATAAAAGCAAGTATTTAATTGTGGCTTGCTTACACTTTCAAAGGGTGTGTCCATGATCATCATTGTGGGGAGCAAGGCAGAATGGGGCAGGCATGGCTCCAGAGCAGTAGCTGAGAGCCATTACCCTGGGAACATCACATTTGACAACAAGCTTGAAGGAGGGAGAGACACTGGAATGGCATGGGCTTTTGAAACCTCAGAGACCACACTCATTGACACACCTCCTCCAACAAAGCCACACTCCTCAGTCCTTCCCAAACAGTCCTACTAATTGGGGAACAAGCGTTTAAACGTATGAGCTTATGGGGGCTATTCTTATTCAAACCACCACACTGTTTTTCTTCCCTTTTGACCATCTTCTGAAGCATTCTAGGGTAGTTATTTTATCTGGAATGTCAGTTCAGACAATTTCATTTCATTAAAGAGTTGGTGGTTTAATAATTTACTTAGAAGCAGGCTACAACTTCCATTATAAACCTCATCTGACACATGTAGACAGAGCCATTATTTTCCCAGTAGCAAGAAGGCTGATGGAATATAAATACAAATGTGCAGAGAACAATTTACCCCTGTGCAGTGTCTATATCTGAAAAAAAATATAATGCAGTACCCTGCAGTAGATGTGACTCATTGTAAAATTTGTCACTTCCTGACCACTTGAAATATGGCCCCGTTTCTTATACCCCTACTCTGCACATACTTATTTGATAATGTCTCTTTATTTCAGTCACTGAAGTGACACAACCCTGTTTTATAAGTTGCCTCATGATCGAAGGTGCCAGGCAGGTTGCCATTACCCTGGTAACATCACAGATTCCTAGTTCTTAGGAAAGAAAGGTGAACAGTGAGCATTTAGCTTGAGGCTCATGTGTTCTGTGAGAATGTATCTTCCAAGCAAGTAGTTTGTGATTTTTTTCTTCTGTGCAGCCTGAGGAGCAGAGGGACATGTTTCACATTTCTATTGACGAGGATCTGTACAATTCCATCCTTTAGATCTTTGTGGTGATCTCTGGACATCCTCTAGCCTTTCTTTCATAAAGCTTTCAGTACAGCAAGCTGAGTGGTCTGGGCAGGGAAGTATATGTGAGTGCGTGCTTGCCTGAATGTGTGCACATGCTTATGTGCCTATTTGAAGCTCCCTGATTGAAATGCCAATATCTTGTCGCTTTCTGGTCTGAATTTACTATAGCAATAAAATGGAAGCGTCTCCTGCATAGTGTAGGGCAGCAGTTGAGCCTTGCCTTTTTTATTTTCAGTTGAATCAGTTTAATAGAGATTGGTGCTGAGTCCTTTTTGGTTTCTTTCTCATTTCTCTCCTGTAGGACTTCTCATCAGCTGCTTAGTGACAGCTCCCCGTGTGGGGAAATACAAAGGTGGCTATCAATCTTCAAGGTTGATAGATATGAACAGAGCTTGTCCAGCGTTTCATTGTTTGAAAGCATCCACATTTTCCTAGTGCTAACTTCTTTTGGGAAGAATAAAGAACGAATATTGGGAAGGAAAATTTTGACTTCTTCCCAGATTATCAGATGCTGGACAACATTTGTGATCTGCAGGCTAAAAAACAACACTTCATATAAATCCTGAGAATACTTTATGGTCTGAAGCTTTTGAGATTTTGGGGGGAAATGACAGGAAAGCAATATTCAACAAAAGCTATCTTACTAGAGGGAAAGACCCCAGCTATTTCTTTTATTCTTTGAGGGTTGATTTGGGTTCAAAAGTTGCCTGATCCTGTAAAACCAGGATTCTGGGCAAAAAATAAATAAACCCAGTGAGAAGCCAGCCCAATAGAGTCACATGCCGTGTAGTGACAGCTCTATTAACAATGGACCACATGCTATGATGGAAGTCTCATAAAGCTATAATGCAGCTGAAGAATCCTATTCTCAGTATTTTTCCTGTACCTTTTCTAAATTTGGACATGTGTGGATGTCCACTGTGTTATGTACCATTGTGTTATGACTGACTTCAGTATTCAGCATAATAACATGATGCATTGTTTTGTAGCTAAGAACAATAAGTTATACTATATGACCCTGCTGTGTAGTAGGCTATGCTATCTGGATTTACTTAGGAGCAGGCTAAAACTTCCAGTATAAATTTCCATGATAAATTATAGATTTGTGTAAGTACACTCTGATGCTCACACAGTGACTACATCACTTAACACATTTCTTAGAACTTATTCTTTTGTTAAATGACACATAATTCTAAGTTCGACTTCCTCTATGACCTCATGTGTGGAAAAGAACAAATCTGTTCTCTCTTACTTAGCAAATTCTGCAAGTGTTTGCTTCAAGGATTAATTTGACTCTTGAGGCCAGGAGGTTTCAAATAGTGAAATCGTCTGAATGTATTATCCCGTGAGTATTGGATGCTCACCACCATCCCAGGATGCAAACACAATGCTGATTCACATACGCTTCTTGGCTATGAGCCTCTTGAAGCAAGAGCTTGGAGTAACCAAGGAATAGACACCACAGCATCAGGAAGCTGTGTTGCAGAATACAATTGTGCCGTTAAAGCAGGCAGGTGAAGGGAGGAAGGGGTGGGTTGCTCAAAGCAGGGCAAGCCGATGTTTGGTAGAGAAATGGAAGATGATTTTGAGAAGGATTTGAGCTTCAAGTTTAGAGGAAAAGAAGACACACACATTCCAGGTGCTCAAAGACATATACATGAAAAATCAGAAGACAACACACCCATTTCTGATTTGTTGGCGATGGACAAGGGAGAGGAGGGAAGAGAAGGGGATGATATTGCAGCCCAGTGCCCATTTTGGAATTAGGATTTATAGAATTTTTGGATCATGTCTGGGGATCTGTCGAACATATCAGAGAGTAGTCATCAGGGGCAGGATAGGAAGTTTTGGGATAAGTGGTTATTTTCTGACATCACTTCTGACACAAAATATGTCATCATAGTGTCTAATGATTCAGTTAATTCTGACATTATCTATCTGACGATAGCATCAGAGCCCACAAGTTACAGGGATCAGTCCCCCAGTGCATCAGCAGCCACTAAGGGAGTTTCTAGTTGATTCAGGCATGTTTCATCCCAGACATCTATAAATACCTGTGATTTCTACCACTGCTTGGCCTGGGCCACGGCAATTTAATAATTTAATGATTTTTTTTTTTGGCATGATTCAGAAAACTCAAGAGAGTGCTCTATTTACCATCATAAAGGAAACAATTCAGGAGCAGTCAAATGGAAGATGCACAGGGCCAGGCATGGGTTGGGGGATGCAGCGCATCGCATCCATGTCCTCCAGGTGTACCACCTTCCCAGCACATTCATGTGCTCCCCACGTGAGAGCTGCCAAAGCCTGCCATTCGGAGGTTTCTAGAGAAATTTCATTGCATGAACACGGTTGATGAAATCACCGTCCACTAGTGATTGAGTCAATCTTCAGCCTCTTTCTTCCCAAAATGGGGTTGGGGAGGAAGAGATGAAGCTTCTAACCATAAAATAATGTGTCTAGTTTTTCTGTTGTCAATCTTCACGATGAGTCACCTCAGGAGCATTAAAAAATATCAATGATAAACTGGGTGGTGGTAGCACATGCCTTTAATCCCAGCACCTAGGAGGCAGAGGCAGGTGGATCTCTATGAGTTCAAAGCCAGCCTGGTCTAGAGTGATTCCCAGGACAGGCTCCAAAGCTACACAAAGAAATCCTCTCTCGAAAAACAAAAAACAAAAATAACAACAACAAAAATCAATGACAGAAGCTTTAGGAGTTCTGTGTCAGAAAATTGTGACAAAGACTGAACATTTCTTTTTATTATTATTACACGAGGCAGAAACCATTTAGTACATAATCTTGCCAAGGAGGAAGTCAGTGATGAGAGTAGAGCTCGGTGATGGGATTATCAGGAATCTCCGAGCTGGAGTGTGCTGGTGGCTACTCTGGAACACTGTGGTGCTTGAGGCAGGCTGGGTGAGGCTGGGAGGGGCTTCCACTGCTGTTGTTTTGCAATGTCAGCTCTTCTTCTTTGCTTGAACTTAGGGAAAGTTAGGAAAAAAAAAATGGTATTACCCTGCATGTTTTTCTCGCTCTTCTATCATCAGAGAGATGCAAGTACTGGGAAAGGATCCCAGGCCCAGCTAGTATCAGTTCTGGGATCATCATCTGGAGTAATTACTTTTTCTCTGCCTGGCTGAGGATGCTCCATCTTGTCAGCAGTCAAAATGTAAACTTACGACGTGTGGAAAGGCATGTAGAACATGCTGACAAGCTGGCTTGAATCATTTTCCATGTTCACACTTTTCTCCTGGCTGTTGGCAGTCATCTTTAAAGGAACTAATTTAGCTGAATGGTCCCAAGAGTCCAAGGAAGAGGCCAACTCAGGATCCTACATAACTTTAGGCTTCTGTTTTCCTTTCTTCTTGCCGAGACTTTAGTCAGGATGGTATTCCTTGAAGCTCTGGGAAATCAGTCTCAGAATTTGTTTGACAAAGATACCACAGTGATCTCACAGGATGACCCAGGACTAACAGCTACCTGAAAGACAGAAGAGGCAGCTCTTTAGGAGAAAGAGGGATGAATGGAGAGGACTGCTAACATTTAAGAATACATGTCACTTGACAGGCTTTGGGAGGGGGATTTGTCCTACTTTATCTCTTTCAATTCCCCTGAGAGCTTGTGAGGTAGGACTGGGCTCTCCACTTTGTAAATAAGGAAGCTGAGGTTTGTAGAAGGAAAATCAGCTTTCATGAGGTCATTTGACTGATACCGTCTGACTACAGGTAGAGTGGGTGGCTGTTTGTGCCATGCCCTGAAACACTACCCCAGTGAGGCAGGAGGTAGCTGCTAGGTACCTGCCCCTTGGGTGTGGCTGCCAGTGACCCTTAAGACCTGATCCTGAAAGAATGTTGGGCTTCTAAGACATTTCCATTTGGAAGTTTGTCTTCTTCCTGGCACATAATGGCCTACTGGGCAAAGAACTGCCCTTACCTCGACTGCTGACAGTACAAATGCTGTCCTTTCTGGATGAGCAGGACACAAGGAAAAGCAGCTACTGAACTCTGCCAAGCCAGGGTAAGATGGTCTTTCAAAATTCCTGCTTCTGAAAATGGTCTGTCAGGTATTCTAGGCCTGTAGTCAAACTGGATGCACCAATGATGCTGAGAAACTTTAGGTGACTGTCCAGGCTGTCAGCTGTCTCTGTCTACCCTCTCAAGATTCCCAAAAGTTTCTTGTGTCCACCTCCCATTTTCTCAGATATTATTATTTTCCTTCGTAGGTCTTTGATGGGATTGAAGACTAGCAGTTACAGTTCCAATCTTCTCTTATCTTAGCTAGAACATATTAAGTATTAGATTCAGATTCTTCAGGATAGGGCACCTTTAGGAATGATCTCTGTAACATGCCATTTACCTATGCTTGACTTCTCTGGATTTTAATATGTATCTCTTGCTTAATGTTGTTCTTGTTGGTTATAGTTTTATTTGTTTATGTTACATTTGTTTATGTCATTAACCTTTATTTCTCCTTGATAATTATTCCTATTATATATAGTTTTATATTAGGCTAGGACTTTCTTCCTTAGACAAAAGAGGGAGATGTAGTGGGTGGTTGTCTGTGCTATGCCCTGAAACACCGTCCCTAGTGAGGCAGCAGGTAGCTTCTAGGGACCTGCCCTTTGGGCGTGGCTGCCAGGGACCCTTAAGACCTGGGATGCACGTACATGGGCTCTCTTCTCTTTGCTTCCTTGTGGTCTTGGATTCTGGTGCAGATCAAGGCAGAGCTCTCTTGAGAACCGAGTTGGACCGTACCCCACCCCTCCAGGATTCTGCAACTGACTCCTTTATTCTGGTTGTGAGTTAACCTCCAAATAAATTCCTTTGACCATCAAATAGATTCCGTGGATTTATCCCATTATACAGGCTTATAACTCTTTTGTAGCACACGATAGAAGATCTGTGAGTAACGTGGGGACTCTGATTTCAGACTGAAAGGGATAGACAACTAGTACTGAGAGAGTCTTGCTGCTACTCTGGACCCCAGTGGTAGCTGGGTTCCCTTGGACTAGTGGTGAAATGAAAACCAGGGACAGCAAGTTGAGAATTGATTCTTTGATTCCAATGTTCACTTGAAGAATAGGAAGAGAAGATCAATCAAGATCAATCATGAGTAGATAGATTAACGGAAGTGATGCTATATATAATATAGTATATATATATATACCCTTCTGTTGGAAGATGGCCATGTCAATGACTGAAGAAACACAGAACCAAGCCTGGGGTCAATTGCGTAGGAAATATAATCTTCTCCAGGAAGAAACTCCCCAGCAGGGAGGGGCCACAAATATTTAAACAATGATTCAACTTACTCCAGATATATAGTTATACATGCACATTTTACACAAGCAAAAACAGGTTTACAAAGACCCATGCCTTGATTAAACTGTTAGCCATGGTTATCAATGGCTAGTGAGCTTGCCAGGAAGGAGGGTGCCTTCAGTATTAACATACATTTGCAGTTTTTTAGATTTCAGTTTAGTTTTTTGAGACAAGGTCTTACTGGGTATCCCAGACTAGCCTGAAACTTGAGGTCCTCCTGCATCAGTCTCCCAAGTGCTGAACATCTACAGTTCTGAATTTGCTTCAGTGCCATGTCCTGTGCATAAGATATTTTAAATCTGTAATTTCTACTTCTTAAAGGGGACATGTGACTTTCAGATAAATTCTCTTTCTGTTTCAAATATATAAAATTAGTAGGTTAGCTCAAAAGCAATATGACATTTTCAGGTTTTGGAGGCAGGTAGGGTCCCAAGGCAGTAAGAAGAAAAAGCTACTAAAGGAACCTGAACTAAATATGGGTCACATAGCACTGTTATTTCAACCCTGGCAAGGGTCAGAAGAGAGGCCACCAAGTCTGTCTAGAAAGAACAGAAGCAGATTTCCCTAAAGGGTGCAGAAGGAATGTTTTACCTTTAGTGGAATTCCACAAGGACATCCTGTCCATCAGCTGAGTCATGATTAGAGGATGCTATCTGCCTCAGAATCCCTTTGTCTCTTTGTGGTGTCTACAATCTAAGATAATCAATAAACATTTCTGCAGGTAAACATTTCCATAAAAGATAAATTCCCAGGCAAAATTTAGAAAGAGCTCTTAATGTGTCTATTAAGAGTTCTAAGGTGAGATGTTAGTGAGAACTCAGAAGAAATATTCAGAGATACAATAGCTGAGAATTTTTGAAAACAGAAGAAAAACAAGATCTATTTCTAAAGGCTATGGGCAGGGCACAGTGGTGAACACATGTGATCCCAGCATTTGTACAGGTGGGGATAGGAGGCTCAGTAGATGTAGGCCAGGCTAAGATGTGTGACCAAGCAAGCAAGCAAACAACTAACAACAACAGCAACACACAAGGCCTATGAGCCAGGCACAGTGGTACATACCCAAGTACTCACATGAGAGGCTGAGGCTGGAGGATTTCTTGAGTTCTGGAGTTAGACATTAGCCTGGGCAACATATCAAGACCCAGAAAGGTTAAAACAAACAAACAAACAAACAAACAAACAAACAAACAAATAAATAGCTCAAAGACTAATTTAAAAGTCCACAAGGCAAGTCAGCTTTTCTTTAAAAAAATCTGAAATTGCAGCGTGAGATGGTGAAATGGTAAATAGCTGAGGACAAAGACAAAGTTCTGAAAGTGGCAGAGGAAAATTAGATTACTCACAGAGATTTAGGAGAATTTTCTGTTGGCACCAGTGCTCTCCAGAGATAATGGGAATGCCTTTAAGCTTAGGGAAAGAATACAGAAAGTAGATTTCATGCCCAGAAATTTAGAACATGGATGCTGGTTCAGTCAGGTGTCTTACACAGTGATTCTACCATTCAGTATTCATTCTCCTCACACCTTCATTTCTTAGCAGAGGATGTAAGAATATTGAAGTGTTGTGTATGAATTTCACAAGATGATAACTATCATACGTTAGGCAATTGTGCTTGGAAGTCCTTCCAATGAACTTAAAAAATAAGTTTATATACCACTTTAGTGATGATTATCTTCAAACAAGGACAATGTCAGGCTTAGGGACAAAACAGATAAGAAAGGGGGTCAAAGGACACAGAATTAATGACGTCTGACCAAAAAGTAAATATGACAGGCAGACTTATTTTTAATTTAGTAATGAGAAACTAGTCATATTTTAGCTTAAGATTTCAGATAAGTAATTCCAAAACTAAACAACCCCATTTCGTGTTCAGAAAGAGTTTAAGATGCTGTCCCCAGTTATTTCTGATGAAAAGTTCTCTTTCCATCTTCGTTTTTCATTTACTTCCCCATGTTAACTCTCAACCATGCGTCTGTGAACCATTGTTGTGGTTCAGACTGAGGTCAATCTGGGCTGTGCAGAGAGTCTCAGGACCACATGGGTTGGGCTGGGGTACCCTGCTCCGTGAGAGCTTGTGCAAGTTTGGGGCTTGAGCTTGGAATCCTATCTCTTTGTTCCTGGTTACACCTTCATGGTCCAAGAATTTGCTCACATCACCCTGAATGAATTTTTTCATTTAGGCCAAAGAAGACATTAAAAAGATGTTGCCAAGTGTGAGCAATAATGTTCAATCGAAATGAAATCATCTGTTCCTGGAAACACAGAGCAATCAATTTAGCAAGGAATTTGCTCCTTTGGGACCCTGGTTCAAAAGACATTTTTATTTATTTTTAACCCTAATAAGTCTGATTGGTAACTTTTAAAAACTATCCCACTAGTATTAAATTTCCTGCTTCCCATGAATGATACTTGAATTTCCCTCTGTTTATCAGTAGCTGGGGATAGAATTCCATGAAATACCTCTGACAGCTTCCCAAATATACATTTTACAAAAAATAACCTTTAGACGATACAGATATGTAAGAGAGTTGAGCAGGATGTGTTTAAACTGAACCAGGAAATGGTTCCGAGGGACTAACTTGAACAGAAACCCTAGTGGGTATGGGTAGTCATTTTCTCAGGGCTGCTCATTCACCTCTCTGTCCAGTTTTCTCAGCTCCAGCATATCTGCCTCCCTTCATAGGTTTCTCTTGAATGTCTTCGAAGATAAAGGCAAAAATTTCTGTGACCTTAAAAAGTAAAACTATTACAGTTTAGGCCACAGCATAATTTTTTGACTTACCTCCCCTCTTAAATCATGTAGATATTGATCTTAGCTTTTAGTTTACTTTGTAAGTCCAGAATCAAAATGATAGATACTAGCAACAAAGTTCCCAAGAAGCCTGTCTCAGCAATCTGATCACATGGAAGAGTAAACAAGCACATGGCCCTCCCCCCAAAAAAGACAAAAAGAAAAACACAAACAACAACAAAACAAAACTTAAGGAAAACCGAGACAGGCCTCACCATTTAGCCCAGACTGGCTCTAGACTTGACATGTAGCCCAGGTTGGCCTTAATTGAGCATTCTCCTGTCTCAATCCACTCAAGTGCTGGTAGCATAGACATGGACTACCACACCTGGCCCTATTTGTTTTCCCCTGTACGTTCGTAATAACCAATCAAAATTATTGGGTTAAAATGAATAAAAGTGTCCCTCGAGTCAAGATCCAAATGGATCAACAACACCCACAGGAAAAAAATGGTCAGGTATTTTAGTATTTGACATTTAATTATTGCATTCGTCTGTCTTGTGCAGGACAGCAAGCACTGTGTACACAGCTTTTGAAAGCAAAAGCCATCGAACTCTAAATTAATCAACATTAAAGTTTACTTCCTGAGTCACACTGGCCGCATTTCAAGTGCTCAGTTGCAAATACAGCACTGTTCCTTTGCCATCACAGAACATCACAGAAAGATGCTTTGCTGCAGATAGGCCTCTTGATAAATGAACACTTTTGGAGGTTAGTAATAACAGAATAGATGATTGTGTCCTGTGCAAGGAGGTCCCAGAGTTCCTTGCTGTGTCCCAATGTTTGGAAGGGCAAGCATTAAAATGTAGAAACTCAAGTAAGTTTAAAGCAAAAACAATAAGAACTGATGAAGGGGGAAGGGAGAGAGGGAAGAAGGGAGGGAGGAAGAGAGACAGAGACAGAGACAGAGAACATAATAACAAAAGTAACCAAGATATAGGCATAGGGCATGAGAGTGGGATGGGAGAGGGTCTACTCCTAGTAAGAGTTTGAGAAAGTAATGAAATTCTACCTGTACGTGGTTATTACGAACGTATGGGGAAAACAAATAGGGCCAGGTGTGGTAGTCCATGTCTATGCTACCAGCACTTGAGTGGCTTGAGAATTCTGTTGGGTGACAATGAGCTATCCAGGTAAACTAGGAGAGGAGAAGAGAGGGTGGTGGTCCTGGTGGTACTTTTAGACACAGGGATCAGAGGGAATGAGCATGGGGAAGGACTAAGCAGGAAAGACAGGCTTTGTGCAGTCTGGAAGCCGGAACCAATTTGGAGCTGGAATCAGATGAGCGTCGCTGCACATGACGGATGGTGCGGAGGGAGCAGGGTAGTGGTGTGCACTGTAGTATGAAGTCTGGATTGTATTTGAATGGGTAAAAGTTCCTGAAGTTTTAAAAGCAGAGGCATGATTTTCTCCTTTCACATTTAAGAAGGCTGCTCTGACTATAACCTGAGATTGTCTTAGAGGAGGGTCAAAAGTGAAAAAAAAAAATGTACCTTACTCTGGGTTAGGAGTCCTTCTGACACTTCCCTAAGGCACCTGGTGCTTAGCTGAGTACAGCTAGTCTTTCATTTCTATGTGTTCCAACTAACCACAGATACAAAATGTTTAAAAATACGGTATCTCTGAATATACACAGACATTTTCTTTTAGATTGGGATCTTGGTGTATAGCCTATGCTGATCTTGAACTCATAATTTTCCTGCTCTAGTCTCCTGCGTGCTAAGATTACAAGGTTGTGCCACTACACTTGGCTCCGACTTAAATATTTTGTCATCATTCCTTAAGTAATGCTGTCTAGTAACTCCTTACATGGTATTTTCATTGAAGGAACTTTTATAAGTCACATGGAAGTGATTTTGTGGGCCATATGAAAACACTGCACCATTCTGTATGAGGGGCTTGAGCATCCTTGGATTTGATATGGATGAGGGTTTTATAACCAACCCTCCATGGATACTGAAGGGTGACTCTATTTATTAATCATGGACATAGGATTCTAGTCGCCTTCCCCCAGTCTGAGAGTTCCTTGAGAGTAGGGATGGAGTCTTTATTTCCATGCCGTATGGTCACCTGCTTACATGTGGCTGAGAGTGACCTTGAACTTCTAATCCTTCTATCTCTGCTTCCCTAGTTTGGGAACCATAGCTGAACCATAACTCCTGCTTATATGGTGTTAGGAACGGAACCCAGGGCTTCCTGTTTGCCACACAAACACTAACTGAGATATATCCCTTGCCCTGATTGCATTTTTTAAAGAATTAAAAAACAAAACCAAACCTGTGTTTAACTAAAAAGTCATATAACTTCACTTTTTTTTTTTCTAATTCTCTAGTTTGTTCATCTGAAACAAGAAATCTCCATTAAGGAAATACCTAACTACAAAATTCTGTAAATCATGTCTGATGGAGATGAAATGATATTTTAGATTAGATATCACAGTAAGAATTGTGGTATTAATAGCAGATTAAATGAGGATTTTTTTGGGCAGGGGTGGGGGGCTTGAAGCCAATAGGTTTAACAGCAATGTTTAACTATTAGAGCTTTTCTGGATCATGGAAAAAGATTCTAAGTGTAGAAAGAAGACAGCCAAATCTTCCCTTATCCATTGGTGTAAAAACAAGGCAAGTGCTGCCTTAGGCAACATGCCTTTAAGAGCCCATGTGGACTTTTGTACCTAAGACAAGGAGCTGGCAAGCTCTTAACTCTGGACAGTTTGTGCAATGAGAATTTACACACAGACACAAACTTCTCTACAGTAGCACAGACACAAAATACAACAAGCAGGAAGCAGATGAAATTAAAGATACATATGAAATAAATTTGATGTTTCATAAAATCATTTTGGGGGAGGGAGAACTCATTAGACTGCAGAAATGAATGACAGTGAGAACATATCCCATAGGCAGCGCATCATTCACTGCAGAGTAATTCCGTTGTTGTCATGGGGCTCCGTGCAGAGGGTGGATTGATGATGATCCTTCCTTTATTGAGATTTGGAGCTCACATCTCATTTATGTTTTTGCCTGGCAGGTGGTAGAGTCTTTATTTGTCATTGTATTTCTTTGATGTTCCTTGGTCTCTGAGGCTCCAGTGCACAGAAGCTGAATTGGTATAGTAAATATGTGCCAGAAATGCATTGGTAAACGCTAAAGAAAAAAGACAATGCTGAGGGCAGGAGTTTATTCTGCAGGATAACAGGGATGAAACTAAGAAAAGGAAAGACTGATGCTCAATATCAGGAAAAATACCCTGGCTATTCAGCTTTAAGAATACTCTCCCAGCGGAGCCTGTGAAAAGCCCACTGCTTGAGTCATTTGAGAACAGGTTGGATGATATATTAGAGATTGCCCTGCAAGGAAGTCAAGTGGTCCAGAGAGTTGACTAAAATAGTCACAGAAATTTCAAAATGTCTTTTTTTTTGTGGTCGTGATTCTTCAAGTCCAGTCATATCTTGCATTATCTAATACTTTTCTGTTACAAATATGAATTTCCCTAAGCTGAACTGAAGGTCTGCCCTTTCAGATGCAAACATGGCTAGGTCTGCATGGCAGTGGCTTGGCCAGCTAAGAAGCTAGCCATTGTGGTTTCAAACAGAATAGCATTTGTTGATGGATTCACTTTCTTTTGTTTTTTCTATACCTTTCCCCGGATAAGAAGGTATCAGTATGGTTTACCTGTTGGAGTGCCTGCTCTCTGCTGCTTCTGGGGTGATTGACACATGTGGTGTAGATGTTTAAGTCCACAAGTGTCAACAGGGGGTAGAAAAATGCTGAGATCTATACACCATTGTACAAGTTGAAAAGTCCTAAAACAACATGTAGAGTCTTGTAAAAATCCTCTCCCTGCACCTGCCCCTCTGTCTAGAGCCATGCTGGGGGTCTAGATCTTCATTGTGGTAAAACTAGTCCTCATGGTTTGATGTTAGAGGCAGGAAGGTTTTAATTCCCTCGAGACTGATGAAGGCTGTCATTCAAGTTCAGCTCTTAGAAACTCAAGAATGAACACATTGGAGGACTGGTACTTATTTTCCTTTCTTTTTATTGATTGCAATTGATCTAGGGGTATGTTTGGAGAGAAGTCTTTGCAGCTGGAATTGAGATACATTGCTGAAATGGCCATAAAGCTGAGT
Organism: Peromyscus californicus insignis; assembly: GCF_007827085.1. Lineage (NCBI taxonomy): Eukaryota > Metazoa > Chordata > Mammalia > Rodentia > Cricetidae > Peromyscus > Peromyscus californicus. The sequence continues at coordinate 44,889,160 of NW_026294606.1, read as the reverse complement.
CTGAAACACAAGGACCCAGGTAAGATGAAAGACCAAGGACATCCAAGTCTTGTGCTTGGAGAGCTTTCTCCTCATTAGTGCTGTTGAGCTCACAGTTTCTCGGTTAGTATATGTTCCTTACATAGTGGATTCTGGGTTTGGCTGTAGCATTTACGATTTTAGCCACTTGAACAGGAATTGTAGAAGCCCATTTTAGAAGGTCAAGTGCATAATCTCACCTAGTCATGAATCTGAATTGTGCTATTTCAAAGTAGCTGTGCCTCAGAGTTGGTTGCCACCTTCTTTCTAGTATCGCAGCCTTATTTATCCTTTCTTCCTTGTTCTGTGTTGAGGATATTTGGAGATATAGCCTTAGTGCATGCCATGATTCTTTCTCCCCATTTAAAACACTGATTTAATTTGTTCTTTAATAATTTCAGACATGATATAGTGCATTTTCCCTGTTCTACCCCTTCCCTCTTGGCTCTTTCCAGTTGTCATCCTCTCCCCACCCCCTTGGCACATTCATGATTTAGGTTTTGTTTTGTGACCCACTGATTTTTTTTTTAAGTAATTTGTTCAGTTATTTATGTGTGTGTGTGCATGCCTGTATGAGTCGTGAGAACCAAATGTATGCATGGGCCTGCAGAGGCCAGGAGAAGGTATTGGACCCCTTGAACTAGAGTTACAGGTGGTTGCGAACCAGTATAAGGGTTCTGGGAGCTGAACCTGCATTCTCTCCAGAGCAGTAAGTGCTCTTGAGCCATCTCTCTAGCTCCTGCAATCAACTGATTTTAACCAGGACTGTACGCAAGGCCATAGGTTTGGAACTATCCAATGGAGCCTAGTCAGTTCAGTGTTGGGCACAAAACTGAAGGCCATGACTATCCTCTCCCCTCCCTGATCTGTCAGTTGCTAATAGTTCTGTTGGGAGGTCTAGGGTTCCATGAGCCCCTTCAGTCCATGAATGGCTATTGACGTTCCCAGTCTTCTGCAGGCCCAGGGCAGGCAATTACAGCTGCTGTGAGATAATGTTTACAAAGACTGTGTCATGCCCTGAAGCTAAACTTTTACATTCCTTCTCATCTTTCAACTCTTCTGCAATGTTCCATGAGCTTTACTACAGCTGGTATACATGTCTTATTTAGGGCTGAACACTAACCTGTCATTTATTCTAATCATCTTAAGTAGCCATGAGTTTATGTATTCATTGCTGTTCACTTCAAAGAGAAGCTTCTCTGATTAAAGATGAGAGTAGCATTTGTCTATGGCTATAAAAATAAGCATTTAGATTGCAGTTTGCTACCATGTAAATATAGCTAAACAAAAGACCCTGAGATCCCCTCTAGGGTCTATGACCTTCCTAGCCACTTTTCTTTAGTTATTAGTTTACAGTACTAAGCATGTATTCCCTCTTATGGAAAGGGTCTTAAGTCCAATATGAGAGTGGTTGGTTACCCTCATAACAGTTAGGTCACTAGTGCACCAGTGGGCACATCTTGCCTTGCAGGTTGCATACTATGATTTGTGAATACCTCCAGACTGCAAGCTTAGTCCTGATCAGCCTTCTTAAATGTGTACCATCATGAAAAGATCCAAGGAAATGTCAGAACAGGGAAGATTTGAGTCAAGTCAATATTATTAATCTTTTATTTTAAGCCAGGACTCATGTATTAGGTGTTATTAGAAATCAAGATAAGGCTCTCACGTAAGCAGCAATATACTAAAATTGGAATGATACAGAGATTAACATTATTGTCTGAGCAAGGAAAACAATTTGTGAAATATTACATTAAAAAAAAAGAAATACAAGTATGACAAGATCTTGGATTCAAAGAAAAGAAAAGCAACAGGAGGAAAAGAACAGAGCTCTGGGCTAGCATGGGCTTCAGCATGTGCTACCAGAGTCAACTAACTTGCATCCCTAGGATCCTCATGGTGGAAGGAGAAATCTGAGGCCGACAACCAACCTCATGTGTATGCTATTGCACATATGTATGTACACATACCCACACAAATAAATACAAGTGTAATAAAAATAATAAAAAGATCTATAACATAAGTGATTATAACACCGTGATGCCAGATGATCAATCTACTGCCTTTTAGTTCCAGAAAACAATTCTCTGATTCTCTAGATACCAAGCTTTGTGTGAAAGTTCAGTCTGTATGTGCCTCATTGAGAAACTCTCTGAACCCCTCTGTGTGAATACAATTAAGTCTTTGGACAATACAGTTGATCCAATCTCTAATCCTTCTTCTTTCTGAACAGGTTAGAAGGCAGGGTTAAAACATCTCCATTTCTTCTCAAGGCTTGGTTGCCACACACCTTAATCAGGAAGCTAAGTAGATGCCATTAGCAATCTCATGCAAAAGTCACTATTCATCCCAGAGACTCTGAAGATTTTGGGAGTTGTGTAGTCAGGAACATTGCTAAATAACAAATATCAATTTTTAAAATAGCACAATGACTGTAGGGAAATTAAGAGACAAGTGTTAATGGGTTTCAAAGAGAAGAAAGATCTCATCTATCTTTTAAAGACCTCATATTGCAATATCTTGTAATGTCAAAGACAGGCTTTTCCTGTCCTGAATTTGACATTTGGGGTAAATCTCATAGCCATTCTTCTCCTTTACTGGTTTTCTCATTCCACGAATGGGAACAATGTCAAGAAATTAAAAGACCCCGATCTCATCCAGGACAGAGCTTTTTGCAGTACAGACATATTTTCTTTCCTTGTACGCTCAGTCTTCCATAGGGCTTAACTCTGGTACCATTTTTTTTTGTTTCCAGAAACCAAAATAAAATGAGGAGATTACTGCATGGAACTTGCAATTCCATTATCTGTCAGCCTCAAAAGATAAAAGGTGCCACCAGTGTGTCCAGAAAGTAATTTTTCAGTAGCCATAGGTGACAAGAATTACATTTCCGTACCAGGACATCTTGATGTGGTACATCATAAATATTCAGGTTCCGCAGACTTTGAAAAATATATAATATCTTCTTTCTTGTGTAACACAGGCTTCAAGGTCAGACTGAGGATGACTTAGAAATAGGAACTAAAAATTCTGATACATAAGAACAACAGAGGAGTTGGGGAATGGGCTGAGGACATTGAGGAAGTAAAAAACTGAAAGGTGAAGGGCTTGGGCTTGGAAGTCATGTGATGAATGGCATCACCCCTGGATATGGACAAACAGAGGGCTCGCTCTGTCCTTTTCCCATTGGTGCCTTGCCCATGGGATGAGAAGTTCTGGAAGTCAAAGGGCATTCCCACTTGCAGGTCATATCTGCCCTGTTCTAGGTCATGCCTTGTCTCAGAAGCCTCAGAAGTCTCAAAGTCACTGAGGTCTGCATGATCTGCTTTCCAGATTCATTCAGAGGCATGGTAGTGTTCCCTGTGTGCTCAAGGGTAATCAAAGTTGTCTGTTTGGGAGGAACAGGTAGCAGGTATAGATTGAGCTTGTCTGGATAGATTGAGATACTTCTATGCCTATTAAAAATGTCTTTTGTGTGGTCTGGGTACTAAGAGAGAAAGGGGTAACTTGTGGCCCTGTATTATTGCATCAGAACTGTAGATGTTAGGGGTAGGGTTGTGTAGGAGCCTAGGCTTATACTTTCTAAGGAAGAAACTCAGAATTCGCAGATAGTTCATGAAGAATCGAGCTGGTTTGTTCCCCTGCCAGTTTCATTTTAATTACTGTCACTAATAGGCAAAGAGTTCATTCATTGTAGTAGTTCTTGACCTCCGGCTTGGTAGCTGTGGTGTCTGAGATAATGGGATAACAAAAACAGAAAAATTAGCCTAAAATTTAGAGTTTGAGGCCAGCCTAGTATACACAGCAACTTAAAAAAGTGATATTGTCACATTCCTGGAAAAAGGTGACTTGAAAGAGCTTCCATCAATAAAACGAAGTTCCCAACACACCCTACAGGGTTCATAGTGAATCCTCTTACCACCCCAATATAGATGAATTTCTAAACAGTCTTATTAAATAATAAGAAACACATGGCCGGGCGGTGGTGGCGCACGCCTTTAATCCTAGCACTCGGGAGGCAGAGCCAGCTGGATCTCTGTGAGTTTGAGGCCAGCCTGGGCTACCAAGTGAGTTCCAGGAAAAGGCGCAAAGCTACACAGAGAAACCCTGTCTCGAAAAACCAAAAAAAAAAAAAAAAAGAAACACAGAGCCAAATACAGTGGTAACAGCTGAAGAGATCAGAGAAATAGCAAAGAGCCATTGACTAAACTTAACTTACCACCACGCCATAGCTTCCCAAGAGAGAGCTTCTTCCTGTCTGACCTGTGCTTTTATTGCCTTCCTGCTCTGCCTTCTCATTGGCTCTAAGCCCAGCCACATCACTTCTTCGGCACTGCCTATCTATACAGACCTCCAGGTCTCTATGGTTGGTACTGAGATTAAAGGTGTGTGTCACCATGTTTGGCTGTGTTCTTGAACACACAGAGACTCTGCCTACCATGTGATCAGAATTAAGGGCATGTGCTACCACCACCTGACTTCTGTTTATGGCTCGCTATGACCTCTGATCTCCAGGCAAACTTTATTTATTAACATACAAATAAAATATCACATTTCAGCACAAATAAAATATCACCACACCCCAAACCTTGATTGTTCCTGCTTTAAGAAAGATGCTATGATTTGAATCTAAGTGCCTTCCAAAAGTTTATCTGTCTAATAAAGGCTTGGTCTGCAGCCTGTATGCTTCAAGGCATGGTGGACCCTTTAGGAGATGGAGCCCAGCAGAAGGAACTTAAGTATTTGGAGGTGTGCCTTTGAGAGGATACTGGGACTCTGGTTCCACCCTGTCTCTTTTTTCTGCTTCCGTCTATTAAGTCAACTTCTGCCACATCTTCCTATAGGCAATGGGCCCACAAAAAACAGGACAAGAAGCGATGACCAACATCTTCTGGAACTGTGTGCCAAAATACATATGTTTCTTCGTGTAAATGGATTATTACAGGCATTGTCACAGCAGCAAAAGCTGACAAACACTAAAAGACACACAGGAGAGAGGAAATGAACAGATAATCCAGGGTTGGCCAATGCCACGCTCCCTGCTAATAACATAGAGAGTTGAAATTCCCATCTGCTGGGCACATGTCCAGGTTTTGCTGTCATTCTAATGACAAAGTTCAAAGTGGGCACTATTTTTTTTTATTATGCATGAGAGGTTACCCTGGTGAAGCAATTTGCTCAAGATTAGTTAGTGGTGAAGTTGGGATCCGATCCTAGGTCCATCCCACTGTTGGTGACCGAGGATCATCTGACTGCTGTGGGGCAAGGATGATCTAGTCTGCAAAGGAAAATGTAGGCTGTGAGGGTGTGAGGGCATTGCTGGGGATGAGAGAGAGAGAGAGAGAGAGAGAGAGAGAGAGAGAGAGAGAGAGAGAGAGAGAGAGAGAGATCCTTGGTGGACTCCTTTATGAAATAATATCTGGGGGCATTTTTACTGAGTAATTTCTCATTCTTGTTTCTCATTTTGAGTCAGTCACTTCAAAACACAACACTTTTGTGGTTCTTAAAAGGAAGCTGAAACATGGGTATGAGGTATTGGGAGTCAAATAAACAAGCAGATATGTAGGTAGGTAGATAGATAATAATAGATGATAGATAGATGATAGATAGATGGATGAGATTGTATAGTTGTGCAATGACTGTTAGGAAATCACTAAGCTTTCTGAGGCTCAGTTCCTTCTCTTAAAAAGAGAATAACAAGGCTGGAGAAGCAACTAAGGGGTTAAGATCACTTGTTGGGTCAGTTTCCAGCACCCACAGGGGCTTACGATAGTATTTAACGCCTGTTCTAGATGCTCTGACACTCATTTCTGGCTTCCACAGGCACAGTAGGCATGTGGTGCACAGACATACATGCAGGCAAAACACCCATACACATAAAAAACAAATATAAAAAACGACAATGAAATGCCTCTCTTCTGCACTGTTTTGAGGCATAAATGAAGTAGTAGACACAACACTCAGCACAGCCTTTGCTGTGCAGACTCAGAGCCAGGGCTACCTGCAGCTTTTCTTCCTTCCTTTTTTGTTTCCTCAAAATTTTTTTCCTGTTTTGGAAGTGGTTTAATCATTTGACTTTTTTCCTCAGAATCATTCCAATCTGTTTTCTTTTCTTTTTTTTTTAATGTGCCTCTCGGTGTGTGCATGCATGCATGTTTGCATGTAGACATGTGTGTATATATAAGTACAAGCTTGACATTAGAAGTCTTTTGTGATTGTTCTTCATTAAAAACATTGAGGCAGAGTCTTTCAGTTAAACGCAGAGGTCTCTGATGCTGGCTAATCTAGCTAACCAGCTTGCTCCAGAGCATCTCTTAGAAGGACTGGAATTTCAGGTGGGTAGAACCTGGTCCTCTCACTTGCTTAACGAAGAGAGCCATTTCCCTGTCTTGGAATTAGTCCAGTCTTGGATAGCTCTCCATCAAGAGTACACAGGGCAAAAGTATTTTTCTGGAATGGATGTGTAGGATTGATTCTGGATTCCAAGGTAATGGGTGCTCCAGTCCCCAGGGAGACTGCTGTGAATGTGGCTGTAGATGCTTAAGGAAGTGGGCTTGGAGTAACCAAGGGGGGAGGGAGACAGAGAGGGAGAGAGAGAGAGAGAGAGAGAGAGAGAGAGAGAGAGAGAGAGAGAGAGAGAGAGATCAGTAGATGTTTTCTCTTACTGCAAGAGTTCCCTCTTGCTTCAAAAGTCAAAAAACTAATTAAGAGGGTTCTTCTCCAATTTGGGGTACACTAGAGGCTAGAAACTTTCTGTCCCTTATATGTACCTTGGAGGAAAGGAGACTGTCAGAGAAACTGTGAAGGTTTCTTTGAGAAGAGTCTTCTGTCCAGGGTGGAGGGGCTCTCCAGGCCCCCCTCCCATTTGCCTCCTCACCCTTTCCTTTCCCTTCTGCTGGTTTTTGCTTTCTCCAGCCCCAGCTCCTTCTCTTCTCACCCCCTCTCTGGTTTCTGTTTCCTCACTCTCCTGCTCACCTCTCTTCTTCCCTCTCATTATCTGCTTTTTATCTGGAACGAGGGATGCTTCATATCCTGGTCATTCCTATGCCAGCATGGCGTCCTCGTGAGCACTGGTCATGTGTGTTTCTTCCTTTCCCTTTTCTGATAACCCTCATTGATTTAATGTTTTCCTGTGATGTAATGAGACTCCTATTGTTCCATAGACTAGCCTCACAGACAGAACTTTAAAGCCCACTGTTCAGTGTTTAGAGGGGCTGTGGTTTTCTTTCCTCCAGTCAGCAAACAACTGCTACATTAGTGAACACGAAAGAAAGGAATTACCCAAAGGACAGACCCACATCCACAGCCTCTGCTGCTGAACTTGTGCCTCACTGGCCAGAACATGAGTCTTAAAACTCAACAGAAACGTACATAAAATGCTATTTATGTGAAGAATTATTTTCAGTTTTGTTAGCCATGGCCTTCGTGTAAACATGCATCTTGATTTTAATTTGAGGAAAATCAAGTCCAACTGGTTTCCAGTAGTAGGGTGATATGGATCATTCTTTTAAAATTATAGGTAGTCGGTGTCTGGGGTGTTGATTTACTGCTGCCGTGATGGCTAGTGCTCGTGAGACAAAGGCCTTCCACTGGCACAGCTGGAGGACCCAGGGTTTGATTAAGCTCCTCAACTTTCTTGGGTGGCTTGCCATGGCACTTTTCCTTCTTGGAGGAGGCGTCCACACAGCCAGCTCCGGAGGATTTTTCTTCCCCACAACTTAGAGTCAGGCCAGGCTTTGCTGTTGACTAGCTGTGCCACCTTGGGAATTCCAGTGGCTTAGCATCTCCCAACAGTTTTCTTTTCTCTGAAATACAGGAAGGCTACAATGCTAGAAAGTGGTAACTTCCTTAAGTATGCTTAAGGACAGGCTTCAGTGTTGACACAGAGCAAATATTTAGACAGAGGTTGTGAGTGTAGACCAGTGGTAGAGTGCTTTAGGCTTTGAGTACCATTCCAACATCAAGGAAAGGAAGAATTAAATAGTAGCTGTGCAAGAGATATAAAATACATTCAAAGCGTACATTGGGCTATGGTGCTATGGCTTAAGGCTAGTGTCATGGGAGTGTACTCTTTCATTAGTCCTCAGAAATAAGGAAACTTTCTTTAATGTTTGTGACTAGTGGCAGAAGAGGTTATTACTGACCATGAAAGGGGTTGGATCAACACTTCAGTGGTGAAGAGTGGGTAGCCTTTGACTGAGTGATAGATCATATGCATCTACAGAATGGGCAGTTACAAATGCAGAGCCACTGAGATCCCTGTGACCAGGCCTTCATTCTTCCTGTCCTTTCGTGAGGTCATCCACAATCTGTTTCTTTTTCTTCCTTCAGAGCACAGCCTCCCCGCCCCCTCCCCACCCTGCCCCCAAGATTATGTTGTGTAGCATTTTCCTCTGAGACTGAAACATTACAGGGAAAGCTCCTTAAACATGAAGGTAAAACACTCAAAACATCTTCAGGAAGTCACTGAAACTGACCTCATTCACTAGGCCCCTCCCTGCCAGAGTAAGCAATCAAGATGGCTGAGTCACTCTCAGACAAGCCAAGCTGCAAAGAAGAGATCAGACCAGCTGCCTGGAAGAGGTTTAAACCAACTGAGCCACCTGGAAAGGACCCGCCAATCTGCTGAGCTTTTGTGAGCTGTCACCCATGTAGCGTTGGTGACGCAGCTGTCTGAGTCATTTCTGATCCTGTAAGTAACTCCAATAAAACTCATTGGTTCATCAAGTTGGACTTTGCTCGTATCTATGTTTTAGTCTGCTGTGGACTCTTGAAAGGACACTAGCCCACTTGATCATGCAGCTCTGGCAGGCCTTTTCCTTCTCCCCCATTCCCTCTGCCTTGCTAAAAACTGTTAAATTATATTCCTAAAGCTAGCCACCAAGGTCTATTCCCTTACTTGGCCACTTCCTCCTCCTGAGACTGACTACCAAGGTCCCCCTATCAAACTGCTAAAGTCTAGCAATCAAAAGCCTCCTTCGGTTTACCTAATTAACATGCTCAATCAAAATTAAACACCTCATCCTAACACGGGGTTTCCCCTTTTCACCTTTATAGAGCTCCATTTTTCTATGGGCCACATCTGTCTCTTCTCTGTCCAGAGGCAGTCCTTTTCCTTCTGGGACAAATACCCCTGTTTCCTTTCCCTTGTTCCCTTCCCCTTCCCCCTTTTTCTCTATCTCTGTCTTTCTTGTCTGTTATTCTCTGCTCTTTGTCCTTCTGGGGCAAATAAATCTCCTTTGTGCTGAGAGCTTGGTCTTGGAGTTCTGAGCCAATACTGAGCTCCTTCACGCTCTATCTGGGGTGAGTAGACTGGTGTAGCATTTCCCCAGGAAAAGTTTTGTCACACAGCAGCATGGCATGGTGCGACACACCATTAATCCTAGCACTTGGAAGTGTATCTTGTGAGCTTCTTGCTTGCTGGGGTTACAGAGTGGGGCCCTGTCTACAAAAAAAAAAAAAAAAGCCAAAACAAATAAACAAACAAACATTCCCACAACCCCAAACCCAGTTTTTTTTAAAGATTTTTTTAATTCATTTTATATACCAATCACAGATCCCCCTCTCTTCCCTCCTCCTGCCCCCACCCTCCCCTCAACCCACCCCTCCATTCCATCCTCCAACATGGTAAGACCTCCCATCTGGAGTTAGCAAAGCCTGGTAAATTCAGGTGAGGCAGGTCCAAGCCCCCCTACCCTGCATTAAGGCTGTGCAAAGTGTCCCACCATAGGTACTGGGCTCCAAAAAGCCAGCTCATGCACCAGGGTTGGACCCTGTGGGAGCCCCTTAGATCAAGCTATACAACTGTCCCGCTCATGCAGAGGGCCTAGTCCAGTCCCATGGAGGCTCCACAGCTATTGATTTAAAGTTTGTGAATTCCCACTAGTTTTTATTTCTTTTTATTTTTTTATGTGCATTGGTGTTTTGCCATGAGTGTCAGGTCCCCTGGAACTGGAGTTACAGACAGTTGTACGCAATGATATTGGTGGTGGGAATTGAACCCAGGTTCTCTGGAAGAGCAATCAGTGCTTCCAACCACTGAGCCATCTTTCTAGCCCCCAAACCCAGTTTTGTTAGGTAGCTCAGGCTGGACTCAGATGTCCTAAGTAGCTCAAACTAGACTTGAATTCATGGCCCTTTTGCTTCAGTCTCCTAAATGTTGAGAGTGCAATGTGCAGCTCCCAAGTTGAAGAACAAATTATAGATACAAATGAGATTCATTGTAGAAAATAGAGAAATAAAGAGATGTTTAAGGAAATTTGTAAACTTATTTCATTAAATTCACTCACTAACTGGAGCAAAGGTATATTAGAGATGTGACATAGATTTTTTGTTTTGAGATGGGATTTTATTATGCTGTGGAAGCTAGTCTTGAGCTTATGGATTGAAATGATCCTTTCCACTCAGTCTTCCAAGTGGCCAGAACTACAGACAGGCACTATAGTGGTACAAAGGAGCAGTTCATTGTGGCTGGAAAGATCAATTCTTTAGATTACAGGAATACATGAGGGAGAAGAATCCCAGGTCATTATCGTAGACCAGATCCCTCAAAAAGATCATAGAAGAGAACTTCCTTACATGAAGGAAAGGCTTACCCATTTAGATACAAGAAGGACACAGAACAATAAATAGACAAGACTGGAAAATAAACTCTTCATGCATATAGTTAAAGCACTAAATGCAGAACAAAGAAAAGAGTATTGAATGGTGCAAGAGAAAAAACACAGGCCACATACAAAGGAAAACATCAGAACAACAGCTAATTTCTCAATGGAAACTTTGAAGGCCAGAAAAACCTGGAGCAATGTATTCCAAGTCCTAAAAAACCATGATGGCCAACCTAGACTAATATGCTTAGCAAAACTTCGTCCATAACTGAAGGAGGGAAAAATGTTGTACTATACAGGTAACCTTAAAAATGACTATCAAACAGACCAAAATAAAGGAAATACAGGAAGCAATATTTTAGGCTGAAGAGAAGAATGGGAATAGTGAAGAAAGTGTGAAAAGAAAACAAATGAAGCTATATTTACTGAAACACTAACCACTGTTGACACAAAACCACACAAACTTCACAATACAATGACTGAAATCAGTATACATATTTCAAAAACAACATTAAATATTAATGACCTCAATTCTCCAATCCAAAGACACAGACTGAATGGACCAAGAAACAAAATCTATCCGTTGTCTACAAGAGATACATCTTAACTTTAATGACAGGCACTACCTTAGAGTAAAAGGATGGACAAAAGTACTCCAATGAAATGGGACAAGGAGGCAAACAGGCATCATTATTCTAATGTCTGACAAAATGGACTTCAGACAAAAACTAGAGGAGATAAATGGGGGACACTTCATTATAATCAAGGGAACAGTTAACTAAGAAGACATGACTATCCTAAACATATATGCATCAAACTCTGGTGTACTCAATTTCATAAAAAGTGTACTAATGGAATTGAAGACATAGATTGACATTAACCTATTAATGAATAGTAGGTGATTTCAATATCCCACTTTCTCCAATACATAGGTCATCTGGACACAAGCAAAGAACCATCAGAATTAAATGACATCATACATCAGAACTGAACAGCTATCTACAGAATATTCCTCCCAAATACCAAAGGATATACACTCTACTCAGCAAAATATAGGAGCTTCTCTAAAATATACTACATTCTGGGATACAAAACAAATCTTAACAAATTCAGAAACATTGAAATAACTCCAAACAAATCTTTAGTAAATACACAAACTCATAGAGACTACACAACTCATTAACAAATGATGAAGAGTCAAAGAAGAAACAAATAAACAACAACAAAAAGAAACATTATTTTTTGGAGCTAAGTGAAAATGAAAACACAGCACAACAAAACCTCTAGATCACATTGAAAGCAGTCCTACCTAAATGTCTACATTAAAAAACCAGAAAGAGCACAAAAAATGACTGAATTATAAAACTAAAGAATTTGGAAAAACAACAACAAAAAATCCCCAAACCAAGTCCATGGCAAGAAATAATAAAAATCAGAGCAGAATTTAACGAAATCCAAACAAAGAAACAGTACAAAGAATCAATGACTCTGAGAGCTGTTGTTTGGAGAAGACAAACAAAATCGACAAACTTGCAGCGCAGCTAACCAAAATGAAGAAAGAGAGCACTCAAACTGACAAAGTCAGAAATGAATAGGCTAATCTTACAACAGACACCAAAGAAATTCAGAATATTATAAGGGAATACTTTAAAATTCTGTACTACATTAAGATGGAAAACCTAAAAGAAATGGATGAATTTTTATATTAAGTCAAACCATCAAATAAGCCAAGAAGAGATCAACAACTCAAACAGATTCATAAGAAATAAGGAGATTGAAATAATAATAAAAAAGACTTCCAATTAAAAACATCCAAGGCCCGATGGATTCATAGCAAAATTCTACTAGACTTTCAAAGATCTTTGGTTAATACTTCTTAGATCAAAAATTGCTTAGCAAGACCTTGAATTCTAAATACATATACATTAAAAATATCATCCACCATGACCAAGTTGGCTTCATCTCAGAGATTCAGGGATGATTAATATATTTCAGTCGATAAATGTAATAAACCACATAAATGGACCGAAAGATAAAATATCAAGTGATTATCTTAATAGATTCAGAAAAAGGCAGTGACAAAATCTAACGTAGCTTCATGATAAAAGTCCTGGAGAGAGTAGGACTACAGGGAACATGCTCAACCTAATGAAAGCTATATATGAGAAACCCATGGCCAACATCATCCTACATGAAACAATCCTCCTGAAATCAGGGCTATCCACTAACCCCACTTCTTTTCAATAGTGCGCTCAAAGCACTAGCTGGAGCAGCAAGGTGAGAGAAAGAAATTAAAGGGATACAAATAGAATAACAAAAAAAGAAGTTAAACTATCTTTATTTTCAGACGACATGATATTAAACATAAAATGTCCCAAAAATAATACCAGAAAATTTCTGGAATGATAAATTCAACAAGGTGACAGGATACAGAATCAACTTGCAAAAATTCAATAGCTTTTTTACACAAAACAACAAATATCCAGTAAAAAGAGATCATGAACTCACTCCCATTCACAATAGCCTCAGAAATTATATAGGAAAAAAAAAACCTAACTAAGAAGGGGAAATACCTCTATAATGAAAACTTTAAGCTTCTGAAGAAAGAGATAGAGAAAGAAACTAGAAAATGGAAAGGCACCCTGTGCACATGGATTGGTTGAATTAATATTGTGAAAATGACTATCATAAAAAAGCTATTTACAGGTGTTACAATCACAAACAAAATCCCCATCTCATTCTTCAAAGGAATAGAAAAAACTATCCTAAAATTCATATGGAACCACAGAGACCCCATATAGGAAACATAATCCTGCTCCCCCATCCCCAAATTCTGAAGGAATCACTATTCTAGATCTCAAGATACATTACAGAGCCCTTGTGATACAAACAGTATGGCACCCCCACAAAACAGATGTGTAGACCAATGGAACAAAATCAAAGACCCAAACATGAGTACATGTAACTTCAGCCACTTAATATTCACAAAGATGCCACAAAATACACCTGAGAAAAGAAAGCATCTTCAGCAAATGGTGCTAGGAAAACTGGATGTCGGCTTATAGAAGAATGAAATTTGTCCCATGTCTTCAACTTTTCTCAAAAACTAACTACAAGTGGATCAAAGAACTAAATGTCAAACTCAAAACACCGAAAATACTCAAAGGAAACGTAGGCAGAACCCTACATGATGCAGGTATAGGGAAGGACTTTATGACTAGGATTCCACTTACTCAAGACTTAAGGCCAACAATTGACAAGTGGGGCATTATAAGACTAAAGACCTTCAGCACAGCTAAAGAAACAATCAAATGGATGAGGAAGAAGCTCTTATAATTGGAGAGTATCTTTTCCAGCTATTCATCTGACAGAAGATTACTGTCCAAAATAAATAACTCACAAGACAGAATCAAAACAAACAAAATGACCCACTCAAAAAATTGGGCTATAGCATTCCAGGGAAGACCTGCCCAACTTGGCCCCAGGTTCTGGCCACCGGGCAGGTTCCCTGCTAGTCCCACCGGGAAGGATCCCCTTCTCCAAGACCCCTGGCAGACCCTGCAGTCTCCAAGCCCTGCCCCCACGCCCATCCGCCTGAGCCCCAAGCCTCTTCCTGAGACTTAGAGGCCGGCCCCCAGCTCCCATCTTGCTCCAGACTTCCCTTTTGGAACACTGGTCTGTCTGAACCAAGTGTGCGGATAAAGCCAAGAACGAACCACAAGGAGATGGGCAGACGTCAAGGCAGAAACATATACAACAAAATGAATAGCAATACAGCATCACCAGGCCCTAGCCCTCCTCCAACACCTAGACCTGAACATCAGAAATTGGAAGAAGCAGAAGAAAACAGCCTTATGAGTGACATCATGAAGAAGCTAGAGGCTTGTGTAGAGGAAAAGACAAAAAAATGTGAAGAACGCTGTAAACAACTAGAGGAAAGGGCAAACAAATTAGAAGAAATCAATAAAGTCCTGGAAGAAAACAATAAAATACTGAGAGAAAATCAAGAAAAATCAATGAAACAAATGAAGGAAACAGTCCAAGACCTGAAAAGGGAAATAGAAAAAATGAAGAAGACACAAACAGAGGGAATGCTGGAAATAGAAAATCTGAGAAAACGATTGGGAACTTCAGATGCAAGTATAATCAACAGAATGCAAGAGATGGAAGAGAGGATCTCTAGCGTTGAAGATACAGTAGAAGAAATACATTCATCAGTCAAAGAAAACACTAAAGCCAACAAAGTCATGAACCAAAATGTCCAAGAAATTTGGGACACCATGAAAAGACCAAACCTAAGAATAATAGGGGTCGAAGAAGGAGAAGAATACCAACTCAAGGGCACAGAAAATATATTCAACAAGATCATAGAAGAAAACTTTCCCAACTTAAAGAAGGAAATGCCTATGAAGATACAAGAAGCTTATAGAACACCAAACAGACTAGACCCCCAAAAAAAGTCCCCTCGCCACATAATAGTTAAACAACTAAACGTACAGAATAAAGAAAGAATATTAACAGCAGCAAAGGAAAAAGGCCAAGTGACATATATAAAGCAAACCCATCAGAATAACACCCGATTTCTCAATGGAGACTTTGAAAGCCAGAAGAACCTGGACAGATGTAATGCAGACACTAAGAGACCATGGATGTCAGCCTAGACTAATATACCCAGCAAAACTTTCAATCACCATAGATGGAGTGAACAAGACATTCCATGACAAAGCCAGATTTAAACAATACTTATCCACAAACCCAGCCCTACAGAAAGCACTAGAAGGAAAATTCCAACCTAAGGAAGTCAGATACACCCTCGAAAACACAGGCAACAGATAAAGCCACAGCAGTAAACCCCAACGTATAGAAGTACCCACACATCACCACCAAAAAATAACAGGAATGAACAATCACTGGTCATTAATTTCCCTCAATATCAATGGACTTAATTCACCTATAAAAAGACATAGGCTTACAGAATGGATACGAAAGCAGGACCCATCTTTCTGCTGCATACAAGAAACACATCTCAAATTCAAAGATAGACACTACCTAAAAATAAAAGGCTGGGAAAAGACTTTCCAATCAAACGGTCTTAAGAAACAAGTGGGTGTAGCCATCCTGATATCCAGCAAAATAGACTTCAAACTAAAATCAATCAAAAGAGATCAAGAAGGGCATTACATACTCATCACAGGAAAGATCCACCAAGATGAAGTCTCAATTCTGAATATTTATGCCCCAAACACAAGGGCACCCACATATGTAAAAGAAACATTACTAAAGCTTAAATCACATATAAAACCCCACACATTAATAGTGGGAGACCTCAACACCCCACTTTCACCACTGGACAGATCTCCCAAATTGAAACTTAACAGAGAAATAAAGGACTTAACTGATGTCATGACTCAAATGGACTTAATCGATATCTACAGAACATTCCATCCTAACAAAAAAGAATATACCTTCTTCTCAGCACCCCATGGAACCTTCTCTAAAATTGACCACATACTTGGCCACAAAACAAATCTAAACAGATACAAAACAATTGGAATAACCTCCTGTGTTCTATCAGACCACCATGGTCTAAAATTGGATTTCAACAACAACAAAAACTACAGAAAACCTGCAATCTCATGGAAACTGAATAATACCCAACTGAATCACCAATGGG
Organism: Peromyscus californicus insignis; assembly: GCF_007827085.1. Lineage (NCBI taxonomy): Eukaryota > Metazoa > Chordata > Mammalia > Rodentia > Cricetidae > Peromyscus > Peromyscus californicus. The sequence goes on along the minus strand of NW_026294606.1, from coordinate 44,872,861 downwards.
TTAAGGAAGAAATAAAGAAAGAAATTAAAGACTTCCTAGAGATCAATGAAAATGAAGACACCACATATCCAAATTTATGGGCACTATGAAAGCAGTACTAAGAGGGAAATTCATAGCACTAAATGCCCACATAAATAAGTTGGAGAAATCTCACACTAGAGACTTAACAGCATACCTGAAAGCTCTAGAACAAGAAGAAGCACAGTCTCCCAGGAAAAATAGACGCCAGGAAATTATCAAAGTGAGAGCTGAAATCAATAAAATAGAAACAAAGAGAACAATACAAAAAAATTAATGAAACAAAGAGTTGGTTCTTTGAGAAAATCAACAAGATAGACAAGCCCTTATCCAAACTAACCAAAAGACAGAGAGAGAGCATCCAAATCAACAAAATCAGAAATGAAAAGGGGGACATAACAACAGACATTGAGGAAATCCAGAGAATCATCAGGTCATACTTCAAAAACCTCTATTCGACAAAACTGGAAAACCTAAAAGAAATGGATAACTTTCTGGATAGGTACCACATACCTAAGTTAAATCAAGACCAGATAAACTATTTAAATAGCCCAATAACCCCTAACAAAATAGAAACAGTCATTAAAAGTCTCCCAACCAAAAAAAGCCCAGGACCAGATGGTTTCAGCGCAGAGTTCTACCAGATCTTCAAAGAAGAGTTAATACCAATACTCTCTAAATTGTTCCACACAATAGAAACAGAAGGAACATTACCAAACTCCTTCTACGAGGCTACAATTACCCTAATTCCTAAACCAAACAAGGATACAACAAAGAAAGAGAACTACAGACCGATCTCCCTCATGAACATTGATGCAAAAATACTCAATAAAATACTGGCAAACAGACTCCAAGAACACATCAAAACAATTATCCACCATGATCAAGTAGGATTCATTCCAGGGATGCAAGGATGGTTCAACATACGAAAGTCCGTCAATGTAATACACCATATAAACAAACTCAAAGAAAAAAACCATATGATCATCTCACTGGATGCAGAAAAGGCATTTGACAAAATCCAACACCCCTTCATGATAAAGGTATTGGAGCGATCAGGAATACAGGGAACATACCTAAACATAATAAAGGCAATATACAGCAAGCCAACAGCCAACATCAAATTAAATGGAGAGAAACTCAAAGCAATTCTGCTACAATCAGGAACGAGGCAAGGCTGTCCACTCTCCCCATACTTATTCAATATAGTACTTGAAGTTCTAGCCAGAGCAATAAGACAACATAAGGAGATTAAGGGGATACAAATTGGAAAGGAAGAAGTCAAGCTTTCCCTATTTGCAGATGACATGATAGTATACTTGAGCGACCCCAAAGATTCCACCAAGGAACTGATACAGCTTATAAACACCTTCAGCAACATAGCAGGATACAAGATCAACTCAAAAAAAATCAGTAGCCCTCCTATATACAATGGACAAAGAAGCGGAGAAGGAAATCAGAGATACATCACCCTTTACTATAGCCACAAATGACATAAAATACCTTGGGGTAACACTAACCAAGCAAGTGGAGGACCTATATGACAAGAACTTTAAGTCCCTGAAAAAAGAAATTGAAGAAGATGTCAGAAAATGGAAAGATCTCCCATGCTCATGGATAGGCAGGACTAACATAGTAAAAATGGCAATCTTACCAAAAGCAATCTACAGATTCAATGCAATCCCCATCAAAATACCAACACAATTCTTCACAGACCTGGAAAGAATAATACTCAACTTCATATGGAAAAACAAAAAACCCAGGATAGCCAAAGGAATCCTGTACAATAACACAACTTCTGGAGGCATCACGATCCCTGACTTCAAGCTCTACTATAGAGCTACAGTAATAAAAACAGCTTGGTACTGGCATAAAAACCGACATGTGGACCAATGGAATCGAATTGAAGACCCTGACATTAATCCGCACACCTATGAACATATAATTTTTGACAAAGAAGCCAAAAGTGCACAATGGAAAAAAGAAAGCATCTTCAACAAATGGTGCTGGCAAAACTGGATATCAACATGTAGAAGGCTGCAAATAGATCCATATCTATCACCGTGCACAAAACTTAAGTCCAAGTGGATCAAGGACCTCAACATAAATCCAGCTACTCTGAACCTGCTAGAAGAGAAAGTAGGAAGTAGTCTTGAACACATTGGCATAGGAGACTACTTCCTAAATAGAACACCAGTAGCACAGACTCTGAGAGAAGCAATCAATCAATGGGACCTCTTGAAACTGAGAAGCTTTTGTAGAGCAAAGGATACGGTCAACAAGGCAAAGCGACACCCTACAGAATGGGAAAAGATCTTCACCAACCCCACATCTGACAGAGGACTGATATCCAGAATATATAAGGAATTCAAGAAATTAGACATCAAAATGCCCAACAGTCCAATTAAGAAATGGGCTATAGAACTAAACAGAGAATTCTCAACAGAGGAAACTCAAATGGCCGAAAGACATTTAAGGAATTGCTCAACATCCCTAATCATCAGGGAAATGCAAATCAAAACAACTCTGAGATACCACTTACGCCTGTCAGAATGGCTCAGATCAAAAACACTGAAGACACCTTATGCTGGAGAGGTTGTGGAGCTAGGGGAACTCTCCTCCACTGCTGGTGGGAATGCAAGCTTGTACAACCACTTTGGAAATCAATATGGCGCTTTCTTAGAAAATTGGGAATCAATCTCCCCCAAGATCCAGCTATACCACTCTTGGGCATATACCCAAGAAATGCTCAACCACACCATAAGAGCACTTGTTCAGCTATGTTCATATCAGCATTGTTTGTAATAGCCAGAACATGGAAACAACCCAGATGCCCTTCAACTGAAGAATGGATAAACAAAATGTGGTACATATACACAATGGAATACTACTCAGCAGAGAAAAACAATGGCATCATGAGGTTTGCAGACAAATGGATGGATCTAGAAAAAAATCATCCTGAGTGAGGTAACCCAGACTCAGAAAGACAAACATGGTATGTACTCACTCATAGCAGGATACTAGACATGAAACAAAGATGACATGTCTGCTACTCACATCACCAGGGAGGCTACCTGGAAAACAGGACCCCAAGAAAGACACAGGGATCGTCCAATGACAGAGAAATGGAATGAGATCTACATGAACAGCCTGGACACGAGTGGGGGTAATGAAAGGCGAGGGTAGAGGGAAAGAGAGCTTGGGGGAGTGGGAGATCCCAGCTGGATCAACAACAGAGAGGGAGAACAAGGAATAGGAGACCATGGTAAATGAAGACCACATGAGAATAGGAAGAAGCAAAGTGCTAGAGAGGCCCACAGAAATCCACAAAGATACCCACACAACAGACTGCTGGCAATGGTCGAGATACAGCCCGAACTGACCTACTCTGGTGATGGGATGGCCAAACACCCTAATTGTTGTGCTAGAAACCTCATCCAACTACTGAGGGATCTGGATGCAGAAATCCATGACTAGGCCCCGGGTGGATCTCTGGGAGTCCAATTAGCAAGAATGAGGAGGGTTTATATGAGCGAGAATTGTTGAGACCAAGGTTGGATAAAGCACAGGGACAAATAGCCAAATGAATGGAAACACATGAACTATGAACCAATGGCTGAGGGGTCCCCACTGGATCAGGCCCTCTGAATGGGTGAGACAGTTGATTGGCTTGATCTGTTTGGGAGGCATCCAGGCAGTGGGACCAGATCTTGTGCTCATTGCATGAGTTGGCTGTTTGAAACCTGGGACCTATGCAGGATTGTTTGGCTCGGCCTGGGAGGAGGGGACTAGACCTACCTGGACTGAGTCTACCAGGTTGACCTCAGTCTGTGGGGAAGGCTTTGCCCTGGAGGAGATGGGAATGGGGGGGGGTTGGGGGGAAGGTGAGGGGGACGGGAGGGGGTAGAACAAGGGAATCCGTGGCTGATATGTAGAACTGAATTGTATTGCAAAATAAATTAAAATAAATTAAAAAAAAATTGGGCTATAGACCTGAACAGAGAGTACTCAAAAGAAGTAAAAATGGCTAAGAATTATGTCTGGGATTTTCAATTCTAGTCCCCGACACATACATACATACACACACACACACACACACACACACACACACACACACACACACACACACACACATATAATGGTGTATGTGTGTGTGTTTTACAAGAGTCAAACTTTTCCGAGTAAAGTGCACAGAAACTCACAAGTCATTTTGAAAGCACCAGGCTTACACTTCTTTCTTAGACTTGCCACACCCAGATGTCAGATGCCCCATGTTCAGATCTTGCTCAGGTGAAGCTATCCAAATGCATTAAAGGATGGATTTTCGGGGATTTTACTGAGTGAGTCACTTACACTTGCAGAATGGGAAGTAGTTTCTTTTATGAGGAGGGGAGAGTACAGATGCATGCGCCAGCTCCTTCTGTGTGTTGCAACACCTCAGAGCAGAAGGGATGCCACCCAAAGGAACTAAGCACCTGAGTCATCAGCACTTGATCACTTGCTCAAGTCCTCCCCACAAACAAACCAGACACCTCAAATGGTCCACATGAAACATGGGCATTGACTCTGGGGACATTAAAATAAAATGACTGGTTCTCAGCCTTGTTGCCAAAAGCACAAGTCTTGGTGTCAGTGGAAACTTGGGGTCACAGTCATCCCTTCCTTCTGGCCCTGGGGCAATATCATCTTCAGTTAGGTCTTGGGAGATACTGCACATATAAATAGAATTGTGAGATTTCAGTGCTGAGCCCAACTTGAGTTTCACCCTCTTGAAGGTGTCTACCCGGGTCAGATGCAGGAAAGCTCTGCTATCCATCTGCTTCTTCTGGAAGCACAACACTCAGCTGAGCAGTTGTAGCAGGTGCTTCGCCTGCCAATCTTCATGACCCCTGTGCCTGCCCATCCTTTCCTGGGTCTGCCCCTTGGCAGGGAACAGTGCTGTAGGCTACTTCCAGGTGTGACTGACATTTAGGCCAGCCAAGTGGCTCAATGGACATTGGATGAGGTGGCCGAGTTTATAAGGTTCTTTTGGGCTGTGCAGACCATGTCAAGTGCTTCAAGAAAGAACCTACCCCCCTCCCCCTTTTGTTTTTTCGAGACAGGGTTTTCTCTGTGTAGCTTTGCGCCTTTCCTGGATCTTGTTCTGTAGACCAGGCTGGCCTTGAACTCACAGAGATCCACCTGCCTCTGCCTCCCAAGTGCTGGGATTAAAGATGTGCGCCACCATTGCCCGGCTGAGCCTATCCCTTTTTTAAAAATTATTTTTTATGTGTATGTGTTTTTAGAATGGGAAGTGGAAAGGTCAAAATGGAGAAATTGATACTTTTATTTTTATGTCTTTTGCCTACATGTATGTCTATGTACCACATTTGCCTCATACACACAAATGCTAGAAGAAGGTGTTGAAACCCTTGGAATTGGAGTTACAAATAGTTGTAAGCTGCCATGTGGTTGCTGAGAATCCAACCTGGGGGTCCTCTGGAAGAGCAGGCCAAGATCTTAACTGCTGAAACATCTCTCCAATTTGAACATGTCTCTTTTAAGATCCTGTTTTCATTTCCTTTGATTTAATAACAAGAAGTGGGGTTGTTGGATCACATAGAAGAGTCATGCACTGTACACATTCTGTCAAAAATGGTGGTCTCATGAACTTTATTATCTAGTGATGTGGTAACCAGTGATTCAGTTTGTGAAAATGCACCCTTCGATGTGCATGCTACTATGACTTCACTCAATAATGCGTTTCTCAAAATGTATCCTTCTCTTGAAATGATGCACAACTGTAGCTGTAGTTTGAGAATTTGGAGAACCCTCATGGGGTTTTTGTTCCATCAACTCTGTTCCGTCAACAGTACTTGGAGATTACAGTTTTTCCACATCTCTGCTGACACATGCTAATTCTGCTAACTTTCTTTTTTTCCTTTTACATATCCCAGGATGACCTCCAGCTCACAATCCTTTTGCATCAGTCTTGGAGTACCAACTGAGCAGACCAAATTATGGATTCTTAGTAGGTATGAAGTGGTATCTTATTGTGATTTTGTTTTGCAGTTTCCTGACAATTAGTAATATTGAATGTATTTTAACATACATATTGACCATTTGTATGTCTCCTTTGAAAAAGTCTGTTCAAGTCCTTTGTCCATTTTAAACTCATTCTGGGAGTTAGAGAGATGGTTCAGTGGACAAAGTGGTTGCACAGGGCCTGGGTTTGGGTCTTATGTGTGTAGGGGATTTGTATGGGTGTGTGTTTGTCCCCCCACCATGCCAAAATAAAAAACAAAACAAAACAACAAAAACAACTTATGGGAGTCAGTTCTCTGCTTCCACCATGTGGGTTCTGGGGATCAAACTTAAGTCATCAGGCCTGGCAGCAAGTACTCTGGCCCCAAAGAGTTTGTTTCTTTATTTGTACAAATGGGTGCCTGTGTCTGTAATACTACAGTGAATGACAGGGGGCCAAAGAGTCCCCAGGATCTCATGAGTCAGCTAGCCAGACCCACACAGCAGTGAACGAAAGACTTTATTTCAAACAAGGTGGAAAGCAAATACCAGTACATTTGAGAGTGCACATAACACACACACACACACACACACACACACACACACACACACACACACACACACACACACAGAGACACACAGAGAGAAAAGAAACCCAAGTTTTAATAGGGAAGTGTCTGAGTTAACACCTTATCAAATATATGGGTTTCTTTTTAATATTTTCTCCCATTCTGTAGTTTTCCTTTGCACACTGTGGTTGCTTCCTTTGCTGTTCAGAAGCCCTTAAATTTGATGTAGTCTCACTTATTTTATTATTGCTCTTGTGGCTTGTGCTTTGGGTTCCTTCCTATGTAGAAAAATCATTTTCAAACTTAACCTTATAAGGATGGCCAAGCCCTACTTTTTGAAGGGCAGGGAGTCAAAGAAATGTGGCCATGATTTAGAACTAGCATAGATGTTAATATTTATTTACAGTATCATTTTTCATGGCTGTTGAGTAATTTATCTGCCTCCAAAGTAGATTCAAATTCTGGATTCATCATGTCATAGTTGTGTGATGTAGGAAAAGTTTTGTAATTTTTGGTACTTAGTTTTCTTGGTTGTAAAGTGGGGATGGTTGGTGTATGCCTCTGTTGAACTATCACACTTGAGAAAAGACAGATGTTCTGCCACATCGTGAACTCAAATTAGTAGGGCCAGTGGCAGAAATAGGATTGGCCGAACCACAAACCTATGATGCTTTGCATCCAAAGCATTTGCAAAACCTATAGCCACCCTCAAAGAAGCACTTGCCCATCTGTCAGGGAAGCATGTGGAATGTGCATTGTTGTGTGGCAGGTCCTCGGCAGCTGTGACTCCAGCTGCTGCTTCCTTCTTCAGGTTGTAGGTGCCAGAGGGCAATGCTTCTACACCTCCTTAATTCCACACCTCAAGAAGATACAGTCTCCCAGCTTCTTCATTGCAGTTCAGCATTTATCACATGGATGTGCAAAGTGGAAAATTCCCTGATTTCTGAAGCCTCTACACTACTCTATGTTTGTTTAGCTTCAGAGGCTTGGGGCACTGCTTTGTTAGCTCCATTGCTCTAGGTCTGTGGTGAAGGAGAGCATCAGGACAGTGGGAGCATGGTAGAGAAGGATGCCTATTTGTTGCTGTTGGCAATCAGGAGGAGACAGAGAAGAAGAGACCAGGCACAAGACATGCCCTTCAAAGCCCACCCCCATTGACCCACTTCCTCCAATCAGGCCCTCTCTTCCACAGCTCCTATCACCTTCTGATAGCCTATTCAGTTATGATTGCACCTCTGGATTCATCTATTGATTAGATCAATGCTCTAAGATCCTATCATTTCCCCAAAGCCCTACCTCTGAACACTGCATTGGGGATCAACCCTTCAACATATGAACCTTTGGAGGACAGTTCATATCCAAACCACAGCAGTAAGACGTGTACCTTAGCATCTAACTCACACCCTGAATTATGAGCAGGCATTTACCATCTGCCTATGCTCTTCACTTTTCACAATAACTTTAAGGACCCTAGATAAATCTGAAAATGACAAAGTTTCCATCATTTTTTGTAGTTTCTCAGGAAGGAGTGGTCACTAGTACCAGCATTCCTATTTAGTAGGAGTATTATAAAACATAGAAAGAAACTCAAGACTTAGGCTAACTCCAGATATGGGTAGCCCAAATAAGGAGTGTTTCTCTTTCCTGAAGTTTTAAAAATCCCTAACTATTATTTTTGCCTATTAAAAGCTAATTCATTAACATTTAATTTTTAAAAATTTCATGTATATGGATTTTTTTTTGCCTGCATGTATGTCTGTCTATATACCACATTCACACAGTGCCTGCTGAGTTCAGAAGAGGGTGTTGGATTCCCTTGGACTGGAGGGGCAGAGCAGATGTTTGTGAGATACAATGTGGGTGCTGGGTCCTCTGGAAGAGCAGCCAGTGCTCTAAACTGTTGAGCCATCTCTCCAGCCTCTCATTAACATTTCCCAAAAGCTGCTGTGTCTTGGACGCCAGTTTTCCTATTATTTATTCTTAGAAAAACAACCATGGCAATTAAAAATAAACACAGCACTTAGTAATTTATTGCGTTCCAAGGTCCTGTGATGAACTGAATGAACAACAATCTCCAAATTGTCCTTTAATCTGACCATGCGCTTGACTTGTGCATACTCAAAAAACAAAAAAAAAAAAAAAGTTTTTATTTGGCTAAAAGTGATTGCAGTAGTGAGCACCAGGTGGCGCTAAAAGACTAGGCTTGGAAACAGAGCCCTTGGTCCTCTGCAGTGCCCTGGGGAAAGAGATGCTCCTGCTTAGCCACCGAGTTAAAAAGGAAAGAAGGACAAGCATGGCCTTGCTTTTCTGTCATCCCCCAAATGCGAAACTCCGTCCTCTCAGGTTCTCTCAGTGATGCTTTCTCTGGAGACCTGAGACTTCCCATGTGTATGAATCATACAGTAATTTTACTGAGGTGTCAAGTGTCCCCCCCCCCAAAAAAAAAAAAAATCCTGACTTTTCTAAGGGAAAATGAAAACAAATCTCACGTGAAATTTCTTTGGGAGTGGGTCAGTCTTTTTCTCACCACTTAGCCATGCAGGGATGTAGGTTGAATAAAGACAGAAGACAGCCTGTGAAATATCTCCCTATCAGCTTGGGCTTTATTGTTTGGATACAAGTCCCCTTTCTTAGGAATCGCTAAGATGGTCAGAAGTGATTTTCTCTACTGCTGTTACCAGGAGACTAAAATCTCTAAACAGACACTACAATTTAACAATGAAAGTAGTGTCCTTCCACTGGCCTTTTGAAGGCATGGAAGAAGGAAGAAGAGGTGGAATAAAAAGTCACGGCACTCAAAAATGTAAACTCTGGGAGCTTGTAAAAACAGGCAATCAATGAAAGAATAGCACTCTTAGAAAGAATGAAATCACAAGAGAGGCTGATTCCCTGGTCAGAGTTACCCTAGAACTTAAGAAGGCTCTATGGCAGTTGGCTTTGGACATGGATGTGGAAAAGAGGGATATTATAAAGGTATTTGGAAGATTTATTACCAGTTCTTCCTTTTCTGACATTCAAATCTAGTAAAAACATAGGGTAGAGGTTGGACACTTGATTTACATGAATCTCTTCCAAAATGGGTATGGCCACTCCCTTACCAGAATAGTAGCTTTCCAAGGATATTTTATTTTTTCTCTTCCTTTCCACCCTGACCCCTTTCAAGACAGGGTCTTACTATATAGCCTAAGCTGGCTCTTAACTCATAATCCTCATACTTCAGCTTCCTGAGTGCTGAGATTTTAGTCGTATAATATCGTACCTGCCTCTACTTTTAGCCAAGTATCTCACTACATACCAGTCATCTACCATTTTGGGTACTTTAATTTGACCTAGACATCATGCAGGGAATTTCCATTACGATCCCTGTTGACATGATACTTCAGTTTTCAGTCTGACTCTGAAACTCTCTAGAAACCCCACATACAGTAGCAGTAGGAATTGGGTCTCTCATTCCTCATTTCAAAGTCCTCTTTGAGTCAAGGGAGAAACAGTGGGGAAGGTCAACTGTTCGACTGTCTTTGCTTAGTGGTGGCCATTTTGCTAATATATTCTGGGGATCAGGTAGTTCCCTGGAGCATCTTATTCTAAGTCTTCAATGTCTATTGTATTTATTTTAACATTTGGTCTTGAAACCATTACTGGAGACATTCTCCTGCTACCAACACATTTTGAAACACATTTAATCAGTGAGAGCAGCAGGACCAAAGAAAAATTTTTATTATCTTTTTCAAGAGTTGATTCTAAGCTGGGTATAGTGCCACACACTTGTAATCCTAGCTACTCAGGAGACTGAGTCAGGAGGATTACAAGTTTGGGGCCAACCTGGGATTTGTAGCAAGATCCTGTTCAGACTGGACAATTTTGTGAGGCCCTATCTAAAAAAATGGCAGGGAGTAGTGTGGGGTGTCACTCAGTGCTAGAACAATGGCTTATATGTCTAGCATATGTGAGACCCTAGATTTAACCCCCAGTATTGGAAAAAAGAATTGAATCTAAGGTTAAAAATATGATTTAGGGTATCTTATTTCCCCATGGATAGTCATTGATTCTACAGAAAAACATATTACTCTACTTTGCTGGCAGTCTACATTTATCATTCATTCAATGCCTCAAAAAATTTATAAACATATACGTATAGAAACAGAAGTATAATGTGGATTTAATAGGACGAGGGAATCACAGAATAGTGAACACAGTATTTGAAACCTGAAGCACAAGTTTTGATATTACAGTGGTGTGAACTTCCTCAGTGACAAAGCTGTATGTAATGTCAGCATTCCCTCTATACTGGCCTGGGATAGAGGGCATCTCCTCCCTTATGGGCCACCCTCTGCTTCTCTGCTCTCAAATCCACCCTTTCTAATACAACAGGAAGATTTCCCACTTGCTTTTTGCATATGCTACTCCAGCTTGCTGGGGCTGCTCCTAGTTTCTCCAACAAGGTGTGCCATGAGCTCCCAGGAACCTACAGCAAGAAGCTTGCCAGTCTCCTCTGAGAGTGCATTTGCAAGGACAAGCATGTCTTTGCAATGTTAGAGGGGCTGACCCTATGAAGGGTCTTTTCCTTAGGCCCTGAAAACAGGTAAAACTGATGCTCCCTGGGAGGCATTGGTGCCTCTGGTTAGGACCTACAACAGTTAGTCCTTTTGTGATTTTGCACAGTGATTCCCAGTGAGGTAACTTCTGTTTCGGAGGTTACAAAGAGATACAAGGTGGTAAAGTCACCCTGTGTCTGCTACCTTGAGGTGGTTATCACCAGCTGCCCTCTTGATCTATACTGCTAGATAACCAGAGTGTAGACAATAGGTACTTCAGAAGAGGTAGCAGGGTTTGGGCAAAATCATTGCAGACAACAGCTAAAGCAAAGCCTTTTATTCTCCTTTGAAAGGTGGCTTCCTTTTTGTCCATGAATTCTAATAAAGGCCTTGTAAGAACTTCTCTCTGAATAAATTTCAAGATGTTACATCACTCGTATGGATAGCTACCATATCATGAAGCACCATCTGTCTGGAGGAGACTTGGGCTGGAATTGACAGCAAACCAGGAACCTTAGGAGTTTGCACCTCTCTCTGTCCACTCTGAGTTGGATGGAACAGAGAGCGGTCGCTCTCATTGTATAGCTCAGAGAGCACTGCACCTCTTGAATTGTGGATGCTTAGAAAACACCTGAGATTGAAAGAGATCCTTACAATTTCAATCAGTATTCTAAAGTGGTGCTTTGATGGTTTGTATGTGTTATCCAGGTCTGTTAATAACTACAAAGTCTTAACACAATGTGCTGTTCCAAAATCACCACATTCAAGCCACCATGCTTGTGTGTGAGCACACACTCACAGCTCTTTATTGTCAAGCTCTCTGTGTTTTAATGAGCCTGTTTGCAATGACAGGAGTATGGGACAGATGCCGTTTTGCTTCCATCACTGGAAGCTTTTAAGGAGTCAGAAAATTCAAAGCAATAGAGACAACCTTTTACACAGTCTCTCAGTGCATCTGCTGAACACACGTGGTTTCATTGAAATAAATCCCGCAGTTGCATTTTTAACAGCAGTTGCATAAATATCTGGCCATTTATAACCTCTATGTTTATGGGAGCCAGAAAAATGATCTGTATAATTAAACCCTTGATTGATCCAGTCTTTTAGCTCTGAAGATGGAAAGTTTGATCCCCCACACAAATCAGGATGTCCTCCTGAAGCTCAAGGTAGAACAGTGTTGTGGGAAGATGTTAGTTTTAGGCACAGAATAAACATCCCTCTGAACTCTTAAAATTATTTCACAGTTTTAAACACCTCAATCTACACTGAAGAGCTGAGGGATATGAGAGAATCATCTGGGATCTTCTTTTGAACCTTCTGAATAGATAGGTATGACAAGTAGAATTTGGAGATGTCTACTGTTTCAGTCCATTTTCTGTTGCTGTAACAATACTAATGATGGGTATTTACAAAGTCTAGAGATTTATTTGGCTCACAGTTCTGAAGGCTAGGAAGTTTAAGAGTACAGTGTCAATATCTGCTCACCATCTGGCAAGGGCTTATTTGTGCATTATAACATGCTTGGGAGCATCACATGGCAAGATAAAGCATGTGTTTTAGCTTGGGTCTCACTCTTATAAAACATCTAAATGCTCTCATGGGGGTCATGACTTCACTCAATCCTAATTACCAGCCAAAGGTGCCACCACTAAGTACATAAGAATTTGGGGATTAAATGCCCATCACATGAACTTTTGGAGGACACATTCAAAACACAGTAGCCTTGGGGATTCCCACCCTTTGATAAAACTCCATTCTCATAAGAGCCTATGAATGAGGGGCTGTCAGAACTCTTGACTAGAATAGTCTCAGGGATTCCTACCCTCTCCTGGATATATTTGGTGAAATCCCCTTCTCTTAAGTGTGAACAGGGCCTATGAATAGGGGGTTGTCAGACTCTTTGACTAGGTTAGGTTGTATGACCATGAGGTCATGGTCTTTACGTTGCAATATCAATGACTTCATGTTAGCAGGCTAAAGAGGTTCAAAGTAAAAGATACCTTTTTCAGGCCTTGAAGAACTAATTCTCACATTATGGAAAAGGTCATGAGAAGAAATGGTAGCAGCTTCCTGCATCTGAGAAATGTCCCTATCTGACAGCTAGATGTTGAGGGCTTCAGTCTTAACATCTATGAGGAACTTAATTATTCCACCCAGTAGTAAATTTTGAAGTGATGCCATCCCACATGGGAAATTCCAGCCCCAGACTATACCTGTGCCTTGACTCATGGAAGCTGTAACATGAGGCATGCACATTGTTTTGTGGAAATGTTATACAGGAATGGACAGCCACAGCCCTTGGGGGTATGGAACCGAGAAATCACATCTGCAAGGTCATGCTAAGGCTGCTGGTCAAGGATCAACCTTTGATCATCATGGTTATACTTCAACTTCCCATAGTGGTTTATTGGCGATGTCACAAACAGACACTCTTTGCATGCTTCTGGAATATAACCATGTTTAACCAGAGGATGTTAATAGTGTGTTTTACGTCGCAAATAAATGTCAACCCTATGGTTTAAGATTTTAAGGGATAATCTAAATTTCACCAACAAAGATAAATAGAAATATAATAGTAGAAAAGTAATTATGATCAGGGCCTAGGATAAGAAAAACAATGAACTGTAAATGAGGCATGACGCCATTGAGCAAATGCATGGGCCATTGTTAGTTTACAGCCTGTGGCAAGGAAGACAACTATTAATTATTATTTTCTTCTTTTGATTAAAATGCACCACAAATTCTTCTTTGTTATTTCTTTTAACATTCCAGAATATTCCCCATTCTGTCCTGCTTGTGAGAAATGTCTCAAACCTGGCAAAAAGAGCCATGGTGACCCTTAACACATCAAAGTAGACACTATCTGCCAGGTTCTCCCAGCATCCCTCAGTCCTTACCCATCACAGGGTACGACTGGCATACCCTGCCTCCCACCTTAAGCCTCTCCAGCCCAGGGGCTGGGATGACCTTCCCCCAGCTGCCCTTTCCTATATAACCCAGCCGTTTTGATCACCTGACCTCTTTTTGGTCTACCCTTTACTCTCTTGGCCAGTCTCCTGGCCCAGGCCATCTTTCTTTGTTGGTGACTCCTCTCCCCTGCTCCCTCTCCTCACATGGCCCAGCTCAGTCTGATCATGTTCACTCTGGACCCTTCCAGATGTCCCTGTCTCTGGCTGTATGCTCCCTTGTATCTACAATAAACTTTCTCCTCCACATACCTAGGAGCAGTCATGTCCTTCCTTTTAATTTCTTTTTTTTTCATTCAGAATTCACGTTATGAACATACCTCAGTTACAAATTAATTTTATAATACTATTCTATAAAATTAATACAAATTAATTTTATAATACTATAAGTATATACATACTTACCATACCAGAATATGGAAGATGGAATATATATTTGTAAGTCTCCAAAGTATGCTGGCTGCTGAATCCCTGATGTTATGAGAGCATCTCAGGGGTATAACTGGGTTCTGAGCTTCTGATTCTATGCAAGTATCTTTCCAACTCAGTCCAATGTCAAATTCATTTTCTGTCTTTCCCCTCTTTCATCCCTGTTTCTGTTAAGTCATTTCTGAAGTTAAGAAAGTTCATTTCCTCCCGAGTGCTGTGGATCTCTCTCTGTGAGTTCAAGGCCAGCCTGGGCTACCAAGTGAGTTCTAGGAAAGGCATAAAGCTACACAGAGAAACCCTGTCTCGAAAAACCAAAAAAAAAAGAAAAAGAAAGTTCATTTTCACTGAGGTTTTCCAGTAGAACAAAATAGCCAGAGCCTTGTTAAGTCCTGAGGTATTTTACCTCTTAACCATCCCCACTACTTCAGATAACACAGACACGCTACTATGACTCTCTTTGCCCAAGCATCTGGATCAATGCTGCTTGTGTGAATTATATGCATTAGTGATTAACTCTGATTCACCAATAATGCATAGGTGTCACATTAAGGAAAGAAGCTCTCCTTTGGAGTCATTTAACTGTGAGTGAGTCCAGATTTGAATTCTCTACTTCATGTTCTCTGTGTCTTCTGTCCTCGTCTGTCAGTTGCATGAGTCTGAATCTGAGCCTGCCTGAAGGCTGTCTTGTGAATGTTTCTTTCTGTGACTGTGTGTGTCTATCTCCATGTGTATCTGTTGTATGAGCTGTGTGTGTGTGTGTGTGTGTGTGTGTGTGTGTGTGTGTCTGTCTGTCTGTCTGTCTGTCTGTCTGTAACCACCGGCTTTGTTCTTTATTTATTGAACAGTACAGAAAGCAACTCATGGGGGAAGGAATGGGATACTTCACAGACATCTTTAACAGAGTTTTATAAGGGACTAAGTCTATGACTCCGAATGATCCCAACTCATCCAGATAACAAACATTATTTTATCAACTATAACTATGAATGTTTGCTTTCAACCTTTGTGAGAGATTTTAGGAAGTTGCTTTCAACTTCTGCGTTGGCTGCTTCTGCAAATGATGCACACTCATTTGCTTTGAGTTAGGGGTATGGACGAGTACATAATTTAAGATCGCAACTATGTATTAGTTCAGGTTGCAGAAGTCGTTAATGGGAAATCCAAGGCAAATAATGTTGATTGTTACATTGTTTTCTTAAAAGCAGGTTAAACTAACAGTCTGAGTACACAGTAGGCTGGCAGTGTTAAGTGACCTCAAAGTGTATTATTAACTCTGATTGTGAGTTCCAGCAAAAGTTCTAGTCTCTTAGGATGTAAGAGATATTTTGAGAATATTGCATTGGCACAGTTACTATTTTTTAATATTTTGTCTGTTTTCCGAATGGGATGGCTATGCTCTCTCCAGGCATTTCTACATCTAACTAAGGTGTTTTATGTAGCCGTGCCAATCTCTTGGAAAAAATATTGATATTGGTTTTAAAGCTATTTGGAATGTTGCTTGGTCTGCCTAGGTCTGCTAGAATGGGAAAAGAGTGCATATGTAAATGTCAGAGTGTGGGGAGCAGTGACGAAGTGGAGGGTAATAGTAACCACTTGTAGTGGGAGAGAGGGCTGGCTGTGCTATGGAGTTATTTATACCTCCAGAGAATATATGCTATGCTTTTATTCAGAGCCAAAGGCAGGCAACCTAGTCAGGATATTTGTCCAGCCTTTTTCTAATGATAACTTTATATTTAGAACTGTTTTCAAGATATAAAGATTATTTTCTGTAACTTAGGCATCAGTCAGAATGTATAGTCTCTGGGCGTTTCATCCCACTGTGGCATCCTGTGCTAGGTGCTTCATTTAGAAATGAAATTTTATTTCAGAGCCTCAGGTTTTGTGCTAGAATAGTAATTATTAAACACTTTATTTTGTGAGTGACACTGGGAGCAGAAAAAGAAAATATTTATTGTGTAACTTCCTTCTATTCTAAGTTTGGCCGTCTTTACTATTAATAAAGCTTTAGACATTTAAAAAAATGTGTTTGGGACGATAACTTCTGTGCATATAATACACACATAGTATGGAAGTTTATAGAAAGGGTTGCATAATGTTTGTGTATAATCTGCATATATATATATATATATATATATATATATATATATATATATATATATATATAAAACAATTATAATGTTTGGGGAATAGTGCCAGGACACAAGTGTGTACATTTTCAGTACAGATACAATTGAAGATGCTTTTTAAGCTGGGTCTAATTGAGTGCACAGCTTCAGAGCCCATGTATACAGCTGACTGAATGTTTCAGCTGGTCAGGTATGTGCACGACCCTTCTGTAGAGAACCTGTAAGGTGGTGGAATTGCCTTTGATGCTATGTTTTTAAATATTAGGAAATGGATATACAGAGGAATTGTTAGTTTTCAGTTAGTGATGAGGACACTGGTCTACATTTTCAGTCTTTAAACACGTGTGCAGCTATATTAGACATGAATATTATCCAACTACTAGATCTCTGCACTTAATTGTGAATTTTAGTATAAGTTTTCAAGATAAAAGGCTACTATTTATGGCTAAGAAATTTGAATTCTAAGGGTTGTGGTGTAGCCCTGAGATACAGTGCTTATTTAGTGTGAAGGTGTCCCTGGGAGACTGTAACACAAGCTAACAACAAACAATTTGAATTCTATTCCCACTCTGGAGAAATTATTCATCCTTAATAGTCATATATTTTGAAAGCCAAGTTTGTTTTGAAAGTTTATATTCAAATAAAAAATCTGTCTTTACAAGTTTAGTGATTTTGAAAGCGACTAGAGTAGGTATATAACTAGTAGTCAGTAGATAAGTAATTCTACCAAGAAATTTTGTGTTAGATGAGCCCTACTCATCTAATGGATAGAGACATACTCTCTGCTAGAGAGATTCACTGGATGTCTCTGGTCAGTGTTGCTCCGGGTGATAGGATTTTGCACTATACTTACACAATCTTCTGCCTAAGAAGGCTGACAGGTTGTCCGAGTTGTGAGTTGACTTTGTAGCATAGCCATGACTTTGGGATCTAATTATTAATTGGTCTTGTAAATGTTATATTCATCCTGGGACACACCCCATTTCTAACCTCCAGTTGGTATTAAGTGATCATGGACATTTATCCTGGAGTGGTTTTAATAGTTCTCCTGCTGCTGACTTGGCTGTGGTTCAGACCTGAGGCAAACACCATCTGTAATTTTTGATGTCAGTCTGAAGAGTATCTGACAATGTGGAATGGAGCAAGCCTACTCACGTGATTTAGCCTGAGCTACACATATGGGGCCTAAGGGGAGAGAAAAGGCCTTGTGGCAGCAAGAGAGATGTGACTTCATGAAGCCATTTTGGGATTTCTTCTAGCTCAGGCTGGTGTTGATTGAGTGGGAGAGACAAACTACACAGGAGAACCAACATCTTGCTTTAATCTCTCCCCTGCCAAGTTTCTTGAATTCTGCTCTACCAGACACTAGGACTTTCTTGAGATAGAAAGAGTTTTCTAATATCAAGCAAGCTTGCCACTCTATACTGTTCCTATTTTGAAATTCATAAATATTGGCTTTCAACTCATTTAGACAAAATTCTTCAGAATAGAAATCTAATTACTTTGATTGAGTATTTACCTCACATTTAGCTCTTAGTTATTTGTATACCAGGAAGACTTAGAAACAGAGTGTGACCCAGTCTTCTCTGGTTCAGGCTTATGATCTCGCATTTCTCTTTTTAGTGACCCTAATGTCAAATGACATTAAGAGTGTGGACTAGTTTACACTTTCACAAACTCCATTGACGTTAACAATAGCAGTCACTGTTCTTTCTTTTCATGTCCAATCTTCTGACTCAAGTTTTTCCAGTCTCATCAGGTACCATTAATTAAGATGAACGGGCGGCGGCGGCAGCGGCAGCGCACGCCTTTAATCCCAGCACTTGGGAGGCAGAGCCAGGCGGATCTCTGTGAGTTCGAGGCCAGCCTGGGCTACAGAGTGAGATCCAGGAAAGGCACAAAGCTACACAGAGAAACCCTGTCTCAAAAAACCAAAAAAAAAAAAAAAAAAAAAGAAGATGAAAACATCCCCAAACTCAGGAAACTTGGATTTTTTTTTCTATCAAGTTCTACTCTAAGATGCTGGATGAGAATTTCAAGAAGAAATACAGAGCATTGTGTGCATTCAGAAACTATACATTACATAGTTTAGGAAGAAAGCAATTTCTGTTAATTTTTAAAATCTGTTACACAAAATCAAAGCTAACTATTACTGACTTATCATAAGGATGTCTAGTGTGCAAAAAAATCCAATTCTTTGTATTTTTAGGGCACGTGGATGAATTGTATTACTTTGTAATGAGGGGTCCATGTGACTAATTCTGGCCAATGCATTATGTATAAAAATGAAATGTGTGAGGAAGCATGGTCCTGCTATGATGGACTGAGCAGGACGAGGAGACCCACATCCAGACCCAGGTGGTCTGCCCCGGGTTCTGAGGGGAAAACTCGAGCCTTCCTGGTGCCTTGTGGCAACAGGCAAACAGGCACTATTATGGTGAGCAAATGTAGGGGATGGTATGGGAGGAAGAAAGAGACAGAATGGTTCATGTCCTATGGACAAAGGCCTATCTGAAGAGGTGAAAGCAGTGAGGGGCAAGCTGAAGTGGGTGGCTTGATTACAATCAAGGCCACGGTGGTATCTGGGCTTGGGCTGCTGCCGGGGGCCCATGTTCAGGTTCATGGCCCTGATGCAGCTACTGTGTTGAAGTTCCTGGCTGCTGCTGATACCATCGAGGGCCGAGAGGATAAGGATGTGCAGAGTTGGCCCCGCCCCTTCCTGGCTGCAACACTAGGGAGAACTGGTCTTGCCCCTCACCTGCTGAAGCCCTCAGGAGAGAGGGTATTATACCTCACCTGGGCAGCACAATAACAAAGATGACCTGGTTCAAGGGATCATGGGTGAGCTGGCCCTGAGGGTATGAGAATGGGAGAGCAGGTGACGCCCCTCTCGTCTGCCATGTGGTACGAGTGAGGGAAAGATGCCCTTGCCCCTCAACACCTGCAGCAGGTGGGAGACCTGACCCAACCCCTCACCAGTTGCAGCGCTCGGGAGAATGGGCCCTGAGCCTTGCCTGAGCAGCACAGTAGAGTTGAACCTATAGGTAAAGCGTGGGTTAGCCAGCCCTGAGGGCATGAGAAAGGCATAGCTGGCACTGCCTTCCTCGTCTGTGGTATGATGGGGGCAAGGGAATGATGATTTTCCCCCTTTGCCCTTTTACCATCTCCAGTTGGTGAGGGAGCCGACCCTCCCTTTACCAGATGCAACACTTGGGAAAGCGGGCCTGCACCTCCTCTGGGCAGCACAGTGGAGCTGACTGTATTGAAGGGGGAGCTGGTGAGCTGTCCCAAGAATGTGAGAGTGAGGGATCTGGCCCTGCCCCTCATCTGCCATATGATGGCATGGGTGGGGCGGGGGTGGGGGTGGGGTTGCCTTCTCCTTGTCCCTCTAGGAACTGAGGTGGGTGAGAGAGCTGGCCCTGAGGTCAAAAGAGTGGGAGAGCGGCTCCTGGCCCTTACCAGCTGCTGCACTTAGGAGAGCAGGCCCTGTACCTCACAGTAGAGTCGACCCCTTGGAGGAGGTGTGGATGAACCAGTCCTGAAGTTGTGAGTATGGCAGAAATGCCCCCATTACTCAGCTGTCATGCGGCAGTGTAGGTGGGGGAGAGATGCCCCTCTTTCTCTCCACTCCCTGATACCCTTTACCAGCTGCAGCACTCAGGAAAATGGGCCCTGCCCCTCGCTTGGGCAACACAGTAGAGCTGACCCTGATGGTGTAAGTGTGGGAGAGCTGACCCTGAGACCATGAAAGCAGGAGAACTGCCCTGCCCCTTGCTCATCACTACAAGGGGTGAACTAGCCAGGGCAATGCTGGAGAGCTCACCCTGGTGGTGAGGACAGAGGAGAGGTGGCAGGCTGACCAATCCTACAACTTTACTAGGCCCAGAACCAGGGTAATGAATTGGCCCACCCCCAAACCCACCGTATCTGTGATCTGCTGGAGCACAGGAAGGGGTCAGTCCTGCAGACCCAAAGCTGCAGGATCTACAAGACACAGGACAACAACAGGATATTCAGGAGATTCCAGAGAGGGCTCAGCATCAATAGTGCAGCAGAAATCAGAGACCAATGACTCTTTGCATTGAACACTTGCAAGTAAAGATACATGGATGGATAAAGGGGTTTACTGTGTGTCTCACTGTGTCACCCTACTGTTTCCATGATGAGATTTTTTTCTTTTTCTTTTTAATTTAATTTTTTTTTGTGGGGGAGTTGCAAGGGACGAGGAAATGAATGGGATCGAGATGCATGATGTGAAGGACACAACAAACAGATAAAAAGAAAGTAAAAAAAAAATGAAATGTGTAATTTCCTAGCCAAAGAATGTACTTTATGGTGTAAAGCCTTCAGTTCTGTCTTGTCTATCTTCTTTGACTTTTTAGAAGTTTCACATTCCAGATTTTGTTTAAACCCCCAAGTCTTGGTGTGGAGCATAGTGATCCTAAAGTGTCACCTGTATCCATAGCTGATTCTTAAGGGTAAGTGTATGCTTGTGTGTATGGTACCATTGAATTCTGTGGGTTTCAGTTATTGTGGAACCTGGCTGCTGTGGTTTGATTGTGGAATGACCCCCACAGGCTCATGTGCCTGAACTCTTAGTCCTAGCTGGTGGCGTTGTTTTGGAAGGTTATGGAATCTTGAGGAGGGTGAGAGTCTTGCTGGAGAAAGTCTATTACTGGGAGTCAGCCTTCAGGTTGCTTAGCCCTGCCTCCTTCTTGACGGCTCTCTGCTTCCTGACTATAGATGCAATGAGACCTCCGGCCACCATGCTTTGGCTGCCATGGGTTTCCCATCATGATAGAATGTATCCCCTTAAACCAGTGGTTCTCAGCCTTCCCAATGCTGTGACCCTTTAATACAGTTCCTCATGTGGTGACCCCCAACCATAAAATTATTTTCATTGCTACTTCATAACTGTAATTTTGCTACTGGTTCAAATTGTAATGTCGATATCTAATATGCAGGATATCTGATATGTGACTCCTGTGAAAGGGTCATTTGACCCACAAGGAGTCGTGATCCACAGGTTGAGAACCGCTGCCTTAAGCTGTAAGCCAGAATAAAATCTTCCATTTTTGGATTGCTTCTCATTACCTATTTTATTGTAGAAACAAGTAACTAATACGCCTAAATTTAGTTATTGCAAACACGAAATAAGATGATCTGCATCTAGAAGAGTGTTCCCAATTTACAGAACTTGTGAGAACTGAACTATAGAAAGTATAAAATATAGCAGTGTTGTCTCTAATTTTTTTTTTTTTTTTTTACTGGTAAGGACTGGGAGTTAATGTCTTAGAATTATCTGTTGCTTGTTTTCTGGATAAATCTTTTATTGGGCATATAAATTGAAATTATCAGGCATATACACTTTATATTTGTTATTGTTATCTAAAACATTAAGCATCAAGAAAATAACCCAATTAAAAATGGGTTGTGGAAATGAACAGAGCATTCTCAAAGGAAATGCAAATGGCTAGTAAGATTTTAAAAAATGTTTAACATTGTTAGCCATCAGGAAAATGTACATTAAAACTACTTTGAGATCTCATCCCATGCCAGCATTAGCAATCATCATCAAGAAAACAAGTGGCAGTAAATGCTGACATAGATGTAAGGGAAGAGGAACTTTCATTCATTGTTGAAAAGAACATAAATTGGTACCGTCACTATGACAATCAATCTGGCAGTTTCTCAAAAACTGAAAACTAGAAATTTCATATGATCCTGATATTTCACTTCTGGATATATACCCAATATTTATCCTCTACATATCCTACTATGGAGATACTTGCGAATTTATATTCATTGTTTCTCTATTTACAGTAGCTAGGAAATGGAATCAGGCTAGATAGATGTCCATCAACTGATTATGTTGGATAATGAAATGTGATATATATACACAGTGGAGTTTTATTTGGCTAAAAAAAAAATGCAAAATGATGCCATTTTCAGGAAAATTATGGAACTGAAAATTATATAAATCAAAGTAGCAGAGACCAAGAAAGTCAAACATTGCATGTTCTATTGCACGTGCAGATCATAGCTTTGAATTTTTAAACTTGTATATTTAACTTAAAATGACTGTAGACACCGGGAAGCTAGATAGGGGCTCTGGTGGGATGGAGCGGACATTAAGAGGGGTGGGGAGAGTGGGACACATTTGACCTGAAAGTGAGGAAGTGGATAGAGGGAGTGTCAGGATTTAAACTGGGATGGGGGAGAGATGACAGGGCAAGAAGTGGGTGGGAAGTTAATGGAAATATGTGTATGAAGAAGCCATATGGAAACCTACTACGTTATGAGCTAATTGAATTTTTACAAAGTTTGAATAGAGGTTTCCTGCATGGATGTTTAATTCTAATCCTAGAAGACATGGCTTATTAACTGAAAATCCCAGTTCCAGGTGTATGTTACCACCGTATGAGTTGTTGGCTTCGATGTTTCAGGAGGCCTCTAAAATAATACAGGTTATTGTCATTGCTCTTAGTTCTTCACCAGACATAGATTAAGACTCCATTTCTGAAGGTATCACATTGGATTCAGGGCATAGAGAAGTCATGCTGACAGTTAGCTGGATAGCCTTTGTAGTGCTGGAAGTTGCTAATGTAGGCAGCCAGGGGAGAAAAATCATTGACGGTAATAGCTAGTTTTGGACCTTACACACTACAATACTAACTTGCCAGGCAAGATGTACTCACTGGTTCAATAGTGTCGTGAGTGTTGTGGGGAAACCAGCTGAAGTCTGACTGGATCTGAGGATTGCGTAGAAGGAGGGAGTTCATGTCTAGAACTGTAAACCTGGTTCAAGGAGCTTACAGGCCCTAGAGGTAATCTATTGCCTCTGTTTTGTAAGACAGTCAAACTGTCTTTTAATTATGTATGTTTATAACCACTGTCTGATGGTGCCCTTCATCTTAGTCAAGGAAGGGTCTTTTTGCAGTAAATAGTAGTTAATGATCATGGCTGGTTAAGGTGCTGAGAATAAGTGACTGTTGAATGCTCAGCCCTCAATGGGACACCCATAGCCACTCCTTCTAAGGCTCAGACAAAATCATGGAAGAAAGGGTTGAAAGAATGGAAGAGCCAGATAGAGATGAGGGATGTGAAATATTGTCTTCTGGGAATGGATATTTTACTTATGAATTCACAAGAGCTATGGTGGCCTTCACAGGGCCTGCACAAGATTAGATCCATCAACATTCAGTCATGGACAGCTGAGCGGCTCATATGGCTTTGCCCCTTTCTAGAGAGCTATTGGCAGTTGATGGCTGCTGGAGGAGGAGGAGTAATTTTCTTTAGTGGCATAGCCACTGGTCAGCTGTCCACACTCCAGTGGATAGCTCCACATCCATGCCCACATAGGAATGTCTGGTTAAAGTTAGTGAGTCATGAAACAAAAACAAAGACAAAACAAAGACATGGTAGTGGGAGGACTCATGGAAGAGAAGGGTATTGAGCGGTGTGGGAGTGCAGTAAAAGAAGAATGAATGACCACAATTATTATATTCATGTGTGAAATTGTCAGAGAAAATTAATAATAAAAAGGAAATAGAGGTTCTCATGGCCCAGGCTGCCTGAAGATCTCCACAGGCCTTCCTGGTGCCTTGTGGGAGCCTGAGGAACAGGTGGATGGCCTATGTTGCCACCTAAGGCCACATGGATGCCTGAGATCTGGGCACCTGTGGCTATGCTGAAATTGAAGGGCCATGCTGAGCCAGCACTGCCCTTCACTGGCCCTGAGAGAGCTGGCTCCTTTCTGGCCACTGCAGCAGAAGAGCTGGTTCCACCCTTCATGGAGAGAGATGGTTCCACACTGAGGAGTGATGGCTCTACCTCTCACCACAGGCATGGGAGAGCTGGCCCTATAGCATGGTTGGAGAAGAGCTGGCTCCACCCCTTACCTGAGGGATCCAGTCCCAGCAGCCCAGACTGACCAAATCAGCCACCATCCAGATCTGTATCCAGGGCATTGAGTTGGCACACCCCAACATCTACCCCATCTATGACCTGCCAGAGTACAGAGAGCATGAAGGGACTGGTCCTGTGGGACCATAGCTGCAGGATCTCCGTGACTCGGGACAACAGCAGGATATCCGAGAGAAATTTCGGTGAGGGTCCAGTATTGATGGTGTACTGGAAGCCATAGGCCTTGAACCAGACCAACAACTTATTGCAGTGGACATTTTCAAATAAAGCTGAGTGGACAAAGAGTATACTATGTGACACATTACAGCTCCCAATGCCACTCAGATGAATAAGGAGGTGCTGGAGAGGTGGAAAAGATGGAAGAGTGAAGTGGTTTTTTGTTTTTGTTTTTTTGTTTTTTTTGTTTTTGTTTTTTTTTTTTTTTTTGGTTTTTCGAGACAGGGTTTCTCTGTGTAGCTTTGCGCCTTTCCTGGAACTCGCTTTGGAGACCAGGCTGGCCTTGAACTCACAGAGATCCGCCTGGCTCTGCCTCCTGAGTGCTGGGATTAAAGGCGTGCGCCACCACCGCCCGGCTATGTTTTTGTTTTTTTAAAATATTTTTAAAATTTTCTTTGTCGGGGGATGCTATGGGGATGAGGGGCAGATATGGAGGAACTGGGAAATGAGCAGGATTAGGGTGCATGATGTGAAATTCTGTTAAAAAAAGAATAGAATTTTTTCTTTGGTTTTGACTTTGGGAAGGAAGTACTTGGTCTTTCTCCATACATTTGGTGTTAGCTGTGTTATTTTTTAGTTTTTAAAGTTAAATTTATTTATTTATTATTATAATTATAATTATTATTATAATTAAATCTTTGTATGTGTATATATGTGTGTGGGTGTGCAGGTGCCATTGCACATATGTAGAGGGTCAGGAGAGAACTTGTAGGAATTGGTTTTCTCCTTCTACCATGTGGGTCATAGGAATCAAACTTAGGTAGTCAGGCTCAATGGCTGGTGCCTTAACCTGTTGAGGCATTGGTGCCAGCCCCCAGCTGTAAGCTTTTCCTGTTCTGTATCAGGGTAAACAAATTTCTTTCTATTTGGATTAGATGTTTTAAATGAGTATTTGCTTTTGTCAAATCCAATTTGGTATTGATTGGTTTTCATTAGCTCAATAGCCAGAAAAATAAATAGTTTCCTCTTCTGGCTTGCAGAAATGATATTTAATTCTGTATCTAAATGCCTATTTTCAGCTACAAAGGACATGTTTGGCATGAATCAGCACCACATGATGATTTTATTTTTACAATGGTGGCATGAAAAATAAAGTTACATCAAATTCTAAAATTCATGATCCTTTTCTACATTATTTCAATTTATTTACCTAATATTCTTATTTTTGTTAACAGCACTGCTATTGTTTCCATTAGAAAAATTCATGAAGTGTTGCAGGTTATTTGGTCACACTGTGAACCCCAAGATTGCATTATCTACCAGAAAAACCTGCTTATAGCTGTGGTGTGGCTCAGTCCTAGCATATACCTTTAATCCAAGAGCTTTCTGCTTGAATATTGTAAAATGGATTAAATAAAATCAACTATAGGTGGAGAGGCAGAGAAAGCAACCAGTTGACAGGAAAAAGCCATAAAGAGTGGGAGGAAGTCAGGAGGACAGACACGCACACACACACACACACACACACACACACACACACACACACACACACACACAGGAAGTAGAAGGAAGGGACATCTGGTTGGAGGAGTTTTTGTTTTAGACAGACAGCATAGAAGAAAGCTCTTTCTGGGATGATGACAGCGGAGGAGGGAGCAACTAAGTGCTTTCTCCGCCTCTCTGAGCGCTGGTAGGTTTTCACCCCAGCATCTGGCTCCTGGGTCTTTATTGATAAAATAGAATGATGGAGACTTACTTTAAAACAACAATGAAGTATTTCCAACTACAACAGGAATTCTATCAAGTAAAGTTCTAATTTAGTCTTGCCAGCAATTAGTTTTGTGACTTTAGACAAGTTGTGTTACATTTTGTTTTGTTTGTCTGAGACCAGGTCTTATTATGTAGCTTTGGCTCATCTAGATTGCACACATAGACCAGGCTGGCCTAGAACTTACAGAGATCTACCTGCCTCTGCCTCCTAAATTCTGGAGTTGTAAGTATGCACCCCCTGGCAAGTTTGTATTTTTTTTTTTTTGCATGATGGGTTAATTGTGTCCTCTGAGAAGTAGGTGTTATATTGGAGTTTGACATGCGATGATTGATTGTAGGAAATAACTATGTAGGAGAGAAGTGAAGGGGCAGAACATGGAAGAGAAAGTATTCAGATATGATACAGGTTTGATATCTGAAAAAGGATGCAGAATGAGGAGAGAATATGTGGGAAGATTCCCAGATTGTAGCATAGTTTTAGTCAGTCTTGTGGGCCCTTGAGGCCATGTGAATGTCACCTGTTAAGGAGCCCTATTTACAAGAATTATGTCTTTATTAGTATCCTCCCTGTGCTAGGGTGTTGGCTTGCAGCAGCCTATGGTATGTGTGGCCCCATTATGATCTTGAAGATGGCTCTAGAAAGGAATCATCTAGAACCATTAGTTAATTATGCTTCTTGTAACAGAGATCTAAGAAGTTCATTGACATGGCTACCACTCATTATTTAATCATTTGTGAAAATTACAGCTTGAACTTCAAGGTTTAAACTGATGGCTTACATGTGTGTTTTGCATCAAAGTTGTATTAGTTACTGTCTTAGTTACTTTTCCTATTTCTGTGATGAAATACCCAGAAAAATACCGTTTACTGGAGAAGGGGTTTAGTCAAGGTAGTAGCAGCTGGTCACATTACATGCACAGTCAAGAAACAAAGAGCAATGAATGCTTACTAATTCTCAGCCCCCTCTCTCTACTTATATATTCCCAAATAGCAGTCAGAGAATGGTGCTACCCACAATGGGTGGGTCTTCCCACCTCAATTAAGCCAAACAAGATAAACCACCCACAGGCATACCCAGAAGCGCATCTCTCAGGTATTTCTAGACCCTGTCAAACTGATAGTTAACACTGACCATCACAGTTACTTTTCTCATTGTTATGACAAAATGGCCAACAAGAGTCAACTTAAAGAGGAAGGATATTATTATTATTATTATTTATTGGCTTACAGTTTGAGGGGGCACAGTCTATCATGGCAAGAAAGGCATGACAGTGGGACCAGGAGGCAGCTAGTTATACTGCATTAGTAGTACACAAGTAGTCAGTGACCAGGAACTGGGACCAAGTTACAAAGCCTCCAGTTCTTGGCCCCATAAACAGAGCCAGTTATGGGTTCCATCTCATGGAGTAGGCTTTAGATCTGATCAAAAAAATAGTTAGTCAAATAACACAGTTGTGAATCCCATTCACAATGGATATATTTATAAAACACTCCCACTCCTAGGACTCAGGGAACATTACTGAAGAGGGGCAGAAATATAAAAGCCAGAAGATTAGGGAGTTTGCTGTGAGGTTTTGTCTCTTAATAATGTGAGAAGCACACTCATTAAAGTCTCACCAACATAATTGCTTAAACATGAGCTGAACAAGGATGACACCAATAAACATGCCAAAGTGACAGGGAAAAGACAGTGAGGCCTCGACTCTACACAAAGAACTATAGGCAACAAAGGAATGCTGAGAATAGGAGAAATAGTCTTCCCCGGGGAAGAGCACACCAAATGGTTATCCAATACCAAATTGCCAGCCATGAAAACATATATACAAGTAACATTATACATACTAACGGGCTATATTTAGGATATATATATATATATATATATATATATATATATATATATATATATATACCATATATATATATGGTATATATATATAAGGGTAAGTAGAAGGGTTTGGAGAGAGGAAAGAGAAGGAGAAAATATAATTATAATCTCAAAAAAAATTTAAAAGAAAATGGTTAGCTACTGTGATGATATTCATGCTACTGTTGCATAAATGGACATATCCAGTCAGGCAAGTCATTACTATAGCTTACAAGGATCACATTTGGGTGAGACTGATGATTTCTTCCCAGAAAAGTGTGTTGTGGTTTGAATGAAAATGTCCCCTATAGACTCATAGGGAGTGGCATTATTGGAGGTGTGGCCTTGTTGGAGTAGGTGTGGCCTTGTCAGAGAAAGTGTGTCATTGGGGATGGCCTTTAAAGTTTCAGAAGCTCAAGCCAGGCCCAATGTCACTCTCTTCCTGCTGCCTGCCTATCTGGATGTGGAACTCCCAACTACCTCTCTAGCCATGCCTTCCTGTGTGCTGCCATGCTTTCTGCATGATAACAATGAACTAAATCTCTGAAACAGTAAGCAAGAGCCAATTAACTGTTTTCATTTATGAATTACCATGGTCATGGAGTCTCTTCACAGCAATAGAGACCCTAAGACAGTGTGCATAACACCTTGCAACACTATGAAAGTTAGCCAGTTGAGATGAAGCTTCCAGGTGAGTACCAGCTTGATTTCTCCATGTTCTATGACTCATATGGTGGCTTCAGCATCAAGGTCTTATCATCAAGTTCTGGAGAGAAACCAAGGTATTGACAATAGCCTGTAATTCTTGAAGTGTCTATGGGACCCCATTGGCCAACAACTCAAAAATAGGTAACCAATAGCAGGTACTAGAGTTTTTATTTGCTACATATGGTGTTTGGTTGGGGTACTGTTTACCCATGTTATAGCCTGACTACATTAAATTTCTCTTACTTATGTATATATGCACATATATATATTTATATATGTATATACACGCATATATATTAAGAAGCTTCTGCAGTAGTAGGTTTCCATAAGGCTTTTGGTGTTATTTATTCCTCCCCATTTTCCCTCTTCTTCCCTGCGTTCCTGCCCCTACCACAATTTAACCCTTCCTGTTTCACTATTCCCCTTCAACTTGTTATATTACTAAGTTCTATCTCCTCTTCCTTGAAGCACCCCCCATACCCTCTTACTATTTTCCCGATTACTATAGTTATTCCAAATGCAATCTACATGTCTGAAGATTCAAAGCTAACATCTACAAATGAGAGAAAGCACGTGGTGTTTGTCTTTTTTGTGATTGTGCTACTTCACTCACAAAGATTATCTCTAGGTGCATAGATCATCAGCCTTTGGCGAGACCCCAATAATATTATGGTGCTAAATGGACATAGCATTAAAATGATTCCTAATAGCATCATCATACTCATAGATAGATACACCTCTCAACCCTTATCAGAGAAGCTTCATCTTGCTGTAGATGAAAATTAACCCAGAGACACTCAACTGGTTATATAGACTTTTTGTTCTGCCTTCTCATTGGTTGTAAAACCAACCACATGACTGCCTTGTCACTGTCTGTTGACTGTATCCTTGAACACACAGAGATCTACCTAGCTCTGCCTACCAAGTGCTGGGATTAAAGGCATACACCATCAATGCCCAGCTTTTGCTATGGCTCTAATAGCTCTGACCCCCGGGCAACTTTATTTATTAACATACAATTAAAATCACATTTCAGTACAAATAAAATACCACCATAAGGAGTACATAAACTAAATATCTAAAACTCTTAAAGATCATCTAAAATTTTCATGTGTAGTTTCTGATTATACTGAGTTATGTCCTGTGTGGCCACAGTCATCCACAGCTGCTCTCCAAACAGCACCACCAACTGGGGACCAAATATTTAAATACCTGAGCCTCTGGGAGACATTTCTTACTCAAACCTCTACATTCTACCCCTGGGCACTATATACTCATGGCCAGCTCCTGAAGCAAAATGCATTTACCCCAACTTCAAAAATCTCCATAGTCTTTAACAGTGTCAACACTGTTCCCAATTCCTAAGTCGAAAGTCTCATCTGAGACTCAAAGAAATCTCTTGTTACTCCCTGTAAAATAAAGATGTATAGAATACATCTCCCCATTCCAAAAGAGAGGAATGGGGCATAATGAAGAAATACTGGACTAAAGCCAGACTGAAATCCATAAGGGCAAACACCAAATCCCATAACTCCATGTCTGGAATCTAGGAATTCAGTTCCAAAGTGAAGCTTTCGATGGTTTCACTTCTCCAGATTTCTTGCCTGCAACATACATCTCTCATACATTATCAGGTTGGTTCCATGCCCTGTATGTACTCTGCTTCTTGAATATTTCATGGCTCTGGCACATTCACTACAACCCAGGCTTCACCTTCATAGCCCAACCCTGGCACACAGTGCTAGGCTGCAATGGGTCTCTGAAACCATAAAGAAAGAATCCATGAGCCTCAATATTGTATCTTTCTTGTCTTCAAAACAAGTACCAACTGGACCACACTGCCAAGTTCTGCCTTCTTGGGTCACAATTGCAGCAGCTTCTGTAAGATGAAGCTGGTGCAAATCTACCCTAGGTATTTTCTTCCGAGAAGCTGAACATCCCTTAGATTCTCCTATCAGAAGCTGGAACCTTAGCTGGGTGGGATCTTGCCCCCAGGACAACTTTTCTATTGCCCCAGTGCAGAGTCAGGGGCTTCTGTGTAATAGTGATAATCCTCTTCAAAATTAAAACCTCCTCTTCAGCATCCCTGTAATCTGCTCATGTCCTCTCTAAAATTAAAATTTTTATTTCATTCTGCCCCACTTGTTGTTTTTATGTTTTCATTGCAGACCTTCTTCTTCTTCTTCTTCTTCTTCTTCTTCTTCTTCTTCTTCTTCTTCTTCTTCTTCTTCTTCTTTTTTTTGTTTTTTTGAGACAGGGTTTCTCTGTGTAGCTTTGTGCCTTTCCTGGATCTCGCTCTGTAGACCAGGCTGGCCTTGAACTCACAGAGATTCACCTGCCTCTGCCTCCCAAGTGCTGGGATTAAAGGCGTGCACCACTGCTGCCCAGCCATTGCAGACCTTCTTAAGAGTAATCAGTAATAACCATTCCCAAACTCGATGTTAGGATACATTGGAATTTCCTCTGCTAAAGGAATTAGCCCATTACTTTTAATTCAGCCTTCTGCAAGTTCTCTGGACGTGAGCACAACACAGCCAGATTTTTAGCCAAAGTACCAAAGAAACAGTCCCCAACCAAGGTCTCAATGGAGTCCTTGCTTCCCTCTGAAACCTCATGAGCTGGGTCTTCACTTTCAGTGTTTCTATCAGAGTTATTGACTTCAAAGCTCCCACAAGAATGGTCCGTTCAGCTCTGTCCAGTCAATGGCCTTTCTAGACCAAAGTTTCAAGTTCTTCCACAAAATATTTCAAAGCCATAAAGGCCACAAGGTCAAGTGTATCACAACAACAACTGCACTTAGTACCAAGCTCTGTATTTGTTACTTTGCTTTTAGTGGTTTTTATTTTACCACAAACCACAAAAATACAACCACCAAAAGCAACTAAAAATAGGAAAGGTTATTCCTTGCTCATATTACGTTCACGCTGTCTTGGTTAAGGGTTTTGTTCTACATCATTATTTTCTTCATTTTGGGTTCCACTCTGATAAAGCAGTCATTTTTCACAACTTATTGGTGACCTGGTAGAGGGGGCGTGGAAAAGGACACAGTTAAACACAGTTGGGATGCGAATTTTTTTTTTTGGCCTGGAAGTGACACATATTATGCATCATTTGCCCAAAAATGTCGCATAACTGCACCTGAGTTCAGCAGGCTAGTTTTCTTATATGGTGGGGCAGAGAATATCGGCCTCCTTTGGGGCCCCATCTCAGTTGTGCTCAGGCTTCAGGTCACTGATAGGAGAAGATCAAAGAGCGAGCTAATTTTGTAAATTAGATCCTGGCACCGTTTTCTTCTGCTGCATGACCACAAGGATCCCAGGGGACGTTAGGGACATTGTGCTAGCTGTTTCATCTCCCCAGGGAGTTTTTCTCCCACACATTTGCAAGATTAACTTTCTCTGGCCATGTAGATGTAAGTGTCAAGTTCACCCCCTTGAGAAGGTTTTATAGATACCTAATCTACATGGCCTGTTCTTCTTCACCCACCTGTGGGACCTCCTTTCTGCTTTCCTGTTTCCTTTATGGTACACACTGTATGTGCACATGTGTCTGTGAGGGTGAGTGCGCACACAGTCGCTTTGGGCATCATTTCCTTTTATTATTTTAGTATTAAGAAATTTTCTGTTCATTTTACATACCAACCACAGAGGGCATCATTTCTTAAGAGTCCTCCACCTTGAGTTTTGAGACAGGGCCTCTCATTGGCCTGCAGCTTACTGACTAGGTGAAGCTGGCTGCCCAGTGATCCTCAGGGATTCACCTTTTCCCAGGAATTCCAAGTGTCACCATCACCATACCCAACTTCTCACCAGGTGTTGGAGACTGAATTCCAGTCCCCAGGAGATCATGGAAAGCACTTTCCTGACTAAGTCACCTTCCCAGTCTATGTTAGAAGCTTTTGTAACAGTGAAGTAAAGGACTGAGCCACAATGGCAGAGCAGAGAGGAGGGGCTAAAACCAAAGCGCACGTAGATCACAGATTTCTGGGTCACAGACTTCAGAGAGGTCTATAACATGCACTCTCCTGAGGGCAGCAAGGTGTGTGGAAGAGGAGAGAAAGCAGCAGACTGGAGAGATGGGCTAAGTGCTGACTGTTCTTGCAGATGACTTAGTCCTACTCCCAGTACCCGTGTAGGGTGGCTCACAATCACCTGTCACTCCATCTCCTGGGAATCCGCCATCTCTGGCTTCTGCTGGCACCTGCACTCATGTGAACACATCTCCACACAGACACATACAATTCAGTTCTTCACTCTGCTGACAATGTGGTCAGAACAACACTCAGCATGTGGCAGACACTGAAGAAAGGTTAGCTCCCACGGAGGCCACAGGAGGGAGAAGATGCTGTCAGAGAGGCAGGATGATGCTGTCCTGTACTTTCCCAAGGTTTGGTAGATGAGAAACACTAGAGAACAGGGAGCAGTTCTCATTTTAATAAAAGGGTTGTTCTTGGATTCACCTTTTGGGAGAGTACACTTAGAAGTGACCATCAGAAAAAGAAATCTGGTGTTACTATCTTTCCATTTTTGTAACTTGTGAAGCCACAGGCTAATATGTTAGCCTGTGAATTGTAAGTCTCCCCAGGGTATTTCAATGGTTAAATGCCAAGCAAAATCCCCCGAAGGCCCATAAAGATTAGAAAGACTGATAGCAGCCACAGAGCCAGATGGTGAGTGAACACCTGCTTTGGCAGGTGGCCAAAGCAAAGGGTTCAAGGTCCGAGGGCTCCCCCTGGGGGAACATCTCATTATCTGAGATCAAAATTCCAAGGAGCCAAGATTATCCGTGTCCTATTTGGGTTGCTGGGTTGGGACAAGTCTAAAGAAAAGAATTTTGCTTAAACCTTTTAAGCTTTATTCTGATTTCCTAAGCAGTTTTTTTTTTAAAAATATGTAGGCCTGCTGTATGCCACAGGCTGGTCTTGAACTCACAATCCTCTTGCCTCAGCCTCCTGCGTGCTAGGATTATAGGCATAAGCTGGTTCCTCTAAAGAGATCTTGCCCAAGGTCCTTGACAGGGCACACATCTTGAATAAAGAATTCAAGGTGCTTTGTGGGGGAGTTGACATAGCATTCAAGACATGAGCAGACAAAAATGAAGTATGAAAAAAGTAGTATGTTGAGCAGTTGAAGGTAAATTTTATTTTAAAATCTTTTTGAACGACAGCACCTTCTCAAGTCATACCTAGAATTAAACATTTTTGTCAATTACTTAGTAAGTGCCTAATTTGCCCTTGCTAGGGAAGAAAATTACATGGTTGTTCGTAAATTATTAAACAATATTTTGATGGGATTGACAGAGCAAGTAGTGAAGTATTGACCAGTCACCCTGCTGTAGAGAAAGTCTGTTGCAGCTCGGTTTTGTCTTGCAAGGTGGAATTGGAGAGAAAAAAGTCATTAACTCCTGTGAACTACATCTTAAGATTCTGATGGGAAGTCACACATAAAGTTCATTTTCTTTATAAGATGAAGTAGAAAAGCCCATAAACTAATTCTTTCAAGAAATGCTGAAATGAACTTTAAAAAAAAATCAGGTTACCCTGCAAAGTCTCATTGCTTTGGCTTCTGCATGAAAATTTAGTTTGAGGTAAAAACTCACTCAAGCTTTTCTTTACGGGTCTAGGCTAACCTCTTTGTCATCATAAGTTTATCTGTAGGTTCCTTGAAATGCCTAAACTAGTTGTTGTCCACTCTTCCATCCTTACAGGAGGAAGAGCATGGAGAAAACAGAAAGACAGAAGTTAGCATTAGGGAGAAATCCCAACAATCACAGTTTCTGACACAGTGACTCTCTTCACTAATTGGTTGGGATTGAAGCATGCCTTGCCAGCTTGTCCTTGTCTCGGTCAGGGACCTTCTGTATTCAATGGATTGGGAAGACATGATATTTTGGGAGAAATTTTTAATCAAATGAAAATGGTCAGTTCTTCTTGATAATGAGGGCAACCCAGGGAGTTACTTGGATATGAAAGATTCCATTATAAGGAAGAAGATGAGGGTTTATGGAACACCTCCAAATACCTAGTGTGCTTAGACATGCACATTGTTTATTCTCACATCAACTCTGGAATGATTATCATCTCAGCTTCAGCTGCTAAGGGGAGTTGAAATTTAAAGAGATAGTCTTAGTTACGGTTCCATTGCTGTGAAAAGACACCATGACCAAAGCAGCTTTAAAAAGAAAGCATCTAATTGGGGGACTTACTTACAGTTTCAGAGGATAACTCCAGGATCAATACGGCAGGAAGCATGGCATCAGGTAGATGGACATGTTGCTGGAGCAGTGACTGAGAGCTTACATCCTGATCCACAGGCGGGGGGGGGGGGGAGCGAGAGCGAGAGCGAGAGAGCGAGAGAGCGAGAGAGCGAGAGAGCGAGAGAGCGAGAGAGCGAGAGAGCGAGAGAGCGAGCGAGAGAGAGAGAGCGAGAGAGCGAGAGAGAGAGAGAGAGAGAGAGAGAGAGGAAGGAGACTGGGCCTAGTGTGGGTTTCAAAAGCCCACCCTCAGTGACACATCTCCTTCAACAAGGCCATATCTCCTAATTCTTCCTAAACAGTCCACCAAACATTCAAATACATGAGCCTATGGGGACCATTCGCATTCAAAGCACCATAGAAAACAAATAACTTTTTTATATTTTCACAGAAAGAAAGGAGGCCAGTAGATGAAGAAACTGGAAAAACAGTTATCTACCAAACTAGTCATCTTAGGAGTTCTTTGCAAAAGGAGGGGTCACTCTATTTAAGGGGCCTGCAGTGTAGCTGAAAGGCAGAGTCAGCATGTGGAGAGGAGTCCGCCGTGCAGGTTCTTTGAACTGGTGCCAAAGTCTCTCGTTATCTCACAAACTTAAATATGAAAATTTAAGTAACTTTCCTGAGCTGTTTATTCACATCCACAGTTGGATCTGAGATCAGTTGTATTCCAAATCTCTGCCTCCTTAAGTGCTCCACGCTTTCACTTAAATACCTCCAAAAGGTACTATCAAGTAATAAGGTATTCTAGTGTAAGCTGGAAGAAGGGGGGGACGACAGAGGGACCCGAGTTAACTGGCAAAGGAAGAAGAGGGAGAGAGCAGAGATGTCAGGGGCAGGATAGGGATAGGCAGAACGCAGCACTGAATCTGTACTTTCACAGCTGAGGAAGCATCTCAGGGTTAAGCAGGGTGTGTGTGTGTGTGTGTGTGTGTGTGTGTGTGTGTGTGTGAGTGAGTGCCCATATAAAATGGGATTGTGGCAGCCCTTCTTCACAGTGCTCTAGTGGCCCCTAAAACCACAGCTTTCTGACTGTGATCAAGAAGTCAGAGAATAAGCGGATATGCGTACTTAGACGACTTCTTACAAAGCTCTGAGTTTACTGCCATCTGCTGGGAGTTATATCTAAGGCAAACAATGGCAAAGATGAACAGAGATGAATTTTTATAGACCTGCTTGGTGGTCATGGTTTTACTGCCTCTCATTAGGTCCAGTTAAATCAGTCAGAAGGTCGTTCAAATCACTTATTTGATTGACATGATTCAAGGAAGTCAGCGATACATATGGACATGGCTTATGAAGGGCTAATGGTTCCTCCATCTAGAAAGCTAGCCTTGAAACTTAGACTATTGTTTGGAGAGAATACTCAAGAATTCTCTTCTTTTAGGATGTGTAATGAGAGTTTTGATTGTTGGTGATTGACGATCATGGCGGTTTCTTCAGTCCTCACTTGGGAAGACTGGGCCCTTAATTCCATTTGAAACTCCTCTATCCAGGCAGGCTGGACGCTGACAGTTTCCATCCCATTGTTCAGAAGTCCTGCTTTGATTCTCTTCTAATTACAGCACGCTTTTATAACACATCAAGGAATGAAAGTGATTATTATTTGTTAATAGGGCATGATACATTCCTCTTTCCATTTGCTAACAGACTGAGGAAAACTCATACAATATTGTAAAGAGATTTGTTTATTTTTACAATACTGTACCCTTTTTTAGAGAATGAAGATTCATGTAATAATATTCTAATAATAACCTTAAATGATAATAAAATATTCTTCTTAAACGGTGTGGTCTCTGATTCAGGTTCCAGAAGAACTCCAGCCTTGGTCCTGGTGTCTTGATGGACCTGGGCTGGTGGAGCATCCTTTTGGTGCTGGCATCTGCTTTCTTCACTAAGGTCCTTGTTTTCCCTAACTGTGGAATATTGGTCACACATGAGCTGTAGTTTGGAGGGCCGCATTTAACAGGGATAACAAGGCATTCTCTTTGTCCGCAGCACGGTGCCCACATAGCAATTTTGAAGCTTCCCTTCTAAATACAGGTTTTAAGATGATCTCCTGCCCTCTCAGCTTACGTCTGAGTAAAGATTCTAATGAGGTCATGACAGGCAATGAGGCTCAGCCCCAACCAGGTCCTCTCCTTCCTGGCTAGTTTCTGCCATCTGCTTGTGAGTTGTGTGACTGTTGCCTTTGTCTTTGGTATCTGAGGGGGAAGATGCTCCAGGAAAGAGGTGAATTTTATCTTGGTAATTTCTGACCCAGCAAAATGAACGCCAGCATCGAGTGTTGTGACCTCTCCAGTTCTCTGCATTTAGCATGTTTGACATTGTTCTACAGCTCTGCTATGGGCCTAGAGGGCATCAACAAGTTAAAAAAAAAATGTCCTTTTTATTCCCCTCATGGAGACAGGAGGCCTGTGTCTTGGTAGATTGAGGGAGGGCAGGAACCAGTTTGGGCTGGGTTGTAGGACCAGTCAGTTAAAGGTGTCTGTGCAAGTATGAATTGTCAATATGGTAAATGGCCTTTATCTGTTTAAAATTTCCCTTCCATTTCTAGAATGCCAAAGGCTCCCTTGCAGAAAAAAAAAATGAGAATTTTGGTGTTGGAAGACAACTCCTTTGGCCTAGATGGAGTAGCTCAGTAGTTGAATACTTTCTTAGCATGCTGGTGCTCTAGATTCTGTCCCCAGGACTGTGTGTGTGTGTGTGTGTGTGTGTGTGTGTGTGTGTGTGTGTGTGTGTGTGTGTGTGTGTTGAAGACAGTTCCTTTTTCTTTGCATTAGTCCTTTAATGATGAGCTCATTAGGAGACTCGTGTAGATGCAAGTGAGGTTTGTGTTTTTTATGGAAGGGGCTAGATGGATGGAGAACAGAGAAAAGAAGAGAGACCAAACTGTGGATGCAGAGTGCCAGTGTTGACAAGGTTTTCTGTGCCTGAGCAGAATCATCGAGGCCACTTGCTTTCAAGGAACCCTGTAGACTTGGGCTCTAAGGTTATTGGTTGTGGCCACTGTCGTAAGAAGACCAAAGAGTGTCCCTGAATACTTGATTTCTCAAAGCTCCTGTGACTTTTGTTATCACTGTGGAGATGGAGAAGCATTCCTAGTGATTGATAGTCCCAGTTTTAATTGGATCGAAAGACATAAACAGTAACTTTTACATGTAGTAAAGTCTGTAGCATTAAATGCATCCTCACTGTGCATCAATCACACCAGTCAAGAGGGCCCTGAGTCCAGCGGAGATGAAGAGGTTAGGTACTTGCCCTTTGCCAAAGTTCTCAGTTGAAGAAACCTGAAAGAAGGAGTGTGAAGAGCGTTACTTTATATATGACAACAAGATTACATTGTCATTAATATTGCAAGTCAGTGCTTTGAGGGGAACAGTCTTTGTTTTATTTTAAGATTTTTAGCAGGGTATATTCTAAGGCTTAGAACACTCAGGAGAGTCGGACCTTCCAGACAAATGCATTTGCCTTGATGAAACACATTTGCGATCACTCTCCAACAATGGCCTAGAGACTACTCCCAATTCACATTGGACCTCAAGAAATTTTTTTTATCCTGTTTTGAAAATGGACCACGTTTGGGGCACTAATTCACATAGCTACCACACCCACTCTTTCTGCCCAGAAAGTGAGGAGAATGAATGGGTCAACCAGCTGACATATTTCCATCCAATTTCAAGGGTAGAATGTGTTCATTTTCTGACTAATGGCATGTCATTTTGCAGAAGCCTTTGGTCGCGAATTAATCCTGGAATCAAAACAGATTTTCCGAGGAGCAATCTTCCATCAAGTATTGATTTTTTTACACTCACGGAGTCTGTACTCCCTAATTTAACCTGACAATGATTCTGCACAATGGCTTGGGAGCACCTTGGCAGCTCACTGAAGGAACTTTTACTGTCTTTTCTTTCTGCAAAGTGGAAGGGAAAAAAACCACCCCAGCTAGCCCACTGGGTCACTGGGGGGCACTTAGGACTTGATACTTTACTTCTGGTGATTTGGAATGGGCAGAGAGATGCCTTCTAACTTTTAAAGCAGTGCTCAGAGGAGAGGCTTTGCCTTGCTGAGAGTCTATTCCAAGGAACATATTTTTTTAAGCTGCCAATATTTCACAAGATACATTCTGTAATATATCGTTCAGTCATGGCTGATGCTCTCAAATGATGCCACCTGATTGTGTCCACCAAAGTCAAGAAAACAGGAAATGTTTCTGAAGAGTTTGCCTCTGAATTTCAATAAACTGTTATGTTTTTCTCCTTTATTTCAAAGTCGCTTTGGATCCCTATATTCCCCATTTCTTATCTGATTTGTGTGAATTCCAGAAATATTCTTGGGCTAGGCTAGGCTTTAGAGGAGTCTTTGGGTGCTAATTAAGACATAATTCCCTACATGAAGGGTTATGAAAGTATAGACAGAAAAAAAGCATATTCTAAGGGAAGAAAATATGTCTTATATATACAACAAAATGCTATTTAGTCATAAAAATAAACAAAATCTGTCATTTTTGACATGGATAGAACTGGATGATGTTATTATGTTAAATGAAATAAGGTAGGCATAGAAGAATAAATCAATAACCAATCTTTCTCACATGTGGAAGGTAAAGTTTGTTTCACAGAAGGAGAAATGAGAGAGAAGGAGAGAGAGAGAGAGAGAGAGAGAGAGAGAGAGAGAGAGAGAGAGAGAGAAAGTATAGTAGTGACTGTAGTTAAAGAAGGGCAGAGAAAAAGGATTAGTGGGTGATCAGGTAATAGGTCCCCAAATACAGTCAGCAGAGGTCTAAGCTGTGGCGTCTAATGTTCCCCTGTAAAACAGAATAATGATGGTTCAAAATAATTTATTGTGAAAAATCTAGAAGGGAGAAATTTTAAAGTTCTTCAAAGAAATAGTACATGTTTAAGGAGAAGGAAATGCTATTAATTACCATGATTTGATCATTACACATTGTGTACATATGCTATATTACTATATAGTACCTGATAAATATACACAATTATTTTCTACTAAAAAACAAAACAAAAGCAAGCTGATTTCATTGACACCAGAGTATAAACTATGGAAGATATGGACTATGGAAGATATGGGGAGGTAAGGATTGAGAATTAAGGTAAGGCCTGTTTGGGGAATATTAGGTAGAATTTATAGAGAAAAGATGTTTGAGTTGGACCCCAAGTGGTGATGTGTCAGAGACCATTTCTAAATGCTCACTGGATGTCTACATATATCATTACACTTCCATGTCCTTTGTAAATTGGTTAAGACCATGTGACCAGTTCTGGCCAGTGGCCTAAAAATGGAGGGGGACGTTTGTATTCTTCCATCTCCTCTCTTCTGCATTCTGGATAGTAGGAGAATGCTTGTCAGACCTTGTGTGAGCAAATGTAAACTTTTGTCTTATATAACCTTAAGGAAACTCAGGTTACTTTTATCATAGCATAGGTTAGAGAAAACAGTACTGGCAGATACCATTTCTTAATAAAGAAGATGCTAAAATCCAGAATGATATAATTAAGAAGGCTGGTTAATAGATGAGGATTTTGATGAGCCAAGGAGTGCTGGGCTCCTAGGAAGTCAGTACATTAGTAATTCACAGAAATTAGTGAAAAATTTAAGTGAGGTTAAAACCTAACATTTACTGAAATATTGTTGAAGAAAGAGGGTTCATAACATTTATTACTGATGAGAATTGAATCAATAAGCTGACTGAATAATGTACTGAACCATCCAAGGAGTTCCTGAGTCGTGGTCATCCTGTTAGATTCCTGTGGTTTGGAAGCTGTATCATCCGGATTCAATATCTCCAATCTACACAAGAATAAAATTATAGGCTCAATATACTTGTGTGCACCCATAATCCTAGCACTTC
Organism: Peromyscus californicus insignis; assembly: GCF_007827085.1. NCBI lineage: Eukaryota > Metazoa > Chordata > Mammalia > Rodentia > Cricetidae > Peromyscus > Peromyscus californicus. The sequence continues at coordinate 44,831,673 of NW_026294606.1, read as the reverse complement.
GAGAGATTGAGACAGCCTGGGCTATATAATGAGGCCAACTCAGAGAGAGAGAGAGAGAGAGAGAGAGAGAGAGAGAGAGAGAGAGAGAGAGAGAGACAGAGACAGAGAGAGACAGAGAGACAGACAGAGAGAGACAGAGAGAGAGACAGAGAGAGACAGAGAGAGATAGACAGAGACAGAGACAGAGACAGAGAGGGACAGAGAGAGAGACAGAGAGAGAGACAGAGAGAGACAGAGACAGAGAGAGACAGAGAGGGAGAGGAGGGGGTAGAGATGAAAGTATCAGCAATGAATTACTTTGTCAGAAGTAGACAGATAACTCTGGCTCTGGAAGAACTTATTGTGTAGCTGGGGAAGAGATTCCAAGTACAGAATGATAGAAGGAAAGTGAGGAGAGGCCAGCACTGAGGGTGGAGCAGCAGGTCAGAGAAGGTTCTGGGATCTGAAAGCTGTGTTCCAGAAGAAGTAAGGTTTCCAGGTTGGTGAAGAGGAGATGGACAGATTGCTGAACAGAGTGAATGAAGGACAGAATGGCCTGAGTTGTAGATGATAGAACCAAAGGAGAGTGAATGTGAAAGCAATATGGATGTCCCAATAAAGGGAGAGCTGTGGTTCTAAGAGCTGGAAGAGTGGGAAACCCTCCAGACATTTCCCCCAGTATCACTGACCTGATGATCCCATGAAGCAAGGCATGTGGTTGGCCAAGGCTCTGATCCTCTTTTCCTTTCTCTTCCACTGGTTTTGCAGCTTGTTGTTACTGTCTGTGCCAGTCATGAAATAATGCATTAGGCCAAATACTCTTCTTAACCAAACCCAAAAAGACGGTCTTAGTAGCTCATGTTGCAATCTTCATAAGCATTAGTTTCTTCAGTGCAAAGTCAGAATTAAATTAAATGGACAGATTGATGTAATGAGATTAGTGTTGTGTGGGCCTTTGATAGTCTTAATAATTGCTAATGTCATTACAAACCTATTGCTTCCATCACTATTCAGAATATATTTTTATCCATAGAAATAGTTCTTCTATTGGTTGATGATAGAAAATGGAAATTGACTTTGTTAAGTTATTTCAGGTCATGGAAGTTTGTTCTGTTGGAAAGTTAAATTTCCAGAGCATTGAAGGAAGTCCACAGTGGATACTGATGGCAGTTAATGATTCATTTACTTTCACTTTTCTGTCATCAAGGCAAAGAGCCTATTTCTGTGTTAGAGTTTAATACGAATGCCTTATAGACCCATGCTTTAAGAAATGGTATTTTCAGAGTTTTGGAAACTTTATGAGGCAGAGGCTGCCTGGAGGAAGTAGGTCACTGGTGGTAGGGTTACTTTGTCCCTGGACCCTTCCTGCCTCCCTCTCTCTGATTCTTGTCCACTATGAAGGAACTCCTCACTCACATGCCCCTGCCACCAGGATGTTCTGCCCAAGCACATGGGGTCAAGCCATCATGGAGTATATTCTTTGAAACACTTCAAGCTGATAATTCCAGGTGTTTTGTTCACAGTGATTAAAAATAACTAAAATATGTGGTTGCAGGAAGCATTCAATGTGCCATTTCATGTTTGCCATTGTACATCTATTAATTATCCATTTGTATATTCTGAGAGATCTCTGTTTTCATGTCTTTGTGCTTTCAGGATGAGAGCCCACTAGCCTGTTCACCTCTGAGGAAGGCTGCAATTATAATTCCTGGTGCTTTAAATTTTATTTCAGTAGAAGAGCAAAATGTTCAGATAAGAAAAGTAGATGAAACCTCTGAGCATGTGAACGGCACAGGAAGGATCTTGGGGTGGAGAAACTGTGAGGTGTCACACACAGTCACAGGAAATCCCAAGTTTGAAATTGGTCATTGAAATAGCAGATTCCAGCAACTGTACACAGAAGGCATTAGAGGGAAAATTCTTTGTTTTCTCTTTCTAAGAATGAAAGAAAACTCCTGGTCAATTAAAACAGCACCGGGTTTGTCCTCTTGTCTATCAAAGTGTTTTGCTCATCCGTGAAGCCTGCTAATGGACTCTGCTTAGAAGGCGCCTTGTCGTGTGCAAGAGCAATGGGGACAAACCACACTTTTCATAAATATACCAGGTATTTTTCTGCACAGAAACACACTTTGACTGGAGTAAAATGAGCTCTTGATTTTTAAAGGTTGGGATAATCTGTTGTGTTCAAGGTTAGGACTGCATTGTGGAGCCAGTCTTCCAAGTAGTAAGAACAACCAGATGTTCCTTGAAATCCACAGAGCAGAAGAGTTTGTATGTGCTGTCATGGAGAAAAGCATTATACAGCTGGGTCCCATATTTTCAGACTCTGCCTTTGTAGGTTCATGGAGCTGTGGATGAAAACTAGTTGGAAACAAACAAACAAACAAAACAACAAAACAACACTGTACTAACACTCAGCACGGGCAGACATTTTTTTCCTTGTCATTATCTTTAAATAACACAATATAACAACTGTTTATATAGCATTTACATTCTATTAGACGTTATAAGCGACCTGAAATGTTTTAAAGTATGCAGGAGGCTGTGCAAAAGGCACATGAGAAAATGTTACCTCAGTTTATATAAGGGACTAAACATCTGCAGATCTGGATATCAATGAGGGTTCCAGAACTTCGCACCTGCAGATGCTAAAGGAATGACTGCACTCAGACAAAATCTAAAAGATCCAAGGAACAACAACCCTAAAAGCCTGTGCTTGAGTCCTTGGTTAATGTGAAATGGAAAAAAAAAGCTTCAGTTTTTCCTGGTCAAGTCCTTTCTGTGGCTGGAGAGAGTCTGGGCTGCCTTCTCTTTCCTTTCTGGGCGTTTAGAACAGATGCTTGCATCTAGAACACAGAACCCCTAGTTCTTCTCTAACTGAACAATTCTATCAAATATTACCCTTGGTAGACTCTAATTGCATTTACATTGTAAAACTAGCAAAAACAGAAAAAAATGACACTGTGAATGAAAATGTAGTGTCAGTTAGATGGTATATTTCTTTTTTTCTTTAGCAATGGTTTTATGTTTTTATCATGTTTTAAGTATAATTTTAATTTGACACATTAAAAGAATAAATTAATACATCTGTTAAAGAATTGGTAAGAAATTTTTATTATTTTTTATTTTAGTATTTATATTAGAAGCTTCGTAAACAAAGAAATTTGGTTGGTAATTAGAAAAATTCTCCTTTACTGGACTAATTCAGATTGTGTGTGTGTGTGTGTTAATGTGTTTATTTTTTACACATTTCTTTTTTAATGATTTAAAATTTTTTTTTTTTGAGACAGGGTTTCTCTGTGTAGCTTTGCGCCTTTTTCCTGGAACTCACTTGGTAGCCCAGGCTGGCCTCGAACTCACAGAGATCTGCCTGGCTCTGCCTCCCGAGTGCTGGGATTAAAGGCGTGCGCCACCACCGCCCAGCTTAATTTGTTTTTTGACAATCAACTTTATACATATACATAATACATTCTGTTTCCTCTCACCCTACTTTTTCTTATCTTGCTGATACCCCACCCCGTCATCCTCACCCCCCCTCCCCCTTTATACAAGACCTTTTCTTACATTCATGCCAGGACTATCTATGTGACCATAGGTTTGGAAATATCTCTTGGAGGAGTCTAGTGGGCTCACTGTTGGGTATACAGTTGAAGGCAATGACCTTAGAATCTATCAACATCCAAAAATCTAGCAGAGAAAGAAGAGTGGGGCTCCATGAACCTCTCCTCCACTCATGATTGGCTACTGACAAACCCAGGCTCATATAGGCACGTACAGACAGCTTTAGCTGCTATGAGACCATGTTTACATTGGCTGTGTCATGTGCATTCACATGTGTCATGTGAAATATAACATTTCACAGCCCTTCTCTCTGGCTTTTACCTTCTTTCTGTTCCTCTCTTCTGCAATATCCCCTGAGCCGGAAAGAGCATGGAATGAACTTCCTGTTTTAGGGCTTGTGCACTTAATAGTTACATTCTTAGAACCTTGAACACCTGCAAGTCTCTGCATTTCTTGAAGTTCGCTGTCCAGCTGGGGGCTGGTGAGGCAGGATGGTGAATTTTAATTTTAATTTTGTCAGAGGAATGAGGAGTCAGTTTGATTTAAGATATTGGAAAAAATTAAAGTTCATTAATATGGATTTGATTTACTTGGTGTCAAGAGTGAAAGGAAGCATCAGAGCTTTGTATTTTATTCTGATCTGGGTATTTACTTATTCTTTCTAAGTGGTAGGCAATGATCATTTAAATGAGAAGATTTAAATAACATAAAATATGTAGCCACAAAACAATAAATAATATTAATTTTTTTTGCTAAGGTTTATCAGAGTCAAGGAAAATGACACCCAGATATAAGCTTGAGAACAAGACAAGACTAATAAAATGTTTAGTTTTCAATCAATATGTACAGAGCCCCACACAATGCAGTATTGGCAATTGGCATGTGCCTAACATGTTTACATTATAATTAGAGGATTTTGGATTCTGGCTTATCAAATACATTTTCCTAACAAAATTTGGTTGACTGTAACAAAATGTTTGATGTGCAATGGAAAAATAAGAATCTCAGATGTTAGAAAGAAATCATCTTTGTGGATTTAATTGCCATTGACAGAAAAGGTCATTGGGCTGGAAAGGTAATCATTGTTCAGTCAAAAGCATTATATAGCTTGAAATTAAGGAAAAAATTCTATTAAGTTTATACAGCTGGAAAATGAAATCTAATAAAGAAAATATTTAATTTAAATGATTATTTTATTATCTTTTTGGTCAGTGAACCTTTTCATTGTACATGTATGACTAAGTATTATATGTCTAAGCCAGGTAGAAATAGATATTTATTGATAAATGTCAATCTTGACAGAAAAAAATAGTGGAACACTGCTTTTAAGTTTATTGTTTTTCCATACCTATTCATATCTGTCTGTCTGTCTATTATCTATCTATCTATCTATCTATCTATCTATCTATCTATCTATCTATCTATCTATCATCTATCTTATCTATCTATCTATCTATCTATCTATCTATCTATCTATCTATCTATCTATCTATCTTATTTGGCATGATCTGAGAGGAGTCCTGGTTCATCTGACTTGCCAGCCTGGGAGGGCCATTTCCTGGGTGAATGTTCATCCAAGCATTTCCTTGTAAGGAGATTCAGGCAAGCCCGCCCAGGGCACAGCCCTTTCTTAGCTGGGCTTGCCCCAGGTGAGCTGGTATCCTTCCCTGTGCTGAGATGCCTGTGAGGTTAGATTAGTTTGTGGAGGTCCTGTTTGGCCTCTTTTCCTTGCTGCTTCTTGGCACTTTACTGGCTTAGTCATGCTCTTTGAAAGCTCAGCCCATAAGTAATTGGCAGAATACTCCCCCCAGCTCTCAACCCCTTAGTGGAGGACCATGACAGGTAAAGGGTTTCCTAGTTGAAAAACATGATGAAAAAGTACTATGGGGCTGGCAAGATGTATCATTTTAATAGCCTAATGACCTAAGTCCAATCCCTGGAATGCAAGTAAAGGTAGAAGGAGAAAACTGATGTCACAAAGTTATCCTTTGGCACACGTGTGTTATGTAGCAGTTTCCTCTGAGATAAAGCATGGGAAGGAAGCTCATTATGACTCAGGATCTCCTTAAGGGAGGGGAAACATTCCATCCTACAGGGAAGCACCTTTAAACTCAGGAAGGAAACAACTCAGTAGCTCCAGGCAGTCCCTGAAACTGGCCAGATTCACTAGGCACTTCCCTTCCCAAGGTTATATAATCAGTGAGAACAGCCAAGAGATACTCATAGACAAGGTAAGCTGCCTGGAAGAGGTTCAGATAAGCTGAGCTGCTTAGAAAAGGCACTTTAAAACCTGTTAAAACTCCTGCAAATTGTGTAGAGAGCTGCAGGCTTTTGAATTTCTTGAGCCAATAGCTCCACTGGGTGATCAGACACAAACACCTTTCCTCTGACTCTCTGTAATTCACCATCCTTCCCTCTTTCCAGTTCCTCCTGAAGGCCCCTCTGTCAGCAGTGTGGCATGACTGTTAGCGATATTTTGATGACTTCAGTATGAAGAGCAACATCTCTGCCAGTGTTTACAACAGTCTCCCCCTCTTTCTTGCTTACAGACAAGCTCACAGGACTGATGTAGGCACACACATGGTCATCTCAAGGTCTTGCTAGTGTTCCAGCAGCCAAATCTCTTTGTTCAATACCACCATGCTTTTCAAGAGTTTTGTTTTTGAAGCAATCTGTAGGTTTCATTTTGCTTCCTTAGTGTGTAGTCTAAAGCCCATGGAGCTCTTAAGAGTTCCGTTGACACATACAGACAAATTGGAACATGACAGCAGCCAGATAAACAACAACACAAGTGGAACCCCACAGATGAAAATTATTTTTAATTTTTAAAATTTCTAAACAATTTCTGTAACCTAGGGAGGGGAAGATATACCTACTAGAAAAAAATTACAAAATTTCTGAACTCTACTCATTTGTTCATAGAGACTAAAGACCCCTTGTAGCTAGAGTTTTCCTGCCTGGCCCACAGTCAGGACAAATCTCTCTCACCTGCCAGTCCCACAGACTCTCAGACCCAACCAAGTAAACACAGAGACTTATATTGGTTACAAACTGTATGGCCATGGCAGGCTTCTTGCTAACTGTTCTTACAGCTTAAATTAATCCATTTCCATTAATCTATAACTTGCCACATGGCTCGTGGCTTACCGGCATCTTCACATGCTGTTTCTCATCGTGGCAGCTGGCAGTGTCTCTCTGACTCAGCCTTCCACTTCCCAGCTTTATTCTCCTCCTTGTCCCGCCTACACTTCCTGCCTAGCCAATGGCCAATCAGTGTTTTATTTATTGACTAATCAGCAACACATTTGCCATACAGAACATCCCACAGCAACCCCTGATTCAAGTGATAACTGTCCAGCAGCATCCATATAAATTTATCCAGAACCAGTGCTGGGCAGCCCAGGAGGAAGAGGTACATCTGAACTGAGTCAAGGTTGACCATGAGCAGGGCTGGGGAAGCCTAGCTTATACAGAGCATGGGTTCACTTTTTCCTATGAAGTTCATCTGAAGGGAAAATTCCTCTCAGCTTTTTCCTGCAGTCCTATTCAGCCTAAATTTCTAACAGGCTGGACTCTAGCTTCACGCATGCATAGATAAGGGAAGTAATGACTCTCCCCGACAAACCGAAAGTCATTTCACAAGTTTCTGAGGAATACTGATTTTAGGCTTTTATTTATTTGCTAGCAATCCATCTGTTTAGCTGGCCCAGATTCCAACCTACCCTGAGCCCAGACTGTCATTTTAGGGGTTGGGGCTTTGCTTTGGACCCAATAGTGAGATGGTGCTTGTTGGCCGAAATTGAGTCCCTGGGACCCACATGTTAGGAGAGAGCTGACTCCTGCAAATTATCCTCTGACCTCCACATATGTATCATGGTACGAGTGCATAAATAAATGTAAAAAACAAAACAAAATCAAAGGAGAAGCAAACCACGTGCAATCAAAGCTGCATGTTCCACGTGAGCGAGCTGTTGGCATGCCACCCTGGCTCACCTGAACTGTGGTCTAGAACCTCCTTCCTAGTATGTTTCTCCCTAGGGCATGCTTCAAGGATTGCTCCTTGGTGGGAAGCAGAGGGAGGTGGGCAGTAGTGCCCCGTGTAGCCTGCACACATCTCAGGAGTCACTTCATTAAACATGAATCTAGGCGATAATATGAAGGGACTTTGCAAAATAAGTTCCATTTTCCTAATGAATGGTCCATAGTGAGGTGATCTGGGTGGGCTTGACTCTATCAGTTGGAAAGTCTATAAATTAAAGGAAAGTTTGGACTTCTATGATTCAAAACAGCAATGAAGTCTGAAACTGCCTTTTTTTTCCTGCATTCTCTATGCATTTTTATATGTGGCGGTGTTCAGTTCATATCTATCGGTGACAGTCCCGCCCTGGATTTCATTGCTGTGTACTTTGACCCGATGGTGCAGAGATTAACACTGTAACAAGTGTGTTTATACAACACATTCCTTTCCATTTTATCTCATGTCTGTCCACAAATGCATATATAGCATGCATTGCTTCTTCCTGGAGAGCAGCCAGGCATGCACTCACCTCTGTTTCCTGATTATGGATGTCATGTGACCAGCTGCTTCCTGCTCCTGCTGCCTTGACTTCACCATCATTATGAACTCCACCCTTGAACTGTACACCAGAAGAAACCACCTTTCCCTTAAGTTGCTCTTGTTGGGATTTCCTTCCCTTCCTTCCTTCCTCCCTCCCTTCCTTCCTTCCTTCCTTCCTTCCTTCCTTCCTTCCTTCCTTCCTTCCTTCCTTTCTTCCTTCTTCTCTCTCTCTCCCTCCCTCCCTCCTCTTTCTTTCTTTCTTTCTTTCTTTCTTTCTTTCTTTCTTCTCTCTCTCTCTCTCTCTCTCTCTCTCTCTCTCTCTCTCTCTTTCTTTCTTTCTTTCTATCACAACCATGGAACTTGCATTATGTGTTTAGTGAGCTCATGACAAGTTCTAGGGCCTTTATCTGGTAGGGAGGACTGAGATGACTCATTTGCATACTGGGGACTCTTGAAACCTAGAAACGTAAACAGTTACGGGCATAAAAAAACTCCAGGAAGAGCTTGTCTCTAGTCAAAATATCAGACATAGAATTTTAGCGATATGGACAAATTGCCTTGAATGTCAGGATGCCTCTGGAAGTGGGGACTTGCACTTTTACCTATTGTCTACTTGATGGGCTATGGACTTACTGTGGAGAAGTTTTTAGTTTGGTTTAACTGAGTTGGGGAGACTCATGCTAATGTGCCATGGCACCATCCCATGGGCTGGAATCCTGGACTGACTAATAAAGAGAAAGTCAGTTGAGCATTAGCATCCATTGCTCTCTGCCTCCTCTGGCTACAGATACAATGCGAGAAGCCACCTTGCATTCCTGCCGCTATGCCTCCCCCTCCATGATAAACTGTGAACGGTCTCAGATGCAGACTCAAGGAGTTCGTGTAAATGGATGGTAGGGGCAGTAAGAAGTTTAATAAAAGAGTTATTAACACCATGGACAGACAGATAGTGAACAGTGTAACAGAGGCTCTGAGGAGACATAAAGCCCAGCACCAGAGACAAACATCTGAAGAGAGGAAGTGGGGCCTACATGGCAGAGTCAGGCTTCCTTAATATTTTTTATTCCAACACAGGATTTGGGGAAGCAGTGGGGATAAGCTTGTGCAGACAGCAACACTTTCTTTGATGTAAACTCACATCTGTAGGTAAAAACCTTAGTTCTTGGAAATCTATTGGCTGGAGATTCATAGACAGTGTCCAACAGAGGCCTGGGGATATTCGTGAAAGTGCAAGGTCTCCTGCAGAAACCAAGGCTTTAGCGGCACTTGGATCTAGATCCTAATGCTACAGACTGTGCCCTCTATGGGAGCCAAAATGAACACTGCTTGTGTCGCTTTTGTCACAATCATAAGAAAAGTAATTGGAATGTACTTTCCAAATATGTAAGTGGGACCATTGTGGGCAGCTCAGTGAGGTGGGAACTTCGCATCTGTAGGTGTTAGATGTACAGCATCCTTAGCCTCAGGCTCGGCAAAGGGTGCTGTTATCTGATTCTGAGATCCATTCTTAGAGGATTTTTTTCATCAATAGGAGATGTTAGCTCAGACTTCAAGGTTGAAAGTCAAAGTCTATTGTCTTAGCCAGTGTTCTATTGCTGTGAAGAGACATCAAGACTAAGGGAATTTGTATGAAAGAAAGCATTTAATTGGGGGTCTTGCTTACAGTTTCAGAGGCTTAGTGCAGTATCATAATAGCAGGGTGGCAGCATGCAGGCAGGCACTGGAGCAGGAGCTGAAAGCTACATCTGTTTCTGTTAGCAAATAATGAGAGAAGGAGAGAGCCTGGCCATGGCATGGGGGCTTTCTAAACCTCAAAACCCACCCTCAGTGACACATTTCTTCCAACAATGCCACACCTCTTTATCCTTCTAATATTTTCAAACACTTCCACTCCTTGGTGACTAAGCATTCAAATATATGAGCCTACGAAGGATATTCTTATTCAAACCATCACCGCTACTAAAATACCTAAGGTGGCCCGAGACAATTTTGGTTCTGCACCAGCCAACATCCTAACTCTCCTCAGTCCACCAACACTCAACACTGCAGCACCCTGGCTTCAGACTGGGATCTTCAGAGAACTGCAGCCCAGGCCACAAGGGTGTTCATGTGAAACTCAGGAAGGATGGGGGACAAATCATTCCTGAACCTATCTGGAGTCCTTAGGGCTTTGAGCCATGTTGGTGCTCTTCCTACCAGCCCTCCAAAATCTCATTCCCTTCTTACTCCATGTGTTAGTTTTCCACCCTTCCCAACCTTTGGTCTACTCAAAGATTGCTTCAAAGAGACAGTCTCAGCTTCTGTGCCTCTTCCTCCAGGGTTTTATTTTGATTAACCATCCATAATTAAATCTAAATTTGTTTCTGCTGTACACACAGGCTAGCTGACTCTCCAACTTCCAGGGAGCCTCTTGTCTCCATTTCTTAATTTGGTATAGGGGTGCTGAGATTATAGACAGTGCTACCATGTGTCTGGTTTTATCTTGGTCTGGGAACTCTGAACACAGGGCCTCATGCTTGCTTGAAAAGTGATTTACCCATTGAGCTATCTCCCCAGGTCCCCCCAAGAGAATAATTGACAATCTTAAATAAAAACTAGAAAAAGTTCATGTCCAGAGAGTTTCACTGGTGAGATCTTCTACACATTTAGTAGGAAATAACATCAATTCTCTAAAATCTCTTTTAGAGAACAGAAGCATGGGTAATTATCGATAATTCATTCAATTAGTTTAACATCACCCTGATGTCAAAGTTAGCACATGGAATGAACATAGACACAAGCATCCTCAATAAAAAAATATTAGCAAATCAAATCCAACACGTGACAAATTCACTACAATCAGGATGGATTTATTGAAAACGAGTAAGGTTCTTATCAGTTTGTAATCCTTTTGGTCTGTAGAGATGGCTTGACAGGAAGGGGTATGTTCTGTCTTTTCAGAGGACAAGAGCATGCTTCCAGCATCAGTTAGATGGTTCACAACCACCTGTAACTCCAGCTCTATGGGATCTGATACCCTCTTCTGAACTCCATTGGCACTGTACACACACACACACACACACACACACACACACACACACACACACACACACATGACAAAATACACATAAATACAAATAAAATAAGGAACTGGGAGATGACTCGGAAGTTAAGAGCACTTGTTGCTCTTGCAGAAGATCTGGGTTCAGTTCTAGTACCCAGATGTTGCCTTATGACCATTTGTAACTCCAGTTTCCAGTTTCAAGGGATCTGATGCCTTCTTTTTGTCTTAGCAGTCACCAAGCATACACGTGGTACAAATACATAATGTGCACATGATCAATAAAACTTTGAAAAAATAAAGTAAAACAAAATAAATCTAAAGTCAATCATTTAATTCGCTATATCAACAAACTCAACAAAAGTTGATTATAGTAATTGGTGCAGAAAAAGAATTTGACAAAACTGAACCTGGATTTATGGCAAAAACTCTCAGCCAGCTAGGACTAGACATAGATAACATTCACAAATATCCTAAAGCAAACATCATATTTAATTAGAGAAACTAGATGCTTTCTCCCAAAGACTAAGAATAGATAAACATTCTTTTCTCCACTCATACTCAATCTCACGTTAGAAGACTTTGCTAGGTAGCAAGGCATGAAGAGAAGAGGCATACGGCATGGAAAGGAAAAATATTCCCCACAGATGGCAAGCTCATTTATGTTGACCACGGATTTAGCAGAAATGTTTGCTGAACTGATAAGTGATTGGAGCAAGGTTGTAGAATATATGGCTAATATTTTAAAAAGCCAGACTTGTTCATATATACTAACAATGAAGACTTAAAACTAATTTTATAAGAACATACTGTGAACTATATTACTATATTGCAAAAATTACATAAATCTGGTAAGATAGGGAAGGAGTTACATGCAGCAAATGCAAAGTTTTTGTGACTGGTGTAAAGAAAAGCCAAAATAAATAGAAAGATAACAAATAAGTAATTAGGTAGATTTAACTGAGGGGTTTAGATCATGAGAGCTGCACCTCTGTGAATGGATCAATGCTGTTGTGGGAAAGATAAGATCTCTCTGTCTCTCTGTCTCACTCTCTATCTCTGTTTCTCAGTTTTTGTCTCTGTCTCTATCTCTTTGTCTCACTCTTTATCTATCTATCTATCTATCTATCTATCTATCTATCTATCTATCTATCTATCATCTACCTATCATCTATCACGTATCTATGTCTCTCTCTCTCTCTCTCTCTCTCTCTCTCTCTCTCTCTCTCTCTCTCTCTCTCCCTCTCTCATGTTCTTCTGACACAAAGATCTCCCTAATTCTTTTCTCCAGAAGATGTAACAATGGTGCCATCTTGGAACTTGATGTTGAACCTGTTGATAACTTGATGTTGGAACTTTTAGTTCTAAACTGAGAAATAAATTTCTGTTCCTTAAAAATCTCCCTGTCTCAGGTATTCTGTTTCTGTGCACAATTATGTAAAGTAAGTTACTGTCTATGAATCAGTGTTGAAGCTCAGCTTTCCACTCCTTCATGTACTCCAAGCTCAGCACCACTTGGTGTTGGATGTCTTTCTCTTTCTTCATTATCTTCTCAGTACATGTGAGAGGTGGAATAACAGTATGAATGGAGACCAAAAGCCCATAGAGGTAAATCAGTCAGAATCACAGCCAGGCCAGTTAGGCGACTTTCATTTCCTCAAGATTTCTTTTATGGAAATGATCAATAGACTGAGTAGATAACTTTTGAAATATGGAAATGAGGTTTATGGTTATCAAAATTAGCACTTATGAACTTGATATAATTCAACAAATAGATGGATTTTATGTCTCATCTCAACTATAGTCTTAAGGATATTTGAATAGCTTTGCATTTCAAAATTGTTAATAAATTAATTTAAAATCGTGTGATGGGGCCAGCAAGATGGTTCATTAGGTGGGGGTGCTTGTCACCCATCCTGACAACCTGAGTTCCTTCTCCAGACCCCACATGTTGGAAGGAGAGAACCGAGTCCTGCAAATTGTCCTCTGATCTTCACACATATGCCATGGCATGTGTGTACATTCACATATACTCACATACATACATGGAGACACACAAAATAAATATGTATAAAAAAGAATTGTATTATGATGATTTCTGCAAGCTATTTTTTAATATTTTATAATATTGATTGTATAGTATTTTTGATAGGCATTATAATTATCATTTTGGTGTCATTTACCCTTGATAGATGCCATGGTCATTTGTTCTTATGCACCATTTCACATAGTTTGCACAACACCAAAAGGAAAGTGCTATAGACTGGTAGAGAAATTTCCTCACAGATGGGATTTGATTGTAGACAGGGTTTCAAAGGTGATCACAGAAGCATTTGGCATGGGCAGAAAGAAAAGGGGAAAGTTCAGTCCTGGATGTACTATAGTCTTGAGCAACTAGGCGCAAATCCTGGGCCAATAAAACAAGGAATCAATTTCCCCAGTTTATTAATAGTGCAAGCCAAGGCATTTTGTTGGAAGGCAAGGATGGCATGGTTCCATCTCCCATGGTCACAGAAATAAAACTTTTTTATGTATAGTACTCTGGAATGACAGACTTTCTCAATAATATTGCAACCATCAACCACTGTCTTTTAAGATCTAGGATTTCTGAAGAGATATCAGATGAAGGTCTTATGGGACAGTTGGGATGAAATTTCTTCCTCTGAGGCCCATAGATGTCCCTCACATGACCTAGGGTGCCTTGGAAACAGAGCATCTTGTTACAACATCTCAGTGTCAGTGAGATGACCACATCCTTTAAACCCATCAGTCTAAGTTTAAAACAAAAGGAATTGGACACCCTGAGTGCAGAGATGATGAGGTCTGTAAAGCAAAGTGTTGTACAGAATTTTGGAGCTCAAGTCCTAAGGCCATTAAAGAACCCTACATCACTTCCTAACTAGTAAAAACCAGTGTCTACAACCCAGGGAAGCACAAAGCTTCCTGAGTCTATCATTATCTTTGTTATTATTAAGAGTAGAAGGTCTTTGTCACGGGTTAAGTGTAATATGTCCTGCACTGTCTCCTGTATTTGAACCCTTTGTCCTCTTAGGCAGCACTGTTTGAGAAGTTAGGGAACCCTTGGATGTGTGGCCTGGCTGGAGGTAGTGGGTCCTTACAAGACCTGGGAGATTGCCAATGTGGTGAAATCAGTTGCCTCACACCCTGCTGCTAGTGCCAGCATCTGAGTCTACCACCTTGCTGTGCCTGAGCCCAAATAACCTCTGCCTCTCTTAAGGAGTTTAATGGTATGGAGTTGGGAGAAGCTATAAAAAGAACTGGAAATTGATAATGGGTTTTGGCTAGCTATAATTGGTCTATGGCTCCTGTGACTTCACAAGGAGTCATTGTGAGAAATGATAGTAGTCCACCCATATAAGGTACTGTTTGGGCCTGGATCTTGTCCTCTACTGAAGAGACACTGTTGGTTGGCTGCAGAGAAGTTGGACTCACACACTGGATCTGAGATTCTTATTTTATTGTCTGCCTTTGAAACTGAACATCTGTGGTCTCTGCTGGCTGGAACAGTGTGACTTTGCATCCTGGTAGGTTGAGTTTGGTGCCTGGATTTTGATTTACTCTTTATTGTTTTGGATTTAGTTTCTGTATTTGTTTCAGTTTTTTATTATCACATATTTTCTAATATTATCTATTCATTTATCTTTGACATTTTGTACTCTGATTTTTACTTCTTTACCTTAACTTTTGTTAGTATATATTAGCTATAAAAAATAAGGAATTTGATTTTGCTATGTGCTTGTAGCATACTCACCTGCTTTGTTACATCCCCCAGCCTTTCCCTGTGGTTATAAATTCCCCTATCATGTTAAGAGTCTTCCCCTGCTGCCATGCCACTCATGAGACAAAACATGTTCTGGGGAATCTTGAGGAACAGCACATTTCTTCACGACATCACAGTGCCATTGTCAGGCTATCAAACTTTTGATGCCCATAAATATGAGTTTATGAAAAATGAATTGCGTATCATGAATGTAGAGATGAAGAGGTCTGCAGTAGTTGGAGTCATTAGAGAATTTGAGGGCCTGAGTGAAAAGGACCTCAAAGAAATTCGCTATCTAGTCCATAACCATATCTCTAATCCAGGCTAGCCCAAAGCTGACCGAGTCCACACTTGGTACTGCTGCTCTTCTCTTTAGGCTAGAATGGGAACCCAGTGAGGATGGAGGGTAGGACTTCCTTGTGCAACACTATCTTTTCAGCAGTTTAAATGTTGTGTGAAATGTAGGAAGAGGTCAGTCAGTATCTGTATGAACAAAATGAAATGAATAAAGGAATGAAGTATTTCCTCATTTTCTCCCAATTCTCCCTTGTTAGTAGAATTTTTGGCAGTGGCAGCCTGCCTACACTCAATTACACCAAGAATAAGATGCTGATTTAGTTATTGGACAAGCCAAGGTTCTCCATGTACTTAGATATGGCATTGGGGGAGAAGAAAACACAGACCTGCTTTCCTTCCTGACAAGACTCCCACTCTGAGGAGGACCTGAACTGGGGAGGGAAGAGTTAACATTCCGTTGGCTTCTAAACTAAGACTGCAATTTGAAGTCACCATCGGACTAGTAATAACTTGTACTAAAAATGTTTTCTAGTTAGTGACCTGAAATAATCACAGTGAGGTGGCCCTTTAACTGAGCCTCAGTCCATAGCCTACCCAGGAAGACTTGGCCATGCTTGCTTTGTGCTTGAAGTTGATTAGGTACATCTTGTGAAGTTTAACTAAAGATGCTGTGATCAGTGCTGTATATTGGGGTAGGTTCAACGAAGTCCGTTAGCCTAGTGGTTCTTAATCCTGATGACGTGTTAACACCTCTATGGGAGCAATTGTGCAGCATATCTTGGTCCCACAGAACAATTAAATCAGAATCTTTGGAGGTAAAACCCAGGAGTAGAGGAAAGTTCATGAGGTCTCAACCCTCCAGAAAGAACTACAGGCAGCTAAAGAATGCTGGGAGTGGGAGAGACAGTCCACACCAGAGACAAGCACACCAGAGAATGCTGAGAGTGGGAGAGACAGTCGTCTACACCAGAGACAAGCACACCAAAAAATGCTGAGAGTGGGAGAGACAGTCTACACCAGAGACAAGCACACCAGAGAATGCTGAGAGTGGGAGAGACAGTCCACACCAGAGACAAGCACACCAAAGAATGCTGAGAGTGGGAGAGACAGTCCACACCAGAGACAAGCACACCAGAGAATGCTGAGAGTGGGAGAGACAGTCCACACCAGAGACAAGCACACCAAAGAATGCTGGGAGTGGGAGAGACAGTCGTCTACACCAGAGACAAGCACACCAGCT
The DNA here is from genome assembly GCF_007827085.1 of Peromyscus californicus insignis. Classification (NCBI taxonomy): domain Eukaryota; kingdom Metazoa; phylum Chordata; class Mammalia; order Rodentia; family Cricetidae; genus Peromyscus; species Peromyscus californicus. The sequence continues at coordinate 44,815,217 of NW_026294606.1, read as the reverse complement.
GGTTACCCAGTATCAAATGGTCAGCCCTGAAAGTATACATGTAAGTGACATTCTACAGAATGAGCAGGTTGTAGTTATGTGTTTAGGATTACACACACACACACACACACACACAAGTGTACTTCTAGTTAAAGAAAGAGGTCATGAATTTAAAAGAAAGCAAGAAAGAGATATATGGGTGTGGTGATATATTGTGTACCCTAATAAAATTTGCCCAAAGATCAGAGAGACAAAGGAACAAGCCCCTGCCACATCCTACCTCTAGGACTCCTTAGCCTGAAAAGGCTTCATCCAAAAAAGCTTCAGCTAAAAAGCAAAGGCATGAGATCTCAAGCGCTGGGATTAAAGGTGTGTGCCAGCACGGCCTCGCTCTGTTTCTTCCCTAGACTGAATCCGTCTCATGTAGTCCAGGGTGACTTTGAACTCACAGAGATCCAGATCTCTGCCTCTCAAATGCTAGGATTAAAGGTGTGTGCCACCACTGCCTGGCACCTGTGTTTAATCTAGTGGCTTGTTCTGTTCCCTGATCTTCACGCAAATTTTATTAGGGTACATAATATATCACCCCAATATGGGAGAGTTTGGAAGGAGGAAAGGGACGGGGAAAATGATCTAATTATATTATAAACTCAAAAAGATAATGAAAAAACAGGACTATTTCCGTGTATCTCTTTTGAAAGAAAATAGAGCATACCAGGAACTGTGACACTTGTGTGGTGAGTTACATATGTTGTGAGATGCACTCTAATCAGATATAGTAGGGCTATTGGCCCATGAATTGCCAGACTAAACTCATAGAGCCCAGTTAAGTTTTTATTTCAGTTAGAAACAACGTTATTTATTATACTGCTATTATTGTTGTACACTATATAAATTACCTGTTGTTAATCTGAAATCCAAACATAACTGGATTTTCTATATTTTTATTTTATAAAATGGCAGTTATAGAGGACAGGCTAGGGAAGCAAAGCAGCTTGTTTTTCACAGTAGTTAGCACAGAACCAGGCTGGAAAGGTCAAGGTCAAGAGGGCCGGGGTGTCAATGGCACACAGCCAAGGCCATGTTAGGGAAGGGCCTGGTTTGGGAGGTGCCTCTGTAGTCATGGTCTCTTTTTATTTCTGCTATGGCTCTCAGTTCTGCTGCCAACGAAATATCTCCTGGGCTTGGCACCTCCGAGCTATTCCTTCAAGGTTAACAGTTCCAGGAGGGAGCGTCTGAGATGCCTGCCTGGGCCTTCACTTAAGAGTCCTGTAGTTCCCAAGGAAGGGGAGTTGATCTCTGTATTCTACCAAGACCTAAACAGTTGAAAAAGATTTCCCAAATAGGAAAGAATTTTAAATTTAAGTTTTAAGATAAGAGCAATATATACTATAGAGGGTTGAGATGGTCTTCTCAGCATCATGGGAGTTTAAAAGAGGCAACATGGGTTTGTGGGAAATGAGAATCTGTCTCTCCACCCACACTGTGCCACTAACTGGCTTTGTGGGTCACTTGGTTTCTCTGAACTTCAGTGTTCTGGAAAGTCAGTGATTTGTAGATTTTTAATTTCACTAAGCCAGTACAATTCAAAAGTAATTTTGAAGATATGCAATTATCTTGTCATTTTCTGCTTTGTTAATTGAAAATGTAATTGAAAATAACTACCAGCTACCATCATCATTTTATAAAATAAACCATATTTTAACCATAATCTCCAAATAGGAAGGATATAATGTCAGAATGTTAATGCTTTCCCTGACTGAACTTGAATTTTAAGAAAACCTGTTCTGTTGGCTCTCTGCTACTTTCTAACTTCACTTGGATCAATGAGAGACTGCACAGCAACAGTTAGCACTTGGGAGCATCAGCAGTGGCTTTTCAAGTCCTTTCCAGGATTAAAATTCCGTCAATTTCTGAACACTGGAGAGACAGGCTTGTGGCATTACAAACTATTCTGTTTTGGTCCCTGGGTAAACCTTTGTTAGATCATCTTCAGTGCATGGCATGCAGGCTACCTTTAATGTGCATTTAAAACTCCTGAATGGCAGGAGGAAGCCTTTGGGACAGGGGAAACCCACCTCTCTACATTGCTTAATGTTACTGTCTTGGAAGCGCCCAGAGACTTTGGCAGTATGTTTCTATAAATCTTAAAAATCGATTAGCTAATCAATATGTCGGGAGGGCTGGTAGATGTGCCCACTTAGGGGACTAAATGCCTCATCCAGCTCAGCCTTTCTCGTTATTGAGACATTGATAAACTGAGGCTGTACAGAGGATTATGGAGATAACTATTGTCTCGTTTTTTTCTTCCCATACTTAAAAAAACCTCATGCCTTTAGAGTACAGCTAGGAGTGAGGACTTAAATCGGCACATTTTGAAGGAAGGAAACCGTATATATAAATGTGGAGAAATACTAATGAAAGAACAACTCATTGACTGGGCATCGTAGTGAGTAGTAGATCATATAGAATGAGGGAAACTTTGACTCTAAGAACGTAAGTTTCTCACAACAGGGACTGTGACGAGGCCCCTTTCTGCATGTTCAGAGCCAAACAGAAGAAAGATGGAAGGGTTCAGTTCATCACGGTAAACTGCCTTCCCTAGGGACTTTAGAGTTTCAGTGGTAGCTGTTTACACGACTACAATCTGTCATTCTGTTCTCCTTTGCATTTTGTGTTAGGTCATTTTGGTTGGCCCTTTTCTTTCCCCCATTCCCCCTCCTCTGTGGTTATCTCTCTTTAAAATTTCATCTTGTAAGTCCAATTTGCTGTCCTCTTGGTGCCAAGGCTTTAGTTCCACTATGTGCCTATGTTGCTCATTCTTATGGTTCAGGTGCCGTCCTCTCTTGCCTGCATAGAGGCTAGCTAATTTTATCACAACTATCCATTAAAAGAGATCTATCTTTTACTCACATTCTTTCCTCTAAGTGACCTATGACTGAAGAACATTTGATAGTCAAACCACCATGGCTTCCTCCTGCTTCATTCCATTCTGGACATGCATGTATAAGGGATTGGGAGTAGTTCCCCGGTTTTTGCTTTGGGCAGTCAATATCTATTCATTAACAAAGATAAAGCAAACAAAAGGCTACCAAAAGGAGAGTGAATTATATTCATGATCCTCTTTAAGAAATCATGGAAATTTAAGTTTTTACAAAACATTTTTTTTTTTTACTCAATGTGGTAAATAATCAGTAGGTGTCACTTTTTCCCTTTGACCATGGATTCCCTGAGAGCACAGTAAATGAGCCACATGGATGTTGTTGTGTTGGACTTCTTTCAAAGGGCAGGGTAATGGAGCCAGACTCATTTTTACTAGAGAAGAATTTGATTATATGTTGAGACCCATAGCGTCTGTGTAAGTCTAACCCTAGATTTTTACCAAACTCACCTTTGCTGCCCTTGCCACTTGGTCAAATTGTGTCTGTGTGACCCATTCTATGGGGGAATCATCACCAAAAATAGCTTTTTGAATCATTTAATGACACAGGTGTGTTGTAGAATATTATTTTTTCTTTTTTTGGTTTTTCGAGACAGGGTTTCTCTGTGTAGCTTTGCGCCTTTCCTGGAACTGGCTTTGGAGACCAGGCTGGCCTCGAACTCGCTGAGATCCGCCTGGCTCTGCCTCACGAATGCTGGGATTAAAGGCGTGCGCCACCACCGCCTGGTGTAGAATATTATTTTAAGATATGTAATATTTGTTTATGCTGTGGAACATTTGTTTAATGATGCAAAGATGTGCTGCATTCTTTTATGTTGCATTTGTTTAACTCTGTGAAACTGTTACTTTGTCTGTCTAAAACACTGGATTGGTATAATAAAGAGCTGAATGGCCAATAGCTAGGCAGGAGAAAGGCTAAGTGGGGGCTGGCAGGCAAAGAGAATAAATAGGAGGAGAAATCTGGGGAGAGGAAGACTGAGGAGCAGAAAAGGAGGAGAGGAAGACATCAGAGGCCAGCCACTCAGCTACACAGCCAGCCATGGAGTGAGAAGTAAAGAAAGGTATATAGAAAAGAGAAAGATAAAAGTCCAGAGGCAATAGGTAGACAGGATAATTTAAGAAAAGATGGATAGAAATAAGCGAAGCTAAGGCCAAGCATCCATAAGAAAGGCTAAGACTCTGTGATTTATTTGGGAGCTGGGGGGCAGGCCCCCCCAAAGAGCCAAGAGAGTGAAAAGCAACCAGCTATGCAGGTGACCATCTTCTAAGCCTAACCTTGATTCTTAGTCACGTTTTCTTGACTTTCAAGTGAGCCTATCACCATTTTAATTTTGGGATTTATTTTATTTGTAGACTGTAGTATGAAAAACATAGGCTAATTTTAATTTCAAGAGAAATAATTGTTTTTTGCACAATGAGGGTTTTTTTTTTTTTTTTGAGACAATCCTATTTCTGAATCTTTAGCACATAGAATATTCTGGCACACGAAGTGCTTAGAAGATATTTGTGGAATATAGGATGATTGCTTTTAAATGATGTATTTTTAAAGAGCCCATATTGTAGCCTATCCTCATAAACTAGTTTTAGAATCTTCTGTATGGAAAGAAAGCTTAAAATGGCTCTGGCTGTTTTTTGTTAGTCTTTTTTTTCTTTCCTTTCCCCTACCAACGAGGGCAGAGACATCAGTATTTGCTCCTTCTAAGGTCATACTCGGAGCTTGCTTCTTTGGCTGTCCATTATGCTACATGGGCATTCAGATTTTGGCCAGGCTGGTACACAGGTCTCCATGCACCTTGAGAAATATTTGCTGAAGGTCATCAAATATATGGAGATTTGAATTTTAAATATTATGGGTTTAACTGGCATTGAAAAAAGAGATGGCTAAAAGGTAGTGGCTCATGACCTTAATCCCAGCACTTAGGAGGCAGAGGCAGGCAAATCTCTGTGAGTTCGAGGCCAGCCTGGTGTGAAAAGGGAGTTCTGGGACAGTTAGGGCTGTTACAAGATGATTCTACCTTCCTTTTAAATAAGTAAATTGCATAACAAAATTAATTCATTCCTCCTACTAGTATGTTTTAGACATGTAAAACTTGTAATTTATGCATGATATTACACAGAGCAGCAGAAAGAGGCATCCTGGCAAAGTTCTCTGCAACATCTGGCTCCCAGCTGGGTAAAGCAGCAGACTGCAGTGGTTCTCAGCTGTATCTGTGCATTGCCATGTCTCATCTTCCAGCTTCTGCTTCTTGGGGAGACTCTTGTTTCATTCTGGTGGTCCTGTGGTGCTGTTGTGGGGTTCCATGTCCCACCTAGACAAGAGGGAGCCTGTAATTCCAAATGCTTGATTTAGGCACACCTTGTCTTGGTACCATCATTTAGACTAGAGTGAGGAGCATGATTCAACACCTTTGGGTGGACAGTTAGAGGAAAGGCAAGTGACACAGGCAGGTGACCAGACATGTACAGGATGACTTCCCATTCAGCCATGAAACATGGCACCTTGTCGTCTAGTCAAACTTGAGTTGGATTTCTGCAATATGCAATGGAAAGCATCCCAATGAGTATATTTCCTTTTCTTAACTTTTGGGGTTCTAATGTAGACTTAAATGCTTACAATTTGAGTGACATACCTGAGTGCAAGACATCCTTAGCCCCTAAGTTCATGTCAAACAAGTCTTTATTTTTCATGGTACAAATTAAAAGTGACAGATCTGAAGCTGTTAAGAAATACACAAAGTGCAGCTTTACCGACCATACAGATATTGCTCTAGATTACGTACAGTTTTTGTTTTCTTTTTTAAACATTAAGCAACCTGTGCAGAAAAGTCAGCTTTGGTTTCAGTGTTAGAACAAGTAAGGAGCTTTTCAATATCCAGTTTGGCTTTTTGGTCACACGTCTATCATGTCAACATCTTGTCATGATGAGTTTTTTTTTTTTTTTTTTTCCAGAACAACCCAGTCTTTTCCTGCCCTCTCTCCTGCTGCCTGCTCCAGGCATGGAGAAGCAGATGTCTTTACAGTGCCTCATTAAGTGACCCTGGTGACCAGTCTAGATCACAGCACAGAGGACGAAAGAATTAATTAAAAACAAAACTAAAAACAAAAAATAAAAATCACTTTTCAACAACAAATAAGCCAATGTGCCTCACATAATTTCAAGTTGAAGACAAGCAAATCACATGACAAAAAAGCTCATTACAAAATATTATCCAAACAGATTTTTTACAGTCAGACATGGAAATGAAAATCAATTTCCTTTTTCTCCATTGTTTTTATGCTTGATCATTAACTGGGTACAAGTAGAGTGCTGAGGTAAAACATTGATGAACAGTTTGTGATTTTTTTTTCTTAAAATAGGAACAGTTTAGTATTGCAAGATTGTCAGCAACATTTAGCCATATCTACACAATGTGCATATACCTACACATACTGAGCTTTGGTCCAGCGTAGAGAAGAGAGCAAAGGCAATTGGATTTCTTTTTGGTTACAGCTTGAGTTCTTTGACACGCCTCTACTTGGTTTGTTCTGCTTCCCCCAGCTCCTTCCGATTTTGTGTTCTCTTTTGTGGTGTGGTGTGTGTGTAACTGTGTAATCACGACATAAAGAGTCCAGAACTTGCAAAGGCAAGTGAAACTTTTAACTACTCAATATATCTTCTTGGTTGGAAGAGAAAACAA